>NC_136067.1:1876594906-1877194906 GCF_964261635.1 Lissotriton helveticus
TCCGTTAGGGGTGAATCCATTTTGGATTACGCAATTACGGACTATGATACGTTCTCTTTTATTAAAGATATGGTGATCTCTCACTCTTCCTTGAGTGACCATAACATTATTAGTATAACTGTCTCATTAATTCCCCCTGAAACTAATTCCTGGTCCTTAAAGAATAGAGGTCTCTCTATAAAGTGTAAGTCAGGCAGATGCTATTGGGGATCCACCAATATGAAGGATGTACAAAATATTCTTGCCCAAACGTTATTAGAACTAGATCATTGGCAAGGTATGGAATTCCTTCATCTCGAATATCTCCTCAAAAAAGTCACAGCGATGGCTAAGATATCAGGAAATTCTAAAAAGACATATTTCTCTCCTAGTCCACTACTAATATTAAATAAGGAGATAAATAAACTTGTTAGGAAACAATATCTTAATAGATCTGGGGAAAATGAGCATCAGTTAGCTCTATTAAAAAGAAGGAGGGTAAGATTGAGATCTAAGATAAAAAGAGAAAAAGAAGATTCTCTATGGATCAAGTTAAGAGAGGCTTCGACCTACAATAAATCTAGAGATTTCTGGTCCATAATAAGGAAAGGATGTGGCTCAATAACAACTCCCACTCCCATCGCTATTTCAGAAGATGTCTGGACTCTATTTGTGTCTACCTTATATGCACCTAATGGTGCAGGGGGGGATACATGGGACCCAGGCTCAAATAGTGACCATAATATGGAACTTCCTACAGAGAAATCCATAGCTACCGTGATAAAGAGTATGCGCTCTTCCGGAGCTATGGGTCCTGACGAACTGCCCATGTCTATAATTAAGCAAGATGTTACCATCTGGAGTAGGATTCTTCTTCCAGTTTTTCTAGCATGCTTTAAATCACGAACAGTCCCCGACTCTTGGAGGGGAAGTATATTAATCCCTATATTTAAAAAGGGTGATCGGGATAAACCTTCTAACTATCGTCTAATAGCCCTATTAGACTCAATAGGAAAAATTTTCGCTAAACTACTTTTAATGTTAATAATGGAATGGGCAGACCGAAATTGTATTTTACCCATGGAACAGACAGGATTTCGAAAAGAGCATGGAACTTTAGATAATTTGACACTATTACAGGTGATTATGGATAAATATGCTCGTGTTCGAGGTGGTGGCGTATACGTAGCATTCATAGATTTCTCCACGGCGTTTGACAAGGTGGATCGTCCAACGCTGTGGAGAAAGTTGGCTGCATTGGGCATGCCAGGATATTTACTCGAACTAGTTAAGTCTCTACACTCGAATACATGGTGTAAGGTGCTACAAGGTGGAGAGCGGGGTCTTTCTCAATCTATCCCCTCGCTGAATGGATTAAAACAAGGGTGTATTTTGGCGCCCATATTGTTTTCCTTGTATACGGCCGACCTTCCATCTTCCATTGCAGTCTGTGAGGGATTAGCACCATCAATCGGAGGGTCAGCCATATCGATTCTAATGTATGCGGACGATATACTTGTTTTAGATTTGACCCCGAAGGGTCTATCTAATCGTCTACATGCATTGAACCAATTTGCTGAAGCACACTATATGAAAATTAACAGTTCGAAAAGTAAAATTATGTGCATCTTTGGTAAGAAGAAATGCAGGTCTGGTAGTTATAATTGGACTATTAGCGGACAAAAACTCGAGGTGGTTAAAACCTATACCTTTTTAGGCAAAATAATATCTGCTAATCTTAGTGAGAAGCCCCATATTGAACATAACTCACGTAAAGCGCTGGCCCATGGTACGGGGTTATGTACTTTGTATAATGCTACCGGGAAGAGGCATTTCTCCCTCTTTCTGGATGTATTTAGAGCGAAAATTCCCGCAACTCTTCTATATGGAATTGAACTAGTGGAGTTGAAACAATGGGGTTTTATGCAAAAAATGGAAGGAAAGGTACTAAGAAAAATTTCCTCTCTTAACACGTCATGTTCCACATCTTCATGCAGGTTGGAATTCGGACTCCGAAGTTGTTGGGTACAGGGGTTGGTTGCCCTCGTAAGATGGGTAGCTTGTTTGGCCAGAGGTAAACCGGGTACCTTAAGAGAAATTATTAAAAAGGAACTCCTGGGCAACTTTAACGAGTACTCGCAGTTGGTAAAAAACTTTAGAAAAGCGGTATCTCTGCTTGAATTGGATGAAAGTACGTTATTTTTACTTTCACCATCTGAGCTAAAGCTTAAACTAAAAAGTACATCCTGGGAACTCTGTTATAAGTTAGACATACTTGCCCAACCTAGACAAAAAGAAAGGGAAGCCCTGGTAAAAACATATATCCCAAAATTAGCCCAACAATATCTCATTTGGAATACTCCCCATAGTGTCCGTAGATTATGGTACCTTTTAAGACATTATTTGCTTCCACTCAATATACTTTTAGCAAAATGGTATGGGGTATCTCCTTTATGCAATTTCTGTAATAATGCTGTACAGGATCGTAATCACGTCTTGTTTATATGTCCTGCATTGCGCCCATTGCGCCTCAAATGGTTAAAACCAATTTGTTTACAATTGGGAATTGTAAATGTAAAAATGTTCTTCCATGCACTTTATTGCCCCCCAAATGAAATGTTTTGTTCCAGAATTTTTAAATTTTTTAAAGGGATTTTAGATATTTATTAATGAAGTACAGGGAGATGTTGATGATTGCTTTACTCGCAGATAAGTAGTGTTTTTTTCTTGCTTTATGTCGTCATTTATTTGTTATTTGTATGTATAATTGTGTGTATAATTTTATGTGGCCCTCAATGAGAGCCAAAACATAATAAATAACTTTGACTAACTACAATTATACTGTTTGGTATTTTGAATATTTGCCAGAAGTTGTAATCAAAATTTGGAGTTTCATAATGGTTCAAAATAGTATAGCAATTGTTTGGCACTTACATTGTTGTACCACCATGAATGAAACTAACAAAGTATATTGTTTTGCCTAGATTTTAAACCAAACCTTTAGGAAAGAGGTTAACGTACTGACCTACTTGGTCAGAAGATTGGCCCTTTCTTTAATTTAGTGAAAATAATGGTATACTTGAAACCTATCAGCGCTCAACGGAACCTCTGAGTGCCGACCTGCTGGGCTAAGGAGCTGTCCTCGACCGTACCAGGGAGAAGGAGGAGGCGGAAAAGCATCTGCAGCAGCGCAGCCATCACCCGGTCCTTCTCCGCCGCCGTTGCTGCTCTACTACTGCACGGCCGCTGTGTGGGAGGACCGAGGGGAGCAGGGAAACCACAACTCCCAAGCTCCCTTGCGGCGCTGCCACTTTCAACGCGCGCCAGGAGGCGCATAAATTAAACATCAGCCCCCGCGTCGCGGGAGCGCCCGGGAAAGCCCGGGCAAAGGGCGGGCCCTCTACGGCCCTCATCGGCAGGAATCGCCAGGGACAGGGCCCAGAAACTCTGCCTAAATCGTTGCCATTAAGTTAATTATAATTACAACATATTTGCTTTTCCAGTAAAGCCTCTTTGGGTTCAGCTACCGCAGCATCACCTTGTGCAATCCCCCACGTTGCCACTCATCATGTCAAAGGCAAAATCGATCCCAGCAGTCAATACTATTGAAAATTACATGGTCCAGAAGGTTGCAAAGATTAATAGCGACAGGAGATCCTCATTGGGGTTGAGTCTTTCTCCTGAACTGCTATTTGAGGACACGCCTCTACCTACTTCTACTTTTGACATTAGTAATGAGGTATTTCAGACACCTGAGACTAACCCCCTAACCCAGCTACTGGTAGCTATTGTAGACTCAGCTTCTGAGAGTATACCAGGGGAAGAAATAATATTGTTAGAAGAGGAGCCCCCTGTTCCGGTACCAGCTCCTAGAGCTGTTAAGGGGGGGGGGAAAGAACCTCTCAAAACGGGGCGGGCTTCGCTCAAGTAAAAAACGTCCCGATGCATCCTTATCCGAAAATACTGGAGAATAAACAAGGGGAATTCCTGGAGGGAAGCTACTCTTGGACGAAGAACAACTCAAGAAATTGTTAAATGCCCTAGATAATAAAATTAAAACTATCACCAAACCTCTCCTAAGTAAAATAGACCATCTTACGGAAGAGGTGAATAGACTGGGGGGCCTTCTGCAAAAATCTTTAGAAGAAACTACCAACATTACTAACCAGAAAACTCTCAGAGTTGAATCTAAAATTACACAGACTGCTCCAAGAATAGAACTATTGGAAAACACTCCCCTTATCCCTATGTTGACTACTGATATGGGAGGGGGGGTTGTCAGGGGATCAGATATTAATATCGGTGATCCTGAAGGACCAGGTCAAAGGGACAACCAGGTAGATCCAAATGTAGAGAAAGGGTACGTAGAATTAATTGTGGAGGCATCTCCCCTGATACTCGTTCTGGCAAATGTTCCCCTTTTAGAGCCTGGGCAAGCAGAGAATACTCCTTCTCTGATAAATAAATCACTTCATTGGTTATCGAAGAATATGGCCTTCACCCCGGGAGGTATGGACCAGCTGGCTCAAGAAGTAGTAAAAGCTAGAAGAGTAGAATGGATTGGGGGTGGCATTAAAAAATTCAAAGGGGACTGCGTGGTGTTACATCTTTCTGACCCCGAAGTGCTCCCAAACATCCTTGCAAATATATATCCCCCTCAGCGTAGATCCACAGAAATAGTCCCATTAACACTAGACTTTTTTTATGCAAAAAAAGGGAATTTATTAAACCCCACAGTCCTTAAAACAAAATGGAACCCCGTAGTGAAAAAAGGTAAACCGTTTATCATAACAAATAACTGGGGTGTACCGATAGAGAACAGATTCTCTGCCCTTTCTGGTCTCAAAGAGTGTGATTGACTGAAAGGGCGGATGAGTATAGGTATGGATAAAACTGCAGGGTTTCAAGTAAGAGGAATAGGTGTTGCTATGAAGTCTATTGCAACTAAATCTAGTCATGAGGGGAAACCTAGCTCTAGAGGGGATCATTATAGTACTGTGGGGCATTTGACATCGATTCACCGCAGCATTGAATGCAGAGGCGAAATTAGCCCCCCCTCTAATTTGACCAATACCCCCCATGTAATGCCACTTCATGGGAGGGATAGGTAGTTAAAGACAGGTCTTAAATTTCTTTCGTGGAATCTGGCGGGAATCCATTCTAAACTTGAGTCCCCCGAATGGTGTGAATTTATAGATAGCCATGATGTTATCATGTTTCAGGAGACTTGGGCAGTGACCCCCGTTTATCGGCAGGGCTTTTTAAATTTTTTTGCCCCTGCAAAAAAGAACTCAAAAGGGCGGCCCTCAGGGGGATTAATTATATGGGTACGCCAATCATTAAAATGTTCCATCAAAGTGAGGCCAGTTAGCAACTATGATCTACTCCCAATCGTGATAACATGGGCTGATCGTCAAGACATGGCCGTTTATAACATCTACGCCAGGGGAACTCAAGGGGGTAAAGCTGCCGAGGTGGTAGTAGTATTAGATAACGACCTAGAGAATCTTACACCGCATACCACCATTATAGTGGGGGGAGACATGAATACCACGTTTGAACCACTAGGCAATGAGGATAACGAATTGTCCCTAGATGAAGACATTAAATGGGGAGTCCCTCAATTGGATTTACCTGTGATAAAGAAATGGACTGAGGTGGCTATACAAGTCAAGAGTATGTGCTTGGCCAGGGGGTTGAGGGCAGTAAACGGTCGCACCCCCTCAGACCTACAGGGTGTGCACACCTTTGACAACACAAGGTCAAGTAGTCGGATAGACTACATCCTTGTAGATGTCAGAGTCTGGAATAAGATAATAGACATGAAAGTGATGTCTAGATTAGAGAGCGATCACAATCCATTGTGCCTGCTCTTTAACCAGGACCAAAATAAAAGTCCACCTATTCAGGAAGGGGGTGTTATCCCGTTAGATGTCATCTCAACCAACAACCTCCGACTTATTAAATGGGCAACATTGATGGATAAGCCAGGGGATATGCAGGACTTATTGGAGGCTGTTGAAAAAGAGGTCAGCAGTTTGCAGGTTCACTGTAATGAATTAAATTTTAAAAAATAATTGAAGAGTCACATCCTAAGTTTGTTGTTAAGTTACAGGGGTTTTTCTTAAAAAAGGCACATAAGGGGAAAGGCGCCGGCCCCCAGAGATATCGAGGATGGTATGACCATTCCTGTAGAAAGGCACGGCAGAACCTCAGCCTTGCCCTGAGGACTAAAGAAGGTGTGCTGAAGGCCAGGGATGATTATAGGAAAGCACAAGCTAGGGCAAAAAGGTTGTGGGATGAGAATCAATGGTTAGATCTTAAAAAAGCCTGTGCAGCTAAACAACAGAAAGAGTTTTGGGCCATTTTAAAATGGGGTAGGGGGGGAATGGCAGAGTGTCCGAAAAATTATGTTCCAAAAGAAGCATGGGTGGACTTTTTTAAACCCCAATATGCTGATAACTCGATTTCGACACCCCATCCGCTCCCCAAAATGGTCTTTTACAGTCACGAAATATTCTCTTTGAGAGATGTAAATGTAGCATTGGACGGGGTGACTAGAGGCAGGGCTCCAGGTATTGATGGAATACCGGCAGATGTATTTTTATCTGACCGGGCTAACTGGTGCAAATATTTTTTATGGCTTGCGAATTCTATCGCACAAGGAGCTATGATACCATCTTCATGGAAGGGTGCGGAGATTATTCCTGTTTTTAAAAAAGGGGATAAGGCTTTACCAAATAACTATAGGCCCATCAGCCTTATCGACACAGCACAAAAACTGATGGGTAGAATGATACAAAATAAAATACAAGCCTGGATAGATGAGAAGGATATCCTTTCCCCGTACCAAGCCGGTTTTCGACTATTAACTAGCTCCATTGACCAGGTATTTCACTTTTTAACTCTCTACTGGAAAAACGTGTCCCTGACAAATGGCCCACTATATGCTGTCTTCGTAGATCTGAAGGCAGCATTTGATTTAGTACCCAGACAAAAACTTTGGATTGTTTTAAGTGAACTTGGCATTAGCCCCGAGTTATTGACTCTGCTCGTGCGTATGCACGAAAATAACTACGCAAGAATTAGGTGGGGGGGACAGGGAGACGTCACAGACTCCTTCCCCGTGGAGCGAGGGGTAAGGCAGGGATGTGTCCTGGCCCCCCCCTTGTTCTCTCTCTATATTAATGGCGTAGTAGATTTTTTAAAGAAATCTCCAACAGATGCTCCATTGCTAGATGGGGAGCGGGTTCCAGTATTAATGTTTGCTGATAACACTCTACTGGTTTCACGGACCCCCAGTGGTCTAAAAAAGACAATTGATGCATTTGGAGAATTCTGTCGAATTCGGGGTTTGGAGCTAAATACTTCAAAGACCAAGTTCATGAATTTGAATCCCGCTAAGCAATTCAAGGGAAAAATATATTTTAATGGGTGTTCTTTGGAAGAAGTGAACGCTTTTACCTACCTTGGCATTTCTTTGCAGGGCAATATGAATTGGAAATCTCATTTGGATTTTGTGATCTTAAAGTTCCACCAGCTGGCTGGGGCCATAGCGCAAAAATATAAATCTTCATTAACAAAACCTATTCAGCCCATAATGGAGATTTATAGTATGAAAGTGCTGGGCGCCTGTCTTTATGGATCAGAACTATGGGGCTTCACCAATCTGAGCGCTTTGACTATTGCAGAGAACAAATTTCTTCGCCGGTTGGTTGGTGTCCCACAGAGTACCCCATCGATCCCGCTCCTATACGACCTTGGGAGAAAAAAGATTGAAGATATGGCTCGATTGCACCCACTTCTATATTGGAGGCGCATAAAGACTACGCCAGAATTGAGCCATTATGCGTCAGCTCTTATGGACATTGTTAAATCTGATCGGTTCCATAAAATAGCTTGGCTCAAAGACATTAGGAACTTGCTTCAAAAGTTGCCCCTAGACCACTTATGGACTGCCATTGACCCCTCCGCTTTTCCATCTAAAGCGATACTGAAAAAAATGTATTGGGACAAGGTATGTCATTCCGCTTTAATTTCCGATCATTCGTCCATGATGGTATCCCAGTACTTGGAGATAAAAACAATCCCAAAATATGAATTGTACTGGGATCTGATTATAAAACCCATGGACAGAAAGCTGTACTTCCAGTTTAGAGTTGGTTCCCTGCCTTTAAATGCTTTCACTTTTAAATGGTCACCAGGCAATGTAAATACATGTTGTTACTGTAAGGTACATGTTGAAGACATCCCACATTTTATGTTTGTTTGCCCATTATATGTTGCCCCAAGAAGTAGATGGCTAAAGCCGGTTTGCAGGAATCTGGGTATAAGAAAGCACCTAGAAGCATTGAGAATATTAAGATCAAATTGTGCTCCTAATCTTGCAATCGCTTTAGCCAAATACTTGGGATGGGCCTGGATAATTCGTATGCGCACTTTAAACTCCAACTGATTAATTAAGATGGATTATATTTATTCTAGGACTAGCCCCATCTCCTCATGAACTAAGTATTGTGACTCTGACTTTCTCTTTTAAATGAATGCATTTTTTTAAAATGTAAATATTCGCCAGCATTTTTTCGTACTTGATTGTATTTAATGTGTATTTTAGGTTGATCTTAAAGTTTAGTATAGTATTTATAATTGTTTAGGATAGGGGAAAATGCTTTTATGAGAATGCTGTCGAATAAAGTATTGAAACTTGACTTGGTATACTTGAACAGGTTTTATGGCGTATTTATATATGTTTGTAAAGGTACTTTAATAGAGCTAGCTACAGTGGAGCACTGTACAAAGAGTGATCACCATCTGGAGGTGCTGAAAAACTGCTGGGGAAAAGTTATCCAGACAAGTCTGATGCCTGGATGGATGTTCATAAGCTCAGGTCTACTGGAAGATGTATCCATCAGAAGCTGGTATTACTAGCAGCTGCCAGTTTCTGTCTCCAGCTTGGAGTAGCCACAGCAACTTCATTAACATTTGTAGATAGCCCAACTCACTATTTGACCCACTCCTCCCCATTCTCAGTGGAGATTTTACTTCCACTAACACTCAATGAGAAGCAGATAATTCTTGGTGCTATATAATTAATACTAAATAATGGTATTGTACTATTAGCATGAACAGTTTAATTTATTCACTTTTCAACACAAGCAAATTTCTTTCTGAATAGAATAGAATAAATCAATCAAATGTTTTGTTACCCATAATTCCACTTGTATTTTCTGGTTCCTGCTGCGCGAGAGTACCGCTGGTATCCATATCACCATCTGAATTTCCTAGATCCTTTTTCAGTTGATCCAGCTTTAGGAGCTCGGGGTTTAAATCTTGCTTGAACACCCATTTGGCAACACTGTCGGCGACACCTCCTGAAAACATCAACAAAAGGCACTTGATACAGACAAACAAGAGAAAAGACGGGCCATTTACCTACAACACCAATTTGCCTCATAGTATGTGCTTATTCTATGCACATAGAGAGATTACAGATTGGTGTCACCTTATAAATGATAAATCAGAAATACCACAAACAGGTTACAGTGATCCAATCCTACTGAACATCAATCTCTCATTTGCATGAAAGAGGGAAAGGAAAGATCCAATCTTACCAAGTATCTCAAAAGATGAGTACAATTAACAGGTATGTAGAAAGATAGTGGAGTGGAAAATAACTCAAAGTTGGCAGGTAGAGTGTAATACCAGAAGGTGGGCAATGAAAAGAATTGACTAAGAAATAGAATAAAGCTTCACAGTGTTTTATGAAGGCAGTTTGGAATGGTATTGCACTATATTCAATTCATATTTATTAAGCTCAGAGTTTGCATTCATCAATAGTTAGGTAATAAAGTAACTTTGTGCAATGCCCCAAAAGGTATGAAATCACCGTTTACTAACAATGCTGATATGGATCCTATAATCTGTTTTCAAGATAACCTGCAAAACATTCTTTCATAAGGCATCTATTTATTTCACCATCACTGACCTACAGCATTTAGGCACCACCCGCTTTCCGCTTTTGAAAACCAGGATTACTCCTGCTGTTCTCTAGTTCTCCAGTCTAACTCCTGTCTCCAACAAATAAGAGATTGCAGGTTCATCTCATTGGTGGTAAAATGGCTTTAGTTTCAGGATCAATTAAAGATAATATGAATTGACATTTTAAAATGACAATGTGCTTTATAATCTATAAAATTAAAATAACATTATAATTTAAAATGGTAGTGTAGACTGGAAACGTCTATCACTGCAATGAAACTGAACGTTAGGCCTAGGTTAGGTGGACAAATAATTTCTGAAAAAAACCATCATTGACATTGACGGGTAAATAACACACCACACACATTGGGCTATATCAGGTTTGCAACAACACATTTTAAACTACCACCTTCAAGGCCCACACAAAGCTACAAAGAACATTTCAATCTGGGGACAAAATGGCCAAACTTTAGTGAGCATATCTAATAGCAGCAGAGCATGACAGTAAAATACCTTTGCCTGCTTCCAGTAGTTTCTTGACAGAAAGCTTGCTAAGTGCATCCACTTTCTCATATGACAATACTGATGTCCTCGTGCTCAGCTTGTTGTTAAGCAGTGCCTGAAGTATTAAGCAGTCTTCTAGCTGTCTCAGCAGAAGCTTCCAATGCTCTGTGTCAAGAGAGAGAGCTTCCCAGGAGTCTGTTAGCTCTCTTATGTCACCTGCTGACCCTGTGTGAGGAAACTAATAGAAAAATATACAAGTTAAATTGTCAACACATTTATGGCTGGTATTACTAGATATACTTGTGACAGTGTTAAATAGTGAACTGAGGCTTAGTGTGTGTACCCAGAAGACATACTCACTCATAGATGTAAGGGCAAGAAGAAGTAAGGGTAAAATGAGAATCTTAAAGTTTCATGATTTAATAGACTTAAAGAAAAACTCTGCATATATTTAATAAATGTTCAAAATAAATGGTCCATTTAAATCAACTGTATGTTGTGTTCTGAAAAAGGTACGCCAGCTCCTGGAAACCTTGCAATCCTGGAACTCAAAAGTGTCATCACTTAAATCTGAGAGGCTGAGGCTCAGGATGATCACTGCTTCATTATGCTAGTCTCATTGTTTGTGCAATACCCAAAGAATATGCACAAGTCATAAACCAAATTCAGAAATTTGTATCCGATCTCATTTTTGGAAACTGGCAAGCAAGCAGACGTGTACGTACAAACACACACCACACACCACACACACGAGATTAAGAACCCCCAGGCCTGCACAGTCGAATACAAATCCACATGCTCAAGGGATAAAAGTGAAAGTGCAGTGTCCTTTGGCCTCACTGTAAGGCTGGGAAATGGAAAGGATGACAAATGTGGAATGTTCAGTCACCTTAACAAGGTGCATTAAGTAGGAAGCAATTGCAAAGACTGTATCTAAACTGGACTGCCCTAGTAATTGTGTGGGAAAACTGAGTGTTGTAGCGGGACAGAGTCAAGGAGTATAAACCTAAGAAGTCTTTTTAACAGTACCCTCTCTCTCTGTACCCACTCTAACCTAAACCCACACTAACCAATGGGTGAGGGAGTCCTGAGAGGTTAAACAGTACAACATCAAAAAAATGCAAGTGATATGGGGTTAAAAACTGGATGGCAGCGGGAAGTGAGGGAGTAACAACTACTGAAAATTATGTGTATCAATGCGAAAGTTGTTTACATTATTTTAAAAGTCACTCTTTCATGTATATTTTAATTTTTTTTAAATGAAAGTAGCCGTGGCTCTTCAAAGAACACACAAATAAAATAAATATGACCAAAAAGATGCAAAAGCATCACAATACAGATGAACAATGATTTTTGACTTTCACACTTTATTTAGTGTAACTTTTGAGGCTGGTAACTAGAGCAATGGTGTCCCAGCAGAAAATATTTGGCTGAATACTGTTTTGTTCAAATGTTCAGTGAAATTACCCTTTACAAGTCACCCAAAGCCTAGTTATCACCAGGCACTTCTTTCCTCAAATCTTGCTTGTTTATTTTTTGTTCTGTACAGAGCAAAACTAAAAATAGCCCTGTGGTGCTGAGCAAACAAACAAAGTTAATTAATATCAATACAATTCTACAAACTTTCAAGTTTACTATCATTTCTCCGACCTAGGCATGTGACTCTCAGGGCTTTGCTCTTACTTTGTCTTGTGAGTTTTAATTTTTAGTGGGATGTGAACGCAAGTTAGCAGAGTTCATGCTGAGCAATAGCACAAATCTTTGTATCTTCCTAGCTACAGTCCCATCTTCCCCGCAGGTAGCATGTCAGTGTCAGGTTTGATCAGATGCACTGGCTCCTAAGTGTCTCTGTAGTCTGGCTTTAACTGTGGCGCTCATGTCACATGCATCCCGGAGGAAGGAGAAAAATAATTTTGATTTTTTTAATGTGTGCCTCACAGTGAGACAAACGCAAGTGTGAAGACATGATGAATGCAACCTCCTACTGCAGTACCCGAAAGCATAAGAAGGCAGAAACGTATCATAACTTCCCATTTTTCTGATAACAATTTGTCTTTTATGCCTGCGGATTTCCAATTTAGCATGTTTATTTTTTTAGGAGTTTAGGCTCAGATGTATGAAGGCCCGGTTTTGCGATTTCCAATTAGGCAATCGCAAAACAGCATGCATGAAAGTATGCTGAACACTTTCTGAGATTCCTAAGGGGTGGCAAATGACCCAACACATGAATATTAATGAGGCAGGTCGCAATGTGTGACCCCCTAGGAATCGCAAAAATCACAGCGATGGTGGCTGGCTGGGGTCAGCAGACCACCATGTCTGTGATTGCTTTTAAACAAGGCAATTCTTTTTTTGTAAAGCATCCCATTTTCCTTAAAATGAAAAGTTTTCCTTTCTTTTTTTAAGAGCAGTGCTTTCACAAACATTCACAAAGGGGAAGGGGTCCCTCAGGACCCCTTCGCATTTGCGAATGGGTTACCACCTACTTGAAGTAGGTGGTAAAATGCAAATGTTTTGTGTTATAATCTACTTGTTGGTTAATGCATCCTCCCTATTGTTGTTCTCTGCCTTGCTGCTCAGCCGATAGTTAGGTCGTTGGAACGTTCTGAGTGTTTGTGCTTGAGAGATAATCAGTTGGCGTGGATGGGCTGAGCGGCAAGGAGGCTGTTCCTGGTGGGGCATATTATAGATCTTACCATCATCCTGTAACCTGTGATCGAAGAAGTAACCTGATGAATAAATCTATGGCCTTTATTTACAAGACTTGTGTACATGGCTTACTTCATTTTAACATTTTGTAACTGCATTTCGGTCACAAAACATTAATGCATACCGATGTAATTCGTTATTAGGAAGGGACGCCCTAAACAAGCCCCTTCCTAATAGCGAATCTCAAACCCATTTTGCGATTTTGTAACAGGTTACCGAATTGCAAAATAGGGTTTGCTGCATCAGTAAAGTATTTTTTGTGTTCGCGAATCGGCCTGTTTGCAAACACAAAATAGCTTGATGCATGTGCCCCTTAGAGATTTATATAGCTATAGCTCTCAGTCACTAAGACGTAGATTTAAAAAATGAAGTGCGTTTTCAACTTAAAGTGTCACATTTTTTAACTGCATCTCAATAGGGGAAGAGAAGACCTCAATAAGCTTGTAACCAATTTTGTTATTGTTGCCCTAACTTTGTGACTTTTGGGCTTCATAAACTATAATTGCACTTTTCCACCACAAGAGGGTATTAGAAAATATGTCAGAAGTTCTGTCAAGTCACATACCCCTCTTACACTATAAATTAGGAAAGACGGACATCTGGGACAGAAAGAGTGAGGTCATTGTACACATTTCAACAAACTAGACTTCAAAGGCAAAAAAAGTAAAGTAAAAGGGGCAATGATTGCGTCTAAGTTTAACCAGCCTTTTAAAAAAAATAACTGGTCAGGTGTAAATTCTCCAAAAATAGAACGATTAAATGTTGATAACAAAGTTAATCTGGGAAGCAATAGTAAGAAAATGAGGAGGGAGTAAAAACAAGAGCTGTCTGACATGAGCTTGGCTTCATGTGCAAGGCAACAGTAAGTGGGGCACAACTGACCTTGTGTACGCGCTAGAACATTTCTATAATCCAACCTCAACAACACCAAGGCTTGTATTGTCATGAATTCCTGCTCTGGAATGCAGTGTTCTCTATACCTCTTCTATAGGGTAATCCTGGGAATGAGTTGAAATCAATCATTACAGCGTAGATTTGACAATGGTGAGACAATTTCGCCAAAACTGGGCAAGGAGCAAGGAAAAGGAGCAGAAACTGAGGGGTGCATTTTAAATAAATAAAAGGCACATGCTAGACCTTATTTTCGGAGCCCCGAACATATATCCTGTAAGGAAATTATTCCATTGGTATGGTCTGACCATTTGTTGCTTCCTTTAGTTCTTAAGGCCCCATTTGGTCCCAAGAATAAAACGAGACTGGCTGGCAAGCCTCAGCTGAAATGACGAGGGACTAAACTTTCGGTCCCTAACATGGTTCAGCAATTGAAAGAATCGGGGACAACGGCAAGATCAGACTCAACCATCAACGACCATGGGGGATATATAGCTTGGGTACAATAGGCCTTGGATGTCAGACTACTTGCACATCCCTAAAAAAGTTTCCAGCCACTCCTAACGCACCATGGTATCTTCCTCTGTAAGAGAGGCTAAATAGGTATGCAAAAAACGGGTACAGATTTGGCAAACTGATTCCTCCTGTCTTGTGAAGGAAAATGGAAACTGGCATTGAAAGAGTATTTGTTGCTAAATCTGCCTTTCATTTTGATAAAATGATGAAAGCATAGAACTCATCGAAGTAGATGTTCAGCATTGTCCGCAACCTCACCACCCCAGAAAGTACAGCACATAGCATTGTTCTCGCCTAGTCCTTGGAAGACAGCCTCTCCAACAGTTGAAGAAAATATATTGGTGATTTTGAATTCACTGGCCACAGTTGAAGCCCTAACACACTCTAGGCGATGAAAGTCACGAGGATGGCCTGCCATATCTAGTCAACAAGTCAGAGAAAGGGAGTGTACGGCTAGAGAGTGGGAACCTATGTCCTCAGCTATCTTTACCTCCTTTACATTAGCTCTTAAATCAGAATCGCCTCTTGGTACCCTGCCCAGTGAAAGCAGCTGCAGAGGTACTCGGTCCTTCACTGCTTGAGATCGGCACCAAATTACTCAAAATTGGTATTCTATCAGTGGAAAAAAGCTTTGGTTGTGACCATTTTGAAAAAAGCAAATGCGGACCCAACTGTACTAGCAACAAGTAAGCCCATTTCTCTGCTACCGGTTCACAGCAAGATAGTTACCCTTTACCCTGTCTTCAGGCAGGTCGCTCTCCCCACGCCACACAGCTCCACCAGTGTGCCTGTGTGCCTCTGCTGCTTGTCACCGCCGCTGCCGCAGGTTTGAGGCCCCTCTGCCTCCGTAGTCCGGTACTGCCGCTTTTAGGTTTCGCCTGGCCGTAGCACTGCGCAGCAGTGCTCGCGCAGGCGAAATCTTTTGATCTACAGTACGGGGCTTTGTCCCACCTTTCTTTTCCATTGGCTAGCTCCATAAATGGAGAGATGGTTGTCAATCACTCTTTCCCCCGTCACGAAGCGATTCGGGGGCGTTTCAGTGTTTTTTTTAAGTCCCGCCCCACACCAATCACTCTTTCCCCCGTCACGACGCGATTCGGGGGCGTTTCCGTGTCTTTTTTTAAGTCCCGCCCCCCACACCCTCCCTCTCGCAGAGGAGTTATTGTGCCGTTGTTGTGCCTTGTTTATCCCCCGCCCTCCCTCCCGTTGTCCGTGCCTTCTCCCTCCGGCCCACCCACGGCGGGAGCCAGTGTGATGCTGGGAAGTTCTTGTGACTTGCAGTGGACCGCGCGAGATGCAGTGGGGAGTTTATATTAATTAACTGAGGTGGTCGCACGTGATAGTCTTTAATGGGTGGACGCGCGCATTCTGTCCATAAGTGTATTTCAAAATTGGTAGTACACTGTCTGGGAGGGCGGCGTTTCATGGGTGTGCTTTACGTGAAGGGGCTACAGCTTATGATTGAGGGGTGTTTCTATGCAATATATTTATATTTGTACTCATTATTGATTGTGGTGTGTGTGACTTATTTTGTTTTAAATCTCTTCAAGCAGTAGTTTAGACGGGGGTGGGGTGAGAGTTGCATTTGGGCTGCAATAAATGAGTAGTCCTTGGGCTGAACTAAGGAATCTATCTGCATTTACTGCTCCGGCGTCAGTTCAAGTTCAGTCTGCCCTCACGCGTTGGTTAGGTGTCGGTGGGGCTGGTCTGCAGCGCCTTTAGTTGGTATGGGGGTGCTCTTCATAATTGAGTCTACTAAGTTCAAATTGATCACTTTTTTTGGGGGGGTACGTTACGGTTAAATGATTCTTGAAGTTTGAGAACTGCTGCTTGGTTTTCGGCGAGGTACGGACACCCCCTCTGCCCTCGTCTAGGCTGCACATGGGCTGGCTTTGTGTCTGAAGGGGGTCGTCGGACCTGTGGCTCGTTCACTCTTTTCTCTTGATTGCATTCAGATGTGGCCACTCCCACGCGCCTCGCCTCCCTCGGGTTCGCGCATTATGGGACCCCATCCCTTGCAGGGTTTACCAATACTCGTCGTAGGCTCCTGCACCTATCGTGTGCTATTGAGAGCCGGAGGTGGGGGAGGGGGCTCAAAAGGCCCAGCAAGCGGGTCTCGAGCCAAAGTAAATGCTGAGGCTAGTGGTGGCTGCTTTTAAATGTCTTGCTTTTTTTGTGAGGTGTGGGGGGCGGGGTTCCAGTGCCTCGAACAAAGAGGCAGGAGGCGCACAAAGGGGGTGTTGCAAACTCCAGCATCTGTTCCTAGGCCTGGCAGCCCCAAGCCGGGAGAAGGTGGCAGTGACGTTAGCGTCCTTCTTATGTTTGCTTTATTTCCGTGGAATTTTTTTCAAGTACCTATATTTTTGCAAAGAAATGAAGCAAAGGGAAACTTTTCACTCCCATCTCTTTTGTACATGGTAATTTATCCCTTTTTAAAAAAAATGTTTTTTTTAACCCTTAGTTTAAGAAGTGTTTGTTAAAGAGTAACACCACTCACCTTTTCATCGAATTGTCTAAAACTATTTAAATATTCATAAAGCATTGTAGATCGTAACATTGGGATTCATGTTTAAATCTTCTCTTCTTTGGAATACTGAACATGGTGGGGGTAACAGTTCAATGTTTCTGAAGAAGTCAACAATGATGTCATGTGGCAACCCAATGACCCAGCTCTGATGTAGAATAATGTATGACGTTGATGGTGGCTAGGGAGTGAAAGGCCAATCCTAATACAAATGGTGGCGCCAGCACCTCACCCTGGAAGCCACATCTCCAAAAGTTTAGGGTATATTGGTGTTAGGAAGACGCGTGGGCACAGAGTTTGAACAAGTCTTAAGATGAAAAACGCAAAGTGAAGCTCTGCATATTACATATATTAATGCTTTATAAGGGCAAAGTGTAGTTTTAGTGTAAAATTGGCATTTTCTGTTTGGAAGAGGTAATTGAAGTAAATCATATGTTGATGTCCTCTTTGAAGGAATGGTAGAAGCCATTTTATTTGCCATATAATTCCTTGGGTCTATTTTAATTTCTTTACAGGATGTAGTGGGCGAACTGTTGAGTAGGTGCCACCTGGTGGAAGCTGCACTTTCCAAAACTCTAGGAGCATGCGCAATGTCACTATAAATAAGCTAATGGCACTGGCCATCACATGTTGCACCACTTTTAATATTTTGACATTTAATTGTTTTGAGTGAATTCGGCCTAATTTATATTTTTACATATGATGAGTTGTGGTGGTTTTGAGAGTGGGTGTGTGTGTGTGTGGCTCTGGGTGTGTGTGTATGGCTCTGGGTGTGTGTGTGTGGGTGGGTGGCTCTGTGTGTGTGTGGCTCTGGGTGTGTGTGGCTCTGGGTGTGTGTGTGTGTGGCTCTGGGTGTGTGTGGCTCTGGGTGTGTGTGTGTGTGTGTGGCTCTGGGTGTGTGTGTGGCTCTGGGTGTGTGTGTGGCTGGCTCTGGGTGTGTGTGGCTGGCTCTGGGTGTGTGTGGCTGGCTCTGGGTGTGTGTGGCTGGCTCTGGGTGTGTGTGGCTGGCTCTGGGTGTGTGTGGCTGGCTCTGGGTGTGTGTGGCTGGCTCTGGGTGTGTGTGTGGTAGTAATTGCTGTCTGCTGAGCTCGTAGGTAGGGTACAATAGGTCTCACATTTGCGAGAGATTAAGCTATTGGCAATGTAAATGACAATGCCATTTATTTATCTGTTTTCAAAACCAACACAAATACAAATTTTGTCATTTACAATGCCAATAGCTCTAACTTTTCCAAAGGCGAAACCGTTGCATTGTAAATGCTTGTTTGTATTGTTGCCTTTGTCTATTTTGTATTGCTGCCTTGTATTTTGTCTCCTTAGTGTTTCCTCTTTTGTCTCTGCGCCCCCCTTGTTTTGCCCTCCGTGCTCTTGCCTTTCCCAGTTTCACCCGCTGCGGTCCCGCCTCCCTGCTCGCCCATTTGTCACCCCACTCCCGCCTCCCAGCTGCTCCTCCCTCCCACCACGCCTAAGGCAAGCCCGTCTGCGCCTGGACCGCGCCCAGCACCAGACCCCAAGGCCCCAGAGAATGCCACGACGCCCGTCACCACTACGATGCCAGCACCCTCCATGCACTCAACACCGGACGATCCCACATCTGCTTCCTGGCCGCCCCGAAGCACACCCAAGGACCTTTCTCCTGCCGCAGCTGCAGCTTCACCAGCATTCGATCCGCCACTCCACCCACTGAGAAAGGACGTAACCACCTCAGATGCATCTTACTCAACACCTGCTCCACCCGCAAGCACGCCATCGAACACTGGGACCTACTCGACTCCCCCTCCCCAAACGTCGCCTTCCTGACGGAGACCTGGATGAACCCCTCCTCGGCACCCGATATCGCCATAGCCATCCCTGACGGCTACAAGATTACTCGCAGGGCCCGCACCAGGAACAGGAGGAATCGCCATCGTCCACAGGAACACGCTCAGAGTCTCGACCAGCACCGACAACACGCTCAGCACTGATGAACACCTGCACTTCCAGATCCACACTGATACCAACACCACCCTCAGAGGAACCCTCGTCTACAGTCCCTCCGGACCCCGGCCACAGTTCAGCGACGCCATCGCCGGCTTCGTCAGTACGCACGCCCTCGCCTCCACAGACTACATCCTTCTCGGGGACCTGAACTTCCACCTCAAGAACAACGACGACACCAACTCCACCACCTTTATTGAATACCTCGTCAATCTCGGACTCAGACAGCTCGTCACAACACTCACCCACTCTGCCGGCCACACGCTTGACCTCATCTTCTCTGTAAGCCCCACGTCTCCTTCAGCCACACCATCGAACACCACTGGACCGAACATCGCTGCATCCACTTCACCTTCCAGAAACCCACCACGCACCACCGCACTCAACAGATCCCTTGCCGCTGCTGGAGAAAAGTCATCGGAGACCAGCTTAACACCACCCTCGCCCGAAACCCACCCGTCGACCCCACCGACACCGCCGCCTGCAACCTCAGACAGTGGATTGACCGACTGCGCCAACACTCTCGCACAGATCAAGAAACCCTCCAACAGACACACCAACAAGAAAGTCAGCTGGTTCACCGCGGACCTCCAGGCGTCCAAGCAAACCTGCTGAAAACTAGAGAAGATATGGCACTGCGAACAGACACTGGCCAGCTACACAGCCCACGAGAACGCCATTCGCAGACACCGGCATCTCATCATATCCGCCAAAAGGGCCTCCTTCAAAGACCGCCTAGACAACAACGCACACAACAGCAAAGAGCTCTTCAACATCGTGAAGGAGCTCTCCAACCCCAGCTCAAACACCAACGACATCCCACCTTCACAAGACCTGTGCAACGCCCTCACCACCTTCTTCCATCGCAAGATCGCAGACATCCACGACAGCTTCAACAACCTGACCACCCCGACAACCTCCGGGCCAGCGATACTATTGTACCCCATCTCCGCAAGGCCATCAACATCTCCCTCGAGACCGCAACCATCCCGGAAAGCTAGAAGCACACCAAGATCAATGCCCTACTCAAAAAACCCAAGGCTGATCCAAAGGACCTCAAGAACTTCGGAGCCATCTTCCTGCTCCCGTACCCGGCAAAGGTCATCGAGAAGACCGTCAACAAACAACTGACCCGCTACCTCGAGGAGAACAGCATCCTGGACCCGTCCCAGTCCGGGTTCCGCAGCAACCACAGCATTGAAAAATCCCTCATCATTGCCACCGATGACATCAGGACCCTACTGGACAACCCTCATCCTCCTGGACCTGTCAGCCGCCTTCGACACTGTCTGCCACCGCACCCTACGCACACGCCGCAGGGATCCGAGACAAAGCTCTGGACTGGACCACCTCCTTCCTCGCCGGCAGAACCCAGAGCGTCCGCCTCCCCCTTTCCGATCCGAAGTCACCAAGATGTCCAGCAACTGCTTGAAGTTAAACCCGGGCAAAACCGAAGTGATGACCTTTGGCAACCTTGCTCCGTAAGTGTCTTCCATCTGGTGGCCCAGTGAAATGGGACCACCCCCCACTCCGGTTGCCAAGGTCAGAAGCTGCTGTTTAAACACCACGTGAAGGAGGTGGTTTCATCGTCTTTCTATACGCTAAGGAAGATCAAAAAGCTGTTGCCATGTCTCCCTTCAGGGGCAGGGAAAACCTTGATTACCACTCTTGTTTTCTCTAAAATGGATTATGGCAACGCCCTCTTTCTCGGCACGCAAGAACAGATCTTACACAAATTACAATCGGTGCAAAATGCAGCAGCCAGAATTCTGCTTGGCATCCCTAGCCGCCGCCCCACTTCTCAGGCCATACGTCATCTGCATTGGCTAAGAGTTAAGAGTCCGATAAAGTTTAAGGCACTTTGCATTGCCTATAAGGCCATCCATGACTCTGGACCCAGGTTCCTCAAAGAGGCTTTTCGGATCTATGCTCCGCAAAGAGCTCTTCGCTCGGCTGGTATCCACCTCCTTTCTGTCCCACGCACCAGAACCACCAGCTGGGGAGACAGACGTTTCTTAGTAGCCACTCCTAGGCTGTGGAACTCTCTTCCTTTGCCCATCAAAACCAGTCCTACCCTTACCATCTTCCGTAAACTCTTGAAAACCTCAATGAGTCATCTGGTAGTTATCCGTCCCAGGCAGTCCGACATGCGCCGAGACACCTTTGGGCGCAATAAAAATCTCAAAAACATAAACATAAACATAAACAAGATCATCTGTGGCGTACACCAAGTATCATCCCTCAGCCCGACATTGTTCAACATCTACATGGCATGCCTTCCCTCCTTGCCATCCACCCATCTTACATAGAACTCTGAAGAACAAGTTACTTACCTTTGGTAACAATATATCTGTAAGAAACATAGGTTAGTTGTAGATTCCTTACCTTAGAATAACCCCCAGGAATCAGACTGGATCCGGAAAGTTTTTTGTCAGCATTACCCCTGCACGTTGGATGGTGGCGTCGGTCGACTTGGCGTCCGTTGTTGGCATCGTGGTCGCTGGGATGACGTTGCGGTAGCTGCATAGATGCTGCCCTTGCGTGCTGTCATTTCTGTACACGACTTTCCACACCAGAAGCACAGAGCCATGCAAGACACTGACCACTGGTGCACAAAACTAGGGCCCTGAACGGAAGTCCTTAACCCTAGAAGTCAGTTCACAGAACAGGGAGGATGGGTGGGGCGGTAAGGAATCTATAACTTACCTATATTTCTTACAGCTATATCATTACCGAAGATAAGTAACTTGTCCATCTGAAAGAAACAGTTGGTTATAGATACCATACCTTTAAGTACATACCCCAGCAATACCAACACCAGAAGTGGATATGTGAACTAAGTTCACACCAGAAAGTCCAGGAGAACAGAACGGCCAAAGAAGCCGTCTCTCCGAACTTGGCTGTCCAGGCTGTAGTGCTTGGTGAACGTGTGCAGTGATTCCCACGTAGCTGCCTGACAGATGTCATTTAGGGGGACTCCCCATGCCAAAGCAGTAGTAGCTGCCGTCGCCCTGGTGGAATGGGCGCCCAGCCCCACTGGAGGCTCCTTCTTTGCCAAAGAATAGCAGGCCTTGATGCACAGAACAACCCACCTGGAGATGGTCCGTTTGTGCATGGCTTGACCTTTCTTAGCGCTCGCCTAACCAACAAAGAGCTGGTCATCCACCCGGAATTGTTTGGTGCGATCCAAGTAGAAGGAGAGCGCACGTTTTGGATCCAGACGGTGGAGCCTCTCTTCCTCTTTTGAAGGAGGCGGAAAGAAGGTGGGCAAAGTGATGGTTTGGCCAATATGAAAAGAATTGACCACCTTTGGAAGAAAGCAAGGTCGGGGTCTGAGGACGACCGTGTCCGGATGAACAGCAAGAAAGGGAGGCTTGGAAATCAGAGCTTGTAGCTCACTCACTCGCGCAGAGGTGATGGCCACCAGAAAGGCAGTTTTTAAAGTGAGAAGTCTGAGAGGACAGTTATGTAGTGGCTCAAAGGGAGCGCACATAAGATATGTCAGAACCAAGTTCAAGTCCCACTAGGGCATCACAAAGGGAACAGGAGAAAAAGATGAGTAATGCCCTTAAGAAATCTATTCACAACAGGGTACTTGAAAAGAGAAGGCTGATCAGGGAGCCTGAGGAAGGCCGCAATGGCCTAGAGGTAGCCCTTAAGAGTACCCTGAGCAGAGCCCTGCTGGCCCAAAGATAGGAGGAACAAGAGAACCTCAGAAAGAGGGACAGAAAGGGAATCCACAGCCTTTGCTGTGCACCATGCCACAAATGTATTCCATCTGCAGGCATATACCGTCTTAGTGGAGGGACACCTGGCTGCCAAGATGACATCACAGACGGAGGCAGGTCAAACAACGTCAACGTCAACTAAATCTCCACGCAAGGAGGTGGAGATTATACAGGTTCGGGTAGAGGACCGTACCCTGATGCTGCAACAGAAGATCCTCCCGAAGAGGCAGTCTGATCAGAGGTAATGATGGCCATGTTGAGCAGCTCGGGATACCATTCTCTACGTGCACTCTGGGCAGAAGTGGTATAGGCAGAAAGGCATATAGAAGACAGAAACTCCATTAGCAACGAAAAGCGTCACCTAGCGAGTGCGGCCTTGCAAATTCCAATGTGCCGAATTGCTGACATTCGGTGGTGAATAGATCTAACTAAGGCTCTCCCAACTGTTGAAAGAGACTTTACACCACCTCAGAGTAAAGACGCCATTCATGATCCGTCATGCAACTGCGGCCGAAGTCGTCCGCCCTGGCGTTCGGTGAACCTGCCAGGTGTTGAACCACTAGGGATATGCCCTGATGTTCCAGCCATGTACAGAGGAGGAGGGCCTCTTGACAAAGGGTCCACAACCCCACCCCGCATGGCGGTGCTGTTGTCCGTTAACACCTGCACTACTCTTCCCCGGACAGTGGGAAAGAATACTTTGAGTGCAAGACGAATTGCCTGAAGCTCCAGAAGGTTGATGTGGAGCCCAGACTCCGCCAGAGACCTCTGATCCCCACCTCTCCCATTTGGCCGCCCCATCCCAGAAGGAATGCGTCTGTTACCACTGTGTGTCCTGGTTGGGGAAGGGAGAGGGATCTGCCGTTGTCGTGCAGTGCCCTCTGAGATCTGGATGCAATCTGACAGATTCCCCTGATGCTGCGCCCACTGGAACTTCAGGTCCCACTGCAGAGCCCGCATATGCCACCTGGCATGATCGACCAGCAGGATGCAGGAGGCCATGAGGCCCAGCAGCCTCAGGGTCTCCTGACAAACCCGGGATAGAGGCTACAAGATCGGAATCATAGCCCGAATATCTCAGACTCGCTGTTCGGGAGGAAAAACCCAAAACTATGTCATGTCCAGAACCGCTCCGATGAAAAGGAGCTTCTGAGAGGGGGTCAGGTGTGACTTCGGCATGTTGATGGAGAACCTAAGCGAATGCAGGAGGTCGGCCGTAGTCTGGAGGTGGGAGACGACAGCCTGGGGCGAGCCCGCCTTCAACAGCCAGTCGTCAAAATAGGGGAAGACTGGAACCCCTGATCTGCGCAGATGAGTTGCGACCACCGCCATCACTTTCGTGAACACCCAAGGGGAGCTGGTAAGGCCAAATGGGAGCGCAGTAAACAAAGTGCTCGTGGCCTACAGTGAACCGCAGGTAACGCCGGTGAGTCGGCAGGATGGGGACGTGAAAATAAGCGCCCTGCAAGTCCATCGCTACAATCCAGTCTCCAGGGTCGAGGGCAGACAAGACCTGAGCGAGCGTCAACAATTTAAACTTCTCCTTCCGGAGGAAGCGGTTGTCGTTCCTGATATCCAAGATAGGACGCAGGCCTTTGTCCTTCTTGAGCACCAGAAAGTAGTGGGAATAGCAACCACAAACTACTTCTGAGGCAGGAAAGGCATCCTTGGCCAAGAGTGCAGAAACTTACTGTTGGAGAAGGGCCAAGTGATCCTCTGAAATGCGATGGTACTGAGGTGGCATGGAGGGAGGGATAGTCTCGAATGGGAGGGAGTAGCCCCTTAGGACTATCTGCAAAACCCACCAGTCCGACGTGATGGTGTACCAGTGGGGGAGGTGATGGAGGAGCCTGCCGCCCACTGGCGTTCAGTGGCCCTCAAAGGTCGGACTAGGAGGCTTTGGAGGATATGCAGAGGGGGCTGTGGTGTACTGGCCCGCCCGCTGGCCCCCAGAACCACGCTGATGGTTCCCACGTCCCTGGCCACACTGGGGCTTAACAGCCTGCACTGACCTGTGGCTCTGGGCAGAACGTAGTGGGGCACCCCTTCCGTAGCCACGAAAGGGGCGAAAGGCAGACTGTGCAGGGCGGGTGGTAGAGAGGCCCAAGGAACTGGCCGGAGCCCGAGAATCCTCAAAGCGATGTAGCGCGATGTCTGCCTTGTCGCCGAAAAGGCAATGCCCATCAAAGGGCATGACCATAAGGGTGGATTGGACATCCTCGTAAAAACCAGTCAAATGCAACCAGGTGTAGCGTCGAAGGGCTACTGACGTGGAAATCGTCCTGCCAAGTGCGCCGGCGGTATCCAGCCCACAGTAAACTTCGCTGCTTCTCTCCCCTCGGCAACTGCATGGGAGAGCACGGCCCGGGCGTCCTCCGGGCACTGAGGCAGCACTTGCGCCACTGTATCCCACACAGAGTGGGAATAACGGCCCAACGGACATGCAGTGTTTATCAACCGCAGTCCCAAGCTGGAGGAAGAAAACATCTTCTTCCCAAGTTGGTACAGCGTTTTGGATTGCCTATCAGGTGGAGCAATAGAGAAGGCACCTTTGGAGGCAGAGGCTTGGACCACCAAGCTCTCAGAGGTGGGGTGCTGGGAGAGGAAAGTGGGGTCACCTGGGGCCAGGCGGTGGCGTCGGGCAACCATCCTACCAACAGGAGCCCCTGTGTTGGGCCTGGACCAGGTGCCCAAAAGGATGTATGTTAGGGCTTCATTGAACAGGAGCAGGGGTTCCGAAGGGCTCGCTGCCGGCTGAAGCACCTCTATCAGGAGGTTAGTCCTAAGTGCCACCATAGGAAGCACGAGATGGAGAGCCTCTGCCGCCCTATGAAACACCACTGCATTTGACGCTCCCTCCTCCATAGCCACAGTTGGAGGAGACAACATGCCTAGGTCTGGGGTGGTATCCAGACCACTGGCATCCCTCAGTTCCTCTCTCCAGTCAGGATCATAATCCAACTAGTCTGTGAAAGGGTCACCAGATCCCTCCCAGTCTTCCTCACCCTCCTCTGGCTGCCAATCTGGCTGAAAATGGGCAGGGTGGAACACAGGGACAAAAGTACCCATCGACACCGGTCCACCTCCGTGTCCATGTCGGGGCGAAAGCCGGGGTCGACGCCGGCTGGGGGTCCAGCCGGTGTCGGCTGTGGACGTGGTGCCGGTGGAGTTGGCGTCGGCATAAGTGTAACAAGGTCGACTGGTGCCAATCCGGATCCAGGCATGGATCCAAGGGGGCCCTATTGTGCCAAGGCCGGAGCTGCCGGCGTCAAAGGCCTAGGGCTCCCAGCCCAGTCAGAGGGGCCTGAAGGCGCACCGGCAGAGTCGGGCTGCTTAAAGATGACATGCATCGCTTCGTAAAATTGACGAAGCTGGGCAGGGGTCGCTCCCGGTCCCGGGAAGGCCGGAGTCGACCCTGATGGTGCCGCACGCGGAGCCGTGGGAGAGGCACCACCTGCACCTTTTCTCGCGTCGGTCGACGGACGAGGTAAAGTCGAAGAGCGAAGATGCTTCTTCGACTTCTTTTTGTGCTTCGACTTACCTGAACCCAAGTGCGAATACTTAGAAGAGGAGTGATGGTGAAGACTCCGCGATCGGTTCCTGGACCTCCCACGTGACAGGGACCTTGAACGACGCGGAGCCGACTGCCGGGCCTGGAGGAGCTTTCGGGACTGCTCCCGCAAAGACTTCAGGGCCATGGTTCGGCAGTCGGCGCACGACTTGGGGCCGTAGTCGCACTCCAGGTAGATGAGGCACACGTGGTGTGGATCCGTCACCAACATCAGTCGGGTACAGGAATCGCATGCCTTGAAGCCGGGCATTCCTCGTGCAACAGGAGTCGATGTAAGACTCAAAAACAAAGTTGACAAAAGTCGCAAAAAAGTCAGTCAAAAAGTGACTGGGAGTACCACTCTCCCCTGATCTGCGCTTGCTGGCATGAAAAAAAAAAAGAACTGACGTCAGCGCACGAGGGCGGCGTCTATGTAGCTACTGCGACGTCATCCATGCAACCACGACGCCGCCGACGGAGTTGACCGACGCCACCTTCCGACGCACAGGGATACTACTGCCGAAAAAAACGTTCTGGATCCAGTCTGACGCCTGGAGGTAATTCTAAGGTAAGGAATCTATAACTAACTGTTTCTTTCAGATATCAATTTACTTATGACACAAGCCATAGGCGAGTGACTACATTCTGCTTTCCATTCCACCACTGAACCAGTTAATCAGATCTGTCCATTAGATAGAAAAATTGTGTTTTATGGAGGATGAACTGGGAGATTCAGAATCAGCAATGCTGTAGGTGATGTCAGCCCTTGAATGGAAAACCAGTTGGACGATGATTTCTTAGAGAAAGCTACAGGCTGATAGGCCAGTGTGGGATGCTTGAGATAAAGTTCAATGTTTTTCACTTTCTCTTTTGACATGAAAATGGGTAATGTCTTATTTTTGGCCACTCTGTTAAGAATGGTGATAGAGTGGGGTTGGATTTGTCACCTACTTACCAATGACAAAACATAGTAAGGGTGATTTTTTCCAAGTGAAAAGAAACAAATGGATGGTCATACGATTTATATATTGTTCAACAGGATTGGTAATGCTACACTAGAGATAGACTGTAGGCATAACTGTCAGATTTGAGTTCACTTTGGTTTGAAAAATGGAGAAAATTCTATCTGAATGTACTTGTACTAGACAAAGCCGCAGCTGGTCAGATACACAACCAGTTCTCCTTTATTGGTCAAAGGAAGTGCTGGAGTAGCTTGGTAGGAGTAGATGAAAATGAGTGTGTACCTCCAATTTATGTTAACAGCAGATATGCAGCAGTGCAGGAGGCATTTAAGAATAGGTACAATGATTCTCCAGTCTTCTCCAGCCAAAAGGTGCACACACTATTACTTGCAATGACACCCTTTTAAATTCTAAAACTGCAGTTGGGCTGCAAAATCTCATAGTTAGCAGATTCTAACTGTTTTGCAAGTTGAATGGGTTGGAAATCAATGTGCTGAAAATCAGATGTATAGCTTACAACAAACGCAAACATTTTAGGGGAACCATGCGCTTGGGAACTAACAATCTGGAGAGCCCAAAATAATTTTATAATTTAGGGATTAGATTATCCGACGAGGATTCTTTGTCGTCCCAAATCTCCAAGAGCTCCTTGTTGATGAAATAACAGGGCTTCGGCATTGGTGAGATTAATTAAAAAGGCCTCCTTCAACCCCATTTTACCTCCATTGGAAATTTACAGCACCCAGATTTAAAGTGCCGCACTACATGGTGCAGTGTTATGGGGGTTGTTGTAACATGTTTATTATGCGGGTAGGTGAAAGGATTATGTTACTTACCTTGTGAGCATCTGTTCTTGGCATGTAGTGCTGTAGATTCACATGCTTTGCATACTACTGCATCTAGTGTTGGGTACGGATGTTGGCAAGTTGTTTTTCTTCGAAGAAGTCTTTTCCAGTCACGAGGTAAGGTGACTCCTCCTTTCGCTGATATTGCACATGGCATCAACTCAATTGTTAATTGTTTTCTGCAATAGGGTGAGAATGGAGTAAGTAAGTGAAGTATAGAGATGTACATGCACACATAATGTAAATAATAAGAACGGCAACAACTACAGGTGTCCGGGGAGGTGGGAGTGCGCATGTGAATCTATAGCTCTACATGCCAGCAACAGATGCTTACAGGTTAAGTAACATAATCCGTTTCAGGCATGTGTGCTGTAGATACACATGCTTTGCATAGACTATAAAGCAGTACTCTCCCAATAGGTGGCTAAACAGTAGGTGTTGCAGTTGTTTGAAAAAATGTTTTAGTACTGCTTATCCTACATTGGCTTGTTGACGTGCTAACACGTCCACACAATAGTGTTTAGTTAAAGTGTGTGGTGTAGACCATGTGGCTGCTTTACGTATATCAGCTATGGGAATGGTACCTCAAAAGGCCATATATGCTCCTATTTTTCGAGTGGAATGTGCTCTAGGAGTTCTATATAAAGTTATTTTAGCTTTAGCATAGCAAGTCTGAATACATTTAACAATCATCTAGAAATACCAGATTTAGAGATAGGATTGCCTTTGTGAGGTGGAGCAAATGATACAAAACGTTGCTTTGTTGTATGAAAATATTTTGTTCTCTCAACATAGTAAAGTAGTGCTCTTTTGACATCAAGTGTGTAAAGAGACCTTTCTGCCACTGAATCAGGTTGAGGAAAGAACACAGGTAACTCAACTGATTGGTTAAAAGCAGAAACCACTTTTGGAAGGAATAGTTTATCTTTATGAAGTTGAAAGAAGGGTTCTTCTATGGTCAATGACTGTAGCTCACCAACTCTCCTTAGCAAAGTGATAGCAACTAGAAAGACAACTTTCCATGAAAGAAATTGTAATGGACAATTGTGTAACAGCTCAAAAGGTAGACCCATGAGCCTTGTGAGAATTAGGTTAAGGTGCCATACATGTGCAGGTGGTACACTGGGTGGTATTACTCTTTGAAGGCCTTCCATAAAGGCTTTAATTACTGGCACCTTGAACAAGGGTAAGTGTTGTCTGTGTTGCAAATATGCAGCTACTGCTGCAAGGTGCAACCAAACGGAAGTATAGGCTAAGCCAGCTCCCTATAGATGTAAAAGGTAACAAATAACATTTTGTACAGATGCATCTAGCGGAGTAATAATGTTGTTGTTACAATATACAACACATCTTTTCAATTTCGCTGCATAACATGCTCTGGTGGTAGGCTTTCTTGCTTATTTAAGAATTGTCATTCAATCTGGTGGTAAATTTAAGTATCCAAACTCTATGGAGGAGCCAAATCGCTAGGTTGAGGTCCTTCAGGTTTGGGTGTTTGGTTTCTCCATGGTTCTGAGTGAGACAGCTGGAATTCAGGTGCAGGTTTTGATGTTGAACAACTGATAGTTCTAACAGTGTGGTGAAACATAGTAGACAAGCCCATGTGGGAGCCACTAAAATCAGTGTGAGTGATGTTTGCAAAAGTTTCCGAACTAGAAACGGAAGGAGAGGGAGAGGCGGAAAAGCATAATCAAATATCCCTGACCAGTTCATCCATAGGGCATTGCCTTTGGATAGAGGGTGTGGGAACCTAGAGGCAAAGTTTGCGCATTTTGAGTTGTCAGCTGTGTCAAACAGATCTCTGTGGGAATCCCCATTTTTTGAAGTAAGGAAGGAGAACCTGAGGGTGAAGTTCCCATTCGCATATTTGTTGCCGCACTCTGCTGAGGAGGTCGGCAATTTGATTGTTATTATTATTATTATTATTATTATTGTTCACGCCTGGGAGGTGCTCTGCCAGAAGATGAATTCTGTGATGAATTGCCCAACGCCAAATGGTCTGAGAGAGGCGTGATGGTTGTAGATAATGTGTCCCCCCTGTTTTTGTACATAGTACATGGCTCTCATATTGTACATGCAGACTTGGACAACTTTTCCTATGAGGTGAGGCTGAAAAGCTTTTAGCGTTAGATATACAGCTAGAAGCTCTAGATAGTTGATGTGGATGTGGAGACTTTGTGCTTGTTGTCCCATAAACCCTGAATTGTTATATTCTGTAGATGGGTACTCCAACCTGTGAGAGATGTAAATGCAGTTAGTACGATCTGTGTAAGAAGGGCTGCCCTTGCGATCGATTGAGAGAGCGATGGGTGCAGCTTTCTACCACACTAGATCTGTTAATTGACCCTGTGATTGATTCCACTGATGTGCTAAGCATTCCTGTAGGGAATGCATGTGTGATCTTGTATGAGGCACTATTGTGATGCATGATGCCATCATTCATAGTAGCTGCAAGAAAGTCCTGACTGTTAAGTATTGGTTGGTTCGAAATTGTAGAAATAGTGTTGGAAGATTTCGAACCCTGGCTGCCATGGGAGAGACTAGAGCTGTGTGAGAGTTTAGAGTCACTCCCAGATAGAATTGCATTTGTTAGGGTTGAAGATGGGACTTTTGCGTATTGACTGTAAATCCCAATTGATGGAGAAGGTGTAATGTAGTCTGAGTGTGTTGGCAAGCACTTTTGCTGTGTGCTGGCTTTGATAAGCCAATTGTCTAGATGTGGGAAGACATGAATTTGTAGTCTTCTGAGATGAGCTGCTACTACTGGTAGACATTTTGTGAACACTCTGGGTGGAGTAGTAACCCCGAAAGGGAGTACTTTGAACTGATAGTGATTTCCTGCTATCACAAATCTGAGATATTTGGGATGAGCTGGGTGAACAGAAATGTGGAAGTATGCGTCCTTTAAGTCTAGTATGGACATAAAGTGGCCGTGCTGTAGAAATGGAAGCACTTGCTGAAGCGTAACCATATGGAAATGCTCTGACAATATGTACAGGTTTAACATCCTTAGGTCCAATATTGGTCTTAGAGACCAGTCCTTTTTGGGGATTAGGATGTACAGTGAGTAAATGCCTGACCCTTGGTGTTGTAATAGAACAGGTTCTATAGCTCCTTTTGTTAAAACAGCTTGAAATTCTTGTTTGAAGAGCTGTAGGTGTTGCAATGAAAGTTTGGGAATGCGAGGTGGAATATTTGAATGATTGCTGGTAAGCTCCGGGCAATAACCATGTTGGATAATGTCTAATACCCGTATGTCTGATGTTATTGATTGCCAAATGGGAAAAAAGTGTTTACGTCTTCCCCGACAGGTGTAAAATGGTCGGGGGGAATTGTAGGCAAGTCACTGTTTATTGGGAGATGGGGAGGAACATGTTGGTGTGCCTTTACCTCTACCCTTAAAATTGTTTCCTGTGTACCCCCCTCTATAGAAACCTCTAGATGGAGAGGGTTGCATGTTGGATTTATATGAGGAGGCATTAGGGTCTGAGGAATCACCTTTGGATTCTCCTCCATAAAATGAACGACGAATAGAGCCTTTTTTGGATGGGGACTGAAATGCTTCCATAGATTTTGCTACCTGTGTCTTTTTTTATTTGCCTCATTTCCTTGAGGTCCAAAAAGGTGTTCTTTGTCAAAAGGAGTATTAAGAATAGATTGCTGAACCTCCAGTTTAAACCCCGAAATCCTAAGTCATGCGGGTCATCTAAGGAGAATGCTGGTGTTAATTCCCCTTGCTGCAGTGTCAGCAGCATCTAGAGCACCTCTAATGGAGGAATTAAATATTAGGGATTTTGTAGCTAGCGTCCTCTGATATAATCTTTCTTTTGGAAGGTGTCACACCTTTAGCCAATATATGTTCAATGTCTGGATTAATGTGAAATTTCTTTTGCTTAGGGTCCAGTTTGTCCTTCATAATGTCCAGAATAGGTTCTGGAGGCTTTTGAAGGGTATCTTTTAATTTTGGTGCCGAAGGTTTCGGTGCCAAACCGGACTTGTCCTTTATGTTTTTTGGAGTCAAAGTTTAGGTTCCGAAGATGTCTTTTCTTGACTCTGTCCCTAACCGGAAGGCTTCATTGACTGTTTTGGTGCTGAGCCCAAGGGCGGGGTGTTGGAAGCAGCATGTCAGTGCAGACCATGGCCAGAAGACAGTGGTGGTGTCGAAGACTTTTGTTTAATCGAAGATAGTGTGAGGGGCTTTGGTACTCACAGCACCCTGTTCCGCTGAAATGTCTTTGGACTCGAGCTTGATTTCCAGTTCTGAATCTGAATCTTGGATGGAGAAGGCTTCCTCCTCTTCCGCTGCCGACGCCTCGATCTCTTCATGTTCGGTGTCTTCCCCAAAGATATCCCGAGTGTGTTCAATGTTTTGTCGCTGAATGTCCCTCCGTCGAGCCCAACTTTTCCCACTAAGTCTTTTTTTTTTGTAAAACCTTTATTTACGCAAGAAGGTACACCGCTATTTAGCCGAACATCCCAGAGGCACGGCAGCATTTCAAAGACATGGAATCACGGCATACATCAATCACACTACCGGATAAATGAGGTTTAATTTTATGTTAAACACAGGATGCCGTCTATAACGGAAAGCTCCAGTATAGCGAAAAGGAAATGGGAATCAGGAGTCTAGCCGTGAGTAACAAGCATATCTTGAACAATCCAAACAAGAAGTCCCGCAGAATGAAGGTAACCACTAGGAAGAACTGGGCAATGCAGCAGAGATACAGGAGACATATGCATACAATTATCACAAATATCAATTAAGCTCCGGCCCAGTTACACCAACAATGCAACAACCGCTAGGACACAGTTTACGAAAATCCAATGAAAAAAGCAAAGAATAACCCATCCGGCGACCCCCAACCCAGAGAAGGAAGAATAAAAGGAAAGCCAAAAGAACGAAGAAAAAAGGCCATAGAAACAAAGTAGAAAGAAAAAAGGAAAACCCTTCCCCCAACCCCCCACCCTGCACAACTGTAGATGGCTATGGCCTACCCCCCTTTAGCAGCGTGCCTGTCGCCCAGTACCTAAACCCGAAATATAGAAGAAAAGTTAATATAAAAAGAGGAAAAAGAGAGAGCGGAGGAGGAGACAAAATCAATAGAACAGCACCCGATCATCCATCCCCAGAGCCCAGGATCACAGAAGAAACACAGAAGCGAGAGCATTAGCAGGCAAAACAGAGCGCGTCCATCTTAGTCACCAGGAAACCAACACCATCAAACCGTAAGGCAGATTCAGCCCTGTCCCGTGCGCTCGAGCGCACCAGTCAAGTACATCCAACCAGCCACCATGATGAGGATTGTAGGCGACAAAGAGAGGCCAGTGGGTCGTTGTCCGACGTCCGCGACAGTGTATCGTGAAGGGCGACAAATGAAAGTTTCACAAACAGCACCAGTCCCAAGTACCGAGCGAGAGCAGATAGTTCCGTGGTCGTCGCGGTAGACTGGCCCTTGAAAGCCGCCACATCCACCAGGAAGAAATCGGCAGACCGCTCCAGTCCAGGGTATGGCATAACGGCCCGAGCGCACGGACAGTCCAGCAAAGTGCGTCCGGACGCGGGAGTAATGGCCTCCAATTTGCGCCTCAGATCGCGAGCATTGCGGATCATGACGCCACGAAGGGTACCGAGGGCAATCAGAACATCCCGGACCCCAAGCGATGTCTCAGGAGCACGGTCCAGGGCGCTCACCCCCTCCATAGGTTCCACAGCAGGTTCCGCCATGTTAGCCTGGGCGTCGCTGACCCACACACCAAATCGGGCACCCTCTCGCGCCTCACCAGAGCCCAAATAAGTCATCAATGCAAAGGTGGGAAACTGCAAGATGCGAGCAGAAAAGGAGACGAGGGCAATGTCAGCGGTGGGAAAGTCTCAGTCACGCACCAGTGCGCACAAGTTTCAAATCACCGACCTCCTGGTGTACAAAATGGCGCTCAGACGTACCTCGGGAGAGATGCGGGGAACGGCCGAGTCATAAAGTGACGAGAAGTCCCAAAGGGAGTCTACCCCCCCGGATTCCTCAAAGCGCCACCGGCCCGGAACCCTCGAAGTGGACCGGAGAGCGCAGCAAGAGGCAAACGTGTCGGGTAGATCATTTCGGACGGCCAGCTCTGCCCCGTCACAGACGATCACCACCAGGATAGCGGGGGCCAGCCGTTCTGCGCACGCAAGACCCCGGATCAGCAGCCATGGAGGGCCGGACAGAAGGCGAGAGCATATCTCCGGATCTACGGCCGATGGAGAGGCCGGGAGCACAGCACCGAGGACCGCCTCACTTCCCCTCAACAAGAATGCGGCTCGGGGACAGGATAAGATGCAGGATCAGTGCACACAGAAGCGAAGTCGGCGGAGCCGAGTGCCTAGGCGGCCATCTCGGTTCCCGGCTAGGCTCCTCCCCCCCACTAAGTCTTTTTTGATCGGAACGATCGACAAGCGTCACAATCCTCTTCTTTGTGCTCAGGTGTGAGGCACAAGTTGCAGACTTTATGCAGGTTGTTGCGCGGGTACTTGGAGTGTCACCAAGAACAGAATTGAAATGGAGTCCATTCCATCGCCAGAAGACTAACTAATACAGAACGGGGTGGACGTCAACCTACGCGGCTAGGCCCGAAGGCCGCCCACAATGTCTTCTCGACCAAAGATGGAGAGTTTTAGAATCTTTTCGATCCACAGAGAATAGTGAAACTAGAACAATACCTACTAGGGTACAGTGGATTGCACACTGAGGGAACCCAAAGAACGGTTTCGAACCGGAGCACTGCAAGCCACGTCCAAACCTGATTGCGGAAAGAAAACAATCTAGCAATGAAGTAGATGCCCAGGCGCAATATCACCGAAAGGAGTCACCATCTTACCCCGTGACTGGAAAAGACTTCTTCGGGGGTCATTACTCGTTGGGGGCATTTTGAAGCGGACCCTTACCTGCGGGGTCCCGTGGACATCCTCTGACTCACACGCTTTCCCCCGCTGCCTCAGTTGACATCGCGGCCGCCAAGGGGGGAGAGCGAACGGGACCACAACTCCCAACGTCCCCTCACTGCCTACGGGGGCGCTCACCTGCCGCATCATACAGCAGCGCCCGGAGGCGCATAAGAAACAGCCGCCCCTCCCGCCTCGTGGGACGCGCGCGGGTGTCGCCGGGCGGAGCCCGGGCAGAGGGCGGGCCGTCTGTGGCCGTCCGGGTACGACGAGGGACGGGACGGGCCAACTCCCTAAGATCCTGCTATGGGTAAGCGCAAACAACTATTTAATGGGGGTCAAGAAAGTAACAAAGCCAAGATACCACGCAAAGCAGAAACAATAATTTCTTATCTGAGCTCCGCCGTGGGTGTGATCTCAAAGGAGATTGCGAACGCCGAAAAAGAACTCGGCTTAACATCGCTAGTGACTGAAGAAGGGGGTGTCGCACTAGAGGGGGTGTCCCAAGAGCTTGTAGCTGTACAAACGCTTATTCCTCTCGACTCTGAACTGGGCCCTAGTACTGTGTTGCTGGATATAGAGGACCAAACACATGGCGAACAGACCCCCTCTTTACCCCAGGAAAAGACACTGATTACAGCTTCCGAATTGTGTAAGAGGGTTAATCCTTCGAAGAATTGTAACAAAAAGACTAAGCACCTTGATACTTTAACTGAAACCCTGGAGGATGAACTGATTAATAGACTGAGCTACAAAATTGAAGGGCTCATCAATTTACACCTAGAACCAGTATTGACTAAAATTGCTAAGGATATTGTGGATGTATTAAACACGTGTGTAGCAGACCTCTTAAAGAAATGTAAAGCTCTAGATTCTGCCACCCAAGAATATCGCAACCTTTTGAGTAGGCATGGGAATCTCTTGCAGAGTGCTTCCCCAAGGGAACAACAAGAGCTAACTCAAAAACCCGCTGCAATTGGTGGGAAAATAGGGCACCCCCATGTGATATCAATTGGAAACCAACTTCAGGGAGGCAATAAACAAGCCAGTCAGGGCAGCTCTATACTGGCAGACACTAGATATCATACAAATGAACTAGATTAACAGCTGTGTAAATTCAATGTCCATCTACCGCCTCAAGCCGCTCCCTTAGTGGCTGTGCTGACAGGGGTTTCCCCATTGAAAAAAAATGAGTATGAAAGCACCTTAGACCTATTTGAGCAAACTAAACTTTGGTGCAAAAATTATTGTAGTGGGGATATGGACATAGCTGCCAATATAAATATGGTTAGAAGAGTAAGATGGGTAGGCTCAAATAGAAAAACACTTAAAGGGGACTGTGTGGTGATTTATTTTAAAGACTATCACATAGCGGAGCGCCTGTTCTGGGACGGCTCTAAATTTGTCTTCCCCAGGCATCAGGCCGCTTCACCTCGGCTACTTCTACCCATCACCTAAAAATAGGGCATGCCTCCTCCCTGTTCCAGCGGTGAGGGCACATGATAAACCACAACTTGTGACTAGCTCTGGCCTTAGGGGTTTACAACCTGTAAGAGAAGGAAGGGTTGGGAAAAATGCATGGCTCCCACCGGTGACAGCCGGAGGGGATGTGAACAACGCTCGGATTCCAGCTGTTGTACCTGCCCCAGTTGTAGCTATACAGGCTCTGCCAACAGCATTGCCTACACTTATGAGGGGGGGTCCACAGTCTGTGCTACAAGAAGGGAATATATCAGGGGCTGCAAGCACAACTAATGAGAACTTAAATCCCTTGGGATGCACACTGACAAACCGTTTTCATCCACTCTCAGGATTGAATGAAAACGATTGACTAATTACCCACCAAGAACAGGGGGTTGCTGAGGGGGCACCATCATTACACTGTCGCATGTTGAGTTGGAATATAGCTGGCGTAAGGGCTAAAATGGGAGATCCTATATGGATAGCATATCTAAAATCATTTTTTATATCCCTACAAGAGACCTGGGACCTTCAAAACTGCTTTTCCCTGGACGGATATAGTCACTTTTTCCCCCCAGCTAGAAAGAGTGCTGCTGGGAGGGCGAAAGGTGGCTTGATTAGCCTGTTTTCCTTGGAGATAAAGGGTTCTCTTACACAACTCGATTCAGGTGGGATTAATAGTCTTGTTGTGGAACTATCACTATCTGATATACAAAAAAGTACTTTTCATCAATGTATACAATTCCATTGAAGTGGATAATAATTTAGACTCAATTGAGCAATTTCTTTTTAATTACAGTTTAAAGCAATATTCCTTTGAAATTTTCTTGATGGGAGACCTAAACATCCATCCGTGTGATAATCATTGTGGGAGTGGGGATTATGAAGGCCCCCCGTTCTCCGCACTATCTCACTTCAAACACACAAAGCAGGGAGAGGAATTAGAACTGGAATTTATATGAGTCAGGATGTGTGGAGGTTGAAAATAGGATCCCAACATTTAAGGGTAAAGACAAAGGTACAATCATTGATTATGTATTTTTAACATTGTCTGTTTTGTCTCAAGTTTTTAGATACCTTACAGAGGTCTCGGTTTTTAGTGACCATAATCCCGTGATAATTGAACTAATCCGAGGGGGTTCCCTCACTTTCAGACATACATCCCACAGTGTGGTGAGGGAGGTTATCCTAAAAGACCAGGGGAGAAAATTGAAGTGGGCAAAAGTGGTTTCTGAAACCTTTTTGAGAGAACTCTTACCTAGTATAGAGCAGGAGATTAACACCTGCTTAGATTCTGATTCTGGGAGCTCTGTTATCATAAGTGCTTTTAATAACATCTGTGTACAAGTTAATGAAAATCTACAAATTAAAGGAAAGTGTAAACAGCAGACTGGTAGGAGATGGTTCAATAAAAAATGTTCCCAGTCCCACGCTGCTCTCCCAAAAGCCTTAAAGACAATCCCCAGAGACAGGGGGCTTATAGCCTCCTGTAGAGCAATCTATAATCAAGCGCTATCAGAAAGAAAAAAGGAGCTGCAGGAGGAAGCATGGTCCAAACTTCTCTCGACAGAAGTATTGAAAGATAGTGGGAAATTTTGGGCTACAGTAAACCAGCCACTGTTCTCAAATGACGATAACCCCTCCTTGGATTGTAATATTGCAGATGAGGCATGGATAGTTCATTTTGAAAATATCTATAGTTTTCCAGGAAATGGTCAATCCCCTCGATATAAGCCGGCTGGTAGTGATCTCCCCCTTTTAAATTTTGAGGTCTATGAAGTTGAAAGGGCCATAGAAGAAATGTCTAAAAATAAGGCCCCCGGGCCAGATGGGGTGCCAGCGGATTTGTTTAGAACAGCTCCGAATTTATGGTAAAACATTTTAACTCACGTTTTCAATTCTATTGACCTAGATAATTTACCAGCCACGTGGGCCACTTCAGTCATTATACCAGTCTTTAAAAAGGGTGCTAGGCTGGACCCCGCATGTTACAGACCCATTTCTTTGATTGACTCTTCTGTAAAAAATATTGGGTCGGGTGATATTGCACAGATTAACTGAGTGGCTAGAGCAGAGGGGGGTTCTGTCAAATGCCCAATACGGTTTTAGATCAAAGCGGAGTACCATCGACCAGTGTCTAAACCTTCACCTCCTAATTAGCAAGTATACGGTGGCCAAGGAGGCTCACTTTATATGGGGTTTATGGACCTCTCCTCCGCGTTTGATCTCGTCAATAGAACAAAACTTTGGAATATACTTCTAGACATGGGAATTGATGCTTCTTTGGTGCATTTTTTAGCTGTTCTTCATTCCGATCTCTCGGCAAAAATCTGAGTTAATTCTCAGGGACGCTGCACAAGACACTTTAGGTCAGATAGGGGGGTCAGACAGGGGTGCATTATGGCTCCCCTGTTGTTTACATTATATATAAACGCCCTTGAGTCCCATCTTGCTGAGATCTCACCGGACATTCCGCGTATAGGGGAACTGGCTATACCAGTTCTCCTGTACGCGGATGATGCTGTACTCCTGGCACGTACTGGGGTAGGCCTTCAGAAGCTGCTGGATGCTTTTGGTAGTTTTATGCAGAGTCTGGACCTAAAAATGAATGCCAAAAAATCTCAAGTATTGATTACGGGGAGGGCTAATCGGAATACTAGAATTAAGACTTTTTCTTGTAGCGGGGAAAAGGTCTGTAGGGTTCCTACTTTCCCCTATTTGGGGGTTGTATTTGATGAAAAGGGAACCTGGCGCCCACAAAATAATAGCCGTTGTGTGGCATTTGCAAGGACTATTTCAGGACTTACAGGGTTCACAAAAAAACTGGGGGCTAGACCTGTAGAAGCAATCCTAATGGTTTACATGCCTGACAGTGGCAACATATGGTTGTGAAATTTGGGGCTACACAGCTCAGAATAAAATCCAGCTAATTGAGAATAAATTTCTGAGAGGGGTCCTCTCTGTCCCCCAGTCTACCCCTACTTTCTCTACCCATACTGAACTGGGAGTCAGATATGTTACCGACCAGATCAAAACTGCTCCATTGATATACTGGTTAAAGATCTGGTTAAATGAGGAAATTTCACTAAACCACACTATATTAAAACACTGTCTTATGCTGGATAAAGAAGGGAGGTAATCAAAAAATAGGGAATGGACACTAGTATCTACTGAACCATTAGTTCAAAATTGACAACCCTCATAGGCAGCCTGATTTATTCGATGCGGTATATCTTTTTTCCGCCCCGTCAGGTGTCATGGCATATTCATAGGGAAGTCAAAAGCGTGTGGTATGCCTGCCTCACCCGAGGCTACCTCTGGTCCAGGTAGAAGTGTCCAGAAATAATAGGGAGGGTGAATTATTATAAAAGCAGTGTATCTCCAAAAGTTATTTAATGAAAAAGGGGATGACACTGTCGATTAAAAATGTTGATATATATATGTAATCGAGTAACTAGATTACCATATACCTATGTATATATGGGTGCGTCAACATGTTTCAGCTCTCTGGGCCCAGCCGGGTCTATAGAGCTTTCGTCAGGACAAAGAACAAACCAAAACATAAATGAGGTACTCACACTAGTAGTGTAGGTTCCTTTCGCTATTTTTTTTTTTTTTTTTTTTTAGCGTTTCTTATTTTGTCACCTTAATAGGTTCTTTTGAGGACTTCAGCAAGGGTATGAGAGTCGCTAAGCGTGGTCTTTTCCACGTGGACCGCGATCTGGGCCCTGTGCTGACTCTGCCCCTGGTTCAATTATGCTGGATAAAGCCAATAGAATCCCATGGTTGGCCTATATAAAATCCGGCTTCCAAAAAATTGGGCGTGCGGACCTTTTCTCCGCACCTGAAACTATAACTAAAAAGGATATCGCTCTGACAAAAACCACTATGTTGGACCTGTTATCACTAGAGCGAGAGGAGATCGAACTAGTGAAACCAATGGTAAGAGCCAACTATGCTTTGGTTAGTTGTGTAGGCCCCGAACCCTATTTGACAACAGTGAACATCCCGTACCATCGGTACCTCCTGATCAGATTCCACTTCAATCTGATACAATATGCCATGGGATCCTATCGTACCTGGTGCCCCCCAGACCAGGCTGATCCCTGTAAATGCGATAACTTTTCTACTCAAGATACATTACATTTTTTTATGTTTTGCGACTTTTATCAGGATTGTAGAAGGAAGTTTTTATTCCCAATTCTGAGAGAGGTTGGTTTTACACAGGTGAGGCCAGCACTTGTGTATTTATGCAATTAAATTCACCTCGATAATGTTTCACGTTGCAAATTTCCTGGTTGCTGCTATTCGTATTAGGAAAAAGTACAACATCTTAGCACAAACACTAAGTGTCCCTGAGTAGAATATTTTAATCCCACTAGATAAAATGGCTATAGGTTCTTGTATTACCATACAGCAGTCCTTTTTTTCTAACAGTTTTAACATTGTCACTATGTATGATTTTTAAACCTTGTAATATTGAATAAAATGAAATGTTACTATGTATTTTTAATATTTATATTTCATACTTTTTAACTGAGTGTTTAACTTATTGATTGTACCATGACTTTTTTGATAAGTTATCGAATAAAGGAATTTTGACTGACTGACTGACTTCTTCGAAGAAAAACAACTTGCAAACATCTGGACCCAACACTAGATGGCAGAGTATGCAAAGCATGTGTATCACAGCACACATACCTCAAACACAACTTTAACAGGTCGCTTTTAAACCTCGGCTGCTGCACTCTTCTTCTGTCTGAGACTCGGTTTGCTTTAAAACCAATATCGGAACAGGCCTAGCTTTGCCCTATCCTATTTTGGTTTCGAATGGAGCACAACAAAGCTGACACCTTACATAAATGCACTTGTAGATGGTGTGAGCCACCATAATAGCAATAGGATCCCTTGATTGGCTTATGTCAAACATGCTTCGATTGACCTAGGACTGAATGAGAGCTGGCTCAATCTTTCTTCGATTCATGCATCCTAGAGATTGTTGTAATGAATAGATTTTGGGCCAAGTACATCGAGGAAAGCGAATCATCAGCCTCTATAGGCAGTTGGTCCAAATCTTTTCACTTCCATAAACCCATATTCTCGGCAGAAGAATTCCTGGACTTCATGAATCCCAAGCTTACGATGTTGTACTTCTTGAAGCTCAGACATGACATCTTGCCCATGGCTGCATTTAATTCATTTTGCCTATCATCTTCGTAGCCGCTGTGTCGTTGCTCTGTGGTGGAGACCGAAGAACATCTATTGTTTTTCTGCTCAGCATACACTAAACCCAGATCTCATTGAATTACACCTATATGCCGATTACTGACGTTAACAAACTGGTTACATGCACTTGCATCTGTAAAATCAACTCTAGCTTGCTTGTGGTAAATGCAGAATCTAAATTCTTGTATTTGGTGTGGCTCATTCAATTACGCATATTGGCCTCCCCTCCTAGTTAGTGTCCTTCTTAGAGCTATAGGATTGACAAAATGGTGCTGACCCAGTTTTTCTTTCCTAGAATTTTTTTTTTTTAATTTCTGCAAATACGAGATTACTTATCTCATCGAAAAGCTGTGCTACAGCCAAATAAAGTTGTGGAAGGAATCAAGAGGCAAGTAAAAATTGGAACGCTTTATCAATTACTGCTCGGTGATCGGAGTGATGATTTAGAAAAAGTGAGGATAAAATGGGTGGGCGCATTAGGGGATCAAGAGTTAAACATAGACGATTTACTATTATTATCTAAGGCGGCACTAATGTCGGCAAACTTAAAAGCCCAATTTTTTAAGACTCTGTTTGATTTATACTACACCCCGATTCGTATCGCAAAATGGGGTGGAGGGAATGAAGGGAAGTGCTTTCGGTGTAGTGCTGACGATGCGGAAATCGTTCATATCTTTTATAGTTGTGTTAAACTCCAATCTTTTATAACAGATCTTGAAAAGTTTTTATCTTTTGTAATTGGAATGCCTGTAGTTATTACTCCGGCTATGCTGTTATTGGGGAAAATAGCAAAGGATAGAGTAGCTGAGCCTTTATATCAACATCGGTATTTTATTTTATTTGCAATGACTGTAGCACGCTTATGCATAGCCACTGACTGGCTGCAGGAACAACCACCTGTTTTTCATCAATGGCGTGCTAAAATGCTTACTATGTACAATCTGGAGTGGGGTCTTTTTTCTATTAAGGGTGTTAGGAAAAAAAGAATGGGCATAAAAATATGGAGTGCGTTCCGTGATTATTATGAGGGTTAAGAATAGAAGATGAAATGTTTATGAATTGTGATGGAAAAATAGAAACTGGTCTCAATTTTTATTTTATTTTATTTTTTCTTTTTCTTTTACTTTGTCTATAAAAAATATTTTTTGTAATGTATTGGAAACATTTGAACTTTGTACTTGTCAATTTTGATTTACAATTTTGCTGTGAACGCCTAAATAAAATAAAAAATAAATAAAAAAAGACAAAATGGTGCTGACAGTTTTTAAAACTGAGCTTAAACTGTGATTGATTTTATACGCTGTATGCATTGGTTGTTTATCTATTTATTGGATATCACCATTTGTTGATGCTAATGTATTGGTTGGCACGTCTTATTGACCTTTTACTGTTTTTTATGTTCATGTGTTGATGAATTTTCATATTCGATCTGACAATGAAATGAAATGAATAGGTACAAGAGTAGCGATGGGGACAAACATGATATGAATGAGGTAGTTGCACATAACTGTTCTTAATGGCTTGGATCAGTGTTTTTGGGTAGAGATGCAAGTAATGTCAAAAAGGAGCTTAACATAGGTGCGCATAAAGAGAAAATAAGAGGTTGCAATAGTCAGCTAATCATCGGGGAGAGATCAGAGCTCCTCCTATAGGATGGGCAGTCTTGACTGTTTATGCCAATACACTGATGGGAGTATTTGTTGCACATCAAAAAAATCTTGCAGCCTGAGTGTGATTCTGAGGTTCTTTACAACCACTAACCCTGGCAGATCCCTTCAGCAAAGTAAGACATGGAAGGAGCTTCAATTATGCCATGATAATGCTGCACACTATTTAGTATGATGTTGAAAAGGAAACGCAGAGCAGCAGCCTGATGCAAACTCACTTTGTTCTCCACTACATTGTTGGATATATTTGCAGCTACTGAGTGCCCAACTAGGGCAGCTAGTAAGGCCGCTCCATTCTTCTCAGACTGGATACATGCTGTCCGCATCTGTTGCCACCAAGGCGAAATGGAGTGAACATCCCAAGACTCATCAATGGCTACTGAAGAGATAATAGAAGGGACAGAGATTGTAATTATAATGCACAATATTTAAAATATGTGGACGAAATAAGCACCTTAAAATACATTTACAGCAACCAACATCAATTCTGTTGTTCTTCTTGTGAGTTAGTCCAGTGACACTGGGGATTGCAGTTTTTGTGCAGTAAATGTGTGAAATAAAGCTTTTGTCTGTAGAAATTGAGTACCATCCAGTGGTTCTATGAGTGAACCACACAGAAAACAGAACATGAGGAAGAGCTCAATGGGGCCTCTGTAACAAAGGAACTTAATGTGTGTCTGCAACAAGAACTACTTACAAGTGCTTGCTGCACAAAAATTATCAAGTTAAATTTTAGTACCCAGTTCAGAATCAAATGTTTTTTTTTTTGCCCAAGGACATTGACTATAAAAGTACAATTAGAACGATACACGAACATTTGACAATATAAAATAAAACTACAACCACAACATACAGATAAAAAGACATGATCCAGGCCCAAATGTAAAATAAAATCAATAAGATATTGGTTAAAACATCAAGGAATTATACAATGTAACAGCAGACTTTAAAAACAAGACCATTGTAAAACAGATGTCCTGAGACTGCAGTGACTGAAGATATTAAAGCACAGCTCTACAAGTGTTTATCTTACAATTCCGTAGAGCCAGTATGAGTAGGCCCATACTCAATTCTCTATAAAACCTACAAAAAACAGAAAGTGCTATACTGTTTGGTCAGACGATTCATCGCAAGGACAGCAACAGATAGTACAGACATCATACTGAAAAAGAGGAAATCACAGTTTCCATCTAACAGAGCCCAGGCAAAATCTTGTACGGAGTGACCGTTCCCAGTGGCTAATAAACCACTCTACATAAGGTCCAGATCTGGGATGCTTTTTAATCATCACATAATGCCTACAGAAATCTGGGGAGGATAGGTCCCGGTCCCTTGCCATGCACTGAGCCAACAGGAACTTTTCCTTAATCCACCTCTTGTACTCCTTTGTGATAAATGTAGGATCAGTGAAAAGACTGAGTCTGTCAACACTGGAGAGGTTAGTTTGAATGTACTGAAACCATGGCAGATAAAAAGGACCTTGGGTGCACTCCAAACAATCTTCAATTACAGCTCTACACAGAGATGCCTGGGCATTAGACCAGACAGAGCACCAGAGTAACAATGAGGCTGACTTAATATGATCTTCGACAAAGTTTACGTCAAGCTCTTTGTGCACCTTACTATTAATGCTGGTGGGGGAACTCCTAACAGCTTAAGCAGCACCCTGTTTCCTTCTAACTGCAGGTTACTCACATTTGTGCAGACTCAAATCTCAGCACTATATATCAAAACTGGGACACATCTACGTCTATAGATCTCAATAAGTGGCAAATGAGCATGTTCCCAATACTTGCAAAAAAACTTTTTTTTTTTTTTAAAAAGACCCAGTAGCATGTTTAAAGCTAAAACACCTATTAGCCATACATGTAGTCCAGCTAAGATTATCCTCAAAAGAGATGCCTAAGTAGGGGAAGGATCGCCCTCGCTCTACTTGATGGGCCTTAATATAAACATAACCGGTCTTCACAGCCTCAGGGCCACTAACCATTATAAATGTTTTAGACCTGTTGGTTTCCTGGCTGAGGGCCTCCCTAAAACCAACAAACCCATAAATGAGCATCTTCAGCCCGTTGGAAATTCTGGCCCGGAGGACGGTGTCATTGTCATCGAATAATGCCGGCACCTTCCTGTTGTTGATTTTAGGGACATCAGTGCCCAAACCTACTTGGGCTGTCTCTAGCTTATTGATGTAGAGGAGGAAGAGGTTGCCAACCAGCAGGCACCCCTGCCGGACCCCTCTCTGTAAGCTCAAAGAGTCCGAACATTCCTCATTTTTCCAATACCTCACCCTGGCTTAGAGGTTCAAGTGCAGCTCCCTCAAGAACTGTACTAACCCCTTTTCCACACACATGTCAGTCAAGAGGTCCCACAATTTTGATGTGTTAACGCTATCAAAAGTGCTAGACAGATCCATGAACAGATCCAATCACACTTTATACATGGGAGCAGTGTCCATTCTGACATGGGGGGCGGGGCGGGGTTCATAATAGAGCAGTTTAGACTGTGGCATGGTAATGGTACTTTACACTCTGTGCACAATGTTAATACTGTCATGGAAATTATTTGCATTTGTGCATGATAGTGGTAAATAAATTAGTCTAACTCCAGCAATAAGTCATACGCACAACATAGCAAGCAGAAAGCCTTGTGAAGTGGGCAATAACATTTTAAGAAGATTAAACAATGTATCTTACCTTTCATGGTGCTCAGCAGGGACAATAAGGAGTGCATGTAACAAACGGACTGTGTGTTTTCAAGAATTTCACTTTCGTTGGAGAGCCACAAATTGAGTAGCAGTGACTAAAAACATACAAATGAGTTTAAGACAGTGTGATGACAAACCAAATATGCCTGGGTATAGCCATACAACCCTAACACCTTAAATGGTTGCACTATCAATCACAGCTTAATTAAAAAAAAAAGGTTTGCCCTACAGCTTGATCACAATAACATTTCAGCTGAATGAGATTGACGAAGTACAACCTGAGCAGATGTGTGTAGTAAGCTAAAATCTCAGCACAAAAATATATCTCTTAAGTTAATGTATTTTATAATGTTTCTGCCTATTAATTAAGTTACGAGAATGTGACAGGAAGTGAAATAGAGAGCAAGATAGAGTAACCAAGTGATGCCCATGTGTAAATAACAGCATTTTTACAGAACGCATGATTAACTGATGTGTTAGTATCTTAAAATGGTGATTTGGTCAGTGCAGATTTGTACACTCTTGTTGTACAGGAAGGAGTAGTGCTAGTCCTCTCTCACAATTCCACAAGAATAAATAACTCTTCAAATATCAAAAATGCAGATTACTCGCCATTACTCCGAATTTTGCTATGTTTCATCTCAGTACTTAATAAGTGAGACTGAGTCTGTGTCTGGAAAAGAGTCAACTTCAAATGCATATTTTTGTATCCCATGTCTTACCCTGGTCTGACTGTATCTGTCCATTACCCAGAACCTTCTATCCCAAAGAAGCACTTTACCCATTACTATCTCATTACTCATCCTTAATGCAGTCATTATTCCTGTGGATTTACTGTACCAGTGAAAGTGAGAATTTACTCCAAAGCTGTAAAATACAGACACTAACACAATTAGAAACATGTCAGACTAATGGGACGCCAACTCACGTTTAAATTCATCAGACAGATGAAGAGCACAGGGAAGACTTTTGAAATATCTTACACCCAGATAGTGCTCTACTCCCCTTAATGTCCATCTGCAGAAAGCTTATAATGTTGCGCGACTGCTTAGAGAAATCACTCCAGTAGTACACAGGGGTGGGCAAATTCCTTTGTTTTCAATCCGCAGTAAGCGGATGTGAAAAACCGCAGGCAATTTTGAGGCTTCCGCTGTTTTCACATTAGTCTACCTTGTGTTGAAAAAAAGGCAGAATACAAAAGAAATGCCCTACAGAGCAAGAAGGAGGAATGCACGGAACAAGGAATTCTGGTGCCGGTCAAACACTGGCTAACCTGGACAGTGCTCTTAAAAGCAACTTTTCCAGCAGAGGAGCTTGTGTGTAATGTCTGCCTGCTAGAGCACCAGGAGGACCCTGCAGGCAGGTACGTTACACAGAATTCCCCAATCGGAAAGTGTCTTTGAAGTGCACTGCCCGGGGTCCAGATAATTTATTTATCATAATGAAGTTAGCATTGAGATAAATACACTGTCTGGCCTCTCACAGTGATTCTAACAGCAACTGTGCTTTTGGCGTTTGCTTCCTTTCCACAGGGCAGCAGATCAGCCCCAATTCTGCTCCGCAGGTGAAAAAAAGAGGCTAATTTAGCAGGTTTCAAAATCTCTCCATTTTCCCATCCCTTAGCGGTATAACAGCAAAGAACAAGTTACATACCTTCGGTAATGCTTTTTCTGGTGGATACAGTATCTGCCTGTGGATTCCTCACCTTGTGAATATCCCCCTGCGTCAGCAACGTTCGGAAAAATCTTTTGTAGCACGATGGCGTGGACGACGTCATAGGAGCACGGAATCGCGCGCGACTCCGACTGATGTCACTGACTCCTTATTAGGCCCACGTCGGCGTGATGACATCAGTTCCGCCCTTTTTTCCGTGCCTTCGAGGCACCCGGACGGACCAATGACAGTAGATTTATACATATACAGTGTACACAGTACATAATATCCAAAATATCACACAGTGTGTAGACAATGTATGAAAAACAAAATATATATATAAATACATTTAAATAATGTCATGAACTCAGGTATAGTAGAGTGGACAACGGGGAGGCGGGTGGGCATGTGAGGAATCCACAGGCAGATACTGTATCCACCAGAAAAAGCGTTACCAAAGGTAAGTAACTTGTTCTTCTGATGGATACATCTGCCAGTGGATTCCTCACCTTGTGAATAGAGTCCCACAGCAGTCCCCACTCCCGGAGGAGGGTGTCCACTCTCCTATACCAGAAAATCCTGGAGGACAGAACGCGCAAAGTGGCTGTCCCTCCTCACTTCGGAATCTAAGCAGTAATGCTTTGCGAAAGTTTGGAGGGAAACCCAAGTCGCTGCTCTACAAATGTCCTCTACAGGTACACCCCTAGACAAAGCAGATGTAGAAGACTTTGCTCTAGTGGAATGAGCTCTTATACCCTCTGGAGGGTCCTTACCCTCCAGGGAGTAGCAGATCTTGATGCATAGTATAATCCATCATGAAAGTGTGCGCTTGTGCACAGCTCTTCCTTTTCTGCAGCCAGCAAATCCAACAAAGAGCTGGTCATCCACTCGATAGTCTTGTCCTATCAAGATAAAAGCTCACCGCTCTTTTAGGGTCCAGGCGGTGAAGACTCTCCTCCTCCTTGGAAGGGTGAGGGGGAGGATAGAAGGTAGGTAAGGTAATGGACTGTCCTAGATGGAAAGGAGTTACCACCTTAGGCAGAAAAGCAGCCCTGGTCCTAAGAACCATTCGTTCAGCATGAATGGCAAGAATGGGGGCTTTGAGCTTACCCTCCTTGCCGAGGTAATTGCAACCAGGAAGACCATCTTAAAAGATAAAAGTCTCATGGGACACTTGTGCAAAGGTTTGAAAGGAGAACCCATCAGAAATGTAAGCACAAGATTCGAATCCCATTGAGGCACAATAAAGGGAGTAGGAGGAAATTTATTTGTAAGACCCTTTAAAAACCTTAGAACCACAGGAGATTTAAATAAAGACGGCTGATCCGGCAGGCAGAGAAATGCCGACAAAGCCGAAAGATACCCTTTTTACTGTAGCTACAGCAAACCCTTGCTGAGCCAGGAAAAGAGCAAATTGAAGTATATCAGATAAACAAGCCCTCAAAGGGTCAATGGACTTCTCCCCACACCAAATTTATACCATCTGTATGAATAGATTGACTTGGTGGAGTCACGCCTGGCCGATAAAATGACATCCACCACCTCATGTGGGAGAGAAAAGGAATTCAGGTTGCCCCGTTCATTCTCCAGGCATGAAGGTGTAAGGTCTGGAGGTGGGGGTGTAGAACCTGCCCCTCCATCTGAGAGAGGAGATCTGCCCTGAGAGGGAGACGGAGCGGCGGGCACGAGGAGAGGTAGAGTAGATCTGTGTACCACACCCTTCTTGGCCAATCCGGGGTGATCAAAATAACTTGGGCCCAGTCTTGGCGAATCTTCCTCAGAACCCGAGGAATCAAGGGTATGGGAGGAAACGCGTAAAGGAGCTGCGAGCTCCAACTCAACTGAAACGCGTCCCCCAAAGCTCCCTGCATCGGAAACTGGAGACTGCAGAGTGACGGGCAGTGAGCATTCTCGTAAGTGGCGAACAGGTTCACCCGAGGAGTTCCCCACGTCCGAAAGACGTGACTAACTACCTCTGGATGAAGCCTCCACTCGTGGTCAGCCAAGAACTGCCGACTGAGACTGTCTGCACGCACAGAACTCCGGCCAGATGATTTGCCATCAGACAAATCTGATGGTCCTGCAGAGACACTGCAACCCTACTCCTTCCTGCTTGTTGACATACCACATCGCAGAGGTGTTGTCCGTCAGGACCTGAACCGACCGACCGCGAAGGGAAGGGAGGAAGGAAGGCCTTGAGTGCCAGACGTATCGCCCGCAATTCCAGAAGGTTGATGTGAAGCAACCTTTCCTCTGGAGACCAAAGACCTTTGATCTCCAGATCCCCCAGATGAGCACCCCACCCTAGAGTGGATGCATCCGTTATTACTGTGGCCACCGATGGAGGTAGTTGGAAGGGCTTTCCTTGAGACAGATTGCCCTCCACACTCCACCAAGACAGATCCGCTGCAGTTATGTTATGTTATGTTATTCAGAATTTGTTAAGCGCACGGTCACCCGAAGGTTTCATGGCGCTGAGGGGAGACAGATGGTAAGGAAGTGGTCTAACCGTGCGCTTGCTTGAATAACCAGGTCTTCAGATCACCCCTGAATTTCACCAGGTTAGTACAGGACCGGAGAGGCAGGGGGAAGCTGTTCCAGGTCTTTGGGGCAAGATAGGCGAATCGACATCCTCCAAGTCGTTTTTTCTTGTACAGTGGCAGCTTAAGGAGAGACTGATGGGCAGAGCGAAGGTTCCGATTTGGTTCATATTTATTTATTAGATGATTAATGAACCTGGGGCTTTTGCTGTGGAGTGCTTTATGAACCAGGCAGCCTACTTTAAATGTGATCCGGTACTCAATAGGAAGCCAATGAAGAGGCTAGCAGGGGTTTCGCCGAAGTCCTTCGATTACTTTTGAATATTAACCTCGCAGCTTGATTTTGGACGATCTGTAGTCGTCTGGATAGAGTGAGGGGGAGGCCCAGATATAATGAGTTCGAGAAATCAAGGCGAGAGAGAACCAAGGCGATCACCACTTGGATGAGGGCAGAGTGTGTCAAAAGGTGGGCAATTTTTCTGATCTTTCGAAGTTGAAAGAGGCTGGAGGAGATCACTGTTCCTACCTGATTTTTCAGGGAAAGATCGGCGTTAAGGGTGACTCCAAGGCTCTTCACCGATTGAGAAGGGGGGGATCCCATCGAGGGTGGCCAAAAGTGAGGGCCCCAGCTAATCATACTCTTACCAGGGAGTACCAGCTCAGTCTTTCCGGGATTGAGCTTCAAGTGATTCTCATCCATCCAGTCCTTGATATGCAACATGCCATGACATGGGTCCCATGCTCACTTTGCCATAGGAAACAAGTTTCATATCACTGATGAGGCCCTTGCTCGGCCTCATCAGTGATATGTCCACTGTCAGTGATATGAAACTTGTTTCCTATGGCAAAGTGAGCATGGGACCCATGTCATGGCATACTGCTGCATTTTGTGTGCATTAGGAAAATAAACCATTATGGATGAAACCTTAATTTTTTAGGAACGATTAAAAGATTTTTCCCGCTGGCAATCACTGGGGATGCATTCCAGACAATTATTTTTTGCCTCATGCACCACTCTCATGGCCTGGGCGCTTATCCTCCTTTCTGGTGCCATTTGTGCCTCACACCAACACAAAAACAACATAGGAAGTCTTGTGGGAGATCCTATAGCACTGTTCAATGGTGGCAAGTTTGTCCTGTGGTAAGAAAGGGACATGCAGTGCCAATCTGTAATCATTGGCAGCTACCTGCGATATTCAGGAGTACAAGTACGAAGAAACTGCAAATAGTGTACGTGAATGTTGGAATACTGTGGTGGCAGGCAGTTTTTGAAGGACCGCCATTTAAGACAGTCACATAAATCAACATCTGCTGTGCATTCTTCTTCCTGGAAGTGGGCTTAGGCAGGTTAGCAGCATGCAATGGCTCTTCTGGCAGTCTCTGGCAATATTTCCCACTGACTGTCAGTCCTCAGTGTTAGGGAATGCTTTTCCTGCAACAATAGCTTCTGCAGTAAATTAGCATAGACCAATCAGGGCAATCAGGGCACCAACACTCGTGCCATGCAACAATTAGAATGCCTGCCGTTTAATTAACTTTGCAAGTTTGCTACACTGGGCAAAATAGATAAAATGGTGATTGTGCAAGATAGAGTTTGGGTATTATTATTGATGCTTGAATATTGTTATGCAAATCTTGAGTTGAGGACGATTGTGAGAAATAGCGCTTTGGACATTATTGTGCACCTTTGAACAGTGGATAAACATCCTTGAACAGTGTTAAACAGTGTTATGCAGGTAGGCAGTGGATGCTCTAAAGATGTGTTTTATTGGGACATGTAAAATAACTAATATCTGGTCAGGAATGCTCCACCTTACACCCCCAAGAACACATTGGCCACTCCTTATGAAGCACTCCTTTTTTAGGACTTGAAGCACATGGTGTGCCTTCCAAAATTTAAATATGGGCATATGTTATAGTTGTATTATGCTTTCACTTTATACTTGCAATGAGGAGGCAAGATTAATGTACAACATTTCCCTACTGATGCAGTATGCTTGCCTTACTATAAATTGTGCCCCATCATTAATGCTGCAGTTTGTTTGCTTTATAGTAAATTGTGTCCTATGGCCTGACACCAGCTCACAGTTATATTCACAGTAAATGTATTACTAAATGTATGCAAATGTAAAGAATTAGTGCTACCGTTGAAGTCAATATTAACGCCCAGTGAGCAGATCTCCCACTGCATCCTCCCCAAATCGTTTTGCCTTATTTGGCCACTCAACATCGATGTCATTAGTAGCTGAGCTGTAGATGCCCCAGATGGACTTCTGGAAGCACACTGGCTTTAAGGAACTGAAGCCAGACTGCTACCCAGGATGAGAAGAGACTATATGCAAACTGGTTTTGGTACTGCTCTCACTCCAGTTCAAAATGCCAGATCACATCCCTTATGATAGAGAATCCAAGCAAATCCAGACCGGATTCAGTCTTGATGAGCCTCACCAGTGAGATACATATGGGTTCTCACCGTGGGGAGTATGCAAATGTTCTCACTGATGAGAAAGGAATGAACATAAGGCAGCTGTGCAGGTGTAAATGGTACAGAACCTGCAAAAAGGCAGCCCCACAGGTGTGCAGAAGATGCAAAGTGTTCTTTACATTTGATGGTGTTAAAATGGTCTGGACTTCTCCTTAGGCGGTTCTACCTAAATCAGTAAACTGTGCAACACGAGAACAGATGCATTACCTAGTTTAAAAAGTCTACCTCCTCATGTTCTAAACATTAAGAAGCCAAATCCATAAAATAGTTTCCCTTAAAAAGGGTGGATCGGACATATCATGAGGTGGCTGGAGGCTTCAAAGACATTTAGAAGAGATCTCTGATAGAGTTCTGGAATATGAGTTACCTTCAAATCCCTAAACGTCTTGATGAAATCTAACATTATTGGTCTGTAATGAGACGCTAAGTTTCCTGCTGCTAATGCATGGAACTGGGAAGATTGACGGAAGGTGTCACAACTTTGCTGTTTAGAAATAATCATGTATGACACTTTAGAGATCTTGCTCTGGCCAATATTGTATAAATTAGTGTCAAGGAGTCATGAAAAATGCAGTGCATTCTAAATTCAAATGTTTCGAAAAAACACAACAGAGACTTTCTGAGCCAGGGGAAGCTATAAACTGAAATATGTATAGTGTTTTACATGAGACTGGTCATAGAGAAACAACATAACAGCTATACCTTAGTATTAGCTCGGATAGCTGTTCCTTAATGTTGTTCTACATTGTGTAAAATAAATGTGCCATGGTACATGCAAGAAAACAATGAATACACACTTTAGTAGCTGAGATATTATCTATGAGAGATCTTCTCTATAAATGAAAAAGAAAAACATAGTTTAACTCGGGTTATGGTGATAATAATGAATGGGTTATGTTGAGTCCAGATAATTTCATAGATTCCATGCTTCTGCAAACACAGTATTCCATTTTTAGACTCTACATTAATCATCCTCTTACCAGCAATATCTGAGGACTAAATCCTGCTGATTCCAAAGCGTTGCACATTTCCTCTGATGAGCATTCTCCACGTAGACACTTTGAGAAAAAGAAACTGCCTAAAATATTCAGAAAGCACTGGTAAGCATCATTACTGAAACAACACTGTGCAATGCATTGTTACAAAATACATACAATATTTAAAATCAAACTGAAATCAAAGATTTGTGGCCAGTGGCAATCACAAGGGCATCATTAATCCATTCAACTCTAAAAAAGCTAATCAGATTGCAAATTAGATAATTTGTTGGCATAATATTTAAAATGTTTTTTTTCAGAATTGAAGTAAATGGTTTTATACTGTGTTTTTTTCAAACGTTTATTTACCTCTTAGCAAAAAATATCTGGAGGATTAACCCACTACTTCGTCTTGTTTGCTACTGCCAAAGAATTATGGATACTTGGCTAAAAGCTTAAAATCCAAAAATGACTAACCATTGTTCCTTATTTAAAATACCTTTCTGCAGAGAACATATCAATATGTAGCCAGGAAAACAAATTCTCCATTTTACTGTTTAAGTGCCTGAATGCATTTGCATTTCTTTCACAAGTCTGGTATAAATGACATAACTACCCCTGTTACTTCCTCACCCTTCTCTCAGTACACTCATCAATCTCCCCTTAATTGTTGAATTCACAGTTGCTAGTGTTCACTTCTTTCCCATTTATCCCTAACCTCTTCCAGTTTCTTGATTCTTGTTTCAATGAAATGTATGTTACTTGTACGCATATTATGTCTAGTAATATGCAAGGATAATTACTTACCCAGTTAGCATCTGTTCTTTGCATGTAAAGCTGTAAATTCACATGCTTTGCATACTCCTGCCATCTAGTGTTGGGTCCGGATGTTTGCAAGTTGTTTTTCTTTGAAGAAGTCTTTCAAGTCACGAGGTAAGGAGACTCCTCCTTTCGGAGATAGCGAGGATGGGCATCAACTCCATTGTTAGATTGTTTTCCCGCAGAGGGTGAGAATGGAATTAGTAAGTGTAGGATAGAGATGTCCATGCGTATGAATGTAAATTGAGAACTAAAACAAGTACAGAAGACCAGGGAGGCTGGTGGGCGCATGTGAATCTACAGCTCTACAAGCCAAGAACAGATGCTTACAGATCACATGCTTTGCATAGACAATACAGCATTATACTCCCAAAGCGGTGGCTAACTTGTAGTGGTTGTAGGTTTTGAAAATGTGTTCTTAGTACTGCTTGGCCTACATTTGCTTGTCTCACTGAAACAGCTATAGTGTTTGGTGAATGTGTGCGTTGTAGACCATGTTGCTGCCTAACAGATGTCGGCTAGGGGAATATTGCCCAGGAAGGCAATAGCAGCCCCTATTTTGCGATTGGAATGCGCTCTATGGGGTATTATTAAAGTTCTTTTTGCTTTGGCATAAATGTAAATGTAAATGTGGGATACTTGTAAAGCGCACTGTTACTCTACCCGAGTGTCCTGGCGCTGTAGACCGCTGGGGAACCCGTCCTGGTTTTCCCTGTGAGATGGTCCCTTTCTGGGTATCTCCAGGGTAAAACCAGGCATCCCCGGCGTCTGTGGGGGGCCGTTGTAGAGATGAGGCAAGCTTAATGCCCAGAGTTACCAAGTGTGTTCCCTGGTTAGAGTAGGCACTGAGGCGAGAAATATCGAGTCCGTTGACCCTGGTCCAAGACCCTGCCGCGTCGGGAATTGAACCCTGGTCCCGGGCCGTTCTTTGCTTACAGGTCTGCCGCCTCTAACCAGTGAGCCACACCTCTCCAACATGTTTGAATACAATTTATAATCCATCTTGCAATACCTGACTTAGATATGGAATTGTCTTTGTGTGGTGGAGAAAAAGCAACAAATATGTGCTTTGTTTTCCGAAATTCTTTGGTTTTTTCTACTAATATAGTATAGCTCTTCTAACATCAATTGTGTGTAGAGCTCTCTCTGCTACAGAATCAGGTTGAGGAAAGAACACAGGTAACTCAACTGATTGATATAAAGGCAGATACCACTTTGGGGAGAAATTTAGGATTGGTTCGAAGAACCACCCTATCCTTGTGAAGTTAAAAGAAAGGTTCCTGTATAGTTAATGCCTGAAGTTCACAAACTCTCCTTAGTGAGGTTACTGCTATGAGGAAAGTAACCTTCCATGAGAGGAATTGTAACTAAGATTTGTGCATTGGTTCATAAGGTAGACCCATTTGTCTTGTAAGGACTACGTTTAAGTTCCACTCTGGTACTGGGGGAACTGTTGGTGGTATCACTCTTTTCAATCCTTCAATGAAGGCTTTAATCATTGGTACTCTAAATAGAGATACGTGTTGTCTATTTTACAAGTATGCGGCTATTCTTGCCAGGTGTGAACAATTGGATGTGTAAGCCAATCCAGACTGCTGTAAAAGCAACAGATAACAAATGATGTTCTGTACAGAAGCATCAAGTGGATTGATATTATTGTTGTTACAATAGATAACAAACGGTTTCCATTTTGCTGCATAACACTGTTTGGTAGTAGGCTTTCTTGCCTCTTTGAGAATATTCATACTGTCTGGTGGTAGATGTAAATAACCAAACTCTACGACTCCAGGAGCCAAATAGCTAGGTTGAGTTCTTTTGGATTTAGATGTCTGATTTCTTCATGGCTCTGAGTGAGGAGACTGGGTGTGAGATGTAACTTTTGATGTAGAACCACCAAGAGTTTAACAGGGTGGTGTACCAAGGTTGATGAGCCCAAGTGGGGGCTACTAAGATCAGTGTGAGGGATGTTTGTCTGAGCTTCCGTACCAGTAATGGAATTAGTGGGAGAGACGGAAAAGCGTAGGCAAATATCCCTGACCAATTCATCCATAGAGCATTGCCTTTGGATAGATGGTGTGGGAACCTGGATGTAAAGTTTGGGTATTTTGCATTGTGTACTGTGGTAAACAGCTCTATCTCTGGAAATCCCTATAGTTGAAAGTAGGGAAGAAAAACTTGGGGATGCAGTTCCCACTCATGAACTTGCTGCCTGTGTCTGCTGAGCAGGTTGGCCATTTGATTGTCTTCTCCTGGAAGGTGTTCTGCTAGGAGATGCATTTTGCAATGATTTGCCCAATTCCAAATGCTTTGTGCAAGGGGCGACAGCTGGAGAGTGTGTCCCTGCCTGTTTCTGATAGTACATTGCTGTCATGTTGTCTGTGCGGACTAGGACAGTTTTGCCTCCAACTGGTTAAAGATGCGTCTGCTGGCCGTACAGTCTGTGGAATCGGGTCATTGAAGGACCGCCCTTTTGATAAGTTTTGAGGGTTCGACCACTGCAGAGAGTGATAGGTGCGGCTGTCTACCAACACTAGATCAGTTAATTGACCCTGTGACTGATTCCACTGATGCACTAGACATTCTTGCAGAGGACGCATGTGAAGCCTTGCGTGAGGTAGATTGCAATGCAGAATGCCAGCATTCCCAGCAGTTGCATAAAAACTCTGGCTGGTAATGTTTGATTAGGTTGAAATTTTAGTATTGTGGAATGAATATTGTGAATCCTGGCTACATTGGAAAGGCTAGAACTTTGAGTGTGTTGTGGAAAGCTCTTAGATAAGTCTGCACATGTGCAGGGAACAGGTGAGATTTCTGAGCATTGATTGTGAAACCCAACTGATGAAGTAGGTGTATTGTTGACTCAGTGTGTAGTATATAGTTCTGGTAAATGCCGGCTTTGATAAGCAAGTTGTCTGGGTAAGGGAAGACATGGATACACTGTCTCCTGAGATGAGCGTCTACCACTGCGAGTCATTTGGTGAACACTCAGGGGGCGGTGGAGACGCCAAATGAAGTACCTTGAACTGGTAATGTTTGCCTGCTATCACAAATCTGAGGTATTTAAAATGAGCGGGATGAATTGTAATGTGAAAGTAGGCGACTATTAGATCTAGAGTAGACATGAAGTCATCCTGCTGTAAAAGGGGAAATACTTATTGAAGATTCACCATGTGAAAGTGCTCTGACAGTATGTATTTGGTTAACTCTCTGAGATCTAGAATAGGTCTTAATGAGCTGTCCTTTTTGGGAATTAGAAAGTAAAGGGAATAAACCCCTGACCCTTGGTACTGAAGTGGGACTGGTTCTATAGCCCCTTTGAGTAATAGAGATTGCACTTCTTGTTGAAGCAAGTGCTGGTGGTCTGGTGAAAATTTGTGATATTGAGGTGGAATGTTTGGAGGGTTGTTGGGAAGCTCCAGGCAATAACGATGTTAGATGATTCCAATAACTCATTTGTTATTGATTCCCAAATGGGGAGAAAGTCTTGAAGTGTTCCACCAACAGGTGTGGAATAGTCGGAGGGAAGTTTGGGGAAGTCACTGCTTATTTTGGGAAGTGGAATTGTGCGGTGTGGTGTTTTAACCTCTGCCCCTGAGACTATGTCCCCTATAACCTCCTCTGAAAAATCCTCATGTAAAAGATGATTGGGAATTATTTTTGTAAGAGGAAGTGTTTTGGTCTGTCCCTGTTGACTTGGACCCTCCCCTGTAAAAGGAGCGCCAAAAGGAGCCTCTATTTGAGGGAGATTGAAGCGCTCCCATTAATTTTGCTAAATCGGTGTCTTTTTTCATTTTTTCGTGCGCTTGATCAACTTCAGGGCCGAAAAGATGTTTCTTGTCAAAAGGTATGTTGAGAATAGATTACTGGACTTCAGGTTTGAACCCTGAAATCCGTAACCAGGCATGTCTCCAGAGTAGGATGCTAGTATTTACCTCTCTAGTTGCAGTGTAAGCCGCATTTACAGCGCATCTAATGGAAGTGTTGGAAATTAGTTTACCTTCTTGAACTAAATCCTGAGCTTTGGCCTTATGCTCATCTGGAAGAAACTGCAGTAATTGCTCCATTTTGTCACAGTGGACCCTATCATATCTTGCTAAGAGACCTTGGGTGATAGAAATACGCTGATGATTAGCTGTGCCTCAACATACCCTTAAGCATAGGCAGTGTCTTCCTCTAAGGATTCTTTGTGCAGCCCATGGTATTGTGCAGCTCTAGCAATGAGCTCCTGATATGACAGATTGTTATCAAGTAGAGATGGTCTGGCAGGGTAAAGACCTGGGTCTGGCACCTGTGGAGGATCAACTGTATAATACGTCCAAGGTTCTACTGGTAACTGTGTGTCATCTTCATCATCAGTATCACCTGCATCAAGGTGAGGTAGAGGAGAGACTGATGAGGAGTGATGTGTAAAGGATCAAGTTGTGGTGTAGAGGGAGGAGGAGGAGATGGTAGTGTGTGGTATGGACTAGTACCCACATGCTTCCTCTTCAATGGAATCTTATAAGAGCTGTAGTCATCAGGAAGCTTGTGCTTGGATGGCAGTTTAGCATGAGTATGCCCTGTGTCAGGATCAATATAGTTTTTTCTGTTTCGGATCTGACTTAGGTGGTACACCATCCATGTTTGGATCCGGTTGCTATACAGGCAGCTCTTTAGTTTTCAGCACCAAAGCTTTCGGAGCCGAGCTGGAATGTCCTTTCTGCGCTGAAGATTTCGGCTGAGAGGAATGATTCTTTGGTTTCGGTGTTAAAGTTTCGGCAACAAACCGATTTTATGCTTAGAGCCCGAAGGTTTCGGCTTGGAAGTGGGTTTTGGCCGACTCGGTCCCGAGCCAGAAGGCTTGTCAGAGTGTTTCAGTGCCGAGCCGGAACGTCAGAAACCTCTTCTCTGGAGGCAGTGGTGCCGAAGCCTTAGATTTTTTAGGGACGGTGCGTGGGGACAGGAGGGCATGGGGGGGGACAGGGGGTCTTCTGTACTCACGTCGCTTTGTTCCTGCGGCACATCGTCGTGATCGAGGACAATCTGCAACTCTGATTCGAAGTCAGATTCCGCTGTAGCCTGTTCTTCTTTGGCCGCTGAGATCTCCTCTTGCTCGGAGTCTTCGCCGAAGAGAGCTGGTGTGTCGTCTAACTGCTGCAGTTGCATTTCTCGATGTCCAGCCTGACGATCACAGGGAGTCTTCTTTAATCTGAAGGATCGGCACGCGTCGCTGTTTTGTTCTTTGTGCTCTGGAGACAAGCACAAGTTACACACCTGATGTAAGTCTGTACCTGGATACTTCGTGTGGCACAGGGGGCAGAATTTGAATGGAGTCCATTCCATCGACAAGGAGCGGGACCGAGGTGGATAGGCCGGAAGGACGCCCGCGAATTTTCCGATCAAAATTGGAGAATTCTGATGATAGAGTCGAACCGCAGAGAAAAGAACACACGTTCGGAAACAATAGCGTCGAGGGTACAGTGGATTGCGCACTAAAGGGAACCAGATGAACGATTCCCAAGCGGAGCGCAGCAATACATGTCCAAACCCGATGGCAGAAAAAAACAATCTAACAATGGAGTTGATGCCCATGCACACTATCACCGAAAGGAGGAGTTACCTTACCTCGTGACTGGAAAGACTTTTTCGAAGAAAAACAACTTGCAAACATCCGGACCCAATACTACATGGCAGGAGTATGCAAACCATGTGATCTACTGCTAACATGCCACGAACATGTTGTTACATTGTAAAGCACTCTAATACCACTTGATAAAGCGGTGAGATAAATTGAGAGATTAGGTAGTGACAGGTTGTGGTATTGTGGTTTGTGGTAGAGCGAGGTGAGGTAAATAAAAGTCAGAGAGAGAGGTCGAGAATCTGAGGTACAGATGGAGATCCGAGATGGAAATGGAGCTCTGAGTTGCAGAGAGGTGGGTGAGGGAAGGAGAGGGGGGCGAGATGTAGAGCTATGCAAAAATAGAGCGTCAAGGTTGTAAGAGAAAGACGAAAGGTATACAGATGTGAGAGAAACAAAGTGAGTAGGGTCAGAGAGATGTGGTGATACACAGGAGTAAACAGTGATTGGTAAGGTAGATGAGATGCAGTGAAATAAGGAGACAGATATGAAAAAGATTTTTTTCCACTTCATTTTGTGACCACCTGTTTAATAGGGTGAAGTTCTGTAGCAAGCATGCCTTGCTGTTGAATTAGAAAAGAATGTGTTTGTGTGTTTTTAGAAATACCACTATTACAGTAGAACATCTTACTGTGCCAATAATTTATTTCAGGGGGAGGGAGAGGGCTATGAAGGTGGGGGCCCTGGGTGATTGCCCACTTTGACTGTGACCTAAAAATGGCTATTCTCTGGGTGTTGCTTCCTGCCCAACCGTCCAGCAGTTGAGATGGTGCAGCCCAAATAGGATGTACCTTTCTGCTGTTATCAATGTACTGCAGATTCTGAGTATGATGATGGGGAACATTTCAACAGGAAGTCAATGTGGGAAAGATCTGGAGAATTATTTGGTTATCACTGAGAAAGCCCACTCATCGGCTAGTCCTACAGATCAGATTTTGAAATTTGAATATATATTAAAAATATTCTACATACCTAGCGAGACACATTCATTGTCAGTTATCTTCTTCACATGTATTGCTTCCTTTTCACATTCTAAGAACTCCAGAAATGCTTTCACCGGTATTGTCCCATCAATCTCATCTGCAAAGCGAACGCCTTGTTTGGGGTATTCTTGCTTGTAATTTTTCAATAACATTTGCAGTCTGGTAAACTCCTTTTCATCCATCCGTAGCAACTTAGCCAACTCCTTAATAGAAACACAGAAGAATAATTAGGATTAAAACTCAAGACTATGAATTTGCTCACTTTCTGTTTTGTTGGCTATAATAATGGGTAGCTTCAGTTGTGTTCAACTTTTTTTCACAGCCGGTCATCATAGCCAACTAACTAGAAAGCTATGCAAGCATATCAGCTTTATATACAGTTCATAACAGCCTTCTTCCTAATTAGACAGTTGACGTTAAAACATTGATACAAATTTCATCAATATTTTAAAATACATAATTTTTATGTGCACTGTTACAGTTTGCATTGTGTTTGTAAGTCCACATGGAGCCTCTCATTTATCTGAGCAATTTGATTTCAATCTTTAATTTTGAAATCAAATTTCCAACCAAAGAGACAGAGAACAACACTCTGTGTAATCCAATGGCTTTTAAAATAACACCAGGAAAAGTTTGGTGAATGTGGAACTTTAGAAATTCTTAGAACATAACAATATAAACTGAAATACACTTAAGGAAGTATATAGAAAGTGGTCTGTTGATATTACAAAAAGAGCAGGAGCACACATAATAACTTAATTATCAATTATCAATTAATTTCTTTTTAGGGGTGCCATCTTTCTAACCTACCCAGTCTCTCTCTCTCTCTCTCTCTCTCTCTCTCTCAGAGACTAACTTGAGTTGTTCCTGCTTATGGGAGCTCAAAAGGGAATCAGCTGAACCTACTCTATTCACCTCTTTGGTGCTCCTCCTTCATCACAACTTCCATCAGCCTCTATATATCTTTTGGGTTTCTTTTCTCCTTCAATCCAACATTCCCCAGCCTCTAAAATACTTTTAGAGTGTCTTCGCCCTTCAAAATAATTTCCCTCAGCCTATATATACCTTTGGATTTTTTCCCCCCTTCAATGCATTTCACCCCAGCCTCTACACACCTTTGGGTTGTCTACCCCCGCACCCAACCCAACTTCCCTCAGTAATTATATATAGGGCTCCCGGTTTCATGGTATTGCTTTTTTAAACATTTCCATCTGTAGTTATCCATCTTTATTTTTTGGCCATCTTATTGGTACTTTTCCATATGTATTTTGAGAATAAATGGAGAAGTAAAATGGTATATTTCTGCATATATTTAACTGATAAACATGCACTTATACTTTGATACCTGCCATGTTTTAGCTAATTAAGCAGCCAAATATATCAAAACACTACATCTACAGGTAAATATTAGCATTACATACAAATGTTTATTAACATATGCCTTTTAAGGAAATTGAATATTGTTTTTTTTCTTTACTCGCCATGATATCTATCCGCTCAACTCTTGGCCTAGAAATCATGAAGGACAGAATGAAAAGTCAATTACAAAAAGCACAATTTTCTGTATTTTTCCGCTTTTACAAATAAATACACACAGAAATTACAATGTTTTCTGTCTGTATTTATCTGTAAAAATGGAACACTGCGAGCCTTTATTATATACCTTTGGAGAGTCTTCCCTCCTTCAACCCTACTTCTCCCAGCCTCTATACACTTTTGGAGTTTCTTGCATCCAGAGTCTTAACTTCTAAAATTCAGCTTTAAGTACCTATATAGCACCACACTGGTATATCACTTTTTTGCCCTTGAAGTTTCTGCCCACTTAAAAATCATGTGTTACTTATTCCTAGGGGTAACGGTGTAAAACTTATTATGGGTCTTTGGTTTTGCGAAAACTTTTCAACCCTTTCTTCACTTGAGAGTTAATAAAACGGCAGCTACTCAATAAATGCAAATCCCAGATTACATGATGTGCCTTTTTCCCCCTTCTGTTACTCTATGATAGCAAACATTTTCTTGCTATATGCTCTAAAGAAGCTACAGTTAACCAGGAAATACAGTGGACCAGAAAATGGGGATCTGACATTGAAGAGCACATCAATTTTCCTCACTATGAGGACTGTACAATGAGGCATTTTACAGAAAGCCTTTATGTTCCCAGCAAAGATAGTCCTTGATACTTGTTAATGGTCCATCAACAAATGTTTTTTGCATAGCACATAATATCGTTTTCAAAGGGATATATATCCAGTATCATTTATGCGTTGATTTTCTTGTGGCTCAAAGGCATATCTAGCTATTATCCATGAAATAAAGGAGCATGAGGCAGCTATTCTGCCTCTAATTAACTCTGCATTGTCTTCTATTAGTCAGGTGGTGTGAAGAAGGTTGTGCCCTGATGCAGAGCAGGTAAGACTGAGCCAACCTGGGCCTGTTATGTTGTTTGTCATACCCACAGTGATTATACTATGAAATCCTTCCCAGTCTGTCAGATGTGACCAGGCGAAAAAATATAAACCGCCTTACAGTACAGAGAGAAACAAACCACACAGTAAAATATAACCCCCTCACGGTACACAGAGGGCCAAAACCACATTCTTAAACTCACACGATTTTTACATGCAGTGCTCTTCAGAAACCTCAAAGTACCACGAACTACGACCACAGTACTGTAAGAGCCTGTTTATTTTGATAAGCAAACCTCTGTTACCCACCTGGGCATATATAAACTGCAAAATCAAATAATATTTGCTGGTAATTATTTGTGATATAGAATAGTATCATAATTGCTCTGAGGAAATGTGCACTGCTACTATATTCAAACTATCAGAAATGTGTACTGCTACTATATTCAAACTGTCAGAAGTCCCCTCTGTGTGCAGTGCTACTGTATTCAACCTCTTACAGGACCCCTCTTTATTCTCACAGCATAAATATTTCCATAAAGACATTATGTAATGGGAGTATAGAACTCAATGTTCAATACTCAGCATCTTCTGGGCTCTCTGTAGAGATATAGGAGGTGTCCAATATGTCTGTTCAGAGTATCTTTTTTGTAGAACACTGCCTAGGATTTCCTCTGCATCTACAGCTTTTGAGATATGCAGGTCTCCTGAAGTTTTAAATTCTTAGTTCTACTAAAACAATGAAAAGCGCTTGGACTTCCTCAAACTACCTAGGTAGCCTCAGCATAGTTATATCATTAGAAAGACTATATCCATTTCAAAATAAATAATTCCCAGAAAGTTTGCAAAACAGTTAACTTACATTATCTGACACAGACATTCTTGGCTGTAGTTCAGCAGAATTCAATTGGCTCACAGAATCGTACAGATGCAAAAGCTTAAGCCGTTGAGTACATAGCTGTAGTAGCCCTTCATCCACACTCTCAAGCTCTGCAAAACAAATAAATAAGGAAAATCTCTCAGACACTATTACATTTGAAAATTATTCTTACATATTTTCAGCAACTGAACACAGTGTGCCACAGAGCACAGAGCCAGGCCAAGTTTAATTTAGTGTTATTCAATGTAGAGGACCATCAATTAGCTCAAAATATAAAACTTACTTTAAACCTTAACATATTGACATATTCTGTGAATTGGACTCTATGACTATAGAATTCATATGGGGTCAGGGACAAAATAATAAGTGGTGCTTGCAACGCTTAGGCGTCCAAAAGAGTTGAGGGGCCTGGCAGTGCCTGACTTTAAATCCTATTACCTGTTAGCCGAACTAGAGTGGTATGTTCAGTGCAGTGGCGTAGCAAGACCAGGTGGTTCCTGGTGCGGAAAATATCTTGTCAGTTTGTTGACTGAACTAAAAAGTTTCGATACATATTATGTTGACTTTTTGAGGTTAATTGTCAGACGAAGTTATTCAACTCTTTTTAAATAATATTTTCCCCCCCAAAAAAGTGTTGTGAGCCCCCTAAATTATTGTTATCTTAAAAACACATAATTTTGCCATTTTGTCTGATGACACCGGGGCAGCCCGCACCCCCCTTCCTACGCCGCTGTTTCAGTGGCTTGCACACTAATGCCTAACAGGCCGAAAGCGAAACCTCTTGTTCTGGGGCTTAAGGACCTTATTAAAACAATTACGAGTGTGACTCCCATCTACAGAGGCCTCACAAGAGTTCAGTCATTATAAAATGTTGGCATCGATGCCTACAGAAAAATGACATGAAAAATACGATACTCCCCAAACTTGCCCATAGAGATGCTGCGTAAGTTACCACATGGATGTCCATGGGAGCGGTTGAAAGAGTGGGTGGCAGAGGGAGCTTCCACAGTAAGAGACTTGTTTAGAGAAGGGACATTGATGCCCATTGAGGATTTTCACTTGGAATATGATCTACCGCCTAGCTACTTTCTGCTACATAGGGCGATCACGGACACACTCAGGAAGCATTAGTTCATGGGCGTAGTGGAACCCCTTACACATCACTGTTGTCATTATTTAGTAATTTCCTGAGGCACTTTTAAGGTTGTTTCTTGCATCTGTAGAGCTATTCTACACTATAGGCCCCTTGAAAAAACTAAGATCCATTTGGGAGGTAAATGTGGGCATCCCCTGCTACTGGCGGCATGGGCGAAGATACTAGCGGAATCCTCAAAGTGTCATGTAATGCTTGGTTTAAATTGATTAACTTCTATGTCTTCTATTGGGCATATCTTACACCCGAGTGTAATAAACGGTACTTCCATGTAGAGGGGGCGGCAGCCTGTCTAGGTGCAGAGCCCTGGGAGCCAATCTGATGCATATGCTTTGGGCCTGCCCTTCGATTGGTAAGTTCTGGGAGGAGGTCACAGGGTAGAGTTGCTACACTTATAGATGGAGAGGTCCCTGGTACCCTGGGTCACTGCCTATGGGGGTGGTGAGAAGTCAGTTCCAGGATCTGGCCTTTGTGCTGGCCAAACGTGAAATCACCTTAAACTGCAAGTCACAATATGTGGTGACGAGACATAAACAAAAGCCAGGATCAGACCCAAAAACTACAGATTTTTTAAAACTTGTCAATAGATTACTGCTAAGGGGTATCTTTAAATAAATAAACCACCCCCGAACATAACCTGCTAAAATCCATCCTAATCTTTGAATGAGCTGAATATTTTTATATTTCAAAGGCAATTAAGCCAAGTTATATACTGGTGCCTCTTATTTTTCATTTATATACTAATCATTTGGAGGAGGGGCTGCATCCAATATTCTTCTCTATAGATGGAGTACTAATTTTAAGAAGAGGACATTTCCTTCAGTGGTTAATCAGTGCTCGAGTTACATGGATTATTTAGGTTTAAATCGCAATGTTGAACAAGAGTTGGTACTTACGCCTTAATAGGACTGGCGTTAATGTGCTAATGCATTCAAACATAGGCATGCAAAGAAAGCCAAACAAAAATGATTTTTTCACACATTAGAGCATTCAAGCCAGAGGACGTGGTTATTCCAATGCTTGTTGTGCTAGATGTGTACCTCTGCAGTGGGACATGTCACCTTGCAGCCCTGATAAAGGGAAGAGAGTAACCTGACCATGAGGAGGTGCTCGTTTTCAGAGGCAACAGCCAAGGAAAGATTTCATCCTAGTTTACTTTTTTTGCGGAGTAGAGTGCTCGTGAACACAGTAGAAAACCAGCATTATTGATAAAGAAATGGTCTGATCAAAAAAAAAAACATCTCCAGAATCATTCAACTCTTGAAAACTGTGATAAATAACGTGAAAAAACAACATGAAATTTGCTGAAACTGGGAATCGATGTTTTCCTTTGTTTCTGTTCGAAACAAAATGTCTCCAGGCTATCAGAAGCTTTAAAATGCAGCCATAAACCGCCAGTAATAATATTCATATTTTATAATTCCCGCTAATACATATCTTATGCAGGGAATATTCAAATTACACTGCTTTTGTTTTTAAGTGGCTAGTGGCTTATTTAATTGCAGAGATTTTATCTTGTGTATCCAAACTGATAAGAGATTAACATTTATAATTTAAAAGACTATTAAACACAAGGTAACATCCTCTGTGTTACTGGCTGAAACAGGGCAATACACTTTTGAAAGATGCATAAAGAAAATATGACAGTGTTTAAACACTCAGTCAGTTTTATATAAACCATTATAGGCATACTATTATTATGGGCCTTATAAAGTAAAGCAAATGTGTTTACTTACCTTGGCTTTTTAAAGCATCAGTCAATGTCCGAATTATGCTGGTAAGAGAAGTGAAGGATATGCGATCACTCGCCAGAATCTTTTCCAGAGCCTGTCAGAAAGTCAACAAAATAAAGCTTTCCTAAAAGCAGGTCTTTAAATATATATGTTTATATGATTTTATGCATCACAGCGATAGTGAAATTGAAAATATACCTGTTTCTTTGTTGCAGGGTACTTAATATCTACAAGAATTTCTTTTACTTCAGCTTCTCGTGATTCTGTTGAGACAAAATGATTATGCATCTGTAAGGTAAAGATGCAACAAGGCTCAACTGCTCACAAAAGTTATATGATTGGAAAGGTTACCTTAATGGATTACTTAATTGTTCAGATTCATATTTTACTATTAGATTTGTTCATACATCATAAGAAACATTTGGTGAAGTGATCACAGTTTTCAAACATCAGAATTAACACAACACAATATATATTATATTGTATCAACATTTAGACCTATATATATATTATTGGTGCCTTTTGCAAAATACATGTATCAATGAGGTCTTTTAGATTACAATGTAATTTAATTCATAACCACTGCTGCTTCACTGCTGTAGCCCTCTCAATGCAGCAACTATGTTACTTAAAATCTCACTGACACTGTTCTCAGTATCGCTGTCACATGTGAGATTAACCTATAATAGCTCTTTATAGTGTGTGAGTAACATTGCTGTTAGAATGGCAACAGCAGGTATATGGCCTCTCTGTGACATCATGATCATCACAACAGGAAGTATAACCAAGGCACAATCAAGATTTAAGTTGTTCAATTACAAACACTACAATTAAATGTGCATGGGAGGAATGTAATTCGATGTTTGTGCCACGTTTGGTTGGCAAGATAAGGCCAAGGCTGCACCTACCAGTGGAGAAGCCGTATTTGTGAGTAAGTGGTTAGCTCAACTTTATCAAAAAAAAATGCATCATACTCAGGTCAACAAGCCTTTGCTACAATCCCATGCTAATGCCAACTCTGACAGATCAGAATTGCCAGGAATGCACTACCTATGACAAAAATATATCAACCAGAGTCAGCTTTTAATTTCTTGCCTCACTAGTGCATATTTAGCCAAGGATTCCCGCATCATAATGCATCACATATGGATAAAGAAGCTTGTGTTCTGAATGGTGCTTTCAGTAGTGTTGCCATTTATATGGTTAGTAAAACATCAGGCAGGAATATCTAAGACAACACTATTACGTGGAGGACATTTCTGACCACACAGGTTAAAGCACATGGATAGGTCTTGCCGGAAACCTCAGATCATCAAAAGAGTTAGAAATCCACGATATTGGAGGTGAAGTATATTAGAACACCTCTACATACTCTGCTATCAAGATAAATATATGCCTTCACTGGTACATCTCTCGACACAGAGGGCGAAGTCAAAACCAATTGTGCATGGAAATAATTTCATATAATCAGTGACTACTACTCCATACATTTATATGCATGTGAAGTCCAAGTCAATGGTCATTGTAATGACAGTGAATGAAAATAAGAACATGTATTGGATGTGGAATGATAATTATCAGGTTACAATATGTACATTATGCTCCTAACAACACAAGGTTACACAGAGCATGTTATAGGTCTATACCCATGCAATAGCAAGCTTCAGTAGTAATTTCCAAGTATAAACTTAGCAGGCCACAATTACATAAAATCATTATGAACAATACAATGTGTGACTAAATGATAACCTCAAGCCATGACCTAAGGAAAATGTAATAATATTTTGGGTGGATACGATGTTTTCCCATAGATTCCTAAAGTTTTGAATATCCTTCAGACACCAGTACGGATGCAGAGACTTTTTTCCATAGCAGGATCTCTTCAGCTTTGCCAGGTGGTGCTATGGTGCACCAGCTGCCATCTCACCTGCCCAGGATGTGATGCCTTTGGCCGACTGGCTAACTCTTGGTTTTTATGACTAATCAATGTGGGTCTGGAGCCCATCTCAGTGCTTCACAAGAGAAGTTATTCAGCATCAACAGCAGTTAGGTCAAAGTCCTCCTATGGTTTCAGGGTTTAAACCTTTTGCAGATGCCAAAAGAAGATGTCATCATTGCACCCACAAGACATGGGTATGTGGTGTTTTGAATCCAAACACTCTCCATAGCCTGCGATTCGTGTTCCTTGATGGCTCTAAAGTCCATCAGAGAAAAGGGGGGCAAAGTTAATTTTTGCCAAGGCCGTAGAAACGTGCCAAAACGTTCCCTTTCTCCTTCAGAGACGCTCCCGAAGGGAACAGATTTGCCAAGACATCTACCCTGAAAAACTGCTAAAAACATAAAACGAAGAGGAAGTATTCACCTTCCTCGAGGAAGTGGTCCCAGGACTCAATGCCGTTTTTCCAACACCATCTCTTCGTCAGAGCTCGTTCTGATCTTTGAGAACTTACAGCAGAGTTTCTTCCTCTAACTAACGATCCAGCTCAGGCTTATGTCTTCAACCCGCACCTCTGCAGACCCCAACCTTCAAACCATTTCCAAGGAAGTCAATGCCTTTCAAGGAGCTAGTCCTAGTGCACTCAATGCTGCCCATGGCGTCTGCATCACCCTTGGGCTCGTACCCCGCACAATTTCCTCTTTGAAGTCAGCTTAAATTATGCAAATGGCCAGAGGAAGGCTCTCTGCCTGTTTTGATGTCAAGCCTGTTGCTGATCACTCTAGGGGACAAAGGTTTGTGTGGTTGGTAGCTATTTTTGCATTAAATTCCACAGCCATGCCTGACAAAGATTATGGCCATAAACTAGATGATGACACAGAGGCTGATAATCCAACTCCCTACATTATACTGGTGCTGGTTTTTATGAGACTTACAAAATGGATTTGGCCTAGACATATCTCCAGAAGATACATGCCCTACTACACTAACTCCTCCAGAAGGCAACAAAACAGACTTTGCCCATCACTGAGGCCAAATTTAACTTCTTTTCAGAAATCTCCCAACCTTCCTCTGCAGTTTCAGAGCCTCTCCCACCTTTCAATGAGGCACTATTGGATTTCATGTTGTCGGCCTGGGCCAATCTATTCTTAGGTCTGACAGTGCACAGTCCAATTGCATGATGACACAGGCCTGCAGCTTATAACCCAAAATACTGGTTGTCACATGCTTCTCCGGACAGTCTAGTGATCTAAGCTTCTTTCATTAAGTTGCCCCTCCAGACTCTATGGGAGAGACTGAAATATATGCTTCAACAAACAGATACATTTGGTTACCACAAACTCAGATTGTCATGATTTAAACATGGTACTGATCTCAATAGAGATCTAATATTTAAAGCCCTAATAAAAAAAAATATTCTATTCGTCGAGATATTAATTAGCTCAGTTATCACTCTCTAAAAAAGATCTGTTCACTTAGGGAATTGAACAGAAGGGGTGAAGGCTTCTAGGAGAATCCCAGAGTGATGAGCAATGATGCAGGTGATCCAATTAACCAGAAATTATGCCCAAATGAGGGCATCAAAGGACCCAGCAACCTGACAAATATGCAGCTCTTCAAATGGGGTTTGGTGATATTATGTAGATGGAATTTAATATTAAAGGGCAGGCAGTAGGAGCTGAGAAAGGACTCAAGGAGGGGGTTTGCTACCTAGGTAATAGGCATATGGTTAGCAACGGTCTCAGCCTAGGCACAAATAAGTGTGTCCACCACACTATCCTGGAAGCTGGAGCATAAATAATAATACACGTTTTTGACGTCTATTAGTAGTGCAGGAGAGAACCTATTTTTTAAAACAGATTTAGCTTTGTATTGGCAATATAAAATTTGAAAGAGGCGAAATCTTAAGTAGTTTAAAACATCAGGAGGGGGGACTCGAGGGATCCAGATCTCTGTTTAAATTTGGTCATTAGTTTACAAATCGGGTTGAAAGTGCAAAGGTTGGTGGAAATACAAACAGTAACAATGTCTCATGAGTGAAATGCAGGCCTCAAGAGCTAGGCACCTGGAAAGTGCCCAAGTTAACCGCCTAAGAAAACCTAGATTTTTTGGGGAAAATACAGTTTTGCCTGCATCTAGTACAGAAATTGAGATTGAGACACTTAAGGCACATCAGAGTTCATAGAAAACTATTTTCAGAGTGGAGATGTTAAAAATAAAAAATGCAATCTACTCATGATGGTGCGCAACCTTAAAAATCTTTTTGACATGGGAGGCAGTCAGAATGCAAAGCTCATGAGCAGAGTACATTATGCACTCTTAATTCATTGGAGAATGAGACAGCCAAGTCAAGCCACACTCTGAAAAAAATGCAAAGCAGGGATGAGCTTTGCTCAACCGGCCCTAGAATCACTTAAATCAGACAGAAAAATATTAAAGAAAGTGCTGCGAAACTTTTGAAGAGTAGCTGAAGTAACATGCTTTTAAGGTAGAAATAAGTTTGAAAAAACTAAAGTAAAGATTTTTAGAGTCCCTGATATGGGAGTGATGAGGGAACTTAAATGAAGAGGGCAGACTGCTAAATAAAGGCCATGCCACCACTTTTGTTTTCAGAGATTCAGTCCATGTTGAAACAGATACTGTGAAGAGTAATTTATTAAAAAGCCAACACCCTGAAGTAGATCCTCACTTATTGGACTGCAGCTACACCACCTCGGAATAAAGGAAGTATGTGTGTGAGAATGGCTCATTAACCATCAGTGTAACTCCCAGAAAGTGACCTTTGAACTACTATTAATGGTATACTGTTGCATAAGGTTGGTGGCAATGTTCTGCTCCACTGCCACGTAGCTTTCACACAGGTCCTCCCTTAAAGGGCATCATACATTTCACAGAATGCCTTAGTAAGGGCCTGAAGAAATATGAACATGATGGAACTCTACTACCATGATGGAAATCTACTGCTGCTTATTGCCAGTCAGAACTATCTTTCAAACCTGCAGCATCATCTACAAAGTCATCAACCACAGCACATCTAACTACACTACATCACAACACAGGTACAGTCCAGTTGTGCTCCCAGAACCCGGCTATCCCTAGACTCATTCATTGACTATCTTTCCCTGTGACTCTGTACAGCGCCCGCTACCTATCGGCTACGTTTGAGATACACACACACATACATTCATAATATGACCCTGAAGGTTTATGATTAACTGTGGGTTTACAATACCACATTCCTGGTTGGAAATAAAGATAACATGGACTGTTGCATGCAGGCACACATTTGTGGTTAGCAGTGGATGCAGGTGTGAAAGCCTTCTGAATTAACTTAAGCAATCTGTGTTGGCAGAATTCAAAAGTTGCAAAGGACTGAGACTGCCACTGTTGTGTGCTTTACACTTTTCCTGCTTGTGTCCCCCTCATAGCATTTATTTATTTATTTGTATTGCATTTCACTTATTCATGTCCACATTTCCATTTTTTGTTCAGTATTTCATTGCACACAATTATCATGTAACACAGTGCTTTCATAGTACACCAGTAACATATACTTTATACTTACAGTATGAATTATTAAGTGAAATAGCTTAAAGCAAATGTACAACATAATGTGCATTCCAATTTTGTGTGTTTTACATCACAAACCACAAGGTCTTAATGTTTCTTGATAATGGTGAACTAGTATTTATATCTGGTGAGAAAGCGTTGAACAGAAGATATTCAGAGAAATGTATATCCCAGAGAAATACTAAACTTGTTACAAGTCGCAGATATTCCAGTTAAACGCCATACACTGGTGCGGCTAGCATTTTCTGTGCTTTCATAGCAAATAGCATCACTGCTGACCCAGACTGCTATCTCGCTTTTCACAGCAAAGTTTAGTAGTAGAATGAAAAACAACATGAGATGAACACAGGAGGCTATGTGTGTGTCAAAGGGCATCTAGGAAACGTGTACAGGTACTTTGGTGCAGAATAGTTACAGAACTCAGCAGGGCTCCAGCTTAAAGTTTTACTTTGCCCAAATTGGCCTCCCTTTTTAGGTTTCGCCTGGCGTCCGCTGCGCAGCAGCGTTCGCGCAGGCGAAATCTTATGTTTTTACTAGTATGGCCCTTTGTCCCGCCTTCTCTTCCATTGGCTAGCTCCATAAATGGAGGCGAGCCATTGGAAGAGAAATCTGTCCGTCATTGCCGGAGCAGATTCGTGGGCGTTCCTGCCATTTTTACTCATCCCGCCCCTTTTTTTGCCGTCACGAAGAGGTGGGCCCATTGTGGGTGTTTACTTTTTTTTTTTGCCTGATGCTTGCGGCCGCCATTTTTTCATGAAGCTGGGGCTGAGCAGATGCTCGAGATGTTCCGTTCTCCCCAGGAAACTGTCTTCGGCGGCATCCTTACGGCTCCCTTCTTCCTGCTGAGAGGCACAAACCACACAGCCGCGGAACACCAGAGTCTCCACAGCATCAAAATCGTCCGTCGGGACATTGCTGGCCGAAGCTGCTATCGCGGTGAGTCTGCACCCCCCCCCTCTCCTACCGGCACCCCACGGACGTATTTGGGCTGGTGTCCGCCCGAGGGGAAGGGGGGTCATGCAGCTCCTCCGGCGGCTGTGCGGGCCTCTGGGCCGGAGGTCGCCAACAGAGAGGAGTTGCCGCATCAGAGCGTCGGCAGAGCACGGGGACTTCTGTGGTGAGTGCAGCAGTGCTGTCGTGAGTGCGATTTCGGCCGTAGCGACCTTCTTTTAATCGTCTAGTAATAGGAACAGGTAAGCATGTGATTGTTGAATATTTACACCTCTTAAACACCTCACCCTAGTATGTAATCTGTGTGTCCTTCAAAATAAAGACGGCACCGTTTAGCGAATGACTGAAAAAGAAAGTGATAATAAATAGTGTGTACAGGAACTAAATCCAAAGTGAAAGTACTGACGAAACCGTGATGACCAGCACTGCCGTGAAAGGTGGATCAGCAACGCTGAGAGACGATTTTAAATTGCAGGGTGACAGTCAAAAAGCACAATCATTAAGTGACTATTGGCATGAAACTTTGAAAGAAAAAATGCTTAATTATCTCTTGCTATCCCATGACCATGGTCCTTCTTACTCTTTTGTGCTCAAGTAGAGGCTCACTGTGCTGTGCTGTGCTGTGCTGATGGTAACATAATCGTCTAAAGACCTGAGTTTATTATAAGCGTCTCTTGCTTTCCTTAGGCCCCAGGTTAACAGGAGGGGTTTTGAGATTTGTCGTCTAGAATGGCTATATAAAGTGCAGAAAAGAGTGCAGTGAATATTTGATTGGAATGATTTGTCATCACAAGGACACCGCCTTTTTACTCTCGCCCAGTCATTACAGTTCGGAAATTATACAAGTCTATAAAAGGTTTCCAGGCGAAAGTATGTCAGGAGCCTACGATGCTGTAAGGGATGATCTATTACAAGATACAACTGAGGGCCCCTCTGAGATGTCACTTCGTCGTGGCTCATGACAGATTTTTTATTCCTTTCACCCTTCCACCTTTGCAATTCCAAATGTTCCAACAAAATCTTTTTGAACATGGATCGCGAGAGCTGTTCCAATGAGGCTGGGTCGGTAAAATATTCAGGATGACCAATCTCACTGACAAAATTCTTGATGTAACTAAGCCATTTAATAATTTTCATCCCATCACAACTTAAGCAGTCCTCTATAATGGACCTATTCAGTTCTGTGGCAGGGTTGGTCCAGACATTATGCCAAAGTAAAACAGCGGCTAGTTTTATAATATCCGTGATGTGAAGATCAACTTCGGCATGTAAGACATATATAGGAGTGCTCTTCGATGTAGCTGTTATAAATTGCAGGAACCTATTCTCGATTCGCTGTATCGCCTCCACTTGCTGCCAGCCCCAAATGCCCGCCCCATGGGTCCCAATAGCCACACATTTCGATTTAAATATTTGAAGGAGCTCCCTGACTGGCCTTTTCCCTATTTTTTTGCAAAGCTCATAAGAGCACCAATTGCTCTATTAAATGCCAGGGCCCTTGCATTCACCGCAGGCTTCCACGTGCTTTGCCTATCAAAATGAACCCCCAAATAACAAAAGATGTCGGCTAACTCCACCCTCCTTTCATCTAAAGTAATTAGACATGGTGATCTTTGTTTGTTTGGGCCGCACGACATGGTAAACGTCTTCAAGACATTTACACGTAACCCCTTGGTCTTCATAAAGTTGGTGAAGGTCTGTACGGCTTAGAGAGAGGATAGCCGCATCATCAGCGTAAAGTAGAATGGGGATGGGTTTGCCTTTGATTACAGGATAATCATTATACTGTTGTGTTAAGCAAGAACCCACCCCATTAATATAGAGGTTAAATAGCAGAGGAGCCAATATGAAGCCCTGCCTTACCCCTCTATTAATCTGAAAGAGCTCAGTACATTCCCCCCTCTGGCCCTATCTTACTCGTGCACCCGCCTCAGCATAGAGTTCTCTAATGTAGTCTATTATTTTATTGTCCAACCCAATGTCCCTCAAAGTCTGCCAGAGATTGTCGTGCAAAACGCAATCAAATGCAGGTCTGAGGTCCACAAATGTCACATATAGGTTTGTTTTTTTGCGTGTATATATTTAGAGACAGTTAGGGATAGATTTAACCCCTGCTCAATTGTTCCCCGCCCTCCCCTAAACCCATACTGGAAAGGTGATAGCACTTCCTGTCACTCTAGCCAGTCCTGTATGCGAGCAAGAATGACCCTGCCTGCCATCTTCATAAAGCCATCTAACAATGAGATGGGCCGATAGCAGGCAGGATCATTCCTGTCCCCCTCTTTGTAAATCGGGACCAAGATTGCCTCCTTCCATGTTGGGATCAGACCTATTTTGCCCATGCAGTTCAGGACTCTAGTGAGTAGAGGAACCCACAGATCTGGATACGTTTTAAACACATCAATAGGGACAGAGTCTGGTCCTGGTGCTTTAGAGGCTGAACTTTCCCCCAAAGCTTTATAGACCTCCTCTAGTTTAAAGTGAATATCTAAGGGGAACGGGCAATCTACAACCTCCGTGATTATTAGTGTTTCGGAGCAAGGTACAGGTAGAACCGGCGTGCCATAAAGGGCTTGGAAATGACACACCCACTCCTGAGCCGTAATGGCATTATCTAAACGAGGGCCATGGTCATCTTGGTAAAAGGGAGCGTTCACAGCCTTCCAAAAGGCAACAGTGTCCTTTTGTATTGCGGCTGCGTGAAGGGCTTCCCAAGCTTCAGCTTTTATATCTTTCTTTCTTTTAGCCAAGGCAACGCGATAGTTACGCCTTGCCATTTGTACCTGTACTCTGTCTAACGGGATAGCATGCAGTGCTTGTTTAAGTTCCCTCAGTGCTCTTGTGCAGTTTGGATCAAACCACCCAGGGGTTCTCTTGACTATATTGCGCGGGTTTCTAGTCAAGAGGTGTTTAATTGAACAGCAGATTTTATTGAAGGAGTCCAAAACACGTTCTTCGTCCTCTTCTAGAGTCAAGCACGTATTAATTTCCTTTTGGGAAATGGTCACTAAATTTTTTAGGAAGCTCTCTGGAATTACCTTCTCCCATTTAATGCAAAATCCGTTACGCTGACCAAGAATGGGGTTAAGGTCATAATTGCATCCAATATTGAGGGGTGGCGCATCCAGATTTAGCTTAAAGATAACTGAGATAGGGTAATGATCACTAATACCACTTATGAGTGTCTAGTGGGGCATAGCGTGACGAAAGTAAAGTGAAATCAATAATTGATTTTGCCCCTCTTGCGTTAAAGGTGGGTGTAAATGTTTTAGGCACGGAACACGAATCATTAATAAATACCATAGAATGGTCCACCAATAAGTTGTTGAGCATGTCCCCTAGTTTTGTATGGGCAAAATGGCTTGACGCCCCTAAATTTTCATCTTCCCAGCCACACAGACCCTGTAGACTCCTTGGGCATAAAGCACAATTAAAGTCCCCTACCCACAAAAGAGCCAAATCCCCCGGACAGCTGTCTTCGATCCTCCTAAGGGTGCCTGACAATTTTTTAATTGTGGTTTCCACATGTACTATCGGGATGTTATTATAGAAATTAATTATAGCTAAATTTTTCAGAGATCCCTATGTTACCATTAGTATTTGATAGTATGGACAATGCAAAAAGCTCCCGAGGACAGTAGGACCTGAATAGATCGACACATATATAGACAACCCTCCTTTATGTCTGCCCATTTTGCTAGGAACTGCTGGGGTAAAAAAAGTTTTATATCCTAACAAATGGGATTGGTCGCTGGCCCATGTTTCCTGGAGAGCTATGATGGAGTGGGTCATAGTTACTGATCGCCAGTCTGCGTCATTAATTTTTGAGGCAAGACCCGCTATATTCCACGATATTATACTACCAGGAATTTCAATACTAATTGGGCGTGTTGCATCCATAGATGTCACAGGGGCCAATAAAACACTGGGAGTTATCCCCGGAAAATTAGCCAACTGGGGGAGTGGTGTTATTTCTTCCCCAGGTACTTGTGTTTCAGGCTGAGGGACTATCTCAGGGCAGGGTTCCTGTGCACTAATAATATGTACAGGAGCTAGGGTATGTTTTTGGGTACTCAAATTATCTTTTTGCCTTTTATCTTGTGAATTGGAAACGTATTAGCAGGGGGCCCCAACCGTCATTCACAGTCGTCCAAGCCTGAGAAGGCTTCAAATCTGTTAGCGACTTCAAGGGGGGTGAATGGCAACAAATGCTCCATTCCCCTGATTCCTTGCGGGTGGTCCAACCCCCCAAAGTTATTACCATGTCCCCTGTAAGGTACAGTGTTCCACCCAAATACATTTTTTGCCATCATAGGGTTGGGAGCATGCAACATATATTGATTATTAAATGTTATAGGTGGATTATTCAGTAGACCAGAAGGGACCCCTGAGCACATAATAGGAGTCACCTGGGATCTTGGGTCGAAATAGGTCAGATCGCAGGGAACAATGGTACTACTAACGGTCCCTGGCATCCAATTTAGGATGTGTCTGACCGCACCTGGATCTCTGAAATTTATGACTATTAAATCGCCCACAATGTCTTTCTCTCGGTTCCCCAGCCAGGAGAGTCGCCGCACGTGGAGAATCTCACCATTGATGTTACATGGGAGCGGTCTGTGTTGGCTAAGCCAATGCATAGTTTTGTTTTTTAATTGACTAAAGCCTTACCTCATGCCGTCTCCTAAAGTGGGGACACCCGTAAGTACAACCACATAGGGGACCGCGTCTGGTGGTAATTCAACTTGGCGGCCCCTATGGTTTACTACTCTGTCTGGATTCGCCCTCCCCCTTACCTCCTGCTTATTTCTAATAACGGCTATATTAGCCCCCTTCAGAATTTCCTTAGAAGTATGTGGGCCGGGTTGATGAGCTGCTTTAAATACATTTACCCCTTGATGATTACGGCTCACAGAGTTGCTAGATGGATTTAAGTCCTTTTGAATAGCAGGGGTAGAGGTTGACGCTGCGGCTACGGGGGGTGAGACTGGCTTTGCAGTATCTTTCGATAGGCCTGCTTTATTGGTAATGGCCATTTCCAAGCCCCCCAGCCGTTTCTCCAGCCTCTTCAGCCTCTCTTAATATGGGAGATGTAAATGACTTGAGTAGATGTTCAATGCTGTCGAGAGAGACAGCAGACGATTGTTCCTTGGACGTGGAATTTCTGGTAGATATTAAACCAGGTCTAGATGCAGTCAATATAGGGGTATTTGTAGAAGGTATTGTTTCTTGCGGGACCTCTTGACCTGAATCGGTAATTAAAGTAGCCTTTGTGGTAAGTGCAGGTGTAACACTAGCCTTTCTGCCCTTGCCAAAGTCAGTGTGGCTAGTCTTACCTTTTTGTGGAACACCACCCCTCCTCCGTCTCCTATTTGGTGGCGGTCCAAAGACTTTGGAGACCTCCCGCTTCTCAGCTTTCTTTTTGGAATTCCCCGCTACTACTCGAGGAGTATCGGATATAACTTCTATACCCGTATTAATATCATTAAAGATTAATGTATTGTTTGTACCCACACTGTTAAGGGCAGCCGATGAGGGGGGCGTATCTCGCAGAAGCATTGGAATACCCTGCGTAGATAACGGGTCCTCGTTTTCTGAGGTCAGACCTACACCCGATGGATTAAACTGGGGTGGTGTTACCAAAGGGGATCTGGTTTTAATAAATTCAATAGAGCGACGACGCTCTGCCCTACGCTCAGCCAGTACGCATTCCTTTTCCATATCGGGGGCAGGTTTTAGAAAATAATTATCCAGGGTACCTTTACTATTTCCCCCTACGTCAACCAGCACAATTCTTTCAGGGGTAACAGCCATAGAAGATGAACAGACAAATATTAGAGTAATGTAGCAAAATTAAATGATGTTTGTTAGTTACTTTACTCTACCAAAAAACAGCCTAGAATGGTAACAGTGCAATCCCCAGGTAAATATCCCCCAGCACCGTTACTCAACAGGTGGATTAACGCTGAGAGGCAACAAGGGAGGGAGCCCTATAGATGTCAACGGGGTACAATAGTCTTTGTAGAGTATGTCAATAACAGGACAGTTCCTATGAGTAGTTGATATATAAGCACATAGGAAGGATGCGCAATATACTATGCACCACAACCTTACTTTTAGAAATGGAGGCGACAGGCGGTGGCGTAAGTGGACGCAAGAGAATGGGCCCAGCACAGCCTCCTTCAGCCACCGAACGGCCACAAAACGGCCCGCCCTTTGCCCGGGCTTCGCCCGGCGTCCCGCGACGCGTTGTGTCGTTAGATTTATGGCACCTCCGGGTGCGGAAGGTGATATTGGGCCGCACTGCCTCCTGGGGATGGTAGTCCTTCCCTCGGCGGCCGCTCCGATGGAATAGCGGCGGCGGGAGGACTACCGGTGACTGGAGCAGCGAGGTGGTTGCAGACAGGCAGGAAACAGCCGCGAAATGGGGTTTCTCCGTGGGATGGCACTAGCAAACAATGGACACACTCGCTCCCCGGTGTGTTGTTAGATTTATGGCGCCTCCGGGCGCGCAAGGTGATGTTGGGCCGCACTGCCTCCTGGGGATGGTAGTCCTCCACTTGGCGGCCGCTCCGATGGAATAGCGGCGGCGGGAGGACTACCGGTGACTGGAGCAGCGAGGTGGTTGCAGACAGGCAGGAAACAGCCGCGAAATGGGGTTTCTCCGTGGGCAGGCACTAGCAAACAATGGACACACTCGCTCCCCGGTGTGTCGTTAGATTTATGGCGCCTCCGGGCGCGCAAGGTGATGTTGGGCCGCACTGCCTCCTGGGGATGGTAGTCCTCCACTTGGCGGCCGCTCCGATGGAATAGCGGCGGCGGGAGGACTACCGGTGACTGGAGCAGCGAGGTGGTTGCAGACAGGCAGGAAACAGCCACGAAATGGGGTTTCTCCGTGGGCAGGCACTAGCAAACAATGGACACACTTGCTCCCCGGTGTGTCGTTAGATTTATGGCGCCTCCGGGCGCGCAAGGTGATGTTGGGCCGCACTGCCTCCTGGGGATGGTAGTTCTCCACTCGGCGGCCGCTCCGATGGAATAGCGGCGGCGGGAGGACTACCGGTGACTGGAGCAGCAAGGTGGTTGCAGACAGGCAGGAAACAGCCGCGAAATGGGGTTTCTCCGTGGGCAGGCACTAGCAAACAATGGGCAGATCTCTTAAATACTAATGTCTTGCTGTGGAGATCTCTCGCATCCAAGTTCCTGGAAAGGAACTTTGCAAAACCATATTTTATAGGACACAGGAACCTGAAATGGGCATTGTTTACATCCTGTGTTTGTTGTTTCCCACAGAGGAATAAAGAGCATTACCATGTTGAAACGCCTTATACTGCAAAACAGCAGTGTAGATAGCCTGAATGCATGATGCTTTGAAGTGAATTTTATGGTGTGATGGAGTAGTCTCTGTGTTTGTGGGGCTCTGTGTGTGTGTGTGGGGGGCTCTCTGTGTGTGTGGGGGCTCTGTGTGTGTGGGGCTCTCTGTGTGTGTGTGGGGCTCTCTGTGTATGTTTGTGAGGCTCTGTGTGTGTGTGTCTGTGTGTGTGTGTGTGGGGGGGGGGTATCTCTGTGCGTGTGTGTGGGGGTCTCTCTGTGCGTGTGTGTGGGGGGCTCTGTGCGTGTGTGTGGGGGGCTCTCTGTGTGTGTGGGGGGCTCTGTGTGTGTGGGGGGCTCTGTGTGTGTGTGGGGGCTCTGTGTGTGTGTGGGGGGCTCTGTGTGTGTGGGGGGCTCTGTGTGTGTGTGGGGGCTCTGTGTGTGTGTGGGGGGGCGCTGTGTGTGTGGGGGGCTGTGTATGTGTGGCTCTGTGTGGGGGGGTTCGCTGTGTGTGAGTCTGTGTGTGTGGGTGCAAATGCAATAGGTCTGGCATTTGCGAGAGATTAAGCTATTGGCATTGTAAATGACAATGCCATTTATTTATCTGTTTTCAAAACCAACACATAAATAAAATGTTGTCATTTACAATGCCAATAGCTCTAACTTTGGCAAAAGCGAAACCGTTGCATTGTAAATGCTTGTTGACTCTTTGTATCACTAAGCGCTCCAGGATTTTATTTATGGACGTGGCCTTTTCATGGCAGGCTTCCTATTCTGTCCTGATGCATGGTGGTTTTTAACCTGTGGTCCAAGGACCCCCTCATTGAGGGGGTCCACGAGGCATACTTGGGGAGTCTGCAACTGCTAACCATATTAAATAATATTACAATTAATACATTGAAATTAATAAATTATACTCAAGTAAAGAATCAACATTGACAATGGGCAAACTTTTCTATATTCGATTGTTAGCTAAAAAAACATTTCAATATGTGAGCATCTGTATGGTGTATATATGGACGTCATTTATGGGTTGCAGCCGATAACGTGGGCTTGCCCCCTAATATCCCTTGGCACTGCCTTCAAGATCCCTGGCCTCAGAGGTGGCACAATCAGTGCCAGGAACACTGGGGCGGCTTGGCATTATGGACGTCAGTTGGGCCTGCACTCTCTTTGTATTCTGTCAATTATATAATTACACGAATAGTGGACTTAATATATATTTAAAATCCACTATTAGTGTAATGATATAATTGACAGAATACAAAGAGAGTGCCGCCCCAACTGACATCCACAAGAATGAGCTGCCCCGGCACTGAATTTGCCACCTCTGAGGTTACATGTATGTGAAAGCAGCGCCTCACGGATCAAGGAGGCACAAATTAGTTGCACTCAGCACACTACTTTCATAAAGATTTGTAACAGGCAACACGTTTAAAAAAAAAAAAAAAAAAAAGAGAGAGAGTGTGTGTATAAATGATATATATATATATATATATATATATATATATATATATATATATATATATATATATATAATTTTTTCCACTGTTAGTGTTGTAAAAATGGAGTTCAATTAGCCAAAATATGACCCTCTCTGGCAGCTGAGGTATGTAAATAATGTTTTTAAATGTATGTTGTGTGCGTGCTTGTGGGTATCAGTGTGCTTATGTCAGAGTGTGTACAAAAGGGGGTGGTGACCACCCCCTTTTGTACCGCTATGTGAGAGTGTGTGGCAGTGTGAATGTGTGTGTATATGTAAGCATGTGTGTGAGTGAAAGTCAAAGTCAAAGGGCGTGTGATTCACTTCCACTACCCCTAGCATTTTTGTGAATTGACGTGCATCGGTGTATATATTTTGTATATTGTTGAGTTTCAAATCATAAAAATTGCCTAGGGAGGCGTCTCCAACTTCCAATAAGGACTCAGTCAGGGTTCCCCGGAATCAATTAATAATTCAGTGGTGGTTCACAGGAGTCAAAAATGTAAGACCCGTTGCAGGAGCTCATTTCAGGAAGAACTATTTGTAGAAAGACACCGACTGAATCAAAGCCTTCTGGGACATGCAGATCACTTATTTTCTTGTAACTTAATGGAGGTGCCTGGCTCCACATATCACCCCAAAGGTACTGGGATTTTCGTAGCAGGCGAGTCCACATTTTAATCTTTTTGTTTTTATCTTTCAGACATTTATTCTAGTCTGATATCTTTTTTACGTCGAGCCTAGGCAGTGCTTAGCGGCCTAAGGTTATTGATTTGTGGGGTTCCAACTCCACCCATTGCTTGAGTTTGTTTTTCATTTGTCTATGTCAGTGTCCTTCAAAAATAATTGCTTGCCAGTGGCCAGTCCTGCCTCTTTATCCCTCCTTTTTCTCTTCTGTTCCTCCCATGCAGCAGGGACTAGGTACAGTCCTTTATTTGTTCTTTGGGGGACTACTTTTTTCTTGGTTTCCTGCTCTGTTTCTGTTTGCGTGTGTGTGTGTAGTTTCGCCACCATAGCGGATTACATTTAAATATAGTTGTCCTACTTCCCACCTCCTTTTAATTCCCCAGTTATATTGGGGGTACGTGTTGCACCATTCGTTGGTTATATTTTTTAGGCCTTTAGCAATTTCTGATGTCGACCGTCATTTGGACTTTTTTATAGTAGGATGTTAGTTTGGGTTTGGGCTTTGTTGTAAGGAGGATTGGGCTTGTTAAAACTGTTCACTGTACAGAGCCTCCAGAGAAAAGCACATTCACAGAGCTGAAGGAGAAAGCACGCCATTGCCTGAGACCAGCGTTGCTTGAACTCAAGAAGAGCTGAAATGGCTTTTTCCACAGAGGACAAGCTCATAATCAACGATACAAGGAGTCACCATCTTGGAATTTAAAGATATTAACGGAATAACTAGGTACTTACTGAAAATATACAAATACAATACTTTCCAATTGGTTAACAAGTTGTGACTTTTAATGAGTGTGAACCACAGGATACATTGATAATATAGTGTATTAATAATAAACATAGTCCATGGAGACAAATGTTTTTGTTCAATGAAATACAATTTAAATTTGCTTCCTTTAATTCCAATTTATTTTCTAGATTTTTCCCCTACGACAAGATAAATCATTTTCAAAGACAGATACCCTGTCTACATTACAAAGAAAAATCGGAAGGTCAAGTTTTTTGCAGCGCAGGCTCAGATTGGCTGACAACTCGTTGCCGCCAATTGGTTGTTGCTAAAAATGCACGCAGCTTTGGGCACAATACTCATCACTTCGCTCATTCGGCCCGAGCGTAGCCACAGGCCTCTCTGAATTGATGATAAACAACTTCACTTTCTACTGTCTGCTGCCCGTTCTGTGAGCACTGTAAGCACCGAAGTTCGAAACTAACATAAGATCTAACAAATGATGCCTTTTATTGGTAAGAAGGTGAGGCTAATTTAGGGGTGAGAGAAATGCCGCAAATAAAATTTAAATGAGCGCAGTAAGGGAACAATTGAGCCTGTGAAAGAAATATAAAATTCCTAATTGGAAAGAATAAGGCATTACTGTAAGTAAACAATGTGAAATACATTGACGGGGAAGAGAATGCAAGACGGAAAGAACAGCAAGAGGAGAATAAAAAGGAAATTCAGAAGGGCTTAAAAGATCATTTTTTTTAAAAAGAGGTGGTCAAAGAGAAAAGTGAGGAAAAAGAAAAGCTCACGAGAAAGAAAATGCTTTGGAAGTTATTTTTAGGCTTGGGAGTAGAACTACGATACACTCCTGTAGTTTGCGTAGTTTACGCAACTACGCGCTACGCAAATTGCACGTAGCGCAGTGCAAAAACGTTTAGCGTAGCGGGCATTTATTGCTTGCTCGTGGTCCTCAACATCAAGTTGGTGAACGCGAGCGAGGAAAATAACATCCCGGCGAGACCTTTTCCTCGTTCGCGATCAGCAACATCAAGTTGCCGATAGCAAGCGTAGAAAATAAACCTCCCGGCGAGATTCTCAACGCAGGGAGGTCAGGTTTCTCATTGCGAGTGGTCGCGTATGCTAGCGACCGTTCGCGATGAGATACTACCAGTCCCGTTGAGAAAGCTGCCGCTGGAGTACAAATCTACTTGAGCGGCAGAAAACGACCGCTTGCACTGTGCACGATGCGGTTTACACTGAGTGCACAGTGCGGACAATCATACAGCACAGTGCAATCAGTGTGAACAGCATTTTGCACAGTGCACTACGCAGTTCGCGTAGCTTTCATAGTGCGAAGTGCACTTCGCGTAGCCACGCGTAGCGCTACTACGCCCAGGGTTAGTTATTTTTAAGTAATAAAACGATTGACAAATCTTCATAAACATACGCACTATTATGACAGGTGTGGCAAGAGCTAAAACTTATCTTATGAGCACCTACTAAATACACGTAACTGCTAAGTGCACCCCATTCATAAGTGACACCTTCTTCTAGGCTTTCGGTTTCAAGCTGCAGCATATTGCAAACTTGGACTTGTAGTTTGTCTTTCAGCATTTTAAGTACACGCTCAGAAATTGCGGCAAGCAAACCTTTGTGGTTCTGAAACTTCTGGACTCGTGTAATTATTCTGGACTCGAGAATAAAAACTTCATCGTAACATGAAGAATTTAGTATCAAAAGACCGAGAATGACGAGTACACTATGTACAAGCATTCTCAGCATATTCGAGTGACGATTTCACATATAATTCGTCATTTTCGTTCAGAACCCGCAACTTCCATTTTGTGTATGGAAGCCATTTTGTGAGTTGCCCTCTACATAGGCCTTAATCCAGCTGAATTAAATTCCACAAGGACACATACTCCTTAATCGACTTTCCTATGACCTGTGCAAGTTGGAACCATTGCCCCAGGCCGAACTCGTTAGGTCAGTTCCCCTCCCAGTGGCCGAACAAGATAGCATCAAGGCTCAACAAGCCATAAAACCATTTCAGCGCGCACACCTGCCGTATCTCGCTCACATCTGTCTCTACTCTTTTTGCTTCACTTACTTTATGGTGGGGAGGTGCCTGTTTTATTGGGGGTCCACCGATATCTGATGAAATGTTGGGCCTCGCCGGGTGATTTGTTGAGGGCAGCACGAAGTGAAATATGTACATGTCATCATGACTCTGCTTTTCTTTTGTCACAAAGAACTGTAAATGATATACTACAAATTCGAAGAATGTTTGCCTGAAGCTGAATATTCTGTATAAAGAGAGAAACCTGACTTTGTAAATTCGAGCAGTCTCCTGAGAATATACTTCCCCGTGTGTTGTACTTCTAGGACACTTGTTACCTTGGTTGCAGCCAATAAAATCGATCCTTGACTTCACCTAGAAGACTCTGAGTTTCTGTGGTCTGAATCAGGAAGAACCCGAGGTCTCTGGGTGTACCCTGACACCGCTGGGTTACCGGTTCTGTGCCGGTTCTTAAAAACCCAGTACTTCAGCTGGCGTCCATTGTTTGGGGCGATTCCAGTGGTACCAGTCAGCCAGAGGTTTGTGAGGAGCTTCGTGTGAAAATTCCGGAGGACGGCCAACCACCTCATCGACCCTTGCATGTCGACGTGGTCCGAAGGTCTTTGCTGCGAGGTTCCCCGCTTCCCGACGGCTACAAAGGACTGCTGCCCTGGCTATCGCCCTGATTTGGACCCTTGAAGTTTGGTAGAGCGAAACACTAAGACGAGTCTTCTGGTGAAGTCATCGATATCTCAGTTAAGTATAAGTGGAGCGTCTCCCAGTCCTTAGTTGGTCTTAGTCTTGGGTATCCTTTGGGATAATTGTTGGTACTTGCAAGCACCAAAACCGAAGGACTCGTGTATTCACGAGAAATATCGTAATCGATAATCCTTTGACGTTTGGAACTAGACTAGAGAGCGAAGATGCCTAGTCTTAGACTTGGAAATTTGTTTTGTCTTGGTTGTAATAATAGGGACTCCCGATTGGAGGACTCATGTCCGGTTCCTCCGGTTGGAACTCCAACCTACGAGTTATATGTCAAACACGGAGTAGGGCCCATCACATACAATGAAGTGTGGATCAAATACACAAGAAAAGATGGTCTCTTAAAATGGCCCCAATATGGTAGCTTCGATACCGAAATCTTAGATAACCTTGAAGTTAAACTGTTCAAAAAGAAAGCCCGGCCGGCAATGTTTGACTCTTTCCGCCTATGGCGTAAAGAAGCCAAACAGAAGGAACTCAAATTAGCTAAGAAAAATAAGAGAGAAGGGGGACTTTCAGTAATGCAAGCTGCTATGCAGTTTAAAGACATTGAAGTAGAACAGATGAGTGAGCAGTTGCACAGGCAACGTAAAATGGCAATGGATAAATGCTATCCAGTTTTGCCGTCTCTTCAGCAAGAGGCAGCAAAAGAGCGTGCAAAAGATCCATTAATGTCGCATTTATTAAGTTCACCACCCCCCTATGCGCAAAATGCCACGGCACCCCTGCAACCTTTAGTTGTGCAACCTACGCCTCCTGTTCCTCCGCAGCACCGACCAGCTGTTCTTCAGCTGACTCCTGTCCCTACGGTGCAGCCTCCTCCAGGCCCACCGACCACATCTGCTCCACCTGTGCTTTCCACAATTTTGCCTACTGTCCTTTCTACTTCTCCTAATGCTCCCTCTACGATTTTGCCTAGCACTCCTTCTATTTCTCCTGATGCTTCCTCTGCTATTGTCTCTGCCCCTGCCTTGTCTCACCCCGTTTTTCCACCCGTTCTTCCTTCAGCTTCACCTTCCATTTGGCAGAAAATGGCCAGCACTGTCACTAACCTTTTCTCACCTCTTTTCGGGTCGCCTACTACGACCCCTAAAATGGAACGAAGACAGTTGCGAAGTCGACTGCCTGACTATCAAGAGAGAGACTCGCTGAAACGATTGGCACGGAAATGGGTTATGGACACTGTAAAGTATGATGTAGAGTCTGTCATGGAAGTCTTCCATCAATGGGAAGCACCGACGCAGAGATATGTTTTTGAACAGATGTGTGTTTTCCTTTGCGAGGATTTGGAAGACAATGATCTGGAATGCAACCCACAAGAGTTGTGTCGTGTACGGTTTAAGTTTGGAGAGGGCATGATTGTAGGTCCCGATGTAGAGAAAGCGGTTGAAATATTGTTATCATATCGGAGTAAGGGGAGCAGTTCTGGGTCACAATCTGAGCCTAGTGCATCTAGTAGGAAAAAGGCGCGACAATACCCGATGAGAGAAGTTCCCCCACAATGGAGGGAGGGCGACACAACTGTTAACCCACCTATTCTGCCACACTTTCAGCGTGTATGGGTACATGTCCCATGGAAGCGAGCTGAAGTTTTAGCACTTAAACAGACATTACCTGATCCGCGTAAAAATCCTGCAGGGTATTACAAAGAGTTGTCACAGACTGCTGGATCATGTATAATGAATTTAGCCGATATTGATATGCTATTTGGGAATGTTGTTCCACAACCTTTATGGGGTAAAATTCGTCATACAGATCATGATCAGGAGTTAGGTGACTCATGGGCTAATATTGCCGCTGCAGATGCCCGACAAGTTGGTGGTGCTAAGCCTGAGCCTTTGATAGCAGAACTCCCTGGTAGAATAGTTGATTACATGAAAACGATAATGCCTGCAATACGCGTAAATTGGGATAAGTTGTCTGCATGCAAGCAGAAGAAAGAAGAGACAGTCTCAGATTTCTTCACCAGGTTTGAAGAAACATTTGTCGACCACAGCGGTCAAGATATGACCAGAGAAGGTGGTCAGAGATTGTTTGTCGATACATTCGTGCACAATCTGCTTCCAGAATTGTGTAAAAAGTTAAAGGATTCAGAAAGTTCTTGGGCAGTCTCATCTTCAGCGCAGATATTAGCTACTGCACAGTATTACGAGAATAGAGACAAAGACGAGAAAGATAGAGCAGAAAAGAAAACTAAGGAGTTAAAAACGAAGGTTTTGATACAACAAGCATATCCGCCACGTGGTGGTGGTGGTCAAAACAATAATGGTCAGAATCACTACCAGAATCATTTTCAGCAGCCTCAACAGTATCAGAGGAACTCGCAAAGAGTCAAGTACACTCAGCCACGTGTCCCTGTAGGCCCCAACCAGTGTTCATATTGCAAAGAAGAGGGTCATTTCAAGTATAGTTGTCCTATTTTGTTACAGAGTGCCAATGGTGCTTCTGGTGTAAGAGGTCGTGGTGTTCAGCAAGCGCCTAGAGGTAGAGGACGTGGAAACGTCCCCCAGAACGCACGTCCCCTTCCACCACAAAATTCTATGAATAGGTTCGATCAGCAGAACAACGCATCTGACAGGACAGCTCAATACTATGTTGATGATTACTATACAAAAGATGAGTATTTGGAGGGTAATGATTGCTAGGACAGCCATAGACAAAGAGAGGGAGTTGTTTCAGTTCCAGTAGATCAGAGTGGACCTTACATTGAGGTGATTACATCAGGTGTGTCAGAGCCTTTTCTGTTGGATACTGGTGCTACAAAGAGTTCTATTATGCACTCCAAACTCCCTGGTGCACCTTTGTCTGGCGAAATGAACTTTCTGTAGGTTTTTCTGGCGCCCCAGTTAGAAATCCGATTTCGGACCCTTTGTCTCTTTCTGTTGGTCCTCGCGAATTCGAAGCACCCCTCATTCTGACAACAGGTTGTGGTGAAAACTTGCTAGGATTTGATTTGTTAAAAAGATTGTATGCGACTTTGTACTGTTCTCCTTCAGGAGTACAGCTTACTTTAGGTAAGAAAGTGGTTTCTCCCATGTATCTGTCAAGGGACAAACTTCCAGCAGAACTGTTGTTTCTTCCAGATATTCTTTGGGCCGCTGGTCCAAATGATGTGGGTCTTTTAGAAATACCACCGTATGTTGTAACATTGAAAGCCAATGTTCAAATGCCACGAATTCCACAATATAGGATATCTAGTGAGGGTGAAAAAGCTTTGCTAGCGATCGTTTACGAATTGATTGAAAAGGATGTGATTGAAGAAACACGAGGCAACGTTTGCAATAGTCCTGGTCTGCCTGTTTTAAAACAAACTGACCCTTCTCAGCCACCTGTGTACAGATTCGTGATTGATCTTCGTGAGGTGAATAAAATAGTTGTGCCACAATTCCCAGTTGTACCCGGCATTACGACATTATTAACTATGATTCCAGCTTCTGCAACTTGGTTTTCGGTGATTGACCTGAAGAATGCCTTCTTCAGAATCCCGATTGCTGAGGAAAGCAGGGATATTTTTTCCTTCAGTTTAGGAGGTCGCAGCTTCCGCTTTAAACGCGCTCATCAGGGCTACTGTGAAAGTCCATCAATATACAGTCAAGCTCTAAAAACACAGCTTGATACGATTGTTTTACCTAAAGGTGCTACCCTTGTACAGTATGTGGATGATTTGCTCATTGCTGCAGACACTGAGGGAATTTATAAAAAGGCCACGCTGTCATTATTGCGTAATCTGTGATCTTCATCACAAGGTGTCATTTTCCAAACTGCAATATTGCCGACAAGAAGTGACCTACTTAGGTCACCTCTTATCGAAGGAGGGAAGGAAACTGACAACAGAAAGAATTCAGGCAATAGCGAAATTGAATGTGCCAAGAACACAGAGAGAAGTGCGTGCTTTCTTGGGCATTACATCGTACTGTAGACAATGGATTCCGAATTTTTCGTTATTAGCCTAACCCTTGGTGGCATTAACGTGTAAAAACACACCCAGTCCCATTCCTTGGTCTGAAGAGTGTCGGAAAAGTTTTCTCGAATTGCGCACAGCATTGTGTTCGGCTCCTGTGTTAGGTACCCCCGACTACAGTAAGCCTTTCACATTATATGTCCACGAGAAAGAGGGCTGTGCATTGTCTGTGTTGACTCAGTTGTTTGGAGGTAGGCAGCGTCCATGTGCCTATTTTTCGTCGACTTTGGATCTGGTAGCTAAGGCATTGCCAAGTTGTTTAAGAGCCACAGCAGCAGCGGCTGTTTCTATTCGACAGTCCGCTGGTCTAGTAATGAACAATACACTAGTCGTAATGGTCCCACATGCAGTAGACATGTTGTTAAATAGAACCAAGACACAGCACTTAACTAGTGCTCGATTGTCCAGTTACGAATTGACACTGTTAGCGAGTCATGTGCACATAAAAAGGTGCAGTACTTTAAACCTAGCTACGTTGTTGCCAATTGCAGAGGAATCAGATGTTTCAGAACAGCACGACTGTTTTCTCAGAACTGAGGAAGAGACAAAAGGGAGAGTAGATCTATCCGATACTCCTCTTGCTGAATGTGATGGTACACTGTGGGTGGATGGTTCATGCTTCAAGCTCCCGAATGGTGACACAACTGCAGCATATGCTGTTACGACTTTGCATACAATTGTTGAAGCTGCACGTGTGCCACATAATTCAGCTCAAGCAGCAGAATTAATTGCACTCACAAGAGCATGTGTGTTGTCTAAAGGAATGAAAGTGACTATCTACACTGATAGTCAGTATGCATTTGGAGTGGCTCACAGTTTTGGGCGATTGTGGAGAGAACGTGGGTTCCTGACTTCGCATGGAGCTAAGATTCAGCATGGTCAGTTGGTGAATGAGCTTCTTGAATCACTGACCTTGCCTCTGCAAATGGCGATTGTGAAATGTAGTGCTCACAAGAAGGCGACTGATGATGTTGGTCGTGGAAATGCATTTGCTGATGAGATCGCGAAAGAAACGGCAAAGAATGTAATGAGCCGAATGTATGTTGCAGGCCCTGCAAGATGGACTGGTGATGTTGGAATGTGTGAAGACACAATAGAGAGTGTGAAGTCCATTCAAGCTGAGGCCACAGAGAAAGAGTTGAGCACGTGGAGAGAAAGTACGGGTAGAATGGATGCAAATGGTTGTTGGATTGAATTGACAGAGCATCAGAGATGGTTGTTACCCGATGCATATGTGCTTGCAGTGGTTACAATGGCTCATGGAATGGCTCATATCAGCGTGAAAGGGATTTGCGAGTTGTTGGCCCCGGTATGGCACAATTCAGGGATTCCCAAGTGTGCAGAGAATGTTGTCAAGAATTGCATGGTATGTTTGAAACACAATCCTGGCAGGGGAACCCCAACTCCAGCTGGTCATTTTGCACCTCCTGCGTATCCGTTCGAGGTTTTGCAGCTAGATTTCATTCACATGGAGAGGTGCAAAAACTTAAAATACGTACTCGTTGTTGTTTGTGCCTTCTCAAGATGGGTAGAAGCCTATCCCCTAAAAGATAATACTGCCTTGTCCACAGCAAAAGCCCTTGTGAAAGAGTACTTCCCCAGGTTTGGAATGCCTAGAATGGTCTGGTCTGATAATGGAAGTGAATTTGTGGGTCGTGTGATGAAAAGAGTGTGTGAAGGGCTAGGTATTCGGCAGAAGTTCCACGCTGCAAATCACCCCCAATCAGCTGGATTAGTAGAATGTTACAATGGCACTTTAAAACTTAAAATGGCCAAAATCCAAGCGAGCACAGGTCTTAAATGGCCTGATGCTCTACCCTTAGCACTCCTGTCCACCAGAATGACTGTGCATTCACGAGTGAAACTCAGCCCTTACGAGATCGTTTTTGGCCGGCCAGCCAACATATGGGGAGTGCCTAGACCCACTAAGTTCAGCGAGCTTGAACACCCTATTTTGCTTAATTATCTGTATGAATTGACGGCTAAATTGCGTGTTTTGCATCAACAGGTTCACGACACCCTGCCTCCGGTCTCTGAGACTCCGGGTCACGCCATTGACCCTGGTTCCTGGGTTCTTGTCAGAAACTTTCAAAGGACAAAGAACGACCAGCCCAGGTGGACCGGACCGCACCTCGTCCTTCTTTCCACAAGATCAGCCGTTCGGGTGGAAGGGAAGGCCAACTGGGTCCACGGGATCCATTGTAAGAAAATCCCTTTTCCTCTGCCTCATGACCAGTGGGCCCAGAAGGGTGTCGCTGACCCAGAACCTAAAACAGTGCCACATGCCGTCCCTTTTAATGATTTACATGTAAAAAGAACTGACTCTGAACGAGGAAGTGAGAACATTTCGCACAAGGCTGTGCCACCATCCAAGCTATTGAACACTACAGAGTCCGAACTCTTGTTCCAGGATCAGACAGTACCCGGAAGACAACGGTATAATTTGAGACCAAGAAATACGAACTAATAAAAACAATTTCTTTTGCAATTTGAGACCGAGACCCATGGACTAATAAAGAAATCCTTTTTCTTCCAAACACCATTTCTTTTGAAAGTGCAGCTCTCCCATCCAAGAAACTTGCTCATTTTTGTTTTTCGAACCGCCATCCGTGTTCCGCTGCTAGGGCGGCGGTTGATTAAAGTCTTTGGGGTGCAGCTGACGACGTTAGGTCGGTAGTTCTGGTTGGTCCAAGGGAGTTGCCCTAGACTGACAGAAGCATCCCTTAGCAGAGGCAACCTCCCACCGCGGGCAGCACTTTAGAGAGGATGGAGTTTCCCGATGTGGAGAGACCTGCCAAACGAACGAACTTTAAGCGCAGATTATGTAACGTGATGACAAAGAAAAGTTTTATAATATTGTGTATTTTTATGCTATTCAGTGTAATGATATTTTTGATAAGTTATGTTTTATTCTCTTTTCGTGTAACATTTGCACCCACTGCATCACCCATACCTCCTCCTACTGTTTTCTCTCATTCTTTCCACCCTCTTCCTGACCATGAATCCAATAGGAGATTGGAGTTCATTAATAACTCCTTTGTTCAGCTCTTGCACCAACACCAACTTGTAATGAACACAACTAACTGTTGGGTGTGCGGTCTTATGCCTCACACAACTGATAAAGGTATCCCTTATCTGGTTCTGCCATTTAGTCACAATGGTTCTGTATGGGCATATAGGACAATGTTCATATATGCACACGAAATCTACCCCCTACGTTCTGTAACAGACAATCCTAGAAAAAGTGCTCTAGTCAAGGGTATAGTAGACATGATTAAGGAAGGTATTTCTTATGAGACTATCCCGAGAGATGAGACACTAGTATACATAGGATGGAACATGACTGGATATGGAGCTACTCTGAGTGAGAAACAGCAAGCTAAGAGATCTTCCCCGATTTGGATTGTACCCCATCAGGGTCATCTGTGTCTGCAAGGAAATGGCACGAATCCCAGGGCTCAGTTAGGGAAGAGTGTCTGTACTGAAACGTATGTTTTTGGATCTCAGACTTCCCCTGCATTTTTAGCAGCTAAGGGTACCTATTTCATCTGCCACGATAGAGTCTATACATGGTTGCCCCCTGACTTTTCGGGCTCATGTTTTGTTTCCTTCCTGTTGCCTCCCACCTACACAGCAGCGGCAGACTACCACAGGACAAGGATAGTTAGAGGTGTTTTGAGTGAAGAAGACACTGCAGGTCAAGAATTTGGGGACTTGGGGGGCGTGGCCAACAGCATGCAGGACTAGACGTGTCTCCCGGGAGCTCCCGGCCGACGTCTAAATATCCGACATAAATTCATATCACCACTAGCCAATAATCACCCACGGACTGTCGGAGGTCGCCTAGAGAGGGACGAGCGAGCCAAAGTGCGAATACGGAGCCTCCGGTGTGAGTTAAGCCGAACTTTCCACGGCACTCGTGGTGGAGGAGAAAAGGCCAAGCAAGATGGCGGCTCGGTGAAAGGTCCGGGACCAGGCGACACTTCGCACCGGGCTCGAGACTCTGCATGGGAGAACAAGCTCTGACGCCAGACGAGCCCGGAGTGCCATAAACACCCTTGTGCCTACCGGAGCACCCGGAACACCCGCCGGGCGAAGATTCGGAGTAGGGCGGAGGTGCTCGGGTGAAACAACGGCTGCATGGACGTGGAGTGTAGAGGGGCCGGAATCGGAGGTGCCCTGTTGGACGTCATCCTAACCTGGGCGTAAGAGGGGCACCGGGACGCAAGCTGAGTGGACCGGGAGCACCGGATGGCACCGGGATTCGGGACGCCCTTTCACAACATGGCGGCCGCTACACCCAACTGACGACCGGAGAAAAGCCCAGAGGTGCCTACGGCGAAGGAGAGGGATTCCCGGCCCGCACCGACTACAACAAGGGCCCGGACGAGGTACGCAGGGTGCGGCCAGAGCGGGGGAGGCACAGACGCCGAGAGCCCGGAGGCAGCCGACCTTTACCAACATGGCGGCCGCGACCTCAGCCGACCGCGGTGAGTGAGCTGCGCGAGTCCCGGCCAGAACTACACGGCCGAGGGTGCAGGAGCCGGCGGTGGGGTGGGACAGCCTCTCAACGAGGGGAGATTGTGGCAGATACCGCCCTCCCGACCCCCACCCCCCACGCTCGCACCGCCAACTCACAGGAGTAAGCTCGCAAACAACGCTTGCTACCGCCACACATCGGCTGTCACGCAAACACGAGGGAGGCACCCCTTGACCACACCGGGACTACACTATTGAGGCGGACCGCAGGCACTGAGAGGGGAAGCCTTTTGACGACGCAGGAGCCGCACAGTGCAAGGTTGGAGCTCGGGGGAGGAGATACCGGGACCGCAGCAACGGCGAGAACCTGGTGGTGGACTGAGATTGCACCCAGAGGCGGGCACCCGGGGACACCCTTAGGAATCTCGCTAGACGCACCACGACATAGAGTGGGACTGCCACTGCCACAGGTACATCTGAGTGGAGGCACCGCCAACCGCCCAGAGCAGTCACAAGGAGTGGTGGGGCAGGCAGCGCAGACGGTCGGTAGGAGGCACACAGCCGGAATATGTTCTACCAGACAGTCGGAGAAGAAACGGAGCGCCAAGCCAGTGCACCATCCTGGACGGCCATCTAGAGATACTAACGGTGGGGCTAAGCCGTAACAGAATTAGTGCAAGATATCGGACATAAGGCAGGCAGTGCCCGGCGCTACTAGATCCCTCTGGGGCATACTACGAGGAAGCAGCCAAGACAACTCTACCTACACCCTTCGTCGCAGGGCACACAACTGAATCAGTGAAGATGGGGAAGAGGGACCCCCCACCCAAGCATCCCAAACAAGGCACTCAGGAACTCTTCACGGCGCCAAGACCGCCCAAAGACAGCGCAGGCCCGGCAGCGGAGGGGGCCACTGACACAGACAGGCTACTTGCAGCAATCCAGGCGTCTAGATCGGACATACAGGAATCCCGATCTGCATTGGAGGTCAAAATTGGGGAAGTGGGCTCGGAGGTCACGCTCCTGCGCCAAGATTTCAAGAACCTCTCCGCCAGAGTGACTGAGACTGAAACTCGCATTGGAGAGGCCGAAGACTCGATAACGACAATCCGAAAAGAAATGGCGGAGCTTCAGGCGTCCCACAGACAGTTACTCTGGAAGGTGGATGACGCCGAAAACAGGGCAAGACGCAATAACCTCCGATTCGTAGGCTTTAGAGAGGGAATCGAGGGGACCAATATGGCATCATTCTTGCACAAATGGCTCACGGACACCTTCCCAGGAGCCCGTTTCTCCCCATGCTTTGTGATCGAAAGAGCACACAGGGCGCTCCTTGCGAAACCTCCGGAGGGCGCAAGACCCAGACCAGTAATCGCGCGCTTCCTAAATTTCGCTGACAGAGACTTAATATTACGGGAGGCGAGGAAGATGGGCGACATCCGAGTGGAGAACACCAACATAATGATTTTTCCGGACTATAGTCAAGAGGTCCAGAAGCAGCGGCGCTCCTTCGACTCGGTGAAAGTCAAATTGAGATCCTTGAACATTACGTACATGTTGCTCTTCCCGGCGAAACTCAAAGTCCTTTACAAGGAGAAGGCGCACTTCTTCAACCACCCGGAGGATGCATGGCAATGGCTGGAGGAGAGGCCGATCCTCAATGGTCGGGAAACGGCAGGGAGAGAGGAGCTGGTAAGGGCAGCACAAGAAAAGGCGCGGTGGGGCTCTCCAAAACAGCAGAGGAGGAGATCCAGGAGACTATACTCGAGATACACAGGAACTCCATACCGTTCACACACATCGGCAGGATCCAGGAGGGGTAGATCTGAATCGCCGGGGACATCGAGAACGGTACACAGGACACAGAAGGGATCCCGGGACCAGGCCTGTTCGGAGGGAGAGGGGGAACACCGCAGGGACTCGGAGGTGGATGACGAGGCGTCAGACAGTGACCAACACTCCTTACACCCACTAGAAACAGAGATCCGGCAGTTGGAACAGGACTTATCCGACAAGAACTGTAGCACAGTACCGACCACGCAAGACTCACACTCGTGAACCTGGAAGAAGTGGATGATTGGATTGTCGGCCGGGACACGGATGTGACACGCAAGTGGCCGTCACCCTTTTAGTTGTTATTTCCTTTTCTTTCGTTAATCCCTTTTTCTTTGTTTTCAGGCACAGTTTACTTGTTAGTTTCCCAGTTTTCCGCCGCTTTGACACACATTTAGGGAGTGGTGCATACCTTTGGCGGGGGTACAATCCCGGCCGGGGGGATACATCACAGGTTACTATAGGCGGCTCTTGAGGGACATAGTTCAATAGAGGGGGGAGTGGGGGGGGGGGGTGACAGACCGACTTCTACTGACGGCTTGGACCTGGATGGGGACGAGTCTGGAAGGGGAGAGAGGTGGGGCGGGGGCGGGAGAGGGTACAGGGGAGTTTCAACCAGTTGTGGGAGTTGGGGGGGGCGTTGGGCATGGGAATACACAGTGGGACACAGTCAGATGCATGAGAATCAAAGTTGCCACACACAGCTGCTATGGTCTCCTACGGATCGCCAGAAGAGCTACACAGTATGGCAGGTACACTAACAACCACAGAAAGACTACACAGGGGGATCTCCGTTTTGACTTGGAATGTTAATGGATTGGGGTCCAAAATAAAGAGAGGATTGGTAAACTCTTACATCAAGAGGGTCGCCCCGGACCTTATCCTCCTGCAGGAAACTCACCTTAAGCCGGGAAAATGTACATTCATAGCGAGGGGGAGGTACAAAGTCTTGACTCACGCGGGCTACACCTCAGGCGCCAGGGGAGTCGCAATACTAATTAACAAAACGCACCCCTTTAACGTAACACGCACATGGAGCGATCCACAAGGTACATATGTGGGAATACAGGGGTCGTGGAATAGACTAAGCATGACAGTTGTCTCGGTATATGCCCCGCCAAAACTCCAATCACGCACGCTCAGAGAGGTAGCAGCCATCCTACTGGAAACGGCGGACACGATGCAAATAGTGGGGGGGGACTTCAATGACGTCATGTCGGAAGATTTAGATCGTTCGGGAGCAACACGCAGAGGGAGGACGCAAACAGCGCTTGCAAAATTCATGGCAGACATGGGACTAACTGACACATGGCGATGGCGACACCCGACGCAGGAGACGTTCTCCTTTTATTCAGGGACTCACAAAACCTTCTCTAGGCTAGACTACATTTTTGTTGCAAGGCAATACCTGTCGGAGGGAGATGAGTTCATGTACAAAGCGAGGGGAATATCAGACCACTCACCCCTCTATGCAGATTTAGGGAAAACCACGGAGAGGCGAGCAACGGAATGGCGCTTAGCCGCCTGGGATATTCAAACCCCTGAGATAGCACGGGGTCTGAGAGCAGACATAAAAGTATACGTAGCTGAGAATAAGGGTTCAGTGGACTCTAACATCACATTCTGGGAGGCCATGAAACCAGTGTTGAGAGACAGACTTAGAGGGAGACTGAGAGATGAGCGGAATAAACAGCACAGGGAGGCAACAGCGTTAGAACTGGAAATCCTGACCCTAGAAAGACACTATCATGTAAACCATGGGGAAGATATACTGAGGCAGTTACATGACAAACAAAGGGAGTATAGGGAACTGGTCTCTAATGAGGCAAAGACACAAGCGCTAGCAACGTTACACCGCCTATATGATGTAGGCGACAAATCAGGCAAGCTTCTGGCGTGGCTTAGCAGGAAAGAACGAGCTGCAAGATGGGTGGAAAGAATCAGGAGGGATGGGGGAGGCCTGGAAACTACTGACAAGGGCATAGCAGAAGCCTTCGCATTGCACTATGAGAACTTCTATAGAGGCAGAGACCTCGGGACAGTGGACGAGGCCGTACAATATATGGAAAATGTGGATATCCCGGTATTAGATGTAGAACTCAGCGCCCCACTAGAGGCGGGAATCACACTGGATGAGATAACTACAGCCATAAATAAATTAAAAACGGGGAAAACACCAGGGCCCAACGGGTTCCCGGCAGAATTCTTTAAAAAAACGGCTGACCTACTGAAACCTCACCTATTGGCTCTATATGTTGAAGCCTACGAGATAGGGAGACTCCCACGAGACCTAGCATTGGCAACCATAGTGCCGATATACAAACAGGGCAAGCCGGAGGAGGATTGTGCCTCGTACCGCCCCATCTCACTTCTGAATTTGGAGGTGAAAGTGCTGGCTACAATTCTAGCGGCACGCCTACGGACAGTCGTTCCGGACCTTATACACGCAGACCAATCCGGGTTTTTGCCGGATAGAGCGACAAAGCTCAACCTCCGACGGACTCACAACTGGCTACAAGAAATACAAGATAGGAAGGAGCCGCACTGGTTCCTGTCCTTGGACGCTGAAAAAGCGTTCGACGCGGTACATTGGCCCTTTCTCATGGCAGTATTGCGGCGATTTGGTTTTGGTCCACACTTTCAGAAGTGGATAGGGCTGCTATACACTGCACCGAAGGCACGGGTACGGGTGAATGGATGCTTATCACGCGAATTCCAGGTGGAGAGGGGCACCAGACAAGGATGCCCGCTGTCCCCTCTACTCTTCACACTCACCATAGAAATATTGGCGGCCAAAATTCGACAAAACCCGGAGATCCATGGCTTCACGTGGAATGAGTCTGGGGGTGCTCAGGAAAAAGTTTCATTATATGCCGACGATGTATTGTTATATATCACGAACCCAGAGGTCTCCATAGGGACACTGTTCAGAGAGTTAGAGGGCTTTGGGGCAATGGCGGGCCACACCATCAACTGGCACAAATCAGTCCTGTATACGCCGGGGGGAACAGTGCAGGGAGTAGCGTTACCAGACCGTCTACTCACGACCTCAGAGGGGTTCCAGTACCTTGGGATCTATATCACCCTGGACAAGAAGCTCTCGTTCCAAAGAAATGTGGAACGAATAATGAAAGAGGCAGTAGAAGACATGACGAGATGGAGACAGTTGCCGCTCACCCTACTGGGAAGGACGGCGATGTATAAGATGATTACCTTACCCAAATTCCTATACGCACTTCAAAATGAGTACTATCCGCTCCCGACAAACACTATCACCAAAATTCACGCAGACCTGCGATCGTTCCTATGGCTAGGCAAACAACCACGCATCGCACTCCAGACACTCCAACGACACCAGTATAGCGGAGGGATCTCATTGCCGAACCTGGAGGCATACTATTGGGCGGAACATCTGACCCCCATAAACGACTGGTTACATGCACCAGCGGCCCACCCGACGTATGCATTAGAAAGGCATAAATTGTCCACACACAACGTACTTCACTTTCTGTATGGGGGGAAGGCAGGGAGAACGCTCTTGCCCGCGACTATGATTACGATTCGAGCTTGGACACGGGCCACGAGATCCACGGGGTGGGGGGAGAGGCCAACACGTCAGACGCCACTATGGCAATGCACATGGTTCACGGAACTCCAAAAACTGAAAGGCTTCCAAGGTGGGATGACATAGGGATTTCTACTATTGGGGATGTGATTAGGCACGGGGAGCTGAAGACATTTGCGATGCTACAGGCAGAGTTTGGATTACACCACACACAACAATACAAACACCTGCAGCTAGTACATGCATGGAATGCGCAGAAGATATCACTACAGGATATACCGGAATATTCACCCTTAGAAGGGAGACTCCTACAGGAACAGATGTTACACCAGGCAGTGTCTCTCACATACAAAACCCTCACTAACAATATGTTGGGAAACTTGGCGAAACTCAGAGGTGTATGGGAGGCGGAAGTGGGGCAATTAGAGGACTTGGACTGGGAGCTGATACTGATGCACCCCCGAGAAGTGGCCATTAAGTCACGGCTGAGGCTGATCCAATTAAATGTGCTACACAGGACATACTTCGACCGGAGGCATCTCCTCAAGATGGGTAGGATAACAGACGCCACATGTCTTCGGTGCAGATCCGAACAGGGGGATTTTTACCACACTATCTGGTCCTGTGAAAAGATTCAAGAATATTGGTCCCACATCTTCATGGAATTGGGGGAGGTACTGGGAATAGAGCTAACACTGGACCCGAAACTGGCGCTACTAGGAATGGTGACCGAAGTAGACCTGCCACGCCCGCTTATCATTTTCCTGGTGTTGGCACTGGTGGTGGCAAAAAGGGACATTGCGAAATATTGGGGGGTGGCGGAGAGGCCAGAAATAGAGGAGTGGAGGAGAGGGCTAGACCTCTATATGGCAGCAGAACGAGTGACATACAAAGCTAGAGGCTGTCCCAAAAAATTCCGAAGGGTATGGAGTAAATGGAGGCAATACCATGGCTTAGAAATGGGGCGATTAGGAGGTGACACATAGAGGGGTAGACGGCGGAGGCGGGAGGAGGAGAGCACATGATAACGATAAGTGCCCGAAAGAAGACGGAGACATTGAACGTTCAGAGAATCCAAACATATGAGATGTTATATTGTGCCATGGGTGGGGGAACAAGCGCCAGTATATTATGCACGAATGGAACTGATGGATTAGTGCCACATAGATTGATGGCCATGTGATCTGACTGTCACCACTTTGAGGGGGATGTGTTACCAATGTTGTAGAAAGGAGTGGGGGGGAGAGGGAGGGAGTTGTGGGAGTAAAACAACAAAAGCAGGATTGAGGGGTTCCATGCAGAGCTCGTAAACATTAAATTAATTGCACACTACTGGAAGAAAAATGTGTTGCCGCCCGGCCCCAGGGTTGTGGGCATAATGGCTGTGAAATAGAAACATAATGTAAGTTTGACGTGCTACTGTGGGCTTGGCACATCGGTATTTTTTCCATACCTGCACAAAAATAAAGTTTAAAAAAAAAAAAAAGAATTTGGGGACTTTGCAAAGGGTTTTCTGCCGTTATGGGGATCCATGCCTAACAGCAGCAACATAAGGCAATTGACAAGGGTAGTTGAGTCCACCGTGATTGAAACTGCTGGTGCCCTTAGTAACTTGACTGCTGAGCTCCAGTCGGATCGACTTATGACCCTTCAGAACCGGGTCGCTTTAGATGTCATACTTGCAGACCGAGGTGGGGTATGTAGATTGATCCAATCGAGTTGCTGCGTTTTCATCCCAGATAACGCTCCAACAGTGTACCAGGCCATCTCCAAACTACATAAGATTTCCGAATCTATTCATGTGGATAAAGGAGATTGGTCATTAATGGGATGGTTCTGGGAACTGATATCTGCCTGGGGATGGAAAATTCTAATGGTCATTGGAATGGTCTTAGCCATTCTTTTCCTGTTCTGTCTATGCGTGCAGTGTGCTCCTGCAATATGTGGCCTTTGCGTTGCGGTCTGGGAGTTAGAGGCCGGGATGACCAGGCTCTCGGGGGTGGCGACATCCTGGAGGCCGGCGAGGTCGTGAGGTCGACTGGCGGCAACCCGGATCCGGAGCCCGGCAGGGCCCTGCGGTGTCGGGACCGAAGCACCCGACGGCGCCGGGGCCGAAGCACCCGGCCCGCGTGGGGACCCAGTCGGGGCCGTTTGGCCCGGAGGCACCGCGGAACCCGACAGAGGAGCGAGCGACCTCATGGCCATGAGGAAAGACTCGATCTCCTCCGGCGTTGCGTGCTGCCCAGGGACCGGCGGGTATGGAGCAGGCCGCGACGCCTGCGGCTCCGGCAGAGCCGCGGGGGCAGTGTCGCCCGAACCCCCCGCCACGTTGCGCGAGCGTCGGGGGGAGTCAGAAGAGCGATGACGCCTTTTCGACTTCTTGTGCCTCTTACCTGAAGACTTCGAGCCCGAAGACTGATGACGACTCCCGGAACTGTAGTGACTCCGGCCCCGCGCCCGGTCCCTCGACCTCCTTCCGGACCGGGACCTCGAGCAGCACGGGGCTGACTGCCGGAGCTCGAGTCGCTTGCGGGACCGCTCCCGTCTAGCTTTGGACGTCAGGGCCCGGCAGTCGGAGCAGGACTTGTCGTCATGGTCGGGGCCCAGACAGTGAAGGCACCGGCGATGGGGGTCGGTAGCCGACATCAGTCGGCTGCAAACGACGCAGGGTTTGAACCCGGGCATCCCTACCGTCACCGTTGGAGTCGAGAGACTTCGAAAGACGATCAAAAGGATCGAAAAAGTTAGTCAAAAATTGACTAGGATACAACTTTTTCCGGCTCGGCGCTTGCTGGCGCGGAAAAAAGAAGAACTGACGTCAGCGCGCGAGGGCGGCGTCTAAGTACTCCGGCGACGTCATCCCGGCGCCAGACGTGGAGCTGCAGACGACGCCTACCGACGTGCAAGGGTACTGCTACGCAAAAGTTTCCGGATCCAGTCTGACGCATGGGGATATTCTAAGGTAAGGAATCTAATACTAACCTGTTTCTTCCAGATATATATGTTCCTTGTGGGAGCTGTGACGAGCTGTTGCTGTGCAGGGATAAACTTTGGACTTGATATATATATATATATATATATATATATATATATATATATATATATATATATATATATATATATATATACATAGATATATATATATGGGAAGAAAGTCGAACTTGGCAAACTCTTTCAAAAGACGACTGCGGACCCAAAGTAGAGGTGCATTTCGTTTATTTGTGCTGAAAACCCCCGCACATAGCCATGACGCGTTTCGGGCCTCCCTGGCCCTTGATCACATGATACATATATATATTCACTGAAAAAAACAAAGGTTTCAGGCACGTTATAGTTAGAAATTTGCATTTAAAAAACCTTAGAAATTCACTGAAAAAAACATAGGTTTCAGGGACGTTATAGTTAGTTGGACATTTCACTCGTTCAAAACCATAGAAATTCCCCCGTTATAGTTAGTTCAGCTAAATATAACTCGCGCCCCCGCAATGCACTGCTGGTGACGTCACATATTAATTACATCATTCATCACATGGTCAGTGACATCACTGATGACATCATCCACATCAAAATCTGATGCACCTCCTCACACAATATGAATGCCAAGTAGGGACACACAACAAAATATATATATATCTCTAATAAAGAGATGGGGGTTACCTATCTGCAGAACTGGTCAAACATGAAAAAAGAGCAATGAAGTCAAAGAGTAGAGTTTTGAATTGGCCATGATGCTCATTTATCACGCATCTACAAAACAAGTGGGAACAATAAAGGCTACCTTAAGTAGTGTACCTTCTGCTCCATCTCAGATTGCAGATGGTATTGATATTTGTCATTGTTATAGTGTACAAGGCTATTTGTTTTAAGTTCATGGCCAGGTGAAGCTTCCAATGCTTAGGCTTTGCACAGATAGCACCATCTGCCCCACATGTTGTACGGAAAAGGCTGGACTATGCCAATGTCGTTAAGCTTGGTTTTACACGTTATGCTTTGTGGAATGCAGCTAAACACCTAGTTTGACTACCTGAAAAGCACTTACCACCCCAGTATTCTACATTTGTTTCTGGTTGTTCAGAGGATTCGATTTAAATGGGCACTGGCATGTAGTGTATTATGACTGGCAAGCAATTTCATAACATGCATCTGGACAAGTACATAAAGTATACATAACTCTGTTGCAGGATGCAGCACTCTGCCTTTTAAGGTGAGATGAGTAGGTCTGTCCCTCAAAAGTATTTTTTGTTCCTTGAAAAGATTACTTTAGTGCCCTCTTCAAATCCTGGGCAGATCACTGTATAACAGCACTACTGATCAAATACTTATAATATTGCAATGTTATTTTCTATAAATACGAGTTGTACATTTTAGAGACATTGGCAAGATTGAAAGGAATCTTAACAATTACCTTGTGTGTGACTTTTTGATTTCAGTAGAGCAGATAGCTTCTTCATTAAGTGCAAATCCTTAGCTCGCTCACTCTTCTTATCACTGTAAAAAAAAGAATAGGATTAAGTATTCCTGTAAATAAGCACATTGCACTAACTATTCCGGTATATTCTTATTTGTTTTTGTATCAGTGTCTCTAGACTCACATGCTCTGCCTACTCCTGCCATCTAGTGGTGGGCCTGTAATTCTGCAACTTGCGTTTATTCAAAACAAGTTAGTCACAAGATCTATTGTGATTCCTCTCTTAGCCCAATGCTCCAGCACACATACTCCACATGAGATCGGCTTCTGCTCAGTGGGCGAGAAGTGTAAGGGGAATGGAGTGTCAAAGACAGAGTGTGCTGTGCATATTTAAAGTGAATAAAAGAAAAGGCAAAGAAAACATCACTGAATATCTGTGATCACCTCTGGTTTCTGGACAGCAAGACGGGCACATGTTAATCTACAGCACTACAGGAACAGGAGGTTGCCAGCGGCGTAACGAAACCTCACCCCCCCCCCCCCCCCTGCAAAGTGCACGGAGGGGCCCCCTACCAAACTTAATACGGCGCTCTTAGGACATGTACTGTGCTTAGAGGGCCCTCTAGAGCTCGCCCCCCCCCCCCCCCCGCACTGCAGGGGATGCGGGGGCCTTTGTTATGCCCCTGTGCATCTTTTGATCATTTATCTTTCAGATGTACCAACACCCGTATGCGCTTTACAGCCTACCGGCCCGATTCACAGAACCAACTTACTACAAAATCCTAAACTTACTACCATTTTGGTATTCACAGAATACACTTACCCATTTTGGTATTCCCAGAATGCACTTACTCATTGATGAGTAAGTGCATTCTGGGAATACCAAAATGAGTAAGGTAAGTGCATTCTGTGAATACCAAAATGGTAGTAAGTTTAGGATTTTGTAGTAAGTTAGTTCTGTGAATCGGGCCCAACGCATTTAGTTCAGGAAACTTCTTAATCTTTAAATAATGACATTGCTGCGGTGGAAGAGAATGCTGCTGGATTCGTGAATTGATCTGTCTGTTTACAAAATACATTGATAAGGTGTCATTGTAGCTTATCAGAGTATATTCACGAGACCTACCCTCCGTGTGTAGGGTCTCATCCATCCAAAAATAAAAAAGCAAGCAATCCAGCATGTCCCCGTCACAGAGTCGAAAGCCGTAGGGCCATGCAAGCGAGCGTGTAGTTCAATACACGTGTCAGGTATAAACACTATGGGGTATGTGGTCGGTACTGAGTGGTGCACAACACCAAGGCACAAATGTACTACTTTTAGCGCAACACAGCGCAACACAACTTGCTGCACTGCATCCAATGGCGAGAGCAGGAATGTGTCAAACTTACTAATCTATGGCACATTCCTGCTCTCTCTCTGCGCTATTTCACACACTGCAACCTAGCGCAAATACACGCTTACACCATTGGGGAAACATGCCTGTGTTACAGGCAGGATTTTTTTGTGTAGGAAGGGACATATTCTGCACAAAAACTATTTTCAGATGCATTTTCCTCTTTCTACTGGTAGTGCAGAATGCAGTACACCTTGAAAGGGGTAAAAACGAGGAGGAATAAAGATATTCCTCCCTATAAGCCTCTGTTTTGGTCAGATATATTATTCCCCTTCCCAACGCAGAGTAATGCAAGGCATCGACATTTGCGCTGCTTTGTGTTATTCTGGATTTACTACGCAATGCAGAGCCATGCAGGCTGGCTTTTCACGGCTTAGTAAATCTCACTGTAGCCCCTGTGTTGCCTTGCACCACCTTGCATGATATAACGCAACCCAAGGGCTTCAAAAATCTGGGCCCAAGTGTACAGACTTGAAGCCATATTTATTAACATTTTGCTTCGTGGTTGTGCAACTTTTGTGGCACAGCCACTATGCAAAATCTTAGTAGATATTTACAAAGCCATGCAAAGGGCGATTTGCACCACATTATGTGGCTTTGTAAAGAAATGTAATGCAACACAGTTGCTTACGATGCACTGCATTACATTTCATTCTGGGAGGCGTTCCACGAGTGGATCATGGGCATTACCGTGCATCCACCCAAGGATTTCATGCCATGCCAGATTTACAAATGTTTGTAAATCTGGGATTGTATCAAATAGCTGCACCTCCTAGAGGATGGCGTAAGGAGGAGAAATATCTTTAGCTCTCCTTGTTACTGCCTCTTTCTATGTGGACCGCCTTCTGCATCGAACCACAGCCTGGCAGCATTAGCACTGTACTGTAACCTGACTGAAGAGTGCATGTTTACACAGAAAGATGACCTTGCCCTTTGGCTGGAGCTTGAACCGTCGTCTTGCGGTGGGGGGGGCTTGTGACACCAAATGCATAAGAATTTGCCTCAGAGCTACAGCCCTAGGCAGAAAAATGTGCTGCTTATATTGTTCCTCCCAATAGCGCTGCACCAGGCGTTCCCCAAAACGTCCAGAGGCAGGAGCATTCGGCGATACAAGGTGCAACCAGGAGTCTAGAGAAACGGCCCCAATGGGCCCCAGACTTACCTCAAGAAATCACTGATGCGGTCTCCTGACTCAAGAGCATGACAAGACATGGCACAACGAGGTCGGCTCCTATGGACAGCGTGTCCAGCGGGGAACAAAGAGGCCGGCACCTAGGTGGGGCAGGTATAGGTAACATGCCCCATCCCCCCAGGTGCCAGAAATGATGCGGGAGAGCGCTGGAAGAGAGGAACTCCCATGGGGGTCCTTAAGAGTGGAGCGAGGATGAGTGTGCCAGTGTGTGGCACTAAGGGGCTGCCCTCTTAAGAGGGGCCACTGCCACATAGGAAGTGAAAAATGCCTCAAGGGATGGTTTTTGCGCAGAAAGTTATGCCTTCCTGTACAAAAACAATCCTGCCCATTACTCGGGCACCCTTGTACCATGGTGCACGGGTGCTCGCATTGGAGATAGGATGCCTGAAGAGCGTCAGTGCCAGGAGATTGCAGAAGTGGCACATTTCTGCTCTCTCCCTTTCACTTAATGCAATACAGCAAGTTGCCTTGCTGTACTGCGTTGTGTGATTGATTAATAAATATAGACCTTTGTGTGCTGCCTCCACATACAATGGGATGGAACCACCAGATACCTCGCGTCTGTGGCTCAGGGTGCAAAGAGCAATGTTGCTGTTGCCACCCAAGATCCCTTTCTAACCCCCCTTTTTCTTTTATATATGTCACCAACTTGCACTTTGCACAGCTGGTAAAGTTGAAAGTGGCAAAGTAACAAGTTTTTAAATTCTCGAGTTTATAGACCCCTTCAATACTGTATCTGATCTATGTGTGAAGGAACCTTCAATTGATGTCGCCTATACTGCTCTGTGTGTGAGGGAAGGTGGTCCAAGTGCCGGCCATGCTGTTCCTGCTCAGTGTGTTGGCGTGTTTGGAGGGGGTTGCATGAAGCCACCTGTGATGCGGGTATTCTCTGTGAGGGAAAGTTGCACTGGTGCTGCCTATGCTGTTCCTACTCAGTGTGTATGTGTGGGAGGAGTTGCATGATGCCAACTGTGTGAGGGAAGATTGCGCTGGTGCTGCCCATGCTGCTCCTCTTCATCCGCAGCGCATGAAGGGAAGCTGCAGTGAGGGCACCTGTCCTGTTCTGAGCGTTGCCTTTTGTCATCACATGTTTTGTGAGACCTGCATTTCTTAAGAGACTCCTTTGCTCACACCAGTCCAGATCACATGGATCTGAAAATAACTTCAAGAGCAAAACTGCTTGCTCGTGAGCTACCGTATTGATAGATGTACTAAACAAATTCTTCTAAATCTTGGAAGATCACACCAGCATCTCAAAGGAGCTCAAGAGAGACCTATCCTATCTATAAGCCTGGACGTCTCCTGCGGTCTAGTAATCAACTGCTGCTTCAGATTCCCCTAATCAGGAAGGCAAGACAAGGTGGTCGAGCACTCTCATACAAGGGCCCCACCCTTTGGAACACACTCCCGTTTACTATGAGGCAAAATACCAACTACCTGGCCTTCAGAAAATCACTGAAAACTCATTTATTTATGACAGCTTAACTCTTTTGTGCAACTTTTGACTCAGTTTTTAGGCATCTATGGTGAACCAAGCGCGGAGATACCCCTTCAGGGGTCGAGTCCGGCGCTAAATAAGCATACAAAATAAATAAATAAAATAAATAAATAAATTGGTATTCCCATTGATTCAATCAGGACTGCTGAGGTCTCAAAACCTTCCACAGTCGAACCCTAAAGATTAACAAAAAGTGCAGTACAAGCATTTCAAATAATCTATTTGTGCACCTGTGCGGACACCATTATATTGGTAAAACGTTATAATATTTACAGCACGCTGAAGTTGCAGAAGTGATGTGCGAGGCGCCCTATAAAATCTACTCTCTGCACGTATCACACATTCAAGCATAAGTGAAAGGACTTGCCTCGCAGTCTGTCTCCATGTCTCTGGCGTGGCTGGGTCCTGGGATGCCTCAGCTTACAAATCACGCGCACTTAAATTGCGCTCCACAATGCGCAAGACAAATTCATTGGCATTGGTCGCCAGCCCCATCCACAAGACCGCGCATACGCGGAGACAACTGCGCGCAGCTCACCCACCATTTAATTAATAAATAGCCTTAGAGGCCCGACCGGGGCCTGCGCATGCGCAGCTGAGCTTCCGCACCATTTAATTCAGTTCTATTTAATGAATTGATGAAGAGCCTCTGGAGCTCGGCCGGGGTCCGGGCGTGCGCACCATTTATTCTATCAAGAGGCCGGGCATGCACCCCATTATGATGCTGGCTCCGAGTGAGGGGGGGGGGCTGGAGCGCGGGGCCCCCCCGCAACGCGTGATATGCTGGGGCCTGTGTTACGCCCCTGGAGGGTGCAGGGTAATGTTTTCTGTTCATAGTTAGTGTGGCTGTAGATATACATTCTCTGCATAGACTACAATGCAATCCCTCTTGAAAGAAGTGGCTAGCTAGCAGATGATGCAGCTGTTTGAAAAACTGTTCTTAATACTGCTTGGTCAGCTATGGATTGTTAGCATACTAAATGCATGGTAAAGTAGCAGTATTGCAGATGGCCGTCAGAGGGATATTACCTAAATAAAAGAGCCACTATAGCTCCCAATATACATGCAGAGTGTGCTTTGTGTACTTTCGAAGGCACCGGGAGAGTGTGTGCTGGCTTTAGCACAGCAGGTCTTAATACATTTAACTATCAACCTGACAGTGCCAGGTTTAGAGATGGCACTACCATTGGGACTTTCTAAATGGTTTTGTTCTAGGAATGTAATACATGGTCTAATTCTATGACTGTACTACATGAGTACCTCCTTAACATCAAGGGTTTGTGGGTCCCTTTCAACTATAGATTATGGTTGTAGGGACAAAGGGTAACTCAATAGTTTGGTTTATGTGGAACAATGAGACAACCTTAAGCTATAGACTATGGTTGTAGGAACAAAGGGTAACTCAATAGTTTGGTTTATGTGGAACAATGAGACAACCTTAAGCAGACAGAGTTGGTACAAACCACAGCCTGTCTTTATGGCTCTGAATAAATGGTTCCTGTATTGTAAGGGCTTGGTGCTCACTACTATGTCCGAGGGTGGAGATTGCCAGTTGAAAGGCCATCTTCCAAGACAGGAAATGCAAGACAAATATGTGCAAAGGCTTGGAAGGAGGGCTCCTAAGCCATGCGAGGACCACATTAAGATTCCGTACAGGTGCAGGAGCGGATTTACCTCTTCAACCCTCCATGAAAGTTATAATTAGAGGGACCATAACAATAGATAAATGCTGTGTGTTTTGAAGGTACACTGCAACTACATTTAGGTGTAAGCATATGGAAGTGTAAACAAGACCTGCATTGTAAAGTTGTAGAAGTGGGAAACAAGCTCCTGCTTAGAAACAGTAAATAGATCTAAATGTTGAGAAATACAGTAGTACACAAACCTTTTCCACGTAGGTGTGCAACAGAACGAGCAATGGGATAGAAGGTCCGACCTGATTGGGAGCTTCTCGTGGGGACTGCCTGACATCTTGAGGAGCACTCACTGTCAGGGCTGTCTTGCTCAGGCTGGTGTTATTAGGATGTGGTTCAAGGACACTTGCCTGATCTTCCTTACCACATACGGGATAAGATGAAAAAGTGTAGACAAATATCCCTATTCCATTTATATTGCAATGGCCATGGACAGTGGGTGCAGATATCTGGTAGTGAAACTTTAGCATTAGTGTTTATGGCACTGGCGAACAGGTCTACTGTCGGGGTTCCTCAGTATTGGAAGTACCTGTGGAAAACTTGCAACTTAAGTTCACATTTGTGGAACTGTTGATGCTTGCTGAGCAGGTCCACATTGTCGATCTCCCCTCCAGAAAGAGTGGAGAACAGGTGAATGTTGTTGTGAGTTGCACAACGCCAGATCTCCTTGGCCAGTTGAGAAGCAGGGGGCAGAGCGAGAGTGGCTCACCACTCACTTCTGGATGTTGTCATATCTGGTTTTAGGAGTACTGTTTTTTCCCTTAAAAGTGGGCTAGTCTAAATGTTTATATCCATCCCTTCATTGCTGAGAAGCAAGAAACAATTGACATTTTACTGGATTTTAATGCATCTCAAACTACCACAAACCCGGCTCCGTTCATTTTAATGATCGGCGATTTTAACATGAACTTACTGTAGGTTACAACATGGGATAATATTGTAGAAATACTTGATCAGATCTGGCATATACCCTCATTCCAACCTTGCACTCAGAGAAAGGATGCCAGGGGGCGACTATCTGTAAACAATGTGGAGCACTTCCAATTATCGGGTGATCGATGGGGAGGCAAAATACTTTCCCAAATGTCTGCTCGTCGAGTAGACAGTTTGGGCTGAAACAGGTTCATTGGTATCCGTGAACCAGACCGGGTTAAACTAGAGAACAGGCACAACCACTAACATCCTATTGCTTGCCCAGCTAAGCGACCAAGCCAGGTGTCGCTCCACAAATCTACACCTGTGTTATGTGGACTTCTGCTCTGCTTTTGATGCGGTACAGTGAAACATCTTGTGGTCCACCTGCAATGCTGGGAAATGTCTTCTCTTCAGAGCCATTCAACTGTTGTACACAGATACGTGGGCAAGTGTAAGGCTAGGCATAAGTGCATTGGTCTAAAAAAATACCCACAAGCAACAGCCTTAAACAAGGATGTGTATTGGCTCCGTTTCTATTCAACTTGTATCTAGCGGAGCTGAGAAAGCCTGTAAACAGAGCCAAGTCTCATTCTCCCAGGATGTCTGGATTTAGCGCTTCTCAAATGCTGTATGCCGATGATGTGGTTCTGATCAGTTGCACCAAGCGCTTAATTAATTCACCACCCTGTAAGCAGCACATCACGGGCTACAAGTCAATCTGAACAAAACAAAAACAATGTTCGAGACAACAAGATGATGTCCGCCACCAATATTCCATCTACACCGGTCAGCCTTGGAATCCATGTCAGAATATAAATATTTGGGCGTAATCTTTGATTCAAGAAGTGCTTTCCCTAACAGTGCAATGTGATACAAAGGAGAAATAAAACTCTAACCTCCGCTTTCTGCTCCTTAATGATCTCATTAAAGGGCCTGTCCCTCCAGCCACTCCAAGTTATGGCTGCAAAACATGTTCCCTCACTCATGTATGGAGCCGAGGCCCTGAGAGGAAGAGACAACAAAATAATCGATAACACCATAACAGGGACATACAGACGTGTTTTCAACCTTCCTCGCCATGGCTCAAATTCATCTTGAGTTTGGCCTTGGGAAACGGAGCGTAAACAGTCTAGGGCCGGTGCTTATATGAAATTTTGTTATAAGCTAAAAAACAATCACACACCCACCCTAAGTACTATTATGTGGCAGGTCATAAGTGATTCAAGAAACATACTGGCACATGACTACCTACATCTGGCTCTAACCACCTTTAAGGCAGAGGAACTTTGTGCCTTAACCCTTTCACAACTAGTTTTTAAGAGTCATAAATTCAAACAGGAAAAATATCTCATCCCTTATCGATAAAGCTGCTGTGTCCAAGTGATCTCATACTTGGATGATAATAGGCTCATACGGCCATCTAAAACCTCAATCATACTTAGGTCCCCTAATTTCGAGCTAAAGTTCAAGCTCAGGCTGCTGAATCTTCGGTTAGGCGATTTCCAAACCTGCTTTAATTCACCTGTTTGGAGGAGAACTTCCGTTGAGATCTCATGTCGACTTTGTGACTAGTCAAAGGAAGACATTTGCCACATCGTCTAAACTTGCTCAGCTCTAATGATGGAACGGAAAGGTCAGCTGAGACAATACTTTATTAGGAACAGAATACGCATGTACCAGCAAGCGATTATAGCCTGCTTTCAAGGAGAGGATGCGATATTCTCTGGAAAATTCCTTAAGTTTATATGCATTGCAGATTCAAAACTAGCAAAGACAGACCTATAAAGAAGCTATTTCTTTCTTACTATGAATCGGTATTAATTGCAAATTGATCGAGACTTAAGTCTAACAGTCACAGAGTTAGGATTGAAATGCACGGTCTGCCAAGCAATTACTTGCAGGGCACTAAACATCAATGAGTATGCTGCATGCACTTTTTGTCGCCTGTAGTACTAACTTTAGTGACCTCCTTTTATCAGTTGTCTTCCTCTTTGGTCCAGTATCTCCCGAATAATGAAATGAAACTAAGTCAATGCGCTAAGCACTTTTCATTCAGAGTACTTGCACAAGAAAAGCTATTATGTTTTATCCTCTGAAGTTTTCCGCTCTTTACCCTAGTAATCCTAGTATGATTAATTGAAAATAAATAAACTAAGCACTTTTCCTTGAGTATTTGCACTACCAAAGCTATTGTTTTATGCCTGTTGTTTTTCCCTTTTGGACTAGTATTTTCCGTGTGATAATCCTGAATGCAAGCCAAGGCGCTCAGCCTTGTCTTCTTGAGTACTTGTACTAGCAATGAAATCATATTTTATATGGTATATATATTCCATTTCATCTGGTACTGGTCTTGGTGCTTAGGCGCATCAAAATATTTATAACAAATGAGGGTCGATAGCACAAACATATGCAATATGCCAGATTTTATTCAATGATGCTTATAAAATTGTGATTTTATGGCAAATCGTAAATTTTAAATAACTGAACAATAAAGATTATTGCTTGATTGCTAGAGAAAAACAGGCTTGGGTCTGATAGACTGTAGGGCACCCATAGACTTTAGTATGTTTGTATTCATTTTGATTGCCAGTGTGTGGCTGCCCCAAGTGCTCTTTGCTTCCCTGCAGCATCAATCATTTTGCACTCCATATCAGGAGAGGCGTATGTTATGTTAAAAATAATTTGTTAAGCGCACTGCCACCGATTGGATTCCTGGCGCTGATAAGAGACAGAGAACGTAGCCTGAGGTTATGAAGCGTGCTGGGATTATTGATATGCTTGTCTGAAGAGCCAGGTCTTTAATGCTTTCCTAAATGACAGGAGATCCGGACAAGTCCGGATCTCAAGGGGGAAAGTATTCCACAGACGAGGAGCCAAGATAGCAAATCTGCAACCCCCAGCACGCTTGCGTTTAAAAGCAGGTATCTGGAGGAGGGCCAGGTGGGCTGAGCGCAGGTTGCGAGAAGGAATATGTTTCGTGATAAGTTTATCAATAAATTTAGGGCTTTTGCAGTGAAGGGATTTAAAAATCATGCAGCCTGTTTTGAAGGAGCAACGTTGGGCCATGGGGAGCCAATGAAGGTTACTAAGCAGTGGGTATCTCCTGTCATCTGTGCAGAAGCCCTCTTAAGGGCAGTGTGTACTACCAGGAAATTCGGAACAATGAAATTGGGGACAATGTACCCATGAATATAACCCAGATCTTCAAGGGAAGGCTTACATTTGTTTTCTATCTGGGTGTCACCATCCTGGCCTCTACTGGTTTTTCAAGAGCGCCATTTTTAGACTCAAACATCCCCTTTCGCATAGGAAAATAGCTAATAGACCACTCTGTCTTGGAAATGTTTGCCAGAGGAAGTCCTCATCCTCCACAGTATGGCACATTACACAATGGTGTTGGTCAGCCTGCTCTAATTCTGCATGATTCTAAGTAGTATCATCTAATGTGGATGCCTTCGCAGGATATGGCTCCAGATAAGGGTCATTCTGTGAGACCACTACTAATCCTTCTAGGGAGCATCTCCTTCTAGAGGCCTAAATGGCTCCATATAGGGGTACTTTAGGTAGTAAGGACTACCCGAGTCAGTATGCTGAGGGTCAGATGGAGGGTAGTGGTGGAAAGGGTGAAGGACTAGTAGCTGTAGTTCTAACCCTTTTGGGACTTCGTGGTGTAAGAGGAGGAGTCTGAGGTTCTTCCTCAAAGGAGAGGCATCTCAGTGGTGATGAACCCTGGAGCTGAAGGTTTTGGCCAGACTATCATTTTTCCAGTGTCTATGTGTATAATGAGTTTATTCTGTTTTTAATTGTCCAGGACAGCTACCAGCTCTATGAAGATCAACCCTTGTGAAATGTCTGACCTCAGTGTCAGAAGATCCTTCTTCAGTGTCGAATGCTGGTGGTTCTTTGGCATTGACATTGGCTTAGAGTGGGGTTTTTTGACAGACTAAGGCTGATCTTGTGGTGGCTTTGATGCAGAGTGAGGTTTTTCAGTGCCTAAGCACTGAGCGGGTTACGGAGCAGGTTGAGGTATGATGCCATTGGGTGGGGCTTTGCTCAACATTGAACCAGTCTTTGGAGTCAGGGTGTACCAGATGAAGGTGTGAGACTCAAACATTTATGGCTTAAATCTTTTTATTGTTTTGAGGACTGATGATAACAGCAACCCACCTACATCCACTGGCCGGAGAGGAAACAATGAAGCATTGTGAATATAATAAGAATGAGAAGGAACAATGGAGAGAAAAAGAAAAAAATTATAAGAAATTATTAATAGTTAACACCTTATAATTGAAGAACAACTCCTATGTAGGCACAATATACATGAGCAATAGACCTGTTATACATCTGCATGAACCGATTGAGTGAGGCGAAGAACCTGCAAGTAGATCGGGAAGGTCAATTCGACAAACTCTGACGCTAAAAATCTAATAGTTGAGCCCCATTTTTTTATCAAAGCGTGGCAGCGTGTGACACTCACCGTCCGTTTCCCAATACCGACAATCTCCTATAATTTATTCCAGAGGGACAACAGGAGCTGTTTAGCAGCTCCCAGAGCCAAAGTGATGGCACGCCCACGACAGGATTTTAAAGGGTAGGTAAATGCATTTGGCAATCCCAGTAATATGTAGGCAGGGCACCTGGGCAACTCTGTATCATAAGTGTAGTCAATATGAGGCAGAATGGTCGTCCACAATTGCTGAATCTTCAGGCATTGCCATAGCAGGGGAAACAGCCTTTACAACATGGTTTTTACCTTGTTAAGCCTTTACAACGCCTTTTTTAGCACTGATATTTTTACAGTGAATATGCATTTAAAAAACATGCCAATACAACCCGTTTAAGGTAAGTTGGGGGTCTCCCCCCACAAATAATTTTTTTTAATATAAAAAACAATGCGTGGTACTGGCATGCGTTTTGAATGCATTTTCGCTGTAAAAACATGCGCGCTAACAAATGCATGTAAAAGGCATGCAAAGTAATTGCATTCAATGTACCATCGTACAACCCCATTGCAGGTGTGTAAGGGTGCCCTCCATTGTCATAGCAGGTGTGTAAGAGGGCCCTCCTGTTCGCAGCAACGACAGCACCGAAGGCCCCGCCCTGACTTCCAGCGGGCCTCCCTGACTGGGGTATAATACAAATAGTGGCTATTTTAGGAAACATTTCCTTGCCTGCGGTGCTGCATGAAGAAGCTCTAGCTCTGTGGATAATGTCTTGCCATTCCTTAAGTGAAAATTCACATTCAGATTCCCACCTACATTGCTCTGGTAATTTGGTGAAATGTAAAGGTGTGAGGAGGAAGGAATATATATCCGAGAGTACAGCTCTACATGCCAAGAACAGATGCTTACTGGGTAAGTAACATTATCCGTTCGAGTCATGTGATCTGTAGCTCACATGCTTTGCAAAGACTATACAGCAGTAAACTCCCAAAGCCGTGGCTAACCTGTAGCTGTGCAATTGTTTGAAAAAGTGTTTTAAGTACTACCTGGCCTACATTAGCTTGTTGCCTCGCTAACACATCTACACAGCAGTGTTTGGTGAATGTGTGCATTGTAGACCATGTTGCTGCCTAACAGATGTGAGCTAGGGGAATATTCCATAGGAAGGCCATAGTAGACCCTATGGGGGTATTGTCAAGGTTCTTTTCACATTCACATCCATGTTTGGATACATTTCACAATCCATCTTGCAATTCCTAATTTAGATATGGGATTGCCTTTGTGTGGTGGCAAAAAGGCAACAGAGGCATTTTGTCTTACGAAAATCTTTTGTTCTTTCCACATAATATAGTAAAGCTGTTCTAACATCTAGTATGTGTAGAGCTCGTTCTTCCACAGAATTAGGTTGAGGAAAGAACATGGGTAACTCAACTGATTGATTGATGTAAAAAGTAGAAACCACTTTAGGAAGAAATTTGGGATTGGTTCGAAGAACCACTTTGTCTTTGTGAAGTTGAAAGAAAGACTCTTGTATAGTTAGTGCCTGAGTTCACCAACTCTCCTTAAGGAAAATATTGCAATAAGAAAACCAACCTTTCATGGGAGAAATTGTAGTTGACACTTGTGCATTGGTTCAATAGGTGGACCCATTAGCCTTGTAAGGACTCTGTTAAAGTTCCAAACTGGTGTAGGTGGAGCTCTTGGTGGTATTACTCTTTTTAGTGCTTCCATAAAGGTCTTAATTACTGGTACTCTGAACAGAGATCTGCTGTCTGTTTTGTAAGTATGCAGCTACTACTGCTAAATGCAATCAAGTGGATGTGTAGGCTAATCCAGATTGCTGTAAGTGTAAGAGATAACAGATGATGTTTTGCACTAAAGTATCAAGGGGATTGATACTGTTTTTGTTACAGTATATAACAAATTGTTTCCACTTAGCTGCATAACATGCCCTAGTAGTAGGTTTCCTAGCCTCCTTTAGGATAGTCATACAGTCTGATAGTAACTGTAAATAACCAAACTATGACTTCAGGAGCCAAATCGCTTTGTTGAGCTCCTTGGGATTCGGATGTCTGATTTCTCCATGGAGTGAGGAGACTCGATTTGAGATGCAGCTTTTGGTGTGAAACTACTGAGAGCTCTAGCAGGGTGGTGAAGCAAGGTTGACGTGCCCATGTGGGAGCTATGAGAATGAGTTTGAGGGATGATTGCCTGAGCTTCCGAACTACTAGCGGAATGAGTGGGAGAGGCGGAAAAGCATAGGCAAATATCCCTGACCAGTTCATCCATAGGGCACTGCCTTTGGAGAGTGGGTGTGGGAACCTGGAGGTGAAGCTTGGGCATTTTGAGCTGTGGCGAACAGGTCTATGCGAGGAAAATCCCCATTCCTGAAAGTAGGGAAAAATAATCTGGGGATGAAGTTCCCCCATGTGGATTTGCGGTCTCTGTCTGCTGAGAAGGTCTGCAATCTGATTGTTTACTCCCGGAAGATGTTCTGCTAGGAGATACATTTTGTGATGTATGGCCCATTTCCAAATGGCTTGTGCTAGGCGTGATAGTTGGAGAGTGTACCCCCTGTTTTTGTATATAATACATTGCTGTCATGTTGTATGTGCGGTCAAGGACAGTTTTGCCTATTAGGTGAGTTGGAAAGGCTTTGAGCGCCAGAAACACTGCTAGTAGCTCTAGGTGATTTATATGGAGGCACTTGTACTTTAGACTTCCCAATCCTTGGATTGCAATCATTGGATTGTGCGAGTCTGTAGGTGAGCACCCAAACCAGTGAGTGATGTGTCTGCTCTTAGTACTGTCTGTGGAACAGGGTCGAGAAAGGATACATTTTGTGGATTTCACCACTGCATAGAGCGATGGGTGGGGCCATCTACCGACACTAGATCGGCAACTGACCCTGTGACTGGTTCCACTGACTTACTAAGCATTCTTGAAAGGGGCGCATGTGAAGTCTTGCGTGGGCAACAATTATAACGCAAGACGCCATCATCCCTAGCAAATGCATGAATACTTTTGCTGGTAATGATTGGTTGGGCTGAAATTGAGTAAAAAGAGACTGAATACTGTGCATCCTCTCTGTATTGGGAGATGCTAGAGCTTTGTGAGCGTCTATTGTGGCTCCCAGGTATGTTTGTGTGTTGTAAGGCTGTAGATCAGACTTCAACGTATTTACTGTTAACCCTAGTTGGTGAAGTAATTAAATAGTAGTTTGAGTGTGTTGGAGCGACATTCGGTAAGTGCTGGCTGTGATGAGCCAGTCGTCCTGGTATGAGAAGACATGGATGTGGTCCGAGGTCTAGAATAGGTCTCAAGGAGCCGTCCTCTTTGGTGATTAGAAAGTACAGGGAGTACACGCCTGTCCCTTGATGTTGTAACAGCACAGGTTCTATGGCTCCTTTGGATAGGAGCGATTGGACCTCTTGCTGAAGTAGATGTAAATGTCTGGTGACATTTTGTGAGAACATGGTGGAATGTTTGGAGGACTGTTAGTAAGCTCCAGGCAATACCCATGTTGGATAATTCCTAACACCCATTTGTCTGTGGTGATAGATTGCCAAATGGGGAGGACGTCCCCCGACAGGTGTTAAATGATCGGGGGAGGGGTAGGCAAGTCACTTCTTGTTGGGGAGGGAGAATTACGTGTTACGGAACCCCTGCCTCAACCTTTGTTGTTTTTGCCTCTGTATCCACTTCTAAAGAAACCCCTTATTGAGGAAGATTGATTATTGCCCTTGTAGGAAACGGCGGTGTTGTCTGACAACATGGTTTTCGACCATCAAGTAGAAGGAGCGACGAAAGGAGACCCGATTAGAGGGAGGCTGCAGAGCTCCCATAGACTTGGCTACTTCTGTGTCTTTTAAAAAAAAATTCTAATGGCTTATATACTTCTGGCCCGAAGAGATGTTCCTTGTTATAAGGAGTATTTAAAATACTGATATACTTCTGGTTTGAAACCAGAAATCCTCAACCATGCATGTCTCCTTAAAAACACACTAGTGTTGATCTCTCTACCTGAGGTGTCTGCAGCATCTAAAGTGCATCTAATTGAGAAACTGAATATGAGCTTCCCTTCTTGGACTAAATCCTGGGCTTTTGCTTAGTGCTCATCTGGGAGGTGTTGTAGCAATTGCTCTTTTTCGTCCAAGTGTGCTCTATCATATCTGGCTAGCAGGGCATGGGTGTTGGCAATGCGCCAATGATTTGGTGCTTGGGTGGCTACTCGCTTACCAGAGGCGTCTAATAGTTTTGACTCATTGTCTGGAGGGTGAGCATCCCTTGTAGTCTGTGAATTAGCCAGTTTACGGGCATTTGAGACCATCAAGAAGTCTAGTGGCAACTGGGCTTTAATAAAGACTGGATCTGAAGGAGCAAGCTAATATTTTTGATCAATTCTGGGGGTGAGTATGCGAGCACGCACTGGATCTTTAAAGATATCCTCGGCAGGTCTCATCATACCTTTAAACATAGCTAGAGTGTGGCTAGCCCTTTGTGGGCTACTGAGTGTTTCAAATAGGAAATCTTCCTATAGAGATTCCCTGTGTAACTGTACCCCATGATATTCTGCAGCTCTAGCAAGTAATTCTAGATATCCTACATTGTCGTCAGGAGGGAAGGGTTTTGCAGGGTAAAGATCTGGGGCATTATCTGTGGGTGAATTTGTGTTATAATCCTTTCAGGGGACTATTGGTAAAATACTGTCCCCTCCACCCCCCCCCCATCTCCATCATCATCATCATCATCATCATCATCATCATCATCAGGTGGTGGTGGAGAGTTACTTGGTGTAATTAGTAAATGCTGCAAAGGTGGAGAAGTTGGTGGAGGGGAATGCGGTGGAGGGGAGGGGTTAGTACCTACATTCTTCCTCTTCAAAGAAATATGGTAAAGGGTGTCTGCTAAATCACATTTGCATTTCTGAGGTGATTTAGTAAGAACACGTCCTGTATCTGGATTTACATAAAGTTCCTTTTGTTTTGGGTCCGATTTGGGTGTTGAGGCGTTGACAATCGGATCCTGCAGCTTTAGAGGAACAGTATTAGGTTTCGGCACCGAGGATTTCGGTGTCGGGTTAGAATTACTTTTCGTCGCGGAAGGTTTCGGTGCCTAAGGGGCTTTGTTTTTGTTGTCAATGATTTCGGCTCCGAAGCGATTTTCGACTTCGAGCCTGAAGGTTTCAGCTCGGTGCCAGACTTTGGCCAACTCGATCCAAAGCCAGAAGGCTTAGTAACATGTTTAGGTGCCGAGCAGGAAGTCAGAGTGTCAGAAACTTTTCTCAGTGACGACCGTGGCCCGAAGGCGGGGTGGGACCAAAGCCTTTTGTTTCGGCTAAATTGGAGTTAGGGTCAAGGGGCGTTCGCTACTCACAGGACGTTGACCTTGTGGCAAGTCTTCTTCCATCTGAGAGTCTGATTCTGGGATGGAGACCTGTTCTTCTTGTTCTTCCTCGGCCCCTTGTGTGTTGAATACGTGCTCTGATCCTTCACTGAAGATGTCCGGCGTGTATTCAACGTTTTAACTCTGCATTTCGCTTCGTCGTGCCCGACGATCAATGAGCATCTTCTTCGATCGGAACGATCTGCACGCGTCACAGTCCTGTTTGTTGTGCTCCGGAGACAAGCACAAGTTGCACACTTTGTGCGAGTCGGTGCGTGGATACTTGGCAATGCACTGAGGGCAGAATTTGAATGTTCCATCGACTGCAAAGTGGACCGATGCGGTTAGGCTGGACGGCCTTCCCGAAGTTCCTCAATCAAAATAGAGGTTTTCCTCAAAGGCTACAATACGCGGAGAAGTGGGAAACGCGTTTGAAACAATACAGACATGGGTAGAATGGATTTCACACCGAGGGGAATCCGAAGAAAAGGTTTCGAAGCGGAGGGCAGCAATACACGTCCAAACCTGATGGCAGAAAAAAACAATATAACAATCGAGTTGATGCCCATGCGCACAATCATCAAAAGGAGGAGTCACCTACCTAGTGACTGGAAAGACTTCTTTGAAAAAAAACAACTTGAAACCATCCAGACCCATGCAAAGCATGTGATCTACAGCTCACATGCCTCAAACATAGACATTACTAACCGAGTGTTCTCCCCTTGAATAATATGTGAAGGTATTAGAAAGTAGCAAAATCGGAAGAGGGGGATCTTATGCAGAGGGTCACCAGACCCTATCATTGACCGAGTATGCAGAGAATGCATGGTCATTAAGAAGTGGTCAGGGCAAGGCTGCATACAGGCCCCTTAGGTGTCCAGTGGATGCAGTACCAAAAGACTTGGTGGGAATTTAGATGGAAACCAAGAAACATATAATAACATCAGAGAACTCAATCTTATATGAACAATGCCATTTCTAGGTACCAATGTCACCATTGAGGAAGGGTCGATCTGCCAGGCGTCCAGCCATGTCGGCACCACGAAGTCGAGGAAGAGGAGAGCCCCACCAGGCAAGGCCATTGCAAATAGAGCACCTTGGCATCTCCATTCAGGCAGGGGCCGGTAGACAAAGATCCCATGCGAGCCACAGGGGGAAATCCTTACATTCTGCCAGCATCTGACATTTCGTCTGGTTGCTGAAGTTGGCCCATCTGTGAAAAGTTCACTTCTGAAGATAACGTTGCTTAACTGCAACTGCAGTAGCTTTCATAGATTCATATGAGACTCTCCCTTATTCTCCTTTGAGTCTCTGATTATTATTATTATTGTTGTTATTATGTGCATGGAAAATCTGGCCAGTTGTAGCTCTTCGGGTCATAGAATGCTGGGGATAAACTGCATGTAGTCTATGACTGTTTCAATGTTGTTTGAGTGCAAATGTAAACTGATATGTTGACATTGATTACCAAGGTTTTACAGTCTGATGTCAGGGGATAATTCAAACATGTGAATGTATAAAAGATACCAATGGTAGAGAACTGTAGTCAATTGTAAATACCCTTTGTTGTTGGCCAATTGTTTTGCTATTAGTGTTTCCAACATCGTCAAACACAGATTATGTGCTTGTTTTTGGACTTTCAGATAAGGTTAAGAATCTTTCAATGATATTTGGTGGTCGCAGTAGTGTTTGGTGCTGTTGAGACTTACAACATTTTCAGCCATCTGAGTTGGGCAAAGAGGAGGAGGTTGTGACAGAGCACTGTGCTGTGATTGTGTAGGTACAACCATTCCTATAGTGGAAGTTCAATTCTCGTGATGCTGTCCAGTGGTTTTAAACAGATAATAAAGAAGGTTGATGGAAGTCAAGCCTTGCTGCATTTTACAAATCCATTGGGTTGAGTGGGACGTAGCACGATGCTTACATATTACTTATGTGAAGTCTTGCAAGCACAATAGGTGCTAGTGACTTGTGGTTTGGATGCTTCAAGTACAATCCCTACTTTAGCAGATCATTTTGCAGGAGTTCCAACTACTTCAATCATCACACTTCTTTGTATTTCAAATTCCTGACTTTCTTTACAGAGTAAGCAGAGCTCTATAGGTAGGCAAAAAAGAATAGTTGAGGACAGCTGGAAATCCCACCTTCAGATGAATCTTGGAAACTGGACATTCAAAATGATCTAACAAGCTTTTCTCATGTTACTCACATTGGAAAAAAGGCATCAGGAAAGTTTACAGTGGCATATGGAGAAAGAACCTGGAGTTATATGCTTACTACCATGCCAATACTATGCCACTTTTAGTACCTTTTTGTAAAATTCTTACGTAATGAGATATTAATTGACAATCTGCAACTCGCAAGTGATATCTAAGAATGCTGTGTAATGTTCTAATTGGCTAAGGCCCAAATTTTGATGAGAAGCCTAAGCTGTGGAGTATGGGGACCCACACAACACTGCAACAGCATGGTGAGCTTTTTGGAATGCTGCTGTTCATATCCCCACAGACCAGCACTATAATGACTGGAGATTTATGCAATACTGCACCTTTTTTTATGCCGCCACACCTGTTGGTGCCTCACAGCCATATGTAAAATAGGAGTGGGGCTGAGGTGGAGGTTGCAAGCTCCACTTGCCTCTATATGTATGTTATGCAATATGGATGATAAGCCATGTGTTGTTCATTTATGCTTAAAATACATTTCAAGTGCTATGCAAACAAATGGTGGTCGGAATACTGAATAAATCATACATTCACCCCCAGTCAAGAGATCTGGGCTAAATCCATCGTTCTTTTTCTCACCATGCCACCCCAGTTTAGACCCAGCCATATGCAAATCAGTCTAGACCCTGTGCCTCATGGGAACAGTCCAGACCGAACTGCCAAGCCAGGTACTCCCTGGACCGAAAACAAACATCCTGGGACCGGTTTCTGGGTATTACCCTTCATCAGCCAGGCTAGCTTGAATCCAGTTGCACAGTGAGCAAGGGACCGACGTCTGAGCATACCCATCCCACTTAGGGTCAAAAGTGCTATGCAAACAAATGATGGACAGAATGCTGAATAAATAATACATTTCAAAACAGGGTTCACTCAGTAACATGGATCAGCCTTAGTGATAAATTACAAGCAAATATGAGCAGCCTATTGCTGTCCTGTCCATATATGCGCAAAGGCAAAAGACGAAACGGTACTGTAGAGAACAATCAATGATGTAGCATATAGCGTTTCTGCATTACATTGCACAGTACTATAGGAAATTCAGTTTCACATTATTGCTCTCTTTGATTACCTACTAAAAAAATAACATACAAATCCTACCTTAACGCTAAATGAAATGGAACATTCACAGTCTTGACGCTTCCGGACACTGGATCAACGAGACATATTTGATATGTCTGTGGCTGCCAACCTTGGCTGGTGACATTATTTATGCCCATTATTTTATACCCGGGGTAAAGCAACCTAGAAATGCAGATAAAGATCAAGGTAATTATTCAACTATACACGGGATCAGCATCCATAAAATAAAATGACATGGAACAAGCAAAACGCCCAATCAGTAGAGTACTTTTATTTTTGATTTTGCAGAAAGAACAAATATGTGAAATTCTATTTAGCACTATGAAAAACTCACTTTAGTATCACATCGAAGATTGACAGCAGGAAAGTTGTGCACATGGACATTCCCTTTTACACACAAGAATTTAGATATTGCACCTTTCAAAAATCCTTAGAGTAATTTAATATGGCTTATGGGTCAGTAGTCTAATAAAGTACATGTACCATGGGTGAGCTGACCATGTCCTGAAAAAAATTACCCTCATGTAGGTGTGTTTTTTTGTTCAGCGGGAGACTGGACATTTTTTCAAAGAGTTTTTCCATGTGCACTGCTATTTCAAAAAAGTTGCATGCCTTTTAGAGTAATGCTCCTGCGCAGCTAGTTGATTTCAGGTAACGAAATACCCCAACAATTTCTCCTACACTACATGTAATATGATACCATATAAAGAGTAGAGCATAATGAACACAGTGCTTAGTTGCTCAGTTGCCTTCTAGTGACTGAGATGATGCTCTGCAGGCTCTGCATGCCAGTCTATGCGATTATCGTGTTTGGTCAACCGCTGACTTGATCATCATGTTTCTTTGTTAACTCAATCAATGTTGTGACTTCTACACAATTCTGATTTTTCTTACATTTGGTGACTTTTGAGGATTTTAGGTCCTGTGTCCAAATAGACTTCCACTCATCTATTTAAAAACAGAGGTATGAGGCAGATTTCCTTTTTGGTTACACATGGATTTATTTTCGGTAATTATGAACATGTTTCCCTGGCCTTCGGACACTACTTACAAATCAATAATCATCCCCTGCCTGCATTATTCATAAAGCATTATATCAATGAACTCCAACTCATCCACCTATCTAAAATGTAAACTGCAAACCACAGGAGGTGAAGATTAACAAGATTAAAATCCAGGCCATTTCTGATAATTCAAAAAGTCAGACAAACCAAACCTCTGAAAACAAGCATTTTCCTAATCTCCAGCCCTACGAAATAAAATACTTAAAGACTTAAGACTCAACGCCCAACATATTCTCTTTCCAAAAAGACCTAAAGAATCAACTTATTAAACTATCTTAAAGACTTAATCTCTTTTCCCTCTACAGTTTATGTGATGCTTTGCTATTCTAGATTTCATGTTTTCTCTCTCTTCTACAAGTTTCTATTGATGTTGTATTGTTACTTCTTCTCCTCTAAATTACTCCACTGTTAAATGTGAAATGCTCCGGCACTCCTGTGGTTAGGTCCATCCGTTTTAAATACCTATAATAAATACTTGCTCTCATTCAAATGAATATGTTTCCCGAAAATAGTACTGACTTTTGTTATAATTCTCATGAGCTCAGACACAGAGGTCATGAGGGATTGTAGTGGGAGTAATATGTCATAATCACCAAGTGTGATCAATAAATCCCGTTTTGTGCTGTTGATGGCTTTGATTAAACTGAACTGGCGAATTGCTGCCTCCAGGGATTGAGGCACCAGGACAAAAAGTAGAGGCCAAGGTGACAACCTTAACTTGTAGTCCTATGCTTTTTAAATACATAGGAAAAGTACCATTCATCCTTCACGCTTACAAAGGCTTCCACAACCACTGACTAGTCTACAGGAACCACTGCCTGATCTTCCACCAACCCTCCAGTAACCTCCAATCCACACCCCTCGCTCAGACACCACGTATCTGCCGCAGCCACTCCGGAGGACGCTCCTTCTCCCACCTCGCCACCAAAGCCTGGAACACCTTCTTCCTCCACCTTCAAACTTCTCGCTCGCTGAACCACTCCAGGAAGGGACTCAAGACCTGGCTTTTCAACTGATGCATGCATTCGAAATCAGCTCAAATCAACTCAATCAATCAAGTACTCATATAGCACAATTAATCTCCACAGGGTGCTGTGCTGCACCTGGATATCTCCTGGGGAGATTAGCCGTGCTATATGAATACTTGATTGATTGAGTTGATTACGGCTGATTTCTAGATTGATGGACCTTATTCCTGTTCATAATATCTTTGAAGTGACCGGGACTCATTTCTCCATTTGCGTAGTAGGGAAAGGTGTCTATCAAAGTCTACATTTAATTTGAGTTTTATGGGGCATTGGTCAGAGATGTCACCCTCCAACATGACGTACATAGAAAGTAATTACATAAGTATGGGCCAGAAGGTTAAGATGTCAATTATTTTATATGTGGAATGAACACAAAAGACAAATGTGCATTCCTTGGATCAGGGTTGCATCCAAGACCACGGTTCTAGGATGCAGTGGCCCTTCTGCAGGTCCCTTGGGTGTTGGTCTCTCTGCCAATGTCATAGTAATGAATCAGTAATGGTTTCAGCCCTGAAAGAATCACTCATTATCAGTGATGGAAAGGGACAAGTTGGACTTTTGTTGTTAGAGCTTTCTCGTGCATTTAAAATGGTCAACAATACCATCCTAGTCTGCCTCTACGTGGAAGTTGGCTTGACGAGCCATTTTAGATTGGTTTTAATCTTTTCTGCCAGACAATTTCCAGGTGGTGGCAATGCCGCATTTAGATTTAAAGTAATAGAACACATTTGTGGGGTGCCCCGGGGATCATACCGTACGTAGTGAGTCTTTAGGAAAGTTAATAAGTCTGTCTTCATACAGTGATGACATACAATTAACTCCTCGGACTCGATTAAACAGCTTCCAGCTCTATCAGCCATCTCAGTTACTATCTTTATGTCAACCAGAATTTAATGGGCACTAATCTTCTGAAGATTAAAAGCATCAAAATTGATGCCCAGGTACTGCGCAATGTCCTGCTTTTCTGGTCCACCACATATTGGCATCAGAGTCGGGATCCCATCTCATAACTTGCTGTCTCTGTTGAAAACCTGCATATTCTGTTTGACCGTGATCTTGATTTTAACATCGAAGTTCGAAGTGTGTGGACCACAGGCTTTTTACATATGTAGCTGCTCCACTTTCGTCTACATCTGTCGTACATACTGCCATGGCTGGGGCAAGCATACGGGCACATAATGACTACTGTAACTCCATGGGAGGGTGTTCATTTTTTTTAAGAAGCGCAGCTATGCCATATTATTTGGTTCCAAGTGAACAAACATTTTCCCTAGTGTAAAAAATTGGCAAGAAATCTATCAACTTAGGCTCAAGCGAGGGAACTACAGTCAATGACTAGATACAGTCAAGGGCAGAATGTTAATGATTTCAAACATCACTTGGCTGAAAGATAACAGAACTTTCATACCTAGTTTCAAAGTGTCAGACCTAGCATTATCTTAGGTATCCTATTTATACAGGGGAAGTTCTTGCAAATTTGGTGCAATAGTTTATAATACACAAAGGGCCAGATGTATGCAGTATTTTTGCATTTGCAAACGGGTTTGCGACCCGTTTGCGCATGCAGAAATACCTATGGGCCATGTACAAACCCTAATTAGCTAGTCCCAATTTATTTGCATCCATAAAATAAAATGGATGCAAATAAATTGTGACTTGCTAATTAGGATTTGCGACTCACTATGAGGAAGGGGCGTTAAAAGGGCGTCCCTTCCTAATAGCGAGTCTGAGCCCTATGTATGACTGTTTTGCGACCGCAATTGCGGTCCCAAAAAGTCTCGATTTACCACCTACTTCAAGTAGGTGGTAAAGCATTCGCAAACAGGAAGGGGTCCCTAGGGGACCCCTTACCCTGTGGAAATGCAGAGGACTATCCACCTTGATAAAGTCTTTTTCTGCACTACTATGACCATTTTTGCTCCAGAAAAACCTGCAGAGAGATGATGGTCCATCTGATGGACTTTGGGGCAACTGATGAAGAACTCCAAGTTCTTTTAGGATCCAGTCGGTAGGGTCTCTCCCCCTCTTTCGAGGGGTGAGAAGAGGCAAACAACACTCTAAGAGTAATACATTTTCCACCGTAAAAAGCTGTAACCACCTTAGGTAAGAAAGTCACCCTGGTTCACAGTACCACTTTGTCTAGAAAGAAGTGCTTTAAGGTGGCTACTACGAGACCGCTTTTAGTTTGCTCACGTGAAGATCTGAGGTCACAGCGACCAGTAGCTCGGTCTTCAAAGTCATAAGAGTTTATGAAAAGCTGTGCATGAGTTCAAATGGTATGCACATGAAAAAGTGAGGACCAAATTAGGATCCCACTATGGTATCACAAAGGGTTTTAGTGAAAATAAAGGATTCAAATCTTTCGAAAATCTTATCTCAATGGGTGTTTCAAACAAGGAAGGTTGGTCAAGTAAATGTAAAGAGGCAGAAAGCTAACCTTTAACAGAGCCCAATTCAAGTCCTTGCTTGGCCAAAGATAAGACAAACAAGAGAACATCCAACAGTTTGGCCTGCAAAGGATCAGTATTGCGGGTTCCACACCAGGCCGAAAACATATCCCAGAGTCCTGTGTACGTAGGACTCTGTGGAAGTATGCCCAGAAGGCAGGATGACATGCACAACTTCAGGAGACAGATCGAAAACTATGAACTGCCACCATGCAATCTCCATACATGGAGGTACAGAGTGAGCAGGATCAGGTTCGGGTGCAGAACCCTGCCCTTCTGCTGAAACAGAAGGTCCTCTCAAAGTAGGAGCCTGATCGAGGCCAAACGCCCATGCGTCAGATTTCAGGGTATCACACTGTCCTTGCCCAATCTGGAGTTACTAGGATGACTTGGGCACGGTTGTTCCTGATCGTTTTCAGAACGTCTGAGGGATACTTTTAACAGGAAAGGTAGCAATAGAAAGGCATACAGATGTCTGGTCTCCACTCTATTCAGAATGTGTCGCCGAGGGAGAGACTTCTTTGAAACTCCGGCATGCAAAAGTGTTGACATTGAGCTTTCTCTTTGTGGTGAAAAGACAAGGTTCTCCAAAAAGCTGAAAGATACCCTGTGCCACTTCAGAATATATCCACCATTTTCAATTCGCTAGGTACTAGCGGCTGAGCTTGTCCACCTTGGCGCTCAAAGATCCTGCCAGGTGGTTCACGACCAGGGAAATGCTTTGTGGCTACAGCCAGCTCTTTAGGTGAAGCGCCTCCAGACACAGGGCCTAGGACAGAGTACCTTAACCCTCCCCGCTTGTAGCAGTATCACATGGCGGTTGTGTTGTCTGTGAGAACTGGAACCAGCCTAACTCCATCAAGCTGATTTGGAGATGAGTAATATTCAAAGAGGAGAGTCCTCCAATATCCCACTCTAGCAGATGAACTCTCCATCCCAGAAAGGATGCATTTGGCATCAGCTCAGGGTGGGGCAGGCAGATGGATCTGACACCAGTCCAGTTGCAGTTGAGCCACAACTGCAGGTGTTTCCACACTCCTCCCTAATTTGGATGAAATGAGCTAAGTTCTCCTCATGCTGGCCCCGCTGAGACTTCAGGTTCCACTGCGGAGCCCATATATGTCACATGGCATAATAGACTAGCAGGATGCCAAGAGGCTCACAAGCCTCAGATCCACTCTCATCGAGACCCAGGACTGAGGCCAAAACATCAGCATCATAGCCCGAATGTCCTGGGCTCATTGTGGTAGATGGAAGGACCGAACCTGCACCATAACCAGGATGGTTCCAATGAATGGGATCCTCTGCAAAGGACACAAGTGAGACTTCAGCACGTTGATTGTGAACCCCAACAATGTCACGAGGTCCAACATCATCTGGAAGAGGCTACAACCGACTTTGGCATGTCTGCCTTCAACAGTCAGTCATCGGGTTAGGGGAAAACTGTGATCCACAGTCTCAGACAGTGTGCCGCGACTACTGCCATCACTTTCATAAGCATCTGAAGGGCACTGGTGAGGCCAAAGCGGAGCACAGCAATTTAAAATGCTCCTAGCCCATCTTTGAGCCGCAATTAGAGTCTCTGGGACTACAGGACTAAACTCTGGACAGATCCAGATCCTGTTATGCAGGTAGAAAGGCCTGGGGAACGTAATGTGTAGCCCAGGTGTCTTTAAAGCATTTCAATGCTGAATTGGCCTCCTCGCCATACAGATGTGACCCATCAAATTGCATGTCCAATAAAGAGGCTTGCATGTCTCTGGAGAATCACATGGATTTCATCCATGAATGCCACCGAAGCACTGGGCCAGTGCCAAGTGCTCTGCTCAGCAAGTCAGTAGTGTCTGGACCAAGCGCACAGTGTACTTCGCTGCATCCTGACCATCTTGGATGATTTGAGCCAAATGGGGTTGAAATTCCTCGGTGGCTGCCGGCAAGCGTGTTTGTCAAAGAATTGGTATACCTCTGCAGCAAGCAGCTGGCATTGACCAACCACAGAGGTAGGATGGCCAAGGAAAACATCCACTTCCTAAAGGTCTGAATTCGTTTTGACTCTGTCAGGATGTGTCATGGTGAAATAATTGGGGTTCACTCTACTGGTGGCAGCTTGAACCCACCCATAACTCTCTGGCATAGGGTGCTGTGTCAGAAAATCAGGGTGGCTTAGTGCCAAACTGTGGTGTCTGTCAACCTGCCTGTTTGGTGGAGGATAGGAACAGGGATTAGACCAGGGTCCCATAAGAGTGTCAGTTAGGGCATCATTAAAAAGGAGTAAAGGCTTTGATGAAGTTTGTCCAGGTGGTAAAACCTCTGTTAGAAAATTGGTTTTGCTGTCCATAGTGGGTAACTGCAAGTCTAAAGCTTCAGTCATGTGCCTCATCACCACGGTAAAGAAGGCACTCTCTTTAGTTGCTGGTCATGTGGAGAACACAACCTATTTTCCGGGGAAGTGCCCACACCATTGGCATCTTACAAGTTCAGATAGAAATTGTCAGCCTCATCATGAAGGGAAACATTTCCTCTTCATTACCACCTGGTCAGTGTGTGAGCCAAATAGCTGTTGGAGCACCAGGGTGCGACTCCAAGATAAAGGCATGTTTCTATATGAATTGGAATGGACTGGGGGTAGGTGCCTAGGTACAGCATCGAGACGCGACCTCGGTCAAGGCTGAGATGGACACAGCCAGAGTTTGCCAAAGTCAAATCCTGGCATTGATGTCAAAGGAAATGGTTGGATTTTAGTGCCAGATTGTAAGTCAGATCCCACATCAGAGCAGAACAGAGGCAAGTTCTGGAGGCATAAATGTCAGTAAGGGTAGACCACTATGCGGAATCCCAACTGAAAGCTTCTGCAGATCCTTGGGGCCCAAAAGTGCGAGAGGAGGGACCCGGATGAGTACTAAAAATGTGCAACATGTCCTCTCTAAAGGCCTTAGTTTGTTACTCTGCCACCCCATGCCCCAGAACTCATGGTGCATTGATCCCAATTGCATCAATTGCAGATCCCACTCTTCAGCAAGGGACAGAAAGTTAGACCGTAAAGCACCCTGACATACTCGCGATTTGTCAGATGAATCTGCCTCAATTTTCTGTGCTTTTGTTTTCATTTCAACTTAATGGATAACTTGAAGCTCGATGACAACCTGTTGCAGGAATGGGTCAAAGTCCTCAACTTCGAGAGGGAGACTTCAAAGATTGTGTCATTTTCAGCTACGTACAGCTTAGCTTTGCATGGTCACCTTGAGGTTCATGAGGATGCCCTCCTTGCAGGACAGGAGTTGTACTCCGAACCCAAACACCAGAGATAGCTGAATGAAGAATTTTGAGAAAACAACTTGTCAAAAGATAATGAAAAAGTTGGGAGGAAGCACCAGATTGGAGTATGAAGGAGCGGAAAAAAAGGAACTGACATCAGTGCACCAGGGTGGCGCTTATGTGCTACTCCATTTGTCATTTCCGGGGCAAAACAAAGTCGGAATGGAGTGTTATCACAAAGCCTACCGGCGTGCAGCAGCAATGCTGTTAAATCTTCTGGATCCAGTCTGGCACCTGGGCAAATTCTAAAGGTGAGGAATTTGCAGTTAGAAGTATCTACTATAGTACGCATAAAAGATATGTAATATTTTTAATGTGTTCCTTCACTAAAATGGATTTTCTTTTTTTAGCACATCTTTTATTTTGATTTTGCATCATACAATGTGAGCAGGTCATACGTACGTTATCAAGTTACATATATAGCAGAATAACAATTAGGAGGTATACATCAAGTGTCCATCACAATTAATCATACTGTTATCAACACCTATCAGGCTCAAGGTCCCTGTACAATATGTCCATTAAGCCCCTGGAGCTAAATTTCTATCTAAAAGAGCTAGAGCATTGCAACCCTCTAAAGTCCCCCCAGGCCCTCCACACCTTTTCCCACTTTTTAGGACATCCTCGCCCTTGGTACACCACTTGTTCCGCATTTTGACACCAGTCCCTGTTTAGCATCCATTCCCTTAATGACAGCGGTTCTTACTTGCCCCACACCCTGGCAATGTTTCTCTTGGCCACTCCCAAGGCGAAAAGTCATCCATATGTGATGATACTTGGGTCTAGGTGCTTCCCCAGACAGGTTCAGTAATAACTCTTTTGCATTCATTGGGACCTCAGACAGGACTCGGGCCAGCACCTCTGTGATTCGTTCCCAATATGACTGAATAAGCGGGCACGTCCATAGTATATGGAAAAATTTTGTTTCCTGGCCACATTCCCGCAGACATAGCAGTGAAAGTGCTTTCCCCATTCTGAAGAGGGGGGTTCAGGAGTAATAGGACCTGTGTAGGATCCGTAACTGTATCAAGCAAAATCTAGTTTTAATGGCAATTTCCATTGGACTCTGCAACGACTCAAACCACTCTATAGCCTCTAATTCCCCTAGATCGTCTGTTCATTTCTGACGCAGGGACAGCATCATATCTGGGGAGTTATTTAGTAATTTCTTACAGACCAGTGATATAACTTGCCAGGCCTGGGGCCTGCAAAGAGTCAATCTTCTAAAGGGGACGAATCTGGCAATGACTCCCTTAAAATGGGATTTTCAAGTACTTTATTTATAGTGGTCACAAATCGATAAGAGGTGCATGGAAGAGAACAGGAACTCACACAGTGCAATCAGGCTCTATTCTGCCAAATAAATAAAAGGAAACATCTGCTTGAGGTTCAATGACAGTGAATTGAAAGACACTCAACAAAAACTATGTGTAAAGCCATGCCCAGTACCATGAGAGCGCTTTTCCTACCTGCAGTATTTCCCCACATTAAAAGCCCCTACACGGGGGCCCTGCTGAGTGCTCCATACTTCTAGAATTCCTCTCCTTGGGGCATAGATTACCAGAAACTGAGCAACTCTTCTTGGACCCTGAGGACTTCCAAATGGGGAAAATTGGCTTTTATCTGTTTCTCGGTCATGAAGGTCCTCTGAAACCTGGATCCATCCAACTTGCGCATCACGATATCCTACGGTAGAAAATAAAGAGACAATCAAATAAAGATAACTAAAAGGTGCACATGCTTATTCAAAAGCTCATTTCACAAGTGGAATTTCACAATTCATACACAAAGTGCACATTCCATGTGTTAATACATATTCATGCTGCTCCAAAGAGTGAACTTGATAATAAGGTATGCACAGCTATACAAATTTTAACACTCCATCAAAGGTTTGATTAGTACTTACCTTTACAGGGTAGTAGACATTGTGATAATCTGCTTAACATAACGTTATAACACGTCCGAAAACTATGAAAGGGTAACTGGTGTATGAAAACGAACATTCCTCCCATCTCTGGTGACTTGAAGGGTTTGATGTCGCAGTGAGGAGATTGTACTTGAAAGACTGATGGCTAAAACCACCTGGAAATCATCATTACACCAATCAATACCTTTTTAACTGGTGGTAGACACCTATGTTACACTCCTCCTACTTTTGATACATAAAAAACAATATAAGGGAGGCCGGAGAGATACAACAGCTGGAAATGAACAGCGGCACACATGCTTGATGGTTGTAATAGTTCCATAATTGGTATTTCAAATGGTTCTTGCCCTCTACCTGCATTTACCGTGGAAAATTCATGAAGAACTGTGCTCTTAATATTCACCTGGTGGTTCCATAGTAAAGAACACAAACAAAAACTGATGATGCTGAGACAATATACCATTTAAACATTTCACTAAGTTAACTTTTAAGCAACACTAGGGAAAGGTGCTGTTAATATTTCCCTTTTACTCATCCCAAGCCTCCTCCGACTGATATGAGCTCCAAAACTAACAAACAAAAAAAAAAAATCTAAATCCTTCCTTTCTATCCCTCCACTATCCTTTTCAACTCAAATAACAGACTAACATGTCCACCACTCAAATTAATTTCATATTTCACGATACTGATTCACCTCTAATCTTTTATGGGTTCCGGAGCAGTGTGCTACTCACCGAAAAAAGCACTTCAACACCTCATCAAGGGTAGCAAGCGCTATACAAATATATTTTTGATATGTGTCCAACTTATTTGGAGAAAACTTTGTGATTGTTTATAGCGCAATTTTCTGTTGTTCCTTAGGGTCCACCTCTATCATTCATATATCATATTTTAAATTTAATTCTGTATCTAAATGTTACTGTGTTTCTGTACATATGCCAGATAGGATTATGGTGCTTTCTTTGTTAAAAGGTTTACATTCTCTTCCTTTTCATGATGGTGCTACACACATCTATCGCTAGGTGGCTCTGCCTATATCCCCAAACAATATGTTGTCTAAGTATACTTTTTCAATAGGTTTTCTCAAGTGTCTACTTAGAATTTATTTGACAATAACATGGACCCTAATCCTGAAAGTTATATTCCTCAAAAGTTAAATTGAATATTTCTGAAATGCTTACAAAACTGAAGCTCACCATACTGGCTTATTGTTTTGTTCATGCCTTTCGAAGGTTATCATGCAGATTAGGCCACAAACATCCATACAATTTTAAGGTTAACTCTTTATTATATGTAATACAATTTACAATATAATTTATTTCATCATAACTATATCACAGACATAGAATCAATTGCTAAACACAAGAGCGATATTGAGTTGGCAACTAGATTCAGTGCAATCAAGTGCAAGCAGTGCATTTAGGGATCAGCCACTTTACATTACATAGAACTGTATACTTATAATGCATATACCTAGCTATAAAGTAGTAGAGTGCTGTGTTAGAGTACAGGAAACAAAATGAGTGAGATTTACAGAGTGTGAGATGGGTGGACGTACACATGAGAGGTCCCTCACAGGTGTACTCTTGCCTTCTGCAGCACCTCCTAAAATTTAGCCACTCAGCTGGCATTGTATGCGCTTCTGTACATTATAAATACTGAAAACCTCAGCAGATGGAGTAGTTTACCTGAGGGACAGACGTGGACATATACACAAACACACATGCTGTACAAACTGAACAAGAATAACAAAGGAAAGGGCTGCACCAAAAGCCAAGGCTGCTTCTTAGAGAGGAGGCTTTCAGCATTCGTGCGCTGGTGAACCGCCGTGTTGATCGGAGACCCCCGCGGAGTGACTGGGCGACCCGTGGCATATTTCTGTGAAGTTTTGATCCTGGGATATGTGTTACCCAGACTAAGCGACCTGTGAGAGTGCTCCATACAGGTGTTATTTCACCATTTAGAAGAATGTCTCCATCCTGTGAGATCTCACGAAGAGTTCTGCCTGATTGGATCATCATTAGTTCTATTATTACCCTGTCCCGAGGAGGCCAAGATTTGTTGGAAGGCCGAAATGCAACCGCGTCGACACTTTCCATAAAGAAGAGTCTGATCTAATCTTGAAATCAAAGTGGAATTATATCCATCGACACATTCTTTATATTTAGGTTCTAGATCTCCCTTTTTGAACCGACTGTGTCTGACTACCTCGGAGTGTACTTCCTAGAACAAATAGGAGGCCACTTAGCTTTTGCTTTAATAATTTTCTCTGGGTGAAGAAGGAATTTTTTGTTATTACGTGCTTTTTGTACAAATTTGGTGTATTTTGTCTTTCTTTGTTGTATATATCTGTGTACATATGTATGTATATTTGTGTATAATGTAAATTTGAAATCTACAGAAATTACTGAATAATGTTTCCGTGTGATTACGATAAATAAAATATGTAATCACGTCTTCAAATAGTCGTGATGGTATCTTTATCTACAAAATAGCGGACGAGTGGACAAGAGTCCCTAATATAGGAGAATTAACAGTCCCCTATTATATCTAGATATTAGATATCTATTCCTCCTTTTCCATTTTTCCAGTTTGCTTGCACCAAAAGCCTAAGCATGCCTTTGGCAAGAGAGTGAAAGAAGCTGCCCCAGATCAAGGAAAAAATGCCAACAGCCCGGTACCAGTAAGACCAGTCGGCCATGATTTCACTTCCCCGCCTGACCAACATGTGGGATCGTAGGCATTTACTTTATTTCACTTACCTTCTTTTCCTTTAGATTCACGTTTGAGAGCATCATAAAACATATTAGGATGTAAACTGTACACACCCTCTCTAGAATATGTTTTAATATACTTTAATGTTACTCCACTTGTAATACCAACAAACACTATGTGTATGGTACATGACAACTGCCTTGTCTCTTGGTTCACTAATTGCATTGCGGCAGAGCCATGTGGGTTGGGAAGGGGCGCAATTAATGTTTTAAAATCATGTTTAGAAATTCGAAGATTGCAAAAGGTCACAATGGTTAAAACAGTCCAATGGCTTGAATGAAGTGACAAGCATCCGCAGGTAAAACACTTGAATTTTGAAGAGGCTTTATTCTACTGTTACATGACTATCTGCATGTTGTGTGTTGCTGGGAGAGCTGAGTGAGGCAGACGCATGGGCTCTCTGCATTAATCTGTGGCTTGCCCGCCTCAAGGGCTGCAAATCAGAAAGCAGATGCATTTGGTGGGTTGTCTCTGCTACTGACAGTGTGGGCCCCGTGGCAGGCCAGGGTTGAGGTACACTGATAGAGGTGTTAAGAGTTATTACTGGATACCGGGACGTGAAGAAAGGTGGGAGATGATGGGCACCCTGGCGTTTTAGGAGCTCTGGGAACACAAAAAATGGGGTATGATCGATCATGACTGATGCACACTGGCAGACCTATCGTGGTCCTGCAGCCCAAGGTCGGGGGCACTGCCAGAGCTCCAGATGAAGGGGCCAGAGGCAGACCACGAGGTGGCAACAGGAAGCACTCATCCGGGCTTGCTAATGCCCCTCAGCTGACTCCTCATAAGACTTGAGATCTCATTATGGAAGGAGCCCGGCGTCAAGGAGACAGTGCCTATCCACCACCAAAAGCCAGCATTTCCAAAGGACAGAAGGAGCAACCAATTGTGCTTCAAGCCCATATTCTGAATACAGCATGTCTTGAAGAGACAGCACAAGTGCTGCCTAGGCGAGACCTAAAAAAACTAAAGGTGAGCTTTCAAAGCTATGTGCTCTGGAAAGAAGGCAAAACATAGTCTGATTGATGTCAACTGTCCACGAGAAGAGTCCATGAGAATCAGATATACTGGTACAGCGCACCTAGAATAGTTCGGGAGGGGAAGCTAGGGGAAGGAATGAGGTATTGACATTACTTCATGTACACCGCCAGAACAAGCTGTGCTAGCTGCTTTACGTATGTAGTGTTGTATAAGATGTTAACATGTTTTTTGCCTGGAAACCGGGTGGCATAATTGTACTGCAGTGGTAGGATGTGTTAGAGGGGGAGCGGGGAAAGCGATCATTATTTATACTATGGACTGTAGCTAACACTGCCTCATTCGGAAAATGGAGAACTCGCTGGTGTATTCCCTGTCAATGGAGAGAACTGTCATGGGTTGATAACATGATTCATTCAAACAAATGTATAATTCGGAAGTGCAAAAGCAAAGTAAACAGTAAAAAAAAAAAAAACAGTCTGATTTATGTGAAAATAGGAGAACATACTTTGTGATGAAAAAAATGTGGTGAAGGATCCTGCTGACATTCAGAATGCACATGCATGCCCAGTGTGGTCTCCTGAGTCCAGAGCTATGTGAATAATCTTCCCTCTTTTCTGTGTAAGTATGAACAGAATCTTCAACAGACTACAAACAAATAAAAAAGTATAAATGAAGAAAACTGCCTGACCTTGTATCACAAACATATTTGCTCTGGGGTTGGGCTCTGGGGATGAGGACCCAATGACTCATTTGTGTTTTAACGAGTAGGAAGCTGGTTCAACTCTAGGTCTCTCCAGTGGTTCAAGATGTTTGTGAGAACTTAATTATTGAGAATCCAATGCTGATCTTTAAATTACACGGTCAGCTTTTCAATTGTGTATTTTGGGAAGGTTTAGCACAACTATCTGCCAGGTTGAATAAGTGACCTTCAAAAAAGTCTAGATTTCATGCATCTCTATTAGTTCAGATAGCTCATTCTGTAGTACTAGTGCCTTGGAATAGGATGGACCTCGAAGTGAATGACAGGTGAAGTAACTTAAAGACAAGATGAATGACTTTCACGAGTAGTCAAAAGAACTATGTGAGCATTACATCCTAACATTTACATTTATTTCAAATGACCGAGAAAAAAGTTAATTCTGGAAGGTAGCTTCTCTTAACAAATATTTCCTTCACTACCACCATAAGAAAGGAACAAATTACAGAAAAAAAATGCTAGGAACGAGTGAAAGCATATGCCACACTAGGGGTTCAAGAAAGCAGTTTATGTAGAACTTCTTGACCCAAAGATGCATATTTTTTGTTTGTTAACAATGCATCCAGTCAGTAAGTCTTACACAAGGCATGGAAATAGCCCTAGTACCTGCCTGACACATTTCAGCAATAGCAGCATGCCTCTGAATAGTCAATAATACTGCCTTAGTTTGCGTGGAAATAGTGTGAAGTGTTAGAAGTGATAAACTCCTCCTGTGTCTTACGACGTTAATGAGGCTACAGTTACATTTGCCTTTTTGTTACGAGGGGCACGATCACCAGAAGTAAGAAAAGGATCATTCCACTTAGAAAGACAGTCACATTCTTACCACACGACACTGGTATCATCCATGTTGTGGAGTCTATTATATAAGGAAACTAACACCCCTCGCTGAAAAATGTAATGAGATATTTTCTAGCAATGGTGGAATTCCCTCACAACCGTAGAAATTAAACAGAGGAGCGCTCTCAGTACTCTTATGGTAAACTACAGATATTTTGAGGAACTATTTAGAAGCTAACCTATTTTTCTTGCCAAGGTAACAGCAACTAGGAAAACCACTTTCTGTGTTACTAATTTATTGTCAAAAAATTAAACCCCATAGAAGAGGATGAGGTCTGGGTGGAAATGTAGAAATTCATCTTAGTGCTAGGTTTTAAAAGGACAAAATGCATTCTGTCATATTTATAGAGGCAGTGACAGCTGACAGAAATGTTTAGGGTAATCAACTAGGATTGCTGAATTTGTTAAATATGTCCTAAATTTTAATAAATCACCAAAGGAGATGATATTTGAAAGCACAATGTGGGGTTTGAAGCCACTAAATGGGCAAGCAGAGAAAACTGTTCAAAAGCAGTAGGTGTGGAGGAAGCTGGACAAGAGGGCTCAAATCTGGTGCCTGTACGGCTTTAAATATTACTATATGAAACTATTAGTTAGATGTGCTAGGTATTGCAGCTGCCTACTTCAGAGGCGGCCTTAGACAACTGTTTCCATCTTCGTCCTTTGAGGTATTTATTTATTTATTTATTTATGACACTTATAAAGCGCAAACAAATGCCCTAGGGCATCTCGGCGCTGTGGACGAGGCAGAGAAGAGGAATGGAAGAGAGCTTATTGGTTAAACAGCCAGGTTTTTTATTTTTCTTCTGAAAATGGTGAGAGTAGGTCAAGATCTGATGTCCGTGTGCAGGGAGTTCCAGAGTTTGGCTGTTGAAACAGTAAAACGCCGGTCGCCCCAGGATGCAGTTTTAGTCCGAGGTACAGACATCAGGAGAGCATTCGTGGAACGCAATGCTCTGTTGGGGACGTAGAATGCCAGGGATTTGAGGAGAAAATGAGGGCCTTGTATGCGGGAGGCTTTATAGGCTATGCAAAGTGCCTTAAATTTTATTCGTTTTTTTACCGCCAGCCAGTGGTAATCTTTGATCACTAGGGCGATAGGTTTAAATTTTGGGGTGCCTGAAAGCATTCTTGCGGCAGCATTTTGTACAGATTGCAGTTTATGGATAACTTTTTGCGGGGCATTGATGAGGAGTCCGTTGCAGTAGTCTAAGGATGACATGACAAAAGCAGTGACCAGTGTTTTACCTGAATTGGGGGGGAGAAAGGGGAGGATCTTCTTTATGGATTTGAGTTTCTAGAAAGATGCTGAGACGATGGAGTTTGCGTGTGCTGCAAACGTTAGTTTATCATCCAGGAGTACTCACAGGTTGTTGACCTTGGTGACTGGTGTGGGCGGGGAGCCCAGTTCAGTGGGCCACCATGCTCCGGGCCAAATGGGGCAAAGCTTGCAAAATATCATTACTTCAGTTTTATTGGAATTTAATTTGAGGCAATTGGTTGCCATCCAGTTGCTGATAGTCAGCATGCCGTGCTGGAAGTTGGCCGCTATTTTCTCTCCGACGTTTTTTATGGCTAAGACCAACTGGGTGACGTCCGCGTAAGTTGTTAGGCTCATCCCACAGTCCTTGATGGCTCTCGCTAGGTCAGTCACGTAGACATTAAATAACGTAGGACTTAGGGATGAGCCTTGGGGGACCCCACAGGGAAGTGTCATCTGGGCAGTGCTGAAATTGCCCAGTTGAACCGTTTGGGTGTGATTGGAGAGAAAAGAAGCGAGATCTTTAGCTTCATCCTGCTTGCCTATGGCATTGACACGGTCAATAAGGATGTTGTGGTCGAGCGTATCAAAGGCAGCGGATAGATTGAGTAGAATGAGCACCGCCGTTCCTCTTTGATCGAGAATGGTTCTTATCTTGTCAGTGGCTTACAGTCTTCCTGGAACACAGATGTGCTCTAAGGTGGATGGCTGGGATGGTGACCGTAGTACCAAACTGTTGGCTGGATTAGGCTACTTGAATGCACAACGATACATAGCAGGGAGATGGGGAAGTGTGAATTCTCCCTCTCTGACTGAGTGGATGGATGGATGGATGGACATGTGTGCCCTGGTTGAAGGGCAGGTTGATAAGGCCAGAGGCTGCCCCGCCAAAATACTAGAGTATCTGATCCAGATGGACCCAACAGCAGGCCTTTGCCTCAATGGTACAGAGATACTGGCAATTTACATTATGTTATGGATGTCGTGAGTGCCTCATATAGGATAATGTTTTTAATTTTCCCCTTGTGGTTGGGCGGTGTTTGAATAAGAAATGTGTGTCTAAGACTATATCCTGCTGTTTGACAATCATATCTTGAAAAAGTAGCTTAATAAAGGCAATTACTTTTTTTAAATGCTCTGCTAGATTGGCAGGTTGAGATCTGTGGGGTGTCTAAGGAAAATGGCATGCTTCATGCCCCACGAAAGAATGCCACAAGTGTTCTGAATGCTTGGCCCTACCAAGATTGCAAAAGCAGTCTAGGAAAACACTGCCCACCCATGATTTTACTAAATGCTGCCTAACAGCCACTCAGTATTATGCAACAACAAAGGATCATTTGGATTGCTTGGGGCAGCCAATCCAAAATACTGAAAATAAAAGTAGTTTCAACCATTTGGATTGGCTGATCTCAAAATGGTACAGCACCTGGTTGGCAAGGGTGACAAGATGGTCAGAGCAGGAATTATGAAATGGTTTGTGCCCAAAAGCAAGATGCAAGATGTATTTCTCTGCTCATGGATACAAAGCAAATCCTGATATTTCTCTGCTCATGGATACAAAGCAAATCCTGAAAACAGCTGATATGACCAGCAATGCAATACCCCTTCCTACATATAGAATACATTAAACACCGCAGGTATGGGTTCCTGGATGTAGGTGAGAAATAGAATAGGAGAAGGAGAGAGAAGAGGTGATGGCAAAAGAGTAGGTGGAAGAGCCTAAGACATCTGGAGAAAAGGCAGGTGACAGAGTATGAAAGCATGAGGGGAACCTCCTATAGGATGAGTACAAATCATAAAAAGGCACACAGAATAGTTTGGAGATCAAATTCTGGTAGGGAAGAAGAGGCCAACAGTAACAATAGCACACTTATGCACTATCATTATTTAAGCCTTCTGTTGTTCTTGCTTCTGTGCTTGTTCATTCTCTTCTCGTAGCATACAGAAGGAGGACTGATCACAGGGGAGCAAAACATGAAAATGATTCCAGCTGACCAAAAAGTTCCTTCTTCCATCTCTTCATGGTAAAAGGTCTGGGTAACAACAAAAAGATGTTTGTAGGCTCCCTCGTGTAATAGGACTAGACAAATGTAACAATGCTAGGGAAGTATCCAAGTCTGGAAGCGAGGGTCAATCTACTTTTGAAGGAATTTGGATTGGGGTCTACTGATCTAATGATCATACTAGGGCATTTTAGTCAGTGGAGGTCGAGGGGAGGAGTTGCAAGGAAAGAGGAAGTGAGCGATCCCTGCTGATCCTTTTGCTACTTCAGCCCCATAACAGACGTGAGGTATAGTGAAAAGTTAACTACATTAACTTAATGAAAAAATTATCTCCCAGGACATTAGTCCTATTAACACCATTTCCTTTATTTGGGGTAAATGACGTACAGCACGCCTGTGACCAGCAATAATAAGTATCAGTGCATATCAGTTTGCCCTAGCATTATCTGTTTACTGTAAGTGCCTTGAATAAGTACATTAGATGCTTTCTTCTTATTTCCTAAATTTAATAACTCCACAGGACAAAAAATCTGGCATAATATTACACAGGAAATGTACATGAACAATGGTACCTGTTACCGCCAATTTACTAATCCAATGACCAAATCACCTCTGCTCTTGTATGGAACAGATTGACAAATTCTCTATTTAATTACTATACAACTCTATATCGCCATTAATCAGACTCCAGAGTTTAAATATATGAGATTTTTTTTAACTACAGAGTATGTAAAGTGAGTAAATACTTTATTGCATATGGTAAATTAAAACCCCACCATATAATAACACAAGTTTAAAAAACATCACAACATAATAAAACATTCAAAACTTAAGATCAATCATTCAGTAATTAAAAAAAATAGTCCCATTCAGATAACGGAAACACTTAATATGGTTACCACTAAGGCTCAGAATCACGCTTGCCTGCATGACCTAACATTTAGTTGGTTGAAACATGGTTTTAACTATTTCATATAGTGCATCAAGTAGCACTGGGCATATACATATGATGTGCAACAACAACTCTTCAATGCAACCACAGAGTGTGCATTTTCTGTCTAACCAAGTGTGCTTTCATGCAGAGGTCAAGTCTTTAAATGTAAAAGTACCCATTCTAAGTAATAACAAGTTTTGCTCCAAGGTAATTGAGAAATTAATTTTTTGATATTGTAGCGAAAAAGGTAAAGTATAGGAATTTAAAATATTCCAATCATGCTTTTTTGGCTAAAACTACTTTATGTCAAATAACTGTGAGGCTAATTTTACACTTGTATTTACCATCCGTTTGAAAATAGTAAGGGAGACAGCCATAGACTAAAGTTCATCCAGACCCAACTTAGTAAATGAACATTTAAAATATTTGCACCAAGTTTTGTCCAGATTGGAATGCACCATCTCATTCCATATATGGTAATCCAAAGAACATTTTGGTGCCTCCTTCATCCTTTTACAAAACTTAGTATATGCACCTCGCCGGGCTAACTCCTGTGACCCAAGCCCGAACTTCAGGCATAGTTGTGCTGGTGAAGTGCTCCTTGGTTATCTGAAAATATACTTAAAAACAGACGCCTGTATGGAATCCAGCAGTTTTGCGTCCTTCTCTTTGCAGATTTCAGAATCATACGTCAAAGACAGAAGAAGCTTTGCACTTATAAGTTTACGTATAGTTTCAAATGAGGGAGAATTTAGTTTCTTTTGAAGCCTAGCAAAAGCATACAACACGGTTTTAGACCTCAGCTTTTACTCCTTGCAAATGTAAATTAAAAGAATCCCGATCAAACTTAACTCCTAAATAAGTATTAGTAGAGACTGTTTCTAACTTTTCCTCTAGATAACATATTGCCTGTTTTTTTAAACAATTATCACAAGTCAGCAGCTTTGACTTTTTCAAATGATTTGCCAATGTATTTAATGTACGCTGCAAATGAGGTCCACGTCCTATGAAGACCCACCGGGGTCTTGCTCAACAGTACAATATCAACTGCATATTAAGAGGCTTGAAATCGGCTGACCATTTATTTGAGGAGGTTTGAAAGAGAAATCAATAAGCCAATCATTTATGCCCGCTAATTATACATTGAATAATAAGGGCGTGAATACACATCCTTGTTTAAGCCTAGTGTAAGTCTTAACTCTATTTGAGACAGTAAAGCCATCCCGCAACTTTACTACAACCCATGTGTCAGTGTATAGCATCTCAATTGCCCTCAACAACGTAGATGGGATATTGCATTGCTTTAACTTCGCCCACAGCCTTTGTCTCTGGACTTTATCAAAGGCTGTTTTTTAGATCTATAACGAAGGCGCAAAGGGGAAGGTTACCAACATGGAATTTTACAATAAGAATAGATAGAGCGGTCAAGTTATAAATGATACTACTTCCTTTCTGGAAACTAGTCTATTCCTTTGAGATAAGTTTGAGCAGCCCAAGCCAAGTCCTTCAATAACAAAGATGCAATCATTTTTGCCTTTCAATACATCAAAGCAAATTAGCCTATAATTTGCAGGATTTCCTGAGTGACCAGATTTTAAAATTGGATGTATAACTGTTCCTCTGAGTCAGGAATATCATTTGAAAAAAGGCAATAATTATACAAGGAAGCCAAGATTTCCACCCAAACCAGAAAATCTTCCTTAAAGAGGGCTGCAGGCAAACCATCAGGACTGGGCACAGCAGGTTTTCTTGACTCCATAATGACAATGCGAACTTGGTTATCATTAGAAACGAAGTGACTCTTCACTTGAATTTTCAGCAGAACCTTGGTCAAACACTACTAAAAGGTGGTTATTGTAAAGCTGTTCAATATCGTTAATCCAGAAATCCACAGGTATACTTTTAATATCCTCTTGGATGGTCCATGTTGTTCTGCTGTTTATAAAGTTCCAAAATGTTTTATTATTGTTGGTAGAGCAAAAAAAGTGAAGTATCGCCCAGGTTTTATTCAAAGCAACATTCTTAGCTTCCCGGATTGATTTTTTGAAAGGAAGATCTTAGGTCTTGAATTTTCAAAAATTGCAGGAGTCTTCCTTCAAGGGAGCATTTGTTTAACCTTCCCCTCTCAACATTCAATGCTCTCTTTTGAAGAAACAGTGCTGTTGAAAACCACCAATTGTTCCTCACACAAGAAGATATTTTCAAGGTTCTTACTTTCCATTAATGACCAAATTTCACCAAACATAGATCAGTGAATTTTGTTGCAGAGCAAACATGGGTTGTGAGTTATATATTTTTGGCAGTACTCCCAAGTAATAAAAACGTGATTTCTCGTACCACTATTTGCTTCTTAATAGGACTGAACCACCTTGTTTTTTTTTAAATTAAAGGTATTTGATCACTGATCATCAGATGTTGCTCTCTAAAAAAGAGAGGGTTCATTGCAACAGAAATCTTCTGAGGATAGTGGTTTTGCTCCATCCTGCTATTTATCGTAAATGAAGTAATGGCCCTTGACAAGTTGAAACTTAGCATGCAATCAATGACAGAGGTTGAGGAGGTTGTTAAACGTGAGGGAGCTGCAAGTTGATCTTTAAAACGACAATTTAGTACTCTCATATCCAAAACAGGAAGCAGCTTGCCATATGTATCTTTTTTCTTGGCTTGTGAGGAAAATACAGGTAAAGGTATGCTCCATGATGGACTTTGACGAGTTGCCTACTCAGACTCATCAATGTCAGATATTACATGTAAATTTAAATCACCTGTTAACAATCAATGAGCCTCAGGACATAACTTTTGGTCAGTTACAGTTTCCTCAAGCATGTCCCGAGCCATCTTTTTTCCTTGTATCTTGGTGATTACTGTTAACGTATATATCAAATCAAAAAGGGGGGAGGAAGAAGGAGCTGTGATCCATTCAGCAACCTGTTGTCATACAATATATCAATAGGTAATGGATCATTAGTACCTGAGTAACCAGGGTTCAGTGTTCTTGCCATCTTTCAAAAGACAACCCTCATTCCCGTTTCAGGCTGTGTGGCGGTGTATCTCGATTCTCCGCCTTATTAAAAATGTGACAGCATCATCATTAGGTTTCTTTTTTGCATATGCTATCCTCCACCTGGAGGAGAAACCACTGGTTATTACTGTAGTGATCAGAGAAACATGTAGTTGGGGTGCTCAAATGATGCGAGTTCGTGTAAAGTGAGTTAAAAAGTCCTCGTTTTACCTGAACTGTATCTTTATTCAGTTCGGAATGGTGGCAAATCAAAACAGTCTTGTGCGTGGGAAGGCGGGTTACCAGTCCAACGCACTTGAGTGTCTGTGTAAAAGGTCGACATGTTTCAGCTCCATCTAGTTGTCCTGACGGGTCGGGGGCCTTCTTCAGGACCATGTAAAGTGAAGGCTGCAGATTATAGCAGTCTTGGTGAAGACAGATTCCATTTACCTAATAAAAAACTAAGGTCAGGAGAGTACCTTTACATCCTAGGTTTAGGACTCGCTCGGGGTACCGGAGGGCTTTAGTAGCCTGCTCGACAACACGTGCAGCACGACTTGTGCTCGCTCTTCTTTCGGGATTTTTAATAAGAAAAGTTCCACAATGTACAGGGTTTATGTACTAAGATTGTGTGAACGTCATTTATTTTGGAGATATCATTTTACTACTCATTTTGTTTTTTGCAGCGTTTTACCACCCAAGTCACCATCTTCGCCATGCTCAGCTATTGGACAGCTCTCTACCCCTGTTGATGACACTAACTTAATTGGTTCATCGCCTGCGCTGATTACTACTGTTGGGCATGGATGCTCTAGTTACAACTTTCATCTCCTCTACCAGTTCTTTTAGAATATTCGGAAGAACTTCTAATTTGTTGATTAGTGGGGAACACAAACAAAAATTACTAGATTGTACGGACTTTCCTTTTGCCCAATGCTCTTTCAGGTGGTTCAACTTATTTTCTATTCCTGCAATATGTGTTGATACGTTCTGAAAAATGTCAAATTGAAGGTCTCATTTATAGTGCCTTCACTGTCGCCTCAAGGGAGTCGAAGAGAGCTTTCCAAGTTGTCAAATTTGCAGATACTTTAATTTGCTGAAGGAAACCCTAGCTATATGTACATGAAGAAACAAGTCCACTGCAGGACTAAAGTGCAGTGTCCCACTAGTCGTTATGGGAGCGGCCACATTGCCATCATCCTCCACTTGTAACAGTGACTGATCCGTAAGTGCAAAAACAGGACAGTTTCCTTCTAAACAACCACCCTTTCTGTAGCACTTGCCTTTGGGTGTTTTGGAAACTATGGCAGCTCATGGTAGATGCATTGACTGTAAGACAAGGAGGCTGGTGGATCCTGGGCACTAATTTGCTCCATTTGCGCTACTTCTTTTAGCAATAGGGACGAATGTACGAGTTACTTACCTTTGGTACCGATGTAGCTGGTAGAGACGATTCTAGCAGCAGATTCCTTAACGTAGAATTACCCCCAGGCGTGAGACTGAATCCGGAAATCTTTTCTGCCATGGCATCCCTGCACGACGGGGGGTACGGCACCACGTGCCACCGCCCTGACGTCGTACGCGCTGGTGACGTCAGCGAGGATACATAAGTCCCACCCCGGCACGCCTACGTCAGTTTTCTTCTGAGAACTTTCTGTACCACAACGCGGAGCCATCACAAACAGAACTGTGAGAATACTGGAACAGTGTGCGAAAACCCAGCTATACAGAAGGGAAAGAAACAAACGGTGAGAAACAGCACCATCCAGAATAGTGCCAGGCACCAAGTCACGGAATGAAAGAATAAAGCGCAGCTACTGCAAACAAGTCCATAACCAACATACCAGCCTTTTTAGAGGCAGAAGGCATGTGAAAAAGGGACAGCAGACGAGAAGTCTGCACCCATCGCCCGAAACCAAGAAGGGTTCCAAACCAGAATGAAAGCGCATTAACAAGTTATTCCCCAACCACACCAGCGGGGGGGAAGGGGTGGGGGGAGGGGAGGGGGGGACTTTGTATTCTCAAAAGAACTGAGGGGCAAGACCCAGTCAGGGGATCTCAACCCCAAGGACTGTAAGCGTCAGAATTGCAAGCAACACAGGGAAGCAGGGCACAACGAACCCTACATTGGAGAACAAATGCATGGGCGCAGAAGTACCCAGGCATTCGCCCACCAATCATGAGAAAGAAAGGAATGGAGCACCGACAACAACAAGGCGATCATCTCCCAGGGAGGGAGGAGAAGAAAGCACTCGCAGAGGACCACCGCCCTGAAGCAGGCGAGCGTAGAAGACCAAGAAGGGCCCTCGCAGAAATGGGGAGGAAGGGTGGGTCATGAAGGAATCTGCGGCTAGAATCATCTCTACCAGATACATCGTTACCGAAGGTAAGTAACTCGTACATCTGACAGAGATTACTAGCCGCAGATTCCTTAACGTAGAATAGATACCCTAGCCATACCCCAAAGGGGGAGGAGGGTTCTGCGAGAAGACCTCCCCAGCTCAGACGAGCCCAAGGTCCCTCACAGGGGACCTGCTACAGGGACAGGGAAAATAGCCTTGTCTACCGCAGCAGGGAAGAGGCACCAGCCCTAAATGGTAGAGAACCTCAACATTGTGGAGGAACACCTGCCCCACAGGGGATGTGTCAGCATGACAAAAGAGGCAACCCAGCCTTCACCAACAGGAGAAAGCAATACGAAGGGGGTGGCAGAACACCCCAAGCCAGTCAACGTACCAGGGACCTCCACCAGAAGCCCCAAAGTACAGGTAGCGCAAAGGAAGAAGAGCCACTTACAGACTTTAAGGAGAAGCGGCCCAAAAACTGCAAGCCCTCCACCGGGAAACATACCCAGGAAGAGGGCAGCCAAGCCCATCACAGCTTGAAGCCAAGACAAGACTGAAAGACGCCTCAGCAGTAAAGCAGGCAGAAGAATAAGACCGGAAGCCTACAATAGCCCCACAGGACAAAGCAGTAGCTCAAGGGCCCGCACCAAGGTCGCCAGCCACACAACAGAAGAGCAGGCGGGGCAGCCAGCTGCTGACAACACCACAAAACTAAAGGCCCGGACCACGCTGGCCTCAGAACAAGGGCAGGGCTAGTAAACCGTCCTGACCGACCCCTAATAGGGTGGCCGCCCCGGAAAGAAACGATCCACTAAGGAGTGAGAGCATCTAGAAGATGAGAGGAGTAACAAGTAAGACAGACCAGGTCGTCAAAACAGGAAACTATGTCCTCAGAAACCCCAGACAGAGTCCCAGACCAAACGGCAGGCAAGGGCAAAACACAGCGGCACAACGCCCTAGATGGCCAAGCCACATCCCAGTAAGTACCAAGTACCGCACCATCATAATACAGCACACCCGGGAGGGCGATGAACCCGCCAGGGGGAGTCTACACCCTCCCCGCATAAGACAGAGCTATACAATAGCTACATATACCCCACATAGGGTAGGACACGTCCCAAAAAAACATGGCAACCACTCTTAGGGAAAAAACAATCCCGCATCAGAGGACAAAATCATAGACCTGCGGCAGTAACCACAGAGGGCTTAGTAGTCAGTCAGAAAACACATTACCAAAAAAGGGGGCTGAACCAGCAGCCAACTGAAGAGCAGGGCCAACAAAGGACCCCGAGGGCACAGTATCCCTCATAGAAGCTGTAACACACATCCAAAAAACAAATATCAAGAGCATGTGGGATAACGTCTCCCACCAAGTCCCCGGAGGATCAGTTGACCAACCTACTGAGGAGGAGAAGGAGGAGGAGGATGGAGTCCCGCAAGAAGACGCTAAATTGCGGAGTCTGCATGAGCATTAAACAACAGGAACCCATGAAAAGGGAGGTCGACCTAACGCTCTCTAATATTTTCAGGGAAAACAGCATCACATAGCAAAGCACGGCGACGGAGAGCCACAGAAGTGGCCATAGCACGGCCAACAGCATCGGCAACATCTAAAGCCGCACAAAGAAGAAACGCGGTCAACTCCCTGCCATCCAACACATGGCCCCGCAGACCAGCACGGGCCCCCTCATCAGAGACATGAGAAAGAAGGGACTCCACAGAATCCCATAGGCTAGAAGTAGCCCTGGTCAGCACACAAAGAGTTAAGCGCCCTCAAGGCAGCACTGGAAGAAGCGAAGACATTACGCCCCCATGAATCTAACCACCGGGCCTCCCGAGACGGAGGTAACAACACCACAGGCAAACACGAAAAGTCACTGCGCAGTAGAGCACCTTGAGTAGAAGGGTGGAAAGAAAGACAGACCGGGTTGTGCGGTTCAGGACGGTGACGGTGCAGTAGTGCCTGAGGCACCGGATCGCCTGTGGCAGGGCGTCCCCAAGCCCCCATAAGAGAATTATGGAGTGACGCTTCAAAGGGAAGGAACAACTCCACTCCACCAGAGCCCTGGTGGAGAATCTCCAAGAGGTTTTCCGTGGGAAATGGAGTGACAGGTTCACCCATCCTCAGGATACCAGCAGCCGTGGAAAGAGTCCGAACAAAGGTAACACTGGCCTCAGTAGGGCACCGCGGAGGTGAAAGTAACTCCTCCTTGGGCGACGGCTGCAGACTGAGCTGCCCATCCCCAAGTCCAGTGGGAAGCAGCTAGCCCTGGGATATAGAAGGATCCACTGAGGAAGGGGGAATCTGAGGGGGAGGGCGGAGATGCCAGTGGAGAAGCAAGCCGTGAGCCACGGAAAGAAGGGTTCGAGGTTTTAGGTCGTGGGGATGGCGAAGAGCCTCCCCTGGAAGATGCCGGTGAAAAGGCAACTACACGGCGCCCTGTCTCTGGAGAGGAACATACCAGCAGGTAACGGACCTCAGGAGAAAAAGGAATCTCAGGAGACGAATCCAGGGCCCGGCACCGGTGCGGCTCCGTGGAGTCTGCCATCGGCGCCTGATCAGCGTCGACCGGCGCCGTAGTGGGCCCACGTGGCGCCGGGCCGAATCCTGCCACCACACGCTCTCCAGGAGAAGGCGACGGCGCGGTGCTGAAACGGTGCCGGATCGACCTTGGACGGCGCAGCCGCCCGCGCCGAGGACCAAGAGGGACTCAGACAGGTGCCCCATGCTCCGGCCTCCACCCTCAAATCCATCGGAACCGGGGAGGAAGGCTCCAGTCGCCGAAACGGTGCCAGCTCAACCTCTGGTGAGGCAGCCGCCTGCTCAGAGAATTAAGAAGGACTCGGGGACAAGCCCGGAGTCCCGGCGATCGCCTGCGACACCACAGGGTGCCCCATAGGGATTTGCGGCGAGGCAGGAACGCTAGGCACCGACGAGGGAAGCCCCAGAGGACAACACCCCGGCGACGACACCCTCCTACAACCTGAAGCCGAAACCTTCGGCGCCGAGCCGGAGACGCCAGCGGCGCCGCGGAGGTCCCCTCCTGTGACGTCTAGGTGGAGGAAGGGCCAAAGAAGCCTGCAGTGCCGCCGCGTAGGTCGTCATTTGGGCCCTAGTCACCTCCGGACCCACCGCGAAAGGAGGACAAGGCCTCGGAGACATATTGAACGACCTACCAGCGGTGAGCCACGCCCAAAGGGCAGCGGCAAAAGGCGATTCTGCAGACGAAACCGGCGGTTGCTTGTCTCCGAGGTAGGGGACGGACGCTGGGATGACACCGACCTGTATAAGGGCGCCTACAGCAACTTCATCCGGCGCTTCCGCCATGATTTAGGCTTTAGGTGTTGGCATGCGTTGCAACTCTCCGAGTCGTGGTGTTTACCCAGGTACCACATGCAAATCGGGTGAGGGTCCGTCACCGACATGGGACATGCATAGGAGGTACACGTCGAAGCCTGAAGGCATTCGTACACTGTTCCACTAAACGCCAAAGCGTAAGAAGAGAATGGAAGGCCTGAAAACAGGCCAGGACAGTAATCCGGATCAGAGTTGCACGTGGAAAGAGAAAAAACTGACGTAGGCGCGCCGGGTGGGACTTATTTATCCTCGCTGACATCACCAGCGTGGATTACGTCAGGGCGGAGTTACGTGGTGCCGTCCCCCCGGCGCGCAGGGATGCTGTGGCAGAAAAGTTTTCCGGATCCAGTCTCACGCCTAAGGGTAATTCTACGTTAAGGAATCTGCGGCTAGTAGTCTCTATCAGATGAAGAGGGTTAGGGGTCCTTTTTTTCCTGGAGTTAAAGCTTGCCTAAAAATTCCTTTAATCAAATTGAATCACACAATGTTGTATGTGCTTTGCGTTGAAGCAGTGACTTTTGCCCATCAGACACACCTGCTATTTGCCCCAGGGTCCTCCTTGTCCCTCTGTTTGCTCGAGAGAGTAGGTAAAGTTCTAAGGCGACCAAACTTTATCTTACACAAGGGTCTAGGTTTTTAAATCAATAGACTGTTAGTCTGTTAACTATTTATTTACTTTTTCGAAAAAGTTTATTCCTAACATACAAACATAAGCATGGTAGAAGGAGCACCAAATCACACAAAGAATTAACAGGAGGTTAAAGCCAGTAATAATCTCTTGTGCTCAGTGAGCCAGTGATAATTTCGTGTGCTCAGTTCAACCTCCCGGAATAGAAGCTGCCTCAGGACCGCCTTTGTGCTATGTTCCCCTGCTGCACGGCATCCCAGTTAACGGAAGTGATTGCTGTCCTACGGCAACTCGAAACCCCTACAACAGACAAGCTGCACCACCGCCCCCCTTTTTCCCTCCCGCCCTCAACTGCAAACAGAAGCTAGCGACGGAGCCCAGCAGGAGGCACTTCTCAAGCTCCCCGAAGCCCCACAATACCCAACACTTACACAAGAAAAGCCCCCTGCAAAGGACGCGTTACCAAAATTACCAAGGTCCTCCAACACAGGTTTGGTGCAGTCCCAAACAAGGGACAACATCTGTCGGGTAAGGTGGGCACTGGGAGAGCTCCAAAGAGCACCCTATGGCCCGCACCATTTCGCACTGTTGTGTTTATAAGGAGGGCAAACTGGAATCAGGTGGAGCCAAGCTGCCCAAAATAGACTGCAGATTGTGGAACACAAGATTGCTCTAAAGATCAGACTGCACCACGCCACAACAAGGCTGCTGGGGCTGCCACGCAAGACTCCACCCGCTACTTGAGGAACAGGGTCTGAGCGTCAGCAAGCAGCAAAGCAGGAAGGGAGCAGTTCGGGAAAGAGCGCCAGAATGAGTACACCTGGCAACTTCCACGGTCTCCAACAGAATCTAAAAGCAGAGTATGTATGAATATGAAATAGCTTGGGCACAAGACTTAGCAATTCTAATCGACATTATTTATTTAGTTTTTACTACCAAACTAACTCCTTTCTGTGTAGGCAACATTATACGGATACCTAGATTTTCTTTTTCTAGAAGCCATGGTTAGCAAAGGAGAAGTTAATTTAGTGTCATATACATTACCTTTCCACATGCGTATGGCAAGGCCTCTACCCACATCCAACAAAATGACTCTTCCAAAATCATCTGTCACTGCTGCCAGGGTGTTGCATGGAGACAAACAAATACTTTCACCATGACGCCGGGAATCTGGAAGTCCAAACCTGATATTAAAAGGAAGGCATCATAAAAGAGTGAACATGAATAATAAGGATGATCTTCTAGATCATAACCAAGTTCATCTTAAAGCCTTATATTTTGGAGTTACATACACCAAAAATGTCTAATGCACCACAATCATTTTAAACTCATGAAATACCTAAAAATAAATGTTCTGGTTTCTGAAGGAAGCAACCAAACCTCATTCCAAGCACTTTGAATTCGCTCATCATCAGTCCAGTAATTTTTCACCAACTGACATTATATTGCCCAAACACCCTCATCTCGCTTATGCATCTATCCTTTTCAGCACCAGCCAAAGAACATGTCATCCTCTTTGATTTTTGACCGCTCACAATCCTAATTTGACAACCACAGTTAAGCAGCAAATTACTGGGAAACTTGCTTCACCCATGCCAGGCCACAATTCTGAATTTGGAAAGTAAATTCCTCACCATGTTCTCTGCTCTCCTTAATGCCTCATATCACTCTCACTGCCTTTACATACTCTTTAAAACTTCTATAGACTCATTTTAGTTCAAAACCTTCCTGTGACTGCTTACACCAGAGTAATTGAAGCCCCAGCCCTACGCTCCCCTTTGAAGCTACATTTAAAATTCACAGTACGGAACATTTATACTCACAAATCGATTCTATCTCCTCCACGATTACCTCAATTATATTTGTCTACCTTCTCAATGGTTTCCAACATGCTACTACTGAGAGTGTATGTGTATTGGTTATTTGACCCTTTTTGTCATAAACAAGGTTATGGCACCCTAACACAGAAACTGCAACACTTGCCTGGTCTGCACCAAATCCATGCCCCTGATTCATGGCTCATGCGCTTCTATCATTATTAGTGAGGGGTGCCTCTGTCCTCCCCCCTTCCTTAGTTCAATCTCTATATCTGATTGACATTATTTGGGGGTCTGTTACTGATTAGGGATGGGGACTTGTTTTCCTGAAATCAAAGTCATTAATTGTTCACATTTCAGGACAGTGGTGCATGCATATGTGCCTACTGTACAGCAGTCTTCCCATTCACAATTAGGCTCACATCAACTGGTAAGAAGTCTACCAAATTATATTGTGGTCTGACATAGTTTAAATAAGAACATCATTTTTTGGCTCGAAAATTCAGTGATCATGTTTTAATCATGTAATCACTGGAGGTAGAGAACCATACTGCTCGTTATATTAGTTTGGATTTTTTTTATCGACAAAACTGAAAAATAAAAGGAATGCACATTTGACACGAAGGTTATAAACAAATTGTTTAAAGTATAGAACTGTTGTTTTTGTTTAACCGAGATGCCATTTTCAATAACTAATTTTTTTAGAAGTGCGAAGTACATAAAAATGAGTTGCCTCCTACCGACACAGTTTTGGTGAATGAACCGTCCGACCATAGGTCGGCGGTTCCGAACACCTAATTACGATACGACCGCAATATGTGCAGTAGGAAACTTCCATTTTTCTATGGGAGCTTGTGCGGCGGGCGAAAACTGCACGCAGCCCAAGCTCCCATTGAGACATGGAAGTGTGTGAAAAACCCTGCACCATGGGGCAGGCACAATGCAGGGCCCAGGCCCAAATGTGGAGACCGCAGAGGGAAGGGGGCCCTGCGAGGGGCCCCCAATATCGCCTTCTGACAACATTCCCATGTCGGAAAGGCCGACATGGAATGTCTTTCGGAAACCGACATCATAACACCGATGGCAGAATTGCTGTCCTTAAGGGACAATGGTGAGATTCCAACTGACGGACGGGCTCTATGAGTTTGTTGAAAAGTGTTGGTCGGTCCCTCCGACTGCTGCCTCGGACCGCATGCAATGTAATGCATCACTCAGTTAGACCGCAGCAGTAGATGCCGGTCAGACTGCAACCGACAAGCCGTCGGTTGCAGTCTAACCAGCATCGTACTTAGGTCCTATATTGTGGTTCTGAAGCCAGCAATCATATCCTGTTTTCCATTTTTATTCATGTGCTAGGCACTTTTTCAAATGATTCTACTCTTTAAGAAGCATTTGAAGGGTTTGTATTACTGTGAGATCTAGCAATGCTATTCTGAGTCTAGAATGTTTATAGTCTTGCAAATGGTGTGTGGATCAGTTTCACTGCTGCTGTACCATGTTTGCTGTTTGACATTAATGATATACTGAAAACATGTCTCTTGAACTGCTGAAATAAAGCGAGAACATAACTTCATGCAACTAGAATAAGTTAGTAGAAAAGTTAGTTGATACTATATTTTGTTAGTATCCAACAAATGTTAGAAGTAAAAAATGTCCAAGTGTTTTAAAGAGATTTAAAGGGGGGTTAATGTTTGGCAAAATTTGTTGCTGATCTTTATTTATAAAATTATTACATTCAAATAGTATGAAACTTGATACACCCTAAAAGTGAAATAAAATTTCAACTCTTATTTATTTTTCGACTGCCGCAGGGAAGAACATCTGAGGTGCTCATTCTTCCATTGTCTCCATGTGTCAAGCAGAATTGCTGAATTGTCACACAGTAAATGGGACTATTGTCCACAGCACTTATTAACCACCACTGTGCACCAGATTTTTAAAAAAAAGTATTTTTAAAATATAGAACTGATATTATCACACGTTAGCCACGGCACACACCTCTTCAGTATCACTTACACAAATTGGTATTCAACACCACTAGTTTCTTGCTGCACATAGGGAAACGTATCGAAAAAGGCATGAAGAGAAGAAGAGGTAGGCATGCTGAAAAAGGGGTGGAGATCAAGGGGAAGGAGTGCAACGGTTAAGGATAATCAAAGGGTATTACATCATATACAAGAGAATAAAAATGTTTTAGTTCAGTTCATAGCCTGAACACCTTCTACACATTAAAAAATGCCCTTCTTTCAGAACTAATATAACCAAGAAAAGTGGTACCATTTTAATACATGGACTAAGGAACTATTTTGCTATATGCATTCAGTGTATACTGCTATTTGCAGAGCAAATAAGGCTTTAAAATGTTAAAAAACAGACTGCTGCACTTATATCAAACCCAAAGCACAGGTGCGATCCCTCTAACGTTCACAACACAGCCAGTGAGCTGTTAGCATCTACCGACAAGAAATTGAACTAGTCTCATTGTTTGGGCCTACAAACATACAAGTCAATGGGTGACCAGAAATATTTAACATCAAGTTTGAGCCATTTTCTGAAGCATACAGTTAGGAGTAGATACATTATTCATATAAAGTACATACACATGTCAAAAAGTTGTTGAAGGAATACCTGGAAACCTTGGCAGACCAGAAAGACTCAAGTTGTGAAACTTCAAAACTATAAAGACTCTTATTATGGTATTAAAGGGTTTTTGGTACAGCATTCACTTGTGGACTACCTACACTTGATTAGCTCTTCTAAGATGTTATCCAAAAGGACCCAAACTCCAAAACGCTTGGGTTACAGCAACACACCTTGATATCGTGCTTCTTTTTACTATTTTGTTTTCAGTCTAAAAATATCCAGAAATCTATCAAGTGTGCCGGGCCTCAACCAATTTTAATATAAAGGTTCACCCACAATATGAAAAGGAGAATATGTTTTGCTACTACTTGAAATCTATGCAATGCAGCTGGATACAATATTGTAGACACCTAAAAGTTCAATGTATGGATTAAGCTTTTGTATGATACTCTGAGTTTAAACACCGATACCTTTTCTTCTGTGGCTTACGTTTACAATTCGATACAAAAGGAGATGATGGACGGAGCGTTTGAGCAAATCAAACACTCATCCCCAGTCAACTGATCTGGGTTTAATGCATCACCATTCTTTAGCTCACTCAGCCACCCCAGTTCAGACATGGCCATATGCAAATCAGTCTGACCCTGTGCCTCATGGGAACAGTCCAGCCCGAACTGCCAAGCCAGGTCTTCCCTGGACCGGAAACAAGCATCCTGGGACCGGTTTCGGATTCATAATCCTCATCAGCCAGGCTGTCTTGAATCCAGTGGCCAAGTGAGCAAGGGATGAGCATACCCTGCCACACTTAGGGCGAACAAAGCGATACAAAAGGAGGTGTTACGTTCACAATTAGCAGAGTCATCACTCTGTACATAGATTTAAAGCTGAAGGGATGTACTTTGAATGCAAGATCACAAAGTTATGGTTGTTTTCCATGGTTTGGAATCCCATGGTACCTAAGCACAAAGGCAGAACGCCAAAGAGTTGATATATTCTGAATAGATAAATGAGTTGCTTTCTGCCACAGAAAATACAAGAAAAGATGCCTTGGATTCACTCTAACCAAGTGTTCTTTTCTATGGTACCCCTTAGCAGTAAAAGACAAACCCCGAGGTGCAGATTAACACTCCTGAGTGTAAGAATACTTTTCCCGGAGTAACTGAAAAAACCATTGCTTTACGATAACATATTGGACTATTTTGGCTGATGCCACTAATTGAATCTGTTCATTCATTTCTCATTAAAAATGAGCATACCTGAAAAAATGTGTACATTATCTCTGTGTAATTCTGCATAAAAATCAAACTGTCTTAGCAAGACATCCTCTATGGCAAAGCTTTTTGCATACATTTAAAGGAGCCCCTTGAGGTCGCACAACTTTTTTTTTTTTAAACAATGAATACTTTCCATGTATCCTGTTTTGCAAGGCACAGTGATGTGAACCAAGTCAAGGATCCAGGAATAAAGGCTTACTACTGCTACTGAATGCTGCTGCCTATGTCTAGTTTCTGAGACTTATCCAACACATAGTTGAATGAAGCACATCCGAAAAGTGTAAAATAAATGACTAAGTGCCTCAATATATTTTCAAGGAACCCTTTATTTAGGGCCTGTAGTAAATCGTAAAGTATCATTTTGCACCTCTGGTTGCAGACATTTCTTAAAATTGACTTATGCAGCTTGAAAAAAGTCGTTTCGCTTTTCCATGCAGTCATTGAAATGCATTAATGCCTGCTTCAAACTGTCTGCGTCACATATCTAGTGGCCTAAAGAACTTTTTCATTGATACTCATATCAAATTACTTCAAAAAGCTTTGCTCACAGTACAAGAGATGAGACATGGCTATTTACATATAACCAGGGCGATGTAACAATTATCCCACACCATACAGATGAATGAACTTGAGCTGAGAGATGGTGCAGGATAATGACAAGTGGACACAATTATAGAAACTAAGGGACAGAATAATGTCAAAACAATAAACAACAGATCCTCCTCAAGAAATGGACAGGAACAAATAATAATCCAAAGACTTGGACAAACAAGATCTTTAAGCTGGGGGTATGTAGCACAGGACTGATAAAAGCTGTGTTTGCCCTTGCAAACCTGTGTTTTTTCTACCTTTTTGTACCCCTTGTTTCACACACCTCCAGTGGTCTGAGATCTGCTAAACACGTTAAGCCACTGCATGGTTCGTGCGTAAATTACATGCACTTCGCTTTCAATGCAGATCCACGCGTTGCTACAAGACTGCCATCAGGATATAAAAATATACTAGGCTGGCACTAAAAGGCATAGCAGTATATTACTAGCGATTGTATTGTAAGCTAAAGATTAAACGTGTAGCATCTATCAATTTAAAAATATTCTAGGAATAACAAGTTGCACTAGGAGGTATGACATGTTATTTGCATAGTTATGATATCCAGTACCAGTGTCATGGGAGTTGTTGGTAACTGGAGTGAGACCTAAATCTCCAGTACTTTTGCTAAACACTGAACACACTGATCTGAACTATTATTGCACTTTTTTCTTGTTATAGATGTTTGGTGTTTGTAAAGACGACTCACCCCATAATTCACTATTCCTCTATGTACCCGGTAGAAGCTACAGGTTTGACTATTGCGGTGAGAGGGAATAGAGTAAGGTAGAGGCAAGCTTTTTTTCCCAATTGTACTGTGGGCAATCTGAGATACGGATCCCTATTCTTTCTTCTGGTTTCAGTTTTAAGTTTAAAGCGTGGTAAAGGTTGTCTACATCCCCAGTAATGTATTACCTTTTTAAAAAATGTATTTCTGTGTATACATAACTTGCACAGATGCATCCTATTGTTTTCTGTATCACAATCAAAGGCAAGTACACCAACAAAAGGAACAAATGCATCTCAGAGATATTGCTGAAATTCTCGGAATTACCAATCAATGAGAAAATAGCAATGTTTCAAAGAATGAAACACAACTCTAAACTTCTAACATTTGAATGGTGATAACTCACGACTTCATACAAAAATCTTGAGGGCAGCTTTTACAAACTGATATTAAATGTAACTTTAGTTTTTGAAAATACATCCAGTTTTATAATTAATCAGAACAATTACTTGTGCAGCGAGTGAGACCAAATTCACTATCCTGATGTACCCGTGGGAAACTGTTACTAGCAGATCTTCAAAGGTTTTTCTTGAACAAAAGGTAGGACATAACAGTCTAGTAATTTGTCCTTTGACCAAAAACGCTTTGACATCTCCCAGTGTTAAGTTATATTCATTGAAGAATTATCGTCAAAGAACCCAAGGAGGGCTGGCAAATTCCTGTCATTTAAGAACGAAAATGCTTGTTTCGTTTTGGGGGAAAACTACAGTCTCTGTAGGTTTTTTGAGATAAAACATTTCAGTTTAGAAAATATTCTGCCACATTGTTTTTACAAACTAGGCCTCTCTGAGTTTTGCATGATCTGATTTGAAATATCTAAACCCATGTACCTTTATACCTGTAGTTATTGTAAGGTCACAGATTTGACGGGAAAGGCATTTTTTGTTTTCCTAATCACTTAACAATGCTGAAGGACGAAACTGCACTTAAGCACATTCACTATGACTCCTGTGTGGAAAGTTTGGCACTGAGCCATCAAGTGTGCCAAAGCAAATAAGGGGGTCTAAAGTTGCAATTTCCCATTTACATTCCTGTAATAAACTTTGCTCTCTGATATAGAAAAAATGGCTACAAGGAATCACACCAAATTTGGTACACATTTACAACTTTACTCACTTTTTGTGATTTGGTCTAAATCCATTCTGCAGTTTTTGAGAAATTATCATTTAAAAAGGGGCTTGGGTTGGCCATGAAGAGGTTACCACTGAGGAAAATGTGGAGATATCTACCCTGTTGATCTCACAGGAGTCCCCCTGGACTCCTGAGGCACTACCAGACTAACCCACATTTAATAAAATAGCTGCTGTTGATTGGTCAATGGAGCCTTTTGCCCTCCAAGTCATTTCACCAAAACAATCTGATTAGCTGGCTGCAACAACAGAGAAAATGTTGCTGGTGTTATTACAAGCACTCATGACTTACAGGGCCATAGCTTCAGGGAGGTGTTTGGGGTATTACATCCACCCCTATCTTAAATATATTTTCTGATAAATAGTCGGCTACAGGTGCTTTCAGTCGGGTATTGCAAAAAGTCAATTGGATTTCACCAGGGATTTTTACATACACAGTGACAAAAAGACATACACACTGTCTCCCTCTGTTTTGAAAGTCCTCAAAATTATTGGTAACTTTACAGAATATTGTGTTTTCTCTCTTAGCATTCCTACCAACTGGCATTCCTCTCCCTTTCCACTGCCCCTTAGGAACCTCTCATGACAGCCTGATTGTCGGAAAATCTGAAGCTCACACCCCCTCAGCCTTACGTACCAAGCTACGCCCCTGGGAACTTGGTCCCCGAGTCCTGAAAACGATTTGAGCACACTCTGAATCCCAGTCACATGTGGACGGGGAGCCGTCAGGCCCTGTAGCCAACACTATTGGAGCAGCCAACTCCTTTGGCCAAGCGCAGCAGAGATTGACCTCAGCCAACCACCCTGGCAATGGTCTGCTGATAACATCATTCAATCAATCATTGTGAAAGTGGCCCATAGGCTTTCTGGACTTCAAGTATTTCAACAAGCTACACATGTGCTCAATTTTGGATCACCCTTCAAGTGATTATGAACATAATCGTTGCTGGGCATATTTCTGTCAACTTACCCACAGTCGGTGGATTTAACCTTCTTTCTACTGTCATTCACCCACCTAACAAACAACATGCTTCCATAAACTTTAATGGGATAGCCCACTTTAAAAACCTTGAACACCCACTAAAAAGAGTTTGTTCTCTAGTCACCTTGATGGGATTATCTACTTAAATACATCACCTGACCCGCAATTTAAGGCAAGAGGGTAACAGGTATACATTGGCGAGTAATAAGACACTTAAAGCTGGGCCCTATGGAGAACCCACCCAAATGTATTAAAATACACTACACCCGTTCTTGAGATGAGCGCAATGGCATACAACATTAGAGCTATGCTTACAAAAACAATGTGCGTTAAAACATCTCTAAGTGGGTGCCTTTACATTCAGCATTATTCAACAATCTGAGTAACCCTTACATTCTACATTAATCAAAATCTTCAACAAAATTATGCAAATAAACATCCACGCATTAATAATCTTCCTCTATACATAGAATTTGTTTACATCACCATAGAACAACTATTTAACACAAGCACATGCCCAGATATCAACTGGTGGATAACATATTGTGAACAGAAGCTTTAGCTTTTCTTTAGCTTTTTTTTTTTTTGCAACATGGTTTGGCTTTAAGACACAACCCTACTTTGCAACCGACCATGGCAACCAACATCAGGTACACAGCCTTTGCATTTTTTAACATGGAGGACTGCAAGTACCAAAAACCTATAGCCACAGTTGCCTCCAGTTCTTACCCTATTTCCATTTTAAGCAGCCACACTTGTAAACACAGTGATAATATTCTTTATGTGACTAAAGGTCCTTTACTACTAACTTTCCTTTTTTTTTTAAATGTGAGGGGTTAGGGAGGAATTTGAATAACAGTATCATGGAGGATGTCACGAGTGATGTAATTTGAGATGTCATCAATGTTGTCATTTAGCATGTCATGAATCTATATTACTATTATAAAGCAAGAACTTTGAACCTTTGAGGCGGGTAAACTCGGGAATCCACACACCCGATACATCATTGTAATCGTCAGGGTGTGCAGATGGACACAGGCTATATAAACTATAAAAATATGCGTTATTTAAAAAAATGTACCTTAAAAAAAAAGTAGTCCCTTCGAAGTAGCGCCGGCCGCGACCTGCGTGCTGATGTCAGGAGCGCGAGGAGGAGCGGCGTCCAGGGGCGGCGGACATGGCGCGGGAGAGGAGCGGTGACGAGCGGAGTACAGGCGGTGAGGACCGGCGGACAGGCGGGAGGAGCGGCGGAGTGGTGAACTTAGGAGCGCGGGGGAGGAGCGGCGGCTGAGGTAAGGCTCCGGGGGACCCACGGACAATGTCGGGGCAGGCGGGGGTCGGGGCAGGCGGGGGTCAGGGCAGGCGGGGGTCAGGGCAGGCGGTGGTCGGGGCAGGCGGGGGCCCGGGCTGCTGGACAATGTCGGGGCGGGCGGGGGGCGGGGGAAGCCCGATTGCTCCCAGACAAGGTCGGGACGGGCTGCTAGTGATGTAATATGAGAGATCATATAGTGCATGATGCGGGTGAAAGTTATAGTTAGTTTATTAAACTATAATTGGCCAATTTCTGTGTTTTTATGCTTTTTAAACATCAGTTCTTATCTTATTTGAACATCTAGCTATGAAGTTACTTTAATCTTGTTTTATTCAGTGATTTTCTTTTTTACACGTAAGCCAAGATCTGGTTATCTTACATAACTTTATTTGGCCTTACATATGTCTCTATTGAAAAGCCATTTTTGTTTCTCTAACAAACTTTGACAGTGTTTGATGATTCTGCACGAAGCTTTCCCAAAAAAAGTGATGGACTGATTTGGGTTCTCCATGGTAAATTTAAAGCAGTTCCATCTGACAGGTTGCAGGGATACTAAATATAATTACACCAAAAATGTGTCAGGTGGGCTTGAATGGGTTAAAAAATTAAAAATATCCAGGAGCATTTGTCCGCGAACTGTCACTGAATCCAGGTTCAAGGGCTGTTCCCAGGCCCAAATCTAAAAAAATAATGAACTATTTCCCCATAGTCCACTTCAAGTCCAACAAATCTTTAGTCCTGATTTAGATTTTGGCGGGACTACTGTTGTCATTTCGCAGCGCAGTTTCCAAGTACTCTGTCAATCTGACAGAATCCCTATTTCAATCAATCAATCAAGCAGGGGTTTGTGTAGCACGCTACTCACCCATGAGGGTCTCAAGGTGCTGGGGAGGGGGGGCGGCTCCGGATCAGTCGAAGAACCAGGTCTTGAGGTCCTTCCTGAACGCATGCAGGGTCGGGGAGCGTCTGAGGTTCACATGGAGCTTGCTCCAGGTCCTAGCTACGATGTGGGAGAAGGCTCTCCCGCCCGTTCTGTTTCTGCGAATGCGGGGGACCTCCGCCAGGGCGAGGTCGGCGGAGCGGAGGTTCCTTTTGGGTATGTAGAAAGATACTCTCTCGTTGAGGTATGTGGGTCCAATGTTGTTGAGGGATTTGTAGGCATGGGTGAGGATTTTGAAGGTGACCCTCTTCTCGACGGGGAGCCAGTGGAGGCCTCAAAGGTGTTGGGTCATGTGTTCGTGACGCGGTATCCAGAGGATGAGTCTGGCTGTGGCGTTCTGGATGGTTTGGAGTTTGTGTAGAAGAGCTCTGTTGATTCCGGTGCAGAGGGCATGGCCATAGTCCAGTCTGTTGGTTATGATCACGTGGGTGACTGTCCTGCTGCAGTCGGGGGGATTAATTTGAAGGTCTTATGGAGGATGCGGAGGCAGCTGAAGCTAGTGGAGGCGACAGCATTGATCAGACGATTCAGGGAGAGGGAGGAGTCCAGGATGATGCTGAGGTTTCGTGCATGGTCAGTCGGGGTGGGTGGGTTCCCGAGTGCGGAGGGCCACCAGGTGTAGCCCCAGGCAGAGGTGCAGGGTCCGAGGATAAGGACCTCAGTCTTCTCTGAGTTGAGCTTCAAACAGCTGTCTTTCATCCAGGTTGCCACATTCTTCATTCCTTCCTGGAAGTAGAGTCTGGTGTCTTCGGGATTCTTCGTGAGTGAGAGGATGAGCTGGGTGTCATTGGCATAGGATACAATGCTGAGCCCATGCTGTCTGACAACAGCGGTGAGGGGTGCCATGTAGATGTACAAAAGCGTGGGGCTGAGCGATGATCCTTGGGGTACTCCGCAGTTGATGTGGGTGGGTTCGGAGAGGTAGGGAGGGAGTCTGATCCTCTAGGTTCTGCCAGAGAGGAAGGATTGGATCTAGTCGAGGGCGGTTCCTTGTATCTCCGCATCGTGAAGTCTGGCTCAGAGTGCGAGATGGTGTCGAAGGCTTTGGAGAGGTCTAGAAGGATGAGGGCCGCGGTGTGTCCCTGGTCGAGTAGCATGCGGATGTCGTCAGTGGCGGCGAGCAGGGCAGTCTCGGTGCTGTGGTTGCTGCGGAATCCAGACTGGGAGACGTCTAGGATGCAGTTCTCTTCAATGGAGGTGGTCAGCTGGGCGTTAACGAATCTCTCTGTGACTTTGGCCGCGAAGGGGAGGAGAGAGATGGGTCGGTAGTTTTTCAAGTCCGTGGGGTCGGCCGTTGGTTTCTTGAGGAGGGGTTTAACCTCTGCCCGCTTCCAGTCGTCTGGGCAGATGCCGGATTTGAAGGAAGAGTTGATGGTCCGTCCAAGTTCGGGTGCGATTGTGGCCCTGTGGAATATCTGTGGTGGGCAGGGGTCCTTTGGGGCTCCTGAGTGGGTTTTCTTCATGGTCGCGGTGATGTGTTTGACAGTGGCGGGATCCCAGGTCATGATGGTGGACTTGTCGGCGGAGGTGGTGTTCGGAGGGGTTGTTCGGTGCTGGTTCGCTGAAGTTGTCGTAGAGGACCTTGATCTTCAGATGGAAGTAGGAGCTGAGTTTGTTGCAGAGTTCCTGGGAAGGTGGGATGACCGTGGCTTCGCAGGTGGGTTTATTGGACTGCTGTATGATGTTGACTAGTTCCTTGGCGTTGGTTGGTTGGTCTGGACTTTGTCTCTTATGAAGGTCCGTTTGGTGTGTCTTTTGCGCTGGTGGTATTCCTTCAGGGGGCTCCTGTGGTTGTTCTGTGCTTCCGTGTTTTTAGTAATGCATATCAGTAGGCTCTGTTTCTGTCCGCTAACAGCCTGTTATTTGACTTAGGCGCCTTGACGCCCACTGGGCATAGCTGCGCGTTATAAATGATATTTAAATTAAAATTAAATTAAATTAGTATCGCCAGGTTTTCTCTAGGCTTCTGCAGGAGCGCCAGGCTTTTTGTAGTTCTGTGGTGACCCAGGCGGCCTTCAGAGGGCGTTGTTTGAAGGGGTGGTGGAGGGGAGCGAGCTTGTCAGCGCAGCAGGAGATCCATCGGTGAAGTTCTCTGGCTAAGGCGTTGGTGTCGGTAGTGGCACTGTTTTTTTAAAATTATATTTAGATGTATGCAGTCTGAAACTCCGTCCTCATCGACAGAGTGTTTAACCTTGCGTAGGTAGCTCGCCTCTGCCAAAGCAGCAGACACCTACGTTGGCTAATTGTACTGAAAAATAGAAAAGGGCAGTAAAGGCTATGTGCTAATCGCACTAGTATGTATCTACATAAGTTTCAATCTCTGAAAGCTCAACTATTTATGATCCTACACCCAAGCAATCAGCCTACACATAGAATTATTAGAACTAAAGCAGGAGCATTAATTTTATCTCGGTAAATATGTTATACTTAATTAAGAATGACATCAAATAATATCCTCAGACCAAATTGTTACAAAATATTCCTATTATCTGGATTTCAGCATCAAAAAGACATTCCCCTGAACAATAAGTATTCAGCCTAAACTCCTCTTCAAGGGGTGAACATTTCTAATACACAGAGTCACATACTCTTGTTGCAAATTTCTCCATTTATTTGTATTCTTTGTATACAGAAAATTAATCAGCCTAGCCCACGTGTTTTGTCCATGCAAACTTCACAGAGCAAATAATCCATATGTGTTCTCTCTGGTAGACAAAACTGCACTGTACAGTCTCTTTTTTCAGGTGTGATCCCAAAATGAGACACAAATTCTTCTCCACATCTCAAAATCTAGATAAAGATAGCATGCCATTACACTCCAATAATTATTCACCAGAAAGAATAAGTTCTTCCCACTGGGGTTAATATCTCCATAACCTCTACTGAGTAACGACCTTCGTTTCAGGGTCCGGATCCAGAAGACGAAGATCGTTACTCAGTAGAGGTTATGCAGACACTAATCCCAGTGGGAACTGACTGTGGTGCATAGTGTGATGACTGAGTGTGGTTTTCCAATGTAAAATAGTCCCATATGAACTCCGATAGAAGCATGCGCTAGAAGGCTAAATAATACACCAAATGGCCAACAGCACGATACTATATTGGGCGGAGCCAAAGCTATTTTAAAGATTAAGTGAAAAAATGTCTTACAGACAACTGCGCTATCAATCCAGACCTAAAAAGGACCATCTTAGATGTTATCTATTTGCCTCAAATATTCCCTCTACCCATCTATCAATCAAACAAATACACAAATTATGAATTTTATTACCTTAATTCAAAAACTAAAAATATGCAAAAATCGAAATTTTAAATGGGAAGGTTGGAGTGTTTTCACAGTTTAGTTTTACTTCTAAAAAAAGTCTCAGTTGCATTTAATGTATGCTCTCTATTTGCCAATCATCCTTACTGGATTCTGTCTGCTGTGCTGCATTGCTCCCATGAATCAAGATGAGGATACCAACTCAATTTTTATCTTCAAATTTGTTCACATTTACAAAGTGTTTTTCAATTTTGCTTTTATAAGCATGTATAGTTTATTATTCTGCTAATATTACTTATTTTCTAAACTGTCACGGACCCCCTGAGTTAGCATCACTGACCCCCAGGATTCCACTTGCACTAGTCCATTTCGTTTACCTCTGCCACCTTGCTAAACACAGAGGTCTAGCTACTCTACTCTCGAAAACCTGGTCAAGCTGGATAGAATACATTACAGCTACACATGAAGTCGTGCCAAGGTGGGTAACAGGAAATGTGGATGAATTGATATTTGCTTTATTCTGTAGTCACAATAAATGCAAACAGGAGTGGATTTACGGACAGGGCTTCTTTCAGCATATCTGTTTTTCCCTGGGGGTCAGCCTGGAATTTCATTTTCAACCCGTAGGGTGTTTTTTCCTTCTGGTTGATGCTTACACTATTTCTTTCCAGGGTTGTTAAATTGTGCAAAAACTTCTGAATATGACCTTTGCAAAATCAGCTATTTTCAAGTTCCAGGGTTTGTGCTGCAGGCTAAAACTAAATGTCTTTCATTCACACTTTGTGCTGCAGCTTTGGTAATTCATAGAACTGTTGTAATGCATCCCAAAATAGAAAACAAATATAGTGCTGCCTCTTAAAAAGACCACCACCAATTTGGCATCTTGGGGGTTTGGCTCAACTAGCCAAGATGACAGACTCCTAATCCTGGAGTGCCTCATCGGCCAGCACTTATCCTGCAGGCAGCATACTTCCACAGGAGCCAACCCAAGCTGAGAGGCCTCTGGGGATGAGCAAGACCCCCTTGGGAAACAATTCAAGGGGTGCCTCCATTTTGACGGGGGCCAGGTGGACGAGATCGGCCAGGAGTAAGGCGCAGCAGGCGTCAGGAGGACTAGGCCGCAGGCCCTGCTGGATCGCCAGTTAACACCCGCATTCACACGGGAGTCTGGGGCCCGCAGCAAACATGAGTCCTGAGAGGCGTCGCTAGAGTGGGGCCTGGAGCCCCCCGACCCCTTTCTGCCACGAGGGGCTACAAGTGACTGTACGGGGCTTGGCCGCCCAGCTGATCGGCAAATTCCTACCGCCCTGGCAAGCACAGCGCTTGGGCTCTGAACTTATGAGCACAGCAGAGCCTGAAATACGGCGACGCCTGCCCCTGGAGGCACCTGAGACCTGGGGAGTGGCTTCATTTGCAGAAACTGAGGCAGGAGAGCTCCGGGACAGGGAGTCCCTATACCAGAGCCGGCTCCTCCATTGGTGCGAAGAAGTGTTGCCCCACTAACTAAAATGGCCTCAGAGATGAAAAATAATATGGTAATACAGTTAATTTATTACCATTTTATTTTTTATCAACCTGTCCCGAACCAAGTGTTAGGATGGGGCATGGCCTGCTGAGTGGTAGCAGCAGGGAGGAGTGGTGGGCTGCCTGTGCGCTAGTTTACATTGTGAATGTCTTTTGCCGGCAGTCTAGCGAAGGCCAGCCAGACAATCGAACTTTCAATTTCTCAACCCAGCTGTCCTAGACAGCTGGGATTAGAGCAAGCATAGGACTCCAAAGTGCTCGAGAGCATCAAGGGAGGTGCTCCCTCCAATCCTAGAGCTTTTCCCATGCTAATTAACAGCATTAGAGCAGCACCAGGATTGGTTAAGGGAGTTGGCTGGGGCCCGCGCTGGAGTCTCGACAAGAGAAGAGAACTAGAGCGAGGAGGACGTGTCGTCTGCTGCATTCAAGGTAAGTGGCTTTTTATATTATTATGTAAGAGAAGAGCGTGCATCCAAACCACCCATTTGCCCACCTCACCACTCTTGGAGTTGCCAGCCGCCACTGCCCCATCCATGGTGAGACGTTGAAGGAGTTGACGTATCCCCCCTCGAGAAAGAGAGAGAGATTGTTTCACTATGATGTCATGATATACATTAGGTACGGTACAGAAAGGGGACTGTAAGATAGGTTTACTCTCTGGGTCTACCCCACAATGCTTTTCTGGGAGTGGAATAGTGGATCAATGTGCCCCTTGCACTTTCACATGTTAAAGATTGGGTAGCCAGCAGTTGTTGGACTGCCCTGGGGTTGGGGTGTTGGGACACCTCTTTTAAGGTTTACTGTTGAGGGGAACAAGGTATCGAGGGGAGGGCTGGGGGCAGAGCAGGGAGGCGTTGTTGGCTATTGCTGACTATAACTCGGGGTAAGCACTAATCTGGGTGAGGGCGCAAGCCCCCTTTGAGGTCACAATGGGCAAAGCAGATAGAGAGGGAGGATATGTCCTGGTGGAGGGTCGATTATATGGCAAGCAAGTAGTGCTGGGTGGCATGTTTGCACCCAACCAGGACCGCATACACTCTCTGAGGTCACTCCCTTCACAACTGGGCCACCTGGCAGAAAGTGCCCTGCTTCTTGGAAGTAACTTCAATAGTGTACACCACCCTGTACGCTCCACGTCCGATGCTGGGGCACTTGCACATAAAACTGCGAAGGGTCCGAGAGACTGTATGTCTCACTGGGAGCTAGAGGCGGTTTGGTGTATACAACATGGTTCAGACAGGGATTACTCATATTACTCTAGTATGTACAAAATCCACACACAACTCAACCGCAATGTCTGCTCTAGGGGGCTGTGTCGGTATGAAACTCAAACAGAATATCTCAGATGCACTCTTTCAGACCATAGTCCGCTACTGCTGACCTTTAAACCTGTAGACGAACGTCCAGCAATCCATGTGGCGACTTCACCTGGCAGCCCTCACAGATATCCCTTATCTCGATACACTGCGAGATGCAATAGTTCATTACTTCACAGCCTACCAACGGACAATCCCGAGCTGCCTGGTTGAATGGGAGGCCTTTAAGGTGGTGGTCTGAGGGCATTGACTGAACCAGACTGTTGGGAGTCCACCGGTAACTTGACCAAGAACTAACGCAATTATGGGGCAAACTACACAAACTAGTTAATAAATTGGGGCCGGATCCAGAGGCTCTAGCTAGGTTGTTAGAAACAAGTGAGAAATAAAATGTTGTCCTGGAACGTCTAATACACCATAACTATAACGTACATATTAGCCAAGCACATGAAGAGGAGGGAAGAATGGGAAACTCCTGGCCAGGCTTACTCGGCCGGAGAGTAGAGGCACCCCCATCACCAGCCTACTTTCACAGGAGGAAGCAATGCTCTCCTCCCTTAAAGACATTAACTAGGTGTTTAGAGGTTATTACGCCACACTGTACCGACCAATATGCACCGACCTGCTAGGGTCTCATCATTCCCTCCTGGACCACTTGGCGCTCCTACACTTCCCCATTGAGGATGCCGAAGACTTGGGAGGCCCAATCACAGTTCAGGAAATAAGGAGCGCCATCATAGACATGTTTTGTTATGTTATTAATTTCGTAAAGCGCATAGCTGCCCCAGTAAAGGGGCGTCCCAGCGCTGATCCCAATGCAAAGAGGCGAGCGAGTTATTTCGGGAAGAGATAGCCTTTCGGAAGGATACATGATTTTGGATGTTTCTGATGTTAGGAGGAAGAGCATTCCAGAGTTTACTAGTAGATCTCCTGGAACAGGACTGCCGGCGGAATTGTATGCTGTCTATGCCAGAGTATTGTCTATGAGACTGGCACTTGACTCGAGGCTCCTTCCATCCTCTACTACAGGGGCGTCGATTGTTCCTCTACCTAAGTCCAAGGCCCCAGAGTCACAGCCATAGCATTCCGGCCCATCTCCATGCTAAACATGGACTTTAAAATACTCACTAAGGTGTTGGTGACTAGGCTGTTGCCGCATATGAGGACACTGATCCATAAAAACCAAAATGGGTTTATCAATATTCGTCAGCTATATAGCATTCTTTACAACAGCAACTTAACGACCAAACTGCAGGCTATCAACATGTCAGTAGACCTGGAAAAAGCCTTTAATACCATAAGGTGGACTTTCTTGAGGAGGTTATGCCCCACATGGGTTTCAGTTTGCACTGGGTCAAATGTGTATGGCTATTGTCTACAAGCCCCACTGCCTTAGTCAAAACAGGTTGCACGATCTCTGACTCATATGACATACACCAGGGCACGAGACAGGGGTGCTCTCTGTCTTCCCTCCTGCTTGCTACTGTTGTTAAGCCATTGGCGCAGGGGTGTGAACATAACATATGCCTCTAAGCAGAAGATCTGCTGATCTATATGGCGAACAGGGAAGTGGACATTGCCTACATGTTACAGCTAATAAAAGAGTTCGGGACTTATTCAGGTCTTCAAGGGACTATGGCAAAGACGTGTATGTTTCTGGTAGTCCGTGACACCCCCTAGACAACGGGTTTTCCACTTGCCATACTCTGGGCACCACATACCTTTATTAGGCATTCAAATCTTTCATGAGATGAAGGACTTGCTGGGGGCCATTTGGAAGTGGCATTGCAATCCCTCAGGTCTTGAGATCCCTTCTGGAGATCGCTTGGACTGCCTCTTAAACCACGTATTGGATCTCCAAAACGGTGATGCTTCCGGGGCTACTATACTACTTCACTAATTTATTGGTGGGTATACTGACTCCCAGATTTCATACAGTTGGACACCATCCTTCGGGAATTAATTTGGGATGGACGTTGCCATAGGGTCTCACCTGAGACTCTCCACCAGCCTCCACTGGAAGGTGGGTTGGTAGTCTCTAACTTTGAGCTATATTTTGCAGAGGCCCAACTCCAGTGGATCACCCGGTGGCTGGACGGTGCTAATCAAGCAGAGCTTGGTCCGACTGGCCTGGAACCGAATCAAGGGGACTTACAGGCCAAACTTCTTAAACCGGCCCTGAATATTCCGCGGCCAGGGTTTCTGCTAAACACCGTGCTGCGATGCTGGCATAGGTGTGTCAAAGGTATGGGCAGAAATGTACTTTATGCATCTGCACTGCCGTTGGTGGCCCTGCAGCATGGGAACCCTCTCTCTTTCACTGCCAAGCAACTCGCCATATGGATGGAGGCGGAGAACGCGACGATCAGTAATTGTTACCATATGGGCACACTAATCTCACTAGAGGAGCTGGCCGCACAGAATGACCTGCCACAGTGCCAATTGCTTACCTATGAGGCGATGTGGTGGACCTTCTGGGGACTATGGGGCATTGGTGTTGAGGAACCACAAACCCATACTGTATTCCAGTTATTACTGACAATGGGGTCGGGCCGCACCTCATCACATGGTCCTATAAAGCATTAAATGTGATGGCTAGGAAATCCCTGGATGTGCTTAAAGAAAAATGGGAAACGGTGCTGGGAAGTGACATCACCGACCCGAAACGGGGTAAAATCCTGGCATACCTGCAGAGCGCGTCACACAATACATGGCTAAAGCATATACAGTTTAACTACACACACGACATGCCTGACCCCACAGAAAACCATCGCCATTTATGGGGGAGTATCAGGGATGTGCCCCCGTTCTGAATTTCAAGATGCAAACTTTTGCAACATAATGTGGGTCGTGCACTCATCTACAGACGTACTGGGGAACTATGCTGGCAAAACTAAATGCAATCTTCAATTGTAAGCTCATGTGCGTTATAAAGATGTGTTTGTTGGGCATATTTTCCAAACCCAAACCTAAGAAGATCGGAATAGGGTTCCTGGATTTGGCTGATACTGGTGACGAGATGCATAGCAATGGCCTAGAAGTCCAGGGAGGGGCCTGGTGTGGATTACTGGATCAGAGATGTAACCATGTGGGCCCAAGCAGAAAGAAGAGCTCTACCAAGAGAGGAGACCGGTGGGGTGCATAGGAAACCGATAGCTGGCCTCTGGACGGAGGTGTTGGAAGAATGGGAAACCCTTCTGGGTGCAATGAGTCCTCTTAGCAATCCCCAGAGAGGGTAGCCAGCTTGAAAATCCTGCACTTAGTTAAGAGGCCGGTGTGGCACACCAGGATGTCTTGGAAGTCCTGGGTGGTTGCGTCTGCCCGACCCACTCCTGGTGGGCCTGCTGCCCGTGGTGGTGCGTTGGTCCTCTCCCCCACTGAATCTAATCTGGAGGTTTCCGATTGCTGGCCAGATGCCCCCCCGCTGTTTCACCTGTCCAGTCGGTCCTCCCATGAGATGAGTCACAGTAGTGTTGCATACCACACTCGAGACAGTAGATTGCAAGTTCCGAGTTGATTTGTGTTAAAAATAAGGTCTATTCTACTTAATACTACTGGACTACTGTCATAGAGAGCTTGTCAAACTCAGCTTGAGGGATCATGTACCTAAGTCTACAGATAAACACCCCCATGCAGGAGCCAGTTGCGCAAATCCCCCATTTTATAAGATATATACTCACGGAGGCTCCTAGGCAACAGAGATTAACTGGCTGAGGGACTGAGGCGTGCATGACCTTCTGCCCTGCTTTTGTTTCTTTGACAAATATTGTACAATTGTTTCTTGTTTTTTCGCAAAGCTTATTGTATAACAGATACATCGATGACCAATGGGCCTGAGGGCACCTTGTAGCACACATGTTGCACAGAATGGAAAAATTTGGAGGTGTGGAGAAACGTTGGGCACGAATAATGTTTTGCACTGTGTTCCAGGTCTATACACAACAGGAAAAGCATGCATATGTAAAAGCAAGTTTAAAAGAAATAACAAATTGGCATTGTATACTTTGGCCTGACTGTGTACCACTTGAGGAGCAATAGAACATCAAGCGTTTTTTGTACAGGGTAACAATCATTTCCCTGGCATCAGAGATGATTGTTTCGTACTGGGATGAGTTGTGCATCTGTACACCCACAACTCAAGGGATTTCAGCGGGATGTACACCGTTTCTGTATTTTATTACCTTACAGCCAAAGGAGTCGCGGGTTCGACTTTCGGCTTCTGTTTTTGGGCAGGTTCTTCTTCATGTTTGCTTTTCCAACCAAGCCATCCACTAAAACACAAATATAAGAACATTAACTAATGTGATATTTGATAAGCAATATCACAAGAATAAGACTGTTGATACTACCATGCAACACAACACCAGTAGAATTTCCATGGGACTTTTTATCTTTCTAAATTCCAGCTCAGAGTATCGCAAAATAACACACACTTGTGCATTCCAGGTGACATTAAAATAACAGCTGCTTAATAATGTCTTTCCAACTGAAGCTCTTCATACTTCATACATAGAAACAGCAGTTACAAACATATATTTCATTATTTTTTTGGTGGGGTGAGTTCTGCTTGACCCCGGAACACTGGCTAAACAAGGAAGGGTGGACATACTGAATTATCAAGCAAATACTGCTCTCACAGAACACTCCATACAGGGAAAACCATTCTTTAACAAGTTTAACAAGGACGGAGCACTGTTTTTGCAACACATTACCTGGCCGCATTGAAGAGCGCAGACGTAAGCTTGCTGGCGACAGCTAGAGCCACGTGAGACAATAGTGGTTGCGTGCTGCCCTGAAAAACAATGCAAAACTCGATTCATCAAGTCTGGTAATAAGAAACATTCTGAAGCCCATCCTTGCCACTCAAATAAATGGCAGAAGATAGGGCTGTTGGAAATCCTCTAGGATCGAATTATTGGATTGGGTGACTAAGTGAGTTCATGTTATGAGGACATAACTGCCGAAAAGAAAGAGAATATTAGGATAATACATTATTGACTCAGTGAAAAGCAGAACTTAAAGACAACAAGGAAATCAGATTTCTATCCCACGTTGAATACACAAGACGTGGATTTCTGGGGAAAGAAGCTGACAGCTATAAGGTGGGAGGTGTAGTGGTATGCTTTTACCTGCAGTTTTTATTAATTTGTGTGAAGTGCCAGGTAGCCCCTTACAGCCCCCTTTGAAGCACTTAAAATGTCTTACCTGTTGGAAATCCAAATTTACAAAACATCACTTAGGGCCTCATTACAAGTTTCTAGGTAATTCCTCAGGAAGATACGTGGCTGTAATTAACAATTCTGGTCCATACCTGCCCGTGAGTTAGCAGGCATTGCAAGCTTCTCTCCCTGAAATGGGGAACCAACGTCGAATTCCACATCTTTATATATATTTACATGAGGGCCCAAATCTGCACACACTTGCTACCTGCTTGAAGTACGTGGGTAAATGTTGCAGGGGCTTTTTTGCTTTTCCCAGCACAGGGAAGGCTGAGGGCTAGGAGAGGCACAGCTTCTTTTATTTCAGGTGCAGGGAGCTTTCTCTGCTCTCCCATGCCATGCACTGAAGGGGGACAGAGGCTGGGCGTAGCCACTGCCTGCAGCTCCTCACAAGTATATAAGTGTTGTGTCTTAAGACCTGAAACTATCGGGCCTGCAGTTGGGGGGCCTTGGGGGGAGGGGAGCGGAGGAGCGCAATAATTCTGGGTCTGTAGACACCGGAAAACATGTACTTTCCCACAGCAGTATTACCACTGGGCATACTGCACCAAGTAACACATAATGGGGGTCTACCTATATGTTATGATTTTAATCTCATATCTATAAAATTTGTTGCATGCCGAGCTTGGTCAATGGTCAAGCTTGAGCTGATGTGAGATCAGGATCTGACATAGTATCAGCACCGGTTCATCAACCAGTGCCGGTGGCATTGGTCCTGGAATTGAGGCAGCATGTACCAGCGTAGATCTTGAGGTCAGAGTATAAGTCTTTATCAGAGCTGGTATAGGCCCAGTAATGTTTCCCAAGAGGACAGACGGTGCTGGGGAAGGACCCACTGCTGGTAACCTGACTGGAGGCGCTTACGGTTCTATGGAGCATAAAGGTCCTCCAGAGTGAGCCAGAAGCGCACTCTAATTTGCAGCATCGCCGCTTTGATGGCCTCGGTCTGCTGTGGGGTTGGTGTCAGCCTGGGAAACTGGGGCCCGTCAAGTCCAACAGAAGGATAGGATCTGTGGCTAGAGAACTTAAGAGAGCGTAGCTTAATACTTTATATCCTTGTGGCTTCTCTTTGGAGTAAAAAGTTGTGGAATGGGATTGAATCCCACTTCAATTTGTTATGCTTGGACTCTGACTTACCCCAAAACTTTGGGTGGGAAGTGGAACACTTACGAGAAAGGCCCATGACTTAAGTTGTGAACTGCACAAATGAGACTTCTTGTATTCACCACTTCACCTCCTGGTCTATAATCAGGTGCATTAGAGCGCATTTAACAAACAATTTCAGCTTGCACCAGGAGGCCAGAAATCAAAGGCACATCTTGTGCAGGTCCAACACCGACATCTGCTTCCTGCAGTAAAGGCACGACTAGAATTCTGTTGTTTTTGGTGGGAAAATTTTTCCCTAGCACACTGTTCAATAGTCAATTTTGGAGTCGCCAGAAGATTAACAATGCAGAAGAGGAGCTCCAGGTCCGAGGTGGAAAGGAAGGAATTGCCGTCAGGGCGTGGGGCTAGTGCTTATGCAGCTTTGCTCTGCATTTTCTTGGGTCATATAGAATCAGCGAAGAGCCACACAAGAACAATAGTTACTTACCTGTAATCTGTGGTTCTCCAGTATTGGTGTCTTTCATAGATTCACATGCCTGAATCATTCCCCGTCGTCGGAGTGGGAGTCCCATGGTATATAAAAAAGCAATAATATGCTATAATAACATTGGAAAAACCAATAAATACCAACCAGGAAGTAAAGTAGCCCAAGCTACAGTAGAAAAAACTTCCACACTCATGACTATCCTAGTCATTTTGTATAGTCCAAACTACAGCCAATCAGGCGACAGCACCCACCAGAATGTTCTCCCCAGAGGCTCAGGCTCTCAGATTTTCTCGCACAGGAGTGAAACTAAAAACATCCTAGCCTAAGAGCCTCAGAGGGGAGGTGGGCGGGTTGCATGTGAATCTATGAAAGACACCAATACTGGAGAACCACAGATTACAGGTAAGTAACTATTGTTCTTCTCCAGTATTAGGGTGTCTTTCATAGATTCACATGCCTGAATCAGAGTAGATAGCAGTACCGAAATAATGCTTGGAAGACGCTTTTTGTAACAAATTTGTACATAGCAAGTATATACATTCACATAATAAAATGCCAACATTCATATATGCATGAAAAAACTTGCAAGCACATGAGAATGCATCCATAGTAGGTATGGAATAAGCGTCTGGAAAGCAGTACAGAGGAGGTGGGAAAAACAGAGGCTCATCTTATCTGAAAAGATTGCGTAGAACCGCTTGACCCACTGACGTATCAGCCTCGCTGGCAGCATCCGAACAATAATGCCTGGTGACAGTATGTCTGTTGGATAAAGTCGCTGCTCTGCAGATTTGCTGACGAGGAACTCCAGCGAAAAGAGCAATCGAGGAAGAAACAGCTCTTGCAGAGTGAGCTCTTGGAATTGTCTGTAAAGGTCTTCCAGCTTGAAGATGGCAAAAGTCAATAGCTGCAGAAATCCATCTAGCTATGGTTTGTTTAGACACTGCTTGTCCTTGCCTTATCTTTCCATAGGCAATAAACAGTTGATCAGATTTGCGAATGGCAGAGGTCCTTTGCAAATAGAATTTTAGACATCTTCTGATGTCAAGGGTATGTAATGCCCTCTCCGTAGGGGATTGCGGATTAGGAAAAAACGTCTTTAAGATGACTGGTTAGTTTAGGTGAAAAAACGAAGGCACCTTAGGCATAAACCTTGGGTTTGTAGTACCACCACAGAATTGGACGTGAATTGCCAGAAAGGTGAATTGACGATGTCAGCTTGAAAATCACTGACTCTTCTAGATGAAGTTAACGCTACCAAAAAAGAAACATTCCATGTTAGGAATTTGAAATACACCCTGTGAATTGGCTCAAATGGGTGGCGCATGAGCTGCGCTAAAACTACATTAAAATGCCACGATGGAGGCGGACGACGTACAGGAGGAAACATTCTGAATAGTCCCTTAAAGAACTGTTGTATTCTTGAAGAATAAAGAGAGGTGGACCCATCCTGACGTCACCTTGAAATGGTTGCCAAAAAGACCTTCAACGTTGCATGAGATAAGCCTGATCTTGCCAAGTGCAAGAAAAAAAAGGTAATATCTGGTGTAGCGTTGCATGAAATGGGTGAACCCCAGCAGATTAACACCAAATGCAGATTCTTTACCATTAAAGTCTGTATGTCTTTAATTTAGCAGGTGCTTTCGCGTAAGCCAGTACCTCCTTACAATCCGTCAAGATTTTCAGATGAGCTAATTCAAGGTGCTCAGAACGCCAAGCTGCTAATTTTAGAGAAGCCGGATCCGGATGGCACATCTGACCATTCTGAATGGAGAGGAGATTCGGTATTGGTCGAAACTGTATTGGATCGCACTCAGAGAGGAGAAGAAGTTCGGTGGACCAGAATTGGCGAAGCCACCTGGGGGCGAAGAGAATAAAGCGACATGGCTCTTTCTTCATCTTCCAGAGAAACTCCCGGAACCAACAGTATCAGAGGAAAGGCGTAAGCATATATTTGAGACCAAGTTATCGAAAAATGCCTTCCCTTGCGAGTCCCTGTGGGTAAGCCAGCTTGCAAAGAAACAGGCATTAGCTGTTCTTTTTCATCGCAAAGCGGTCCAGAACGGGATGACCCCACTGCTGGAAGATTCAATCCGCTGTTGGCTGATGTAATTCCTATTCGTTGTTGGACACCGTTGACCTGCTGATGGTGTCCGCCAGCACATTTGCAACTCACGGCACATGAACAGCCAAGAGATTGATCCTGTGTCGTATCGCCCAAGCCCATACCTCTTGGGCTTCATAAGATAGAAGAACCAACCTCGTTCTTCCCTGTATGTTTAAGTAATGCATACTTGAAGTATTGTCTGAGCGAACCAATACTGTGGCCCCTTGAATGATTGCACGAAAGGATTTGAGGGCTAAGAAGATGGCACCTAGCTCTAGCAGATTGATGTGCCAAGCCTTTTGTTGAGGGTTCCATTCCCCGCTGACTTTCAGCCCTCGAAGACATGCTTCCCAACCCTCGAGGGATGCGTCTGTAGTGATTGTGTAATTTTGGCGCTTCTTGAAGGAAACGCACACACCTTATACAAATTTCTTTCTTGGACCCGCCAAACAAGAAAGGCCTCTTGCATCCGAGGAGTGAGTAGAATGATATCTTCGGTTGAACTGGAGACCTGCAACCACTTCTTGTCTAGCTCCTCTAACAATTTTATCATGTGTAATCTGTAGAAGCACCACCAAGTGGGAGCTGCAGGCCCGTCGTTCGTGTGAGACAAACACCTTTGCTAGATTTGTACGGATTGATGCTCCGAGAAACGTTCATATTGGAGTTAGTACTAGTTGGGACTTGTCATGATTTGTTGAAAACCAGGTTTTGAAACAGTGACTGACAAGTCTGGGTGTGCTGGACTGCTTGTAAATAAGAGCGAGCACCTATTATACAGTTGTCTCAGTAGTGATGGATTTGTATGCCTTGCAGACATAGATAGGGTGCCACTGGTGCCCGGATCTACGTGAAGACACGTGAAGCCGACCTAAGTCCAAAAGGTAGGACTTTAATTGAAAATGTTTTGTACCTATTGTAAAGTGTAGCCACTTCCTGTGCTTAGGAAGAATTGGCACATCAAAATAGACATCTTGGAGGTTGAATGTAGTTATTAAGTCGTTCTGGCATAAGAACCTTAGGACTTTCTTGAGGTACAACATTGGTAAAGTTTGCGCAAAGATCTAAAATCATGCGCTACTTTCCTGATTTGCTTGTTGAGGAGGAACTGAGAGTAAACCCTAACGCTGTTGGAGATTCGGAACCACTCCAACGGTCCCTGTTTGTATCCATATAGACACTTGTGCAAACGACTCCCGTAGATGAGAAAGGTGGAGGTCCCTTTGGAGGTGTAGAAAAAGGGAAATTTGATAAATTCTAGAGTGTGCCCTTGGGCATGACGTTTAAAAACCCAACGGTCCTCTGTCACCTTTGACCAATTGGAATAAAAGTGAGACATTAGACCTCCGACGTCTTTTGGAGGGAATAAAGGTGGGTTCAAGGTAATCCATTGTTTCTTAGAAGAGTTGCCTCGGCTGTACGATGATTTTCTATGTAGGAACTGTTGGTACTTTGCCCATATGACTGTGTTTGATCTGAGTGACGCAGTTGGTTTTGATTGTAGGAGCCAATACTGGATGGAACTCCCTTGAAAAAAGGACGTGGATCTACGTCCTCGGCACCCCGAAAAGGCTGCGATTCTATATCCAGAGGGTGTGGGCAGTATCTGTGTGCTGGCCAGAAGGGATCCTCAATCAAAAGGCAAGTGAAGTATTGAAGTTGGAACCTCCTTGCGAAAGACGTAGCATTGAAGCAAAAATGTCTTCGCCATGCTGCCCCTCTTGCGAGCTGTCGAAAAACTTGTACACGCAATGTCCGCTGCACAGTGTATTATTAATGATGCACTACTCTCTCTCTCTCCCTCCCTCCTGCAGGATCTTCAAAGTGTGAGGCTTGGAGGATTCTGGAATACGTTCTACTAGCGCCAACATGTCAGAGCACATCTGGCGGCATACCTGCCCACTGGCTTGCAAGATAATCGCTGAACCGCCTGAGTAATGACTGAGTCAGGGTAGGTTGAGAGACTAGAAAAACAGGTGAACAGTGGCGAGCTTCACACGTCTTGTCAAGGCGTGGAAAAAACGCTGGCACAGAGTTTGGCCCCTGCATGAGTTTAACACCTTCTTCCTAATAAATTCTATGATAGGAAGTGAACGAACTTGCATCTGTGGCTTCCCCAGGACGAGGGGAAAGGGGAAAACCGATTCGCCGCTCTCTTAATAAGGAGGGGAAAACCTCCAATATTCTCCAAGAAGAATAATGGCGGAAGTAAAAAGCCATCACGCCATCACGTGGATGTAGCGGACAGCTGCTGTCGACGAAATAAATCGTCTACAAAAGCACTGTGCATAAAAGTCAATAGTGTGTGAAACCAACTGTCAACGGGCTCAAACGTCGACGAATCCAACAGTTGACAGGGTCATCTGTTAACGAAGTCAACTGGCGTCGAAGCTGAATGTTGACGGAGCTCACCGTCTACAGAGCTCACCGTCTACAGAGCTCACCGTCTACAGAGCTCACCGTCTACAGAGCTCACCGTCGTCTACGGAGCCCACCGTCTACAGAGCCCACCGTCTACAGAGCCCACAGTCTACAGAGCCCACCGTCTACAGAGCCCACCGTCTACAGAGCCCACCGTCTACAGAGCCCACAGTCTACAGAGCCCACAGTCTACAGAGCCCACAGTCTACAGAGCCCACAGTCTACAGAGCCCACAGTCTACAGAGCCCACAGTCTACAGAGCCCACAGTCTACAGAGCCCACAGTCTACAGAGCCCACAGTCTACAGAGCCCACAGTCTACAGAGCCCACAGTCTACAGAGCCCACAGTCTACAGAGCCCACAGTCTACAGAGCCCACAGTCTACGGAGCCCACCGTCTACGGTGCTCGCCGTCTACGGTGCTCGCCGTCTACGGAGCTCGCCGTCTACGGAGCTCGCCGTCTACGGAGCTCGCCGTCTACGGAGCTCGCCGTCTACGGAGCTCACCGTCTACGGAGCTCACTGTCTACGGAGCTCACTGTCTATGGAGCTCACCGCCTACGGAGCTCAACATCCACGGAGCTCATCGTCTACGGAGCTCACCGTCTACGGAGCTCACGGTCTACGGAGCTCACGGTCTACGGAGCTCACTGTCTACGGAGCTCACTGTCTACGGAGCTCACTGTCTACGGAGCTCACTGTCTACGGAGCTCACGGTCTACGGAGCTCACTGTCTACGGAGCTCACTGTCTACGGAGCTCACTGTCTACGGAGCTCACTGTCTACGGAGCTCACTGTCTACGGAGCTCACTGTCTACGGAGCTCACTGTCTACGGAGCTCACTGTCTACGGAGCTCACTGTCTACGGAGCTCACTGTCTACGGAGCTCACTGTCTACGGAGCTCACTGTCTACGGAGCTCACTGTCTACGGAGCTCACTGTCTACGGAGCTCACTGTCTACGGAGCTCACCGTCTACGGAGCTCACCGTCTACGGAGCTCACCGTCTACGGAGCTCACCGTCTACGGAGCTCACCGTCTACGGAGCTCACCGTCTACGGAGCTCACTGTCTATGGAGCTCACTGTCTATGGAGCTCACTGTCTATGGAGCTCACCGCCTACGGAGCTCAACATCCACGGAGGTCACAGTCTATGGACGAGACTACCGTCTACAGAGATCACCGTCGACGAGGCCACCGTCGACGAGCCTACCGTCGACGAGCCTACCGTCGACGAGCCTACCGTCGACGAGCCTACCGTCGACGAGCCTACCGTCGACGAGCCTACCGTCGACGAGCCTACCGTCGACGAGGCCACCGTCGACGAGGTCACCGTCGACGAGGTCACCGTCGACGAGGTCACCGTCGACGAGGCCACCGTCGACGAGGCCACCGTCGACGAGGCCACCGTCGACGAGGCCACCGTCGACGAGCCTGCCGTCGACGAGCCTGCCGTCGACGAGCCTGCCATCGACGAGCCTGCCGTCGACGAGCCTGCCGTCGACGAGCCTACCGTCGACGAGCCTACCGTCGACGAGCCTACCGTTGACGAGGCCAACTGTCAAAGACATTTACATCGACAAAACTCCCAGTGGTCGACGAGCCTGCAGTCGACAAGAGGGCACTGTCCTCACTGTCGTCGACGAAAGCCTGGAGGCGGTGTCGTTGCAGAGCACCAGTGACAGCAGAGATTGTCCTCTGAGAGTAAATCGACCGTATCGTCGACAAGCTGGCACATTTTTACGTAGAAAAGTGCGCAGAGTGAGTCTAGACGCCTGAGAGTAAATCTCGTGGGCGTAGATGTGGGAGGCACAGACTCAAAGAAGGCCAGAGACCCCTTAATTGTGATGTTACTTCAGCTGGTGAAGTAGAGGAGAAGCATCTCTTAACATCTTAACGTGCAGGACAAACAAAAAAATCCTCCCACATCAGAAGGGGGTATAGTCTAAGCACAAGAACAACCCCTTCTCTTCCTACCATGTCAGAGACAGGCAGAGTGCTGGTCCATATACTCTTCATGAGGGTTCACAGAAAAAGTCTCAGCTTTCCACAAGTCACGCAGGGCCTGAAGGTAGACTTCATGTAAGAAGATATTACAAAACTGTGATATTTTGAAGAAAAAATTGAGAAAAAAAACTATGAAAATTGAAGAAAACTGAGCAGAGCTCAGGGAGACTCCCTTCACACGACGTGCGGTAGAAAATCTGAGAGCCTGAGCCTCTGGGGAGAACATTCTGGTGGGTGCTGTCGCCTGATTGGCTGTAGTTTGGACTATACTAAATGACTAGGATAGTCATGAGTGTGGAAGTTTTTTCTACTGTAGCTTGGGCTACTTTACTTCCTGGTTGGTATTTATTGGTTTTTCCAATGTTATTATAGCATATTATTGCTTTTTTTATATACCGTGGGACTCCCACTCCGACGACGGGGAATGATTCAGGCATGTGAATCTATGAAAGACACCCTAATACTGGAGAACAACACTTATCAGAATGCGGGGGCACTGACACAAAATTGATTGGATCCACTCTGGTACATTGGGTATAGTCTAAAGTGAGCAATCAGAGGATGTATCCATCACAAATGGCATAAATGTGCTCAAGTGAAAACAAAGTCACTTGGCAAACGTAGGAATTGACTGTACATTTTCATGGATGTAAAGTTATTTTATTCAGATGGTCTCCATCCAACAAATCATTTTAATTTGTAGAGAGACAGACAGCCCAATAGTGTCCTCCCAAGCAGGATGGTTTCAAGGAATGACTTCTCCTACATTAACTTTGTTGCACTTTAAAGGAAAATGCTCTATCAGCTGGCGGCTAACAATGAATGGGTTATTTTCATATCTTCCAAGCTTGGCAAGTTCTCATTGTTAGTGTCTAGGCTGGCACCTGACACTCAGGCACCAACAATTATTTCACACACACCATCAACACATATTTAACAATCAGAAATGTAGTTCACATGGTATCAACACATATTTAACAATCTGCACAAAACAAGTTATGTTGAAGGTAAAGAAATAAGATGATGTAAGACATACCTCAAGGGCATAAAAGAAACCAGTGAATGGATTGGAGCCCACTGTGATATACTGCGACATGGCGGGAGGACTGCTCTTTATTGCTGCATTGTAGCCACCAAGAATGGAGGCCGTCTTCATTTGATCAAAGGGAGACAGGGTCATTATTCCTAATGCAACCAGAAAAGATTCAAGAGTTTCATGTGACTGCTTGTAGAGCTTCATTAAATAAAAGCAGAGAACAAAGTTGCAACTATATCATTACAAGTTGGCCTGGCCCCTTTGGGTAATGGTCAAAATGGTACTTTTTTCTACACGCTTAATTAATGGCACGCAAGAAGGCAAGCACGCATACACACAAACAAACACACACAATGCCACTGAATAAGAAGTCAACAAAATAGAGAAAGACATAGCTCAGCATATTATCCAACAAATATCTACAAATATCTATAAAAGAAAAACCATGAATTAGTATCTCTTTCCACAATTCCCTTTTTATATCATCTAATCTTACAGTAAAATGGCACAACATTTGATTGGGAAACCAGTGTCGTATAGGCTGGATAGACAACAGGTTAGACAAGCTCAAAGAAAAGATAAGACGGAAGCAATATAATAGGCAAACGTTGCTAAAGAAGTTCATTCATATTTATGTATACAATTTACAAAATTGTCCATGGATGATTCTAAATTCTTCCAAAGTCAGAGCTAACTAGGTAATGGTACCATTAAAGCCATCCAAATATCTGCTGTTTAGCTAAGCCCAGGTGCTCATAAGGGGCCCATTTCTGCTAACATTTAACTCTTTTGAATGACTGGATGAATGGAAATGGTGTATAGTAGATCTCTAAGACCAGTCACCTCATGGAACTTGGCACAGAATAGGGGGAGCAAACAAACAAAGACTTGATTGTATAAAGCGCCTGAAGAAAAGCTGTTTTTCTTGTAGTATCTCGGGTACACTGTGTACTGAGCTTCTACTGACATGCTCCACACCCAGACCCGGTGTCCATTAGCATAAATAAGCACAGGCAAAACCTTGCAATGCTGATTTCTAACCTACCGTACAAGTGCCTGGTGCTGAAGCAGTCAGTGGCAACCCCATTCCCGACACAAAATTAACCTTTTCTTGACAAAAATGATGTCAAGGACCAAAATGCAGCAGTGGACACTTGTGCCAATGCTTAACGAGTGATAGAAGTGTATTTTTAAAAAAGTAAGCACAGTCTCATTCTGCACATTATACCTAGATAGTCTGAAATACTAGCCCTGGGTTTGCATCAGTAATCTAATCAGAAACTACTGCCAAGAAAAAATGATTGGCTGGTATTATCAGGATACTGCAGAATCTATAATTAGAGGCACTCTTTTCCATTTCTGCCTAGAGGCCTCAGGCCATGTGTGACACCGTCTGCCATCCTTTTTGCGCCCAGTAGAACATTGCAATCTCACGTTAAACATTCTAAGAATAGACTGAAATATCCTGCTTACAAAGTGCTATAGGCTAAAATGTGAGAGATAACGGAATGTGTCAGCATTTCATGAAGCAACATAGCAGTTAGGAGCTTTAATTTTTTTTAATCTCTTTATTGCCATTTTCAAGGAACAAACGGATACATAATAGGCAGCCATAGATCGTAGAATCTAGCGATGAATTCGATCAAGCAGCCATGCAAGAAATCAAGGTCCCCAGAGGACTATAATGAATGAGGTTTCATGTGCAAGCTAATATATCCGATCCTTGTATAAAAAGCTAATACCATAAGAGATCAACAAAAACATCATCAATAACAATTGTAAGACTGGCTAGCAGGTGGAAGAGACCTCCCTAGTGACAAAGAGAGTAGAGAGGATACCACAGGAAGAAATGTACACAATAACAGCGTTCAGGAGGTGATGGGAGGCAGGAGAGAGTCTATTGTATAATATGTATGGGGAGCAACACCTTGGTGTCTGCAACAACCAATCACGACCTGTGGGGAGGGGGGGGGGCAGTCCAGGGAATGGTGCCTGTGGTCAGTCACCCCCTGAAGGATTTATTTATTTTATTTATCTATTTAAAAAGTTTAGTTGTATAGCGCGCACATGACCCTAGAGTGTATCAGAGCACTTTACAGAGAATTGCGACACACATAAGGGGAGACAATTGTGGCGAAACAGTGGCAAGAGACAAACATAGAACAGGTACGTCAACATAGTGGAGGGAATCAGAACCGAAACATTGCAAGGTATCATAAGTAAGCAGAGGAGCATGACACAATCCTGTTTCTTTTACTTTGCTTGATAGTGCTTGTTGTCTTTCAGTAAACAAAACTACAAGTACCAAAATGCAAAGTAAAGGTCAGGACTGGTTGAGATGACCTGCATCGCACACAGGATGACCTAGAAACTTTTGTTTGAAATAAAAGACATGCACAGAAAAATCAGACATTTTGAACATCCAAATAAAGATGTGTTTGTCTAAAGGCCCATTTGGCAGGTATAGAGGTCGGGCTGGAGGTTGAGGTGCATAGGTGAACACTTGCCCTGCAGGAAGTGGGCAGCTCCCACTGTTATATTTTTGACGCCCTGTATATAGGCTGCTTACGGATATTGGGAAGTAATACAAATGTCATAACACCACATCAACCTGTGAGAGCAAACTGTACATCACCTCACCTCTTCATAGCTGCCAAGTGACTCACTGGATGTTTAGCCATGGGAATATTACATTTTGAGATTCTAATACTCCATGCACTGCTTATACCCTTTAACATAAATAACATTTACAATCACACTTATAAAATCGCAAATGACATGATTCGTGAGAACACAGTGCATGTTAGAGTGGAGAGTTATAATTAATTGGTGTGGCTACCGAGTTGAATACACTGTGTATGGAGGTGCGCGAGGTATAGTAACATGAAAGAGGTGCTTAAATTATAAATTAAAGGTATAAGCATACGTTTAGAAATGGAAATGTTTGTGTAGTTTAAGTTTGGTTTGTAGTTAAAGAATAAATAAAGTCATATTAATTAAAATGTGGTTCTACTTTATAAATTTAAGGTATAACTATAACTTTCAAATGTGTAATGTTAGTGTATTTTAAGTTTGGTTTACATAGAAAGAATACCTGAAGTTTCCTACCAATAACAAAGTGTAAAGCGATGCGTAATAATCCCGGAACGCCCGCATCTTGTCCCCCGCTGCCGTTGCTCGCGCCCCATTAGGGAGCGCCACGTTCGCTATATGGGATATGGCCGTCTTGACCCTCAGCCTTCTCGCTAGGAGTTTTCCGACCTTGTCCCCTCCGTCAAAATGCAGTTGTTTCAGAGCCAGAAGGGAGCCCTCAGCCCTGTTCGCACGCAGCAATCGCAGTTGGCCCCGCAGATTCGCCAGGTGGCGTCTGGTCTTCAAGGTAGATCCCTCCTGATCTTGCGCCTCCGCAGCTCTCAGGTCCCTCACCAGGCCATCCTCCACCGCCCTCCCCTCTCGTGTCTTCGCGATCGCCAGGGATGTAATGTGGCCCCGTATCGTGGCCTTAAAGGCGTCCCAGACCACCGAAAAAGGCATCTCGGGCAGGTCGTTAGTCTCAAAATAGGAGGTAATGGCTGTACGAATGTCCTCGACAGACGCCTCATCCCGAAGGATGTGCGGTGGCAGATACCATTTCCGCTCCGGGGGGGACAGTTCCGCGGATCCCGAAGGAGCAGTTCCACATGCGCGTGGTCCGAGATGGATATGTCCGACATCCCCACGTCCACCACATCCCTGAGGAGGTCGTGGGACAGTAACAGATGGTCGATGCGAGAATAGGAGCGGTGGGCGCTCGAATAAAAGGAGTACTCTCTCTTATCCGGGGAAAAATAGCGCCACGCGTCAAACAAACCTAGGTCGCCAAGCTGCTTACGAAGCGCCAAAGACATCGCCCCAGCCCCTTGAAAGGAGCCCTCACTCCGGTCGATCGAAGGACACCATACCATATTAAAATCTCCCCCCAGAATGAGAGAGGGGCTGCCCTGAAGTATCTGCTCCCGCAAGAGGTCTCGGAGGAAACAATCCTGCGCCAGATTGGGGGCATACACATTACACAGCGTAAGCCGTCGTAGACCCACCTCAACAGTCACCTTAAGGAAACGGCCATCTCCACTTCGGAAAAGCCTATTCTCCCCCCGCCTGATGCCAGCCTTGCACAGAATCGCCACCCCTGCCGTCTTCGTATCCGCCGCCGCCCAGTACTGGAGAGGGTATCTAGGATGCGCCATGCGCCCAGTGTCGGCCTGGAGAAGGTGGGTCTCCTGCAGGAAAACGATGTCTGGGTCATGCCGCAAGAGGTAATGCCAGATCTGCTTGCGCGTATTGGGCGAATTAAGGCCCTTAACATTAAGGGACAGGATCTTTAGGGGGCCATTCACACTACTAGCCATGACAGGGAGCTCTAGAGTTCGCTTTCCAAACCATCCTCAGCAATCCACACAACAGCCACACACCCCGGGCATGTGTCCTCCCCCTCCGCCTCCCATCTGCCACCCCTGGCACCCTCCCAGGTCCCGTATAGAAGGAAAGAGAAAGAAGAAAAGAGAGAGAGAGGAAGATAGAGGCAGCTAGGAATATAGAACAAACAGTCTTCAGCCGAACCGGCTGGTAGCATGAACCATAGGAGTGCGGCCAACAGGGCCAGAGTCTTCTGTCCCCAGAATAGGGCATCCTACACCCGAAGGTTCGAACGCTCTTCGGGATGTCACTCCCCAGGGGGCAGGTCAAAGGGGACATGGCCATCAGAACGCACCAGAAGGTACGGAGCTCCCACCGCCCCAGGCCCAGTGTGCAGGATCTAGGGGCACGTTAGACCCCCCCCGCCACCCGACCTCAGGTACGCAGAAGGAGACATGAGAATAATACATCAGGAGGTTTGCAGCATGCTGAGCTCCATCATCAGGGCGTTGGAGGGCTCGGCGCGGGAGAGTGCCCCCTGGAGGCAGCCACGGTCTCCTCAAGAGCTCGAATGTGGGCAATAACGTCCTGCCTGGCCTGGCTGTGCGTGGGCCCCGAAGCAGGCGGAGTGCGACGTCTCCTCGGTACCGTGGTCCAATCAGGTCCAGTCGTAGCCCTCTTATGGGGCGAAGATCGAGAAGGGCTTTCCGGAGGAGAAGATGAAATGCCGAGCAGCCTCGCCGCCTCATTGTAGGACCTCAAAGCCTTGCGCCTACCCTCCCACTGGAAAATAAGTGCGAAGGGGTGGCCCCATTGGTAGGGAATGTTCATACTCCGCAGCTTCTCCGTCACCGGGCGGAAGGCACGTCTGCGCTTCAACGTGTTAGGTGCTAAGTCCTGAAATATTTGGATCTTGTGGCCCTTGTATTGGAGGTCAGGCTTGTCTCTCGCGCACCTCCAAATCTCCTCCTTTTCCACAAAAAAGTGCACCCTGGTTAGGATGTCCGGCAGGAGGCCCGACCTCCCCGCAGGGGCCGCAACACGGTGCGCCCGATCCAGAGTGGGAGGCGAGACGTCTTCATCCCCTCGGACCTCATGGAGAAGCTGCGCCACGTAGTCCATCACGTCCTTCCCTTCTTCTCCGAGTGGCACACCACGGATACGGAGGTTGTTGCGCCGACCTCTGTTTTCCAAATCTTCCTGCTTGACCTGGAGCTCAATGTTTTGTTCCTCAAGGGCTAGTAGGCGCTGCCACAGATGCTCCTGGTCTTCTGTGCGCGTGTCCATGGTCCTCTCCAGGCCATCCACTCGGTCTCCCAACTCTGTGACCTCTTTCTTGAGCTCGGTAACACAGGAATGCACCTCAGCTCTCAGGGATCCTATCTCTGCCTTGAGGTCAGTCATAAAGGCGGCCATAAACGCCTGAGTAACCGGCGGGGAGTCCGTAGCCCCTCGAGACGGGCCCTCCCCGGCCACCGGTGCCCCCGTCTTGCCCCACATGGCCACAACAGTGTTATCTTTAGGGGCCGCCGCTGGGTCGGCCCTGACGCCTTTGTTGGTGCGTGTCATCGTTCCCTGTGATCGGAGAGAACCCCTGGAGGTCAGTGTTCACCGCTCTATCTTGAGCCCACCGCGCCAGTCAGCAGGCGAAAGCAGTACCAAGGGGGGGGGGGGGGGGGGGGCCACTGGGGCGGCACACGAGCGTGGGGTATAGGGAGCAGATCTACACCCCGGCCACCTGAGGGCCCAAAGTCCTAACCTTTGATTTTTTCATTGAATTTCAACGGTTCTGCATTTTTGTTTATGAAAAATTTGTTAGAAATCGTAGTGTACCGTCGTTGAGTGCAGTGTTATTAAGTGGAGTGTGGTGCAGTAGAGTGAAGAAGAGTGTCGTACAGTATACTGTCAGACTGTAGTGTCACAGAATGGAGTAGAGTGGAGTGTGGTGGCTTATGGGGGAATAACTTACAGTGAAGGGGTGTAGACTGGAGTGTTGTAGAATATCGTAGAGTGGAGTGGCGTAGCATACAGTGCCGTAAACTGTTAAATAGTGCAGTGGCGTGTGGTATAGTACAGTGATGTGGAGTGCACTAGAATGGAGAGGCGTAGTGTATAGTAGAGTAAAGTGGATAAATTGAAGTTGAATCTTGTACAGTACAGTGGAGTGTCGTGCTGACATTAAGGCCATAGAGTACAACATATATGTGATTATGGATGTAGGCAGCAACTGATAATGGTCATAGGGGAAGTTGATTTGTGACAAATTTTAACTCACTTGAAATAGGGAAACCCTCTGTTCACCACGCCATCATGGTCCAGACTACGTTCACCATCCAGCCTTACCTAAAGCTTGAAATAGGTATTTTTGATCGATTTCTTCTGACTAGATTCAGACTAAACCTATTCCACCGGCTAGTAGCTTTCCCCATAATGAATGCTTGGGACCCAATCCTAGCCCTCTGTCCCTGCGATGACAAATCAGTGCAGTCTACTATACACGTAGCCATGTTCTGTAAATTTTACAACGATCATCGCAAACTTTGGTTACTATCTCTGCTGAAATCGTGGGGTGACAGACAGTACCGCCCTGCTATGCTGCGCCTACAGCTTTTAGATTCGGAAATTACCTGTTATCACGTTCTCAATTTTCTGAAATGCATTTTTAGACATAGGAAAAATTTGTAAAGTGATTTTTTGTCAAGTAAAGACTAACGTTTTTATTAATGCTTTCAAATGAAATGTGAATTTATAGTTCTCTTAATTCTTGTACTTTTAAATTACATTGTACTATAAGTTTTATGATTAATATTATAACAACATGTACAATATTGCTTTCATGGATTTCTAACTCTGAAATACCGAATAAAGAAATTTATTATTAACTCACTTGCTTATATTTTTTGTTTAGGGTGACAGGCTCCCAGCAAATTGTGGTAGTGGAAAATGTCACCCTGCGGCATCGGAAGGCGGGGAGGGAACACTGTTGGATGAGTAGAGAAGAACTGTTGGGGACTGACAACCAACATAACATAACACGTGTATTTGTAAAGCGCACGTGTCACCCAAGGGTCTCAAGGTGCTGAATAACAGATGTATATTTTTACCCAACTCAATGTTACTCATTTTATCGGCCTCCGAGGGATGAAAGGCTGAGTGGACCCGCCGTGAATAGAACCTGTGACCATGAGGTCGAACACAGGCCCCTACAGTGGATACATTAGTCCCCTGCGCCACCAGACCCAGCTGGTCCTGTTCGCTGCAACATGGTTGAATGCCAAGGGTGTTTTGCACACAGACCCGAGATGGTGCAGCTTAGTTAAGGTAAGATTTTACCTGCCAAATGATAGATCGTGCTGAATCCTGAGGCAGGGGGCGCATATAGTTGCTCTCCTGGAATGTCGATAGCATGGATTGTAAAATTAAAAGAGGTGTAATCTACGAATACCTCAGGCGACATGCTCCAGACCTGGTGTTACTCCAAGAGACCTGCCTGAGAGGAAACAACTCTAAAGTGCTGAAGAGAGAGCCTATCATCTGCTATAACATGCAGGATACTTCTCTGGAGCTAGGGGAGTTGCTGTGTTGCTGAAACGAACCTTACCTTTGTAGGTGATGAAAGTCACAGGAGATGACATGGGGCGCTATGCATTAGTGATTGGTAGGTGGAACATAATGACACTGACAATCATTTCAGTGTACTGCCCCCCCCCCACCCCACCCCCACTGCCTACAGGCAGCAGGTCTAGCGGGACTGGTGACTCATCTATAGCTTACTGAGGGACATTAATCCTAGGGGGTGACTTCAACCTGGTTATGGACGAAACAATTGATTGACTTCGACAAAGGGACAGTGGGGGAAGCTTGCAACTTGAACAATTTGTATAAACATACAACCTGATGGACGTGTGGAGGAGGTGTAACCCCTCTGTGCGGCAGTACACACACTACTCAGGGACGCACAAAACATACTCACCCCTGGACTATATATTAATGCAAGGGTCATCATGTCCCATATCCTACAGGTACGATTCTTAGCCAGAGAGAAATCCGACCACTCACCGCTAAATGAAGACTGGGTATAAGTAAATAAGCGCACTTCAAAGTCTGGCAACTAGAAGCCTGGTTACTGAAGCAAGAGGGAGTAGTGGAGGAATTGTGTCACAGCACTGACAACTACTTTAGGGAAAATTAACTCTCAGTATGGTCGCAGATGGAGATGTGGGAGGCCTATAAAACAGTCCTAAGAGGGCGGGCGATATCCTTAGTGAAAGCCAAATGCAAGTAGAGCGGAACTAATGCAACACATTGAGAATCACCTTCTTCAACTGGAAAAACTCAACGTGTTGCATCCCACTGAACACTTATGACACCACCGAGAACTTGCCCAATGATAATACCATGAGATGGCTACTAACAAAGTCAGTAACCATCATGCAGCCAGGCATTGGAGATTATTTGAAGTTGGAAACAAGGTAGGGATACTATTGGCATGGCTGAGTAAGAGAGAGGAACAGGCAAGATGGGTGGGAGGGATCCAAACAGAGACAGATCGGACCATAATAGGTAATGCTTGTATTACAGATGAGTTCACTCGCCATTACACACACTCGGCACTGAGCAGTACCACAGAGAAGATACTGGTCTTCCTCCCAGACATTCTGCTCCCTCGGCTCTCCAAAGCCGACAAAGCGGCACTCAATGCCCCTCTGATGCAGCAGAGAAAGAGGAGGCCATAAAACCCCTACAGTATGGCAAGGCCCTAGGTCCTAGCGGGCTACCGATCTAGGTGTTCAAATGGCAGGCAAACAAATGAATCAATGCTCTTTCAACAGGCCTATCTCTCTCCTGAATGCCAATAATAAAATTCTTGCAAAAGTATTAGCAAATCATCTGACATGTATAATCACAACCCTCATATATCCTGACCGGTCTAGCTTTATGCCGGGTAGGAGTACCAGGATGAATTTCCATTAGCTACACAGCTGTCTTGCTTGGACTGCCAATGTAGTGTAACTAGCAGCAGTAGTGGCTTTGGATGTGTGAAATGTGTTTTTGAATCCATTGAATGGCCCTTCTTATTCAATGTGCTAGAGATGATGAATCTAGGTCCGTGCTACTTGAGATAGGTGCAATAACTGTATAGTGACCCACTAGCGTGTATCAAAGTCAATAACGAATATTCAAGTACGTTTCCTCTCCATATGGGTACTAGACAGGGATGCTGTTGGTCCCCCATACTTTTTGCTCTGACGATAGACCACTGGCATGCTGGGAGAGAGCAGATACACTGATATGGGGTCTGCAATGGACATCAGGCTGGCAGGAGAAAATCTCCCTCTATGCGGACGACATTCTGCTGTACAAGTCTGACCCAGAATTCTCTTTTGACAGGATAATGCAGTCCATACATGCATAAGCTGGTAAAAATCGGTGATTTACACTCCTACAAACTGAACGCCATCCCAGCACGAGGGTCTTATGATTTAAAATGCAATTTGATGAAAGATGTGTTCAGAATCATGAATACAAATTGTAAGAAGCACTATGACAGGTAATTATGCGCACTTCCTTATACCAACAGTAAATAAAACGAGAAGAAAACAATCTGAGAGATGAAGTACTCACCAATGCTGACATGGTCAACAATACTGTCAACATCCTGCAGACCCCACTTCTTGTACGCCAATGGTGGAGGCTGGACATTCTCACTGCCAGACGCTGCAGCTGCAGAAGGTATGCACCAATGGTCAAACAATAAGAACAATGAAATAATGCTCAAGCTACAAGAACAAGGAAAATACTGATGATTCACTGTGGCTAAGAACTGCATAATTCACTCGAAATTTGAGTTAAGCTGACACACTGACTTTATTTTGCGCTTTTGAGCAAAATCATTCTTGCTAATAAGTATGTGTTTCTCATTGAGCATATTTGTGCCCATTACATCTACTTGTAACAAAATCCCTCGATAAAATAGTCAAGGACTGTGTAGTGCGTCTATGATGATTGGCAATATATCCTTTTAATTTCACTCAAAACTATATAAACATCCCATATAAAATTATCACTAGCTTAAGTTGGAGTTCCTCTGAGAAATCGTGCAAACCTACATCTTCAGAGTGTACAGATTCTGAGTGAAATTTCTCAAGAAAGAGCTGCAGTGCCTCTATAACACATGCGGGTTAGTATGAAAAATGTACTTAGTAGAATCATCATATAATGTCAAACACCAAAGGAGAAAAAGAGGCAGAGCGAGCCTCCACAGCTTCCTCTAATATAACATCAATAGACAAAGTTACGTGGTAACTTATTAGAGAGCATGTAGAAAAATTATTTCGAATGCTTCTCTTGCGATTCTGTCTTCCTACTACTCTTTCCCTACTCTAAAGTTAGGCAATTCCATGAATTGGACGAGGTGGCCTCACTCCGGTATTGTGACATGCTTCGTTATAGGCACCCTTTCGTGCGCATGTTTCGGAGCTCCCACACACCCTCCTATTTAATGTCAGGGGCTCACTTTTGGATTAAATATCAGCTCCTGACCAATAGCGGATCAGTGCACGATCATTTACATGTGCGCTGAGTAAAAAACAAGTCAATCTAACTACAGGTGTGTTTTAACACACTCCTCATTACGGCAGTCATTTCTGCTCCTTATAAATCCCTTCATTTGCAACTAACCATTTTACTAGCGGTCTTTTTGATTGGAAAGGGTAGGATCACTAAGGGCGCCTCTGCTTGAGATAGTAAGTGTATGATTGCATACTACCCACTGCATTAGACAGGTCATTTTTTAAATGAAGGGTTATCCTTCCCCTCATGACAGAGAAAGGGCTACTAAGATCGTACTGCACTTTTGAGTCCAATCATGTGTATTTAAGGAGCCACTGTATATCCCTCAGTCTTTGACAATAGGAGACGCCCAACCAGAAAAGACCATGAGGCAAAGTGCCCCCTGGTACTAGCTAAAGTTAAAACCTGCAGGGAAATGTGCAAGTGTGTTCTATTCATGTGCGTCCTTGTCGATTGTGTACGCACGCAGAATGTGAGTTTGTGATGTGTCAAATGTGCCACTTTTGTATGTTTATGTATCTTCATGTTTTTAAATCCGTACCGCTGGATTTATATGCGGTCTATAATGTGTAATACACGTTATATACCTGTGTCCCCTAATGTTACTGCTATTTTCGACCTTTTTTCCACATCAGGTGTCATTATCTGGTGACTTCTATAAACATTTTTACTCCCTCACTTTAAAACCTTAGCCGCGGTAGGATTTACCGCGGTGCGCTGAGTTTTTTTCAAACCGTGTTACATGACGAGCTCAGCTCGTCATGAGTGTACGAGAGGTGTACCTCATGACGAGCTGAGCTCGTCATGAGCGTCGAAGGGGTTAATATAGGCATCTATAAGTAAGCCCTGACAAATGCCAGAGGCCTATTTAGGTTGTCTAAGGGGAGAAACATGTTGGCACCTCAGAGGTATGCAAGGGCCATAGCACCCACTAATACCCTCTGATAATACTTTATGATATTTTTAGTCAGACCTAGAGTACCACCTAAATAAAGGGATACTTTGCGGTTTACTCTAAGGCATTTTTAACACCATAAACTGGATCCCAGTGATATATCCAGAAAAAAAGGAAAATGCTACTCACCCAGTATGCATCTGTTCTTGGCATGTAGAACTGTAGATTCACATGCTTTGCATAAGCCTGCCATCTAGTGTTGGGTCTGGATGTTTGCACTTTGTTTTTCTTCAAAGAAGTCTATTCCAGTCACGAGGTAGGTGACTCCTCCTTTTGGTGTAAGTGCGCATGGGCATCGACTCCATTGTTAGATTGTTTTCCGGCATAGGGTGAGAATGGAGTTTGTAAGAGTAGAATAGAGATGTCCATGTGTATGTATCTAAGAAAGATATTACTGCAACAGGTATAGGTACCCGGGCAGATGGGTGGGCACATGTGAATCTACAGGTCTACAAGCCAAAAACCAATACATACTGGGTAAGTAGCATTTTCCGTTCGAGGCATGCGAGCTGCAGATCACATGCTTTGCATGGACTATACAGCAGTAATCTTCCAAAAGCAGTGGCTAACCTGTAGCTGTTGCAGTGGTTTGAAATAGTGTATGTAGAACTGCCTGGCCTACATTAGCTTGTTGTCTTGCTAACACATCTACATAATAATGGTTTGTGAATGTGTGAGGTGTAGACCATGTTGCAGCTTTGTAGGTGTCAGCTATGGGGATGGTTCCTAAGAAAGCCAGAGAAGCCCTTAGTTTGTGAGTGGAATGCGCTCTAGGGGGAATTGTAAAAGTTATTTTTGCATTTGCATAGCATGTCAGAATACATTTGACTATCCACCTCGCAATACCTGATTTTAAAATGGAATTTCCTTTATGTGGTGGAGCAAAAGCAACAAAGAGTTGTTTAGTCTTACAAAAAGGTTTTGTCCTTTCTATTTAATAAGAGTAATGATCTTTAAACATCTAATGTGAGTAAGGCTCATTCTGTCACTGAATCCGGTTGAGGAAAGAACACTGGCAACTCAACAGATTGGTTGATGTGGAAGGAGATACTACTTTGGGTAAGAACTTAGGGTTAGTATGAAGAACCACTTTGTTGTGGTGTATTTGTAAAAATGTTTCTTCTATGGTTAGTGCCTGAAGCTCCCCCACTTTCCTAAGTGATGTAATTGCAGAAGGGTGGACCCATCAATCTGGTGAGAACAATATTAGGATTCCACACTGGAACAGGTGGAAGTCTTGGGTGAATAACTCTTTTGAGTCCTTCCATAAAGGCCTTAATAACAGGCACTCTGAAAAGAGACAGATGTTGTCTATTTTGAAGGTACTGCAGCGAGATGTAAGCGTACGCTAAATTTGAGTGTTGTAAATGCAGTAAATAGCAAATGATGTTTTGAACTGAAGCATCAATCGGGTTGATACGGTTGTATTACAGTACATAACAAATCACTTCCATTTTGAAGCATAGCAAACTCGTGTAGTAGGACACTTAGCCTCTTTAATAATGGTCATACAGTCTGGCAGAAGATTGAGATAGTCAAACTCTATGACTTCAGGTGCCAGATCGCTAGGTTGAGATGTCTGGGATCTGGGTGTGTGATCTCTCCGCGGCACTGTGTGAGGAGATTGGATGTGAGATGTAGTTTTTGATGAGGAACTGCTGAGAGCTCCAACAGGGTGGTGAACCAAGATTGACTGGCCCATGTGGGAGCTATTAGGATTAGTGTGAGAGTCATTTGCCTTAGTTTCCGAACCACTAGTGGAATGAGTGGGTGAGGCGGAAAAGCATAGGCAAATATCCCTGACCAGTTGATCCATCGTGCATTGCCCTTGGACAAGGGGTGTGGATACCTGGAGGCGAAGCTTGGGCATTTTGCATTTTGGTGTGTGGTCAACAGATCTATGTCTAGGAAGCCCCACATCTGAAAGAACGGGAGGAGAACTTGAGGGTGGAGTTCCCACTCATGAATCTGTTGTCTCTGCCTGCTGAGCAGTCTGCAATTTGATTGTCTACTCCCAGAAGGTGTTCTGCAAGGAGATAAGATTTTGTGACGTATGGCCCACCTCCAAATGTCCTGTGCAAGTTGTGGAAGCTGGAGAGAATGTGTCCCCCCCTGTTTCTGTATATAATACATGAATGTCAGGTTGTTTGTACGCATCATGACAACTTTGCCTACAAGGTGAACTTGAAATGCTTTGAGCACTAGAAATACTGCTAGTAGCTCTAAGTGATTAATGTGGAACTGCTTTTGCTGTTGACTCCACGGGCTCTGAACTGTGTGAGTTTGGAGATGAGCTCCCTAACCAGTGAGCGATGCATCTGCTGTTAGCACTGTCTGTGGAACTTGGTCGATGAAGGGCCGCCCCTTGTAAAGTTTTTATGGATTCCACCACTGCAGAGAGCGATGAGTGCAGCCGTCCACCAACACTAGATCTGATAACTGACTCTGAGACTGATTCCACTGACGAGCTAAGCATTCCTGAAGGGGACGCATTTGAAGTCTTGCACAGGAAACTATTAAGATGCAAGACGCCATCATTCCCAGTAACTGCATGAATACCAGAGCTGGCAATGAGTGGTGAGGCTGGAACTGGGAAATTAGAGACTGAATGTTGCAGATTCTGGCTGGACTGGGACAGACTAGAGCTTTTTGTGTATTGAGAGTGGCTCCTAAGTACGTTTGCGTATTGGAGGTTTGGAGATGGGGCTTGGACAGATGTACTGTGAATCTTAGATCGTGGAGCATCTGTAATGTTCTGTGAGTGCGTTGGAGACAGTTTGCTTGTGAGCTGGCTTTGATAAGCCAGTCGTCTAAGTATGGGAAGACGTGAATGTGTTGTTTTCGCAAATGAGCTACGAGTACTGCCTGACATTTGGTGAACACTCTGAGAGCAGTGGTGACTCCGAATGGAAGCACTTTGAACTGGTAATGTTGTCCCGCCACCAAAAACCTGAGGTGTTTGCGATGAGCATTGAGTATTGGAAAATGGAAGTAGGTGTCCTTTAAATCTAAAGTAGAAAGAAAGTCGCCTTGCGGAAGGAATGGAAGCACTTGTTGGAGTGTTACCATGTGAAAATGGTCTGATTGGATGTACAGATTTAGGTCTCTCAGGTCTAGAATAGGCCTGAGAGCGCCGTCCTTTTCGGGTATTAGAAATTTTAGGGAGTATACGCCAGCCCCTAGATACTGTAGTGGGACTGGCTCTATAGCTCATTTTTCAAAAAAGAGAGAATGTCTTGTTTGAGAAGGTCGAGATGCTCTTGGGACATGTTTTATGATCTTGGAGGAATGTTTGGGGGAGTGGTGGTAAGTTCCAGGCAATCACCATATTGGATAACTTGTAGAACCCATCTGTCTGAAGTTATTGTATTCCAGACGGCTAGAAATTGGGAGAGACGTCCCCCGACAGGAGTGGAACGGTCGAGGTACAGGAAGGAAGTCACTGTTTGGTGTTTGCAGGGGAAGTATGTGTTGAGTTGCCTCTACCTCTTCCCTTGCCGTTATTACCTCTAAATCCTCCTCTAAAGTAACCTCTTAAAGAGGGCGACTGATTATTGCCTTTTTAAAAGAAGATGGGATTTTCTGGGTATATGTTCTTTGAGCCCCCAACCCCCTGTAAAAGGAACAGTGAGGGGAGCCCTGATTGGAAGGAAGCTGCAAAGCCCCCATGGACTTTGTGACCTCTATATCTTTCCTCATCTTCTCTAAAGAAGTATCTACTGTAGGCTCGTAGAGGTGCTCCTTATCAAAGGGCTGATTTAAAATAGAGGCTTGGACCTCGGGTTTAAACCCAGAAATTCGGAGCCAAGTATGGCTCCGTAACAGAACGCTAGTGTTCACTGCGTGAACTGTGGTATCAGCTGCGTCTAAAGCGCACCAATGGATGTGTTGGAAATTAATTTCCCTTCTTGAATTAGGTCCCTAGCTTTACTCCTATGTTCATCTCGCAAAAATGTTATTAATTTTTCTACCTCGTCTTAATGAGCCCTGTCATATCAAGCTAAAAGAGCTTGGGTATTTGCAATTCGCCATTGATTGGTTGCTTGCGCAGCTCTCTTTTGCCAGAGGCATCTATGAGTTTGGACTCCTTATCAGGAGGAGAGGCATCTCCTGTGGTCTGTGAGTTTGCTCTTTTGCGAGCGTTAGAGACTACCATGGAATCTGGCCCCTGATGTAGATAGGTTCAGTAGGTGCCGCCTTATACTTCGTCTACTCTGGGTGTGACAATCCTTGCACGCGCAGGGCCTTTAAAAATCTCGTCCGGATGTTTAAGCATTCCCTTGAGCATAGGTAGTGTTTGTGTTGCTCTTTGAAAGGAACTTAAAGTCTCAAAAAGAAAATCCTCTTCAAGGGCCTCCTTATGAAGTTGTACCCCAGGATCCTCAGCAGCCCTATTGAGTATCTCAATCTTGCTGTACGTTTCGATGCCAAGCCGGAGGGCTGGGGTTCGAAACCTTTTCTCAGTGCCGACCTTGGCCCGAAGGCAGAGGAAAGACCGGAGCCTTTTTCTTCGGTAAGTATTAGGGTAGAGGAGTATCAGTACTCACTGTATACTGACCCAGTGTTGCTTGCTCTTCCGTGTCGGAGTCGGCTTCGGACATGGAGATATGCTCCTCCTCTTCTTTGGCTCCTTGTGCGTGGAATTCTTCCGAAGATGTTTGGTGCGGATCCACTTTGTTGCTGCATTTCGTGACGCCGAGCCCGACAGTCACGGAGAGTCTTCTTAGATCGAAATGATCGGCACGCATCGCAGTCCTGTTCGTCGTGTTCCGGGGATAGACAAAAGTTGCACACTTTGTGCAAGTCGGTGCGACACCCAGGAAAGAATTTTAAATGGAGTCCGTTCCGTCGACTGCTAGTGGGCCCGACGCGGGTAGGCCCAACGTCCCTCCACGAATCTTCCGATCGAAGACTTTGAATGGAAACAATACGCGGAGAATGGTAAACGCGATTGAGAAACAATAACGTCGAGAGTAGTGGATTGAACGCCAAGGGGAACCCGAGAAACGGTGTCAAACCGGAGTGCAGCGATTCACGTCCAAACCCGATGGCAGAAAAAAAACAATGGAATCACTGCCCATGTGCACTATCACCGAAAGGAGGAGTCGCCTACCTCGTGACTGGAAAAGACTTCTTTGAAGAAAAACAAAGTGCAAACATCCGGACCCAACACTAGATGGCAGGCTTATGCAAAGATCACATGCCTCGAACATACATTTCTACAAACTCCCTCAAGACAGCCCAAGTTGAAGTTGAGTCCGCCCTGGTAGTATAACTTTAGCAGGGTGGGACGAGGTGGCCTATGATTAAGCATGTCACATTAGTAAGCCCACCTCGTCCAATTCTTGGAATTGCCAGACTTAGAGTAGGGAAATAGTAGAAGGGAGACAGAATCCCAAGAGAAGCATTTGAAATAATTTTTCTAAATGCTCCTTAACAGGTTACCACGTCACTTTGCGTTTTGATATTAATTTAATACACATTAACAAAGACGAATCTGATCAGAGATTTACTTACACAAGCCCAGGAGTCCAAAAAGCATTTAATATTTAGACTTTTCCAGATACAAAATCAATGTTTTAGCTGTGCCTCTGAGGAACAAGGTTCAAAAAGTCAAGGGAAGCGACATGAGCAGTGTAGCATATTGATGTCATGCGCACTAGGACCCTCATGGTTCTGGGGGGACTCAGAGGAAATACGTCATATGCAAGGAGGTGTTAGGGTGTGGTTACTGTGAAGTATGACATAATGCACAGTGTGTGAGATTTATGCTAAGGACTAACGTAACGCTTGATAGCAGCTCCGGTGTGGTGTATTATTATAAGCATGCTCCTGGGCTGGGGAAGACGCTACAAGCAGTAGCTGATGTCAAGTGCCCAATGAGTTGTCAGGGCAAGCACCACGACACAAAAGCTGCATTGGGAACATGCGTACAGTTTAAGGAGAGCACATGGGGTCTGATGGCGATTCTTCATGAATGTTGAGTTGAGCTACAATCACAAGGAATGCCAGCACAAATGGACTAGGCAGAAAGGACTGGCCACCTGCATAGTCATTTCAGTCGAGAGCGAGACCCATGCTGCGCAACGACACATGCATACATCAGAATTGTAGTGGTTTACCTCTTGCTACTTGGTTACGACAAGCACGCAGCGACTGGAATAAACTGAAGCCGTCGATGGTGACAACTGCAGCTGGATACAGAATGCTCAACTCTTCGTGCTGTGTAAAACACACAAAGCATGTACAATCACTTTACCATGTGTGGACAAACATCTTCGCTGCAGCACCGGCTCTACTAAGGCATGGGCTAACAGAGACATACGCCCGAGGTCATTATATTTAGTGCTATGAAATTGAGTAATATTTACACCTATTACTGACAGAACTTACAGAAAGTAGACGTGTGTGGTGAAGGATAAATAAAAACAAGATATTATTGTTACTCTTATGAGAGTTCCCGTGTGCCTCGACCCTTATATCTTGTGGTAAAAAAGTAATGTGCACCACTACACACACCTCTGCCCATTAGCATTGAATGTTTGATACCATTTTACTCCAAGGCCAGATACTTTGGCATTGGCTACCACTTGCATCTTTTGCCAGGTGTAGTCTTTGGCACTAGGATGCCCTACAACATGTATCAATAGCGCTTTACTAATCTATTTCAATCAATCAATCAAGGCTCCATATAGCTGTAGCCACAAAAACTTTTTTTCAATTTTCCTAACAGGGCCACAGATAGGTGAAATGTGAAGCATCATGTAACTCAGAATTTTGAATTCAGCTTTCTGAGTCAAATAGGTATGCAGTGTTTTGGGGGTTGATGACGAAACCTGTATTAAACAAGCACTTGTGAAATATTTTACCCATTTCACGGTTCCCTAGGAGATATGGGTTTTTATATCACTGTATTTAGTACAATAGAAGAACCGAAAAATATAAGTACCAATTGTTGTGGATGCTTACACGGGAGCATCTGGTGGTCGCAGTGTTCATGGAGTTCAAGGAGTCGATTAGGCAGAACACTGCAGTAAACTACATTTTTCAGTTCAGTTCAGTTCAAACACAGTTTATTTAGACCATTTAGTCTTTAAACTACAACTCATACAATAACTTTTAAAAGAGTTTACACATCAAAACAACTTATTCTCAACAATAAAAACATCATCTGATCCTTAAAACTTCATTCCTAATAATTTTAAAAACAGTAATATTTCATTTTAGATAGCGATACTCTTTTTTGCACTTAACCCTTAAATGAATGTGGGAACTTATATACACCCTGCATATATTTCCCTATGGCTATCGCAGTATCTAAGTTTTCCATATCAGCAAGAAACTCCCATGCTTGCAAGAGCGCCTTTACATCATACTTTAAAAAAATTGGCCGAAGAAATAAATTACACAAATTTAAAAAATATCGACAATCCAATAAAATGTGTAAATTGTTACATTTCATCCCCATCTTACACATGCATTTACCATCAGGTTGCATTAGACCTGATTTTATTGCACTATTTGTTACAGCCGGATTTATTCCAATTCTTATCCTTAAAACTTCCATTCTTAACCAATTTGGTAATATATCAAGGTAGGGATAACGTGTATCTTTCTCCCAGCTTTTACTCATACATTTTACAGAATCTTTCTTGCTCAAATACTCCTGGTCTATTTCTCTTGACAATTCTTTTCCCTGCATTTTGAGTACGCTTTTTGTTACAATGATTTGTAATGTCTTCGGATCTATTTTCACCTTCAGGTGGTCACAGATGGTCTAAAGTTTGCTTCTTGCGGCTTTAGCCCATTTTAGCTCAATAACTTGGATCTCTTCCATACACCATTGAGATACCTTTGTGACCTCATCACTACCTAAGCGATTCCAAAATCTGAGTAGACTTTGTTGCACCTGTATATTCCACGCCATCAGCCCCGATTCCAGTCTAATAGCTTGGATCATTGGCCGGGACCATAAAGATTTTAGGCATTTTCCTTCCTCTTTATCCCAGGAGCTTTTACCATCGATACAGAAGATTTCTGAACCATATTGGAATTGAGGGGGAATCATTGCTTTATAGGCCGTCAATAGAGGTTTATGGGACATATCACCATAACTATGATTGAATCTTTTCAGCCCGCATACTGCCAGCTGTGCTTTTATTTTCTGTGCCTCAAGGTGCATACCCCACTTCAAAGAATTTGTAAACTATATTACAAGGTATTTATATTCATTTACAATATCTAGTTTAATTTGGCCCAGATACCAATTGCACTTCGTAGTCCTCTTCCCGAAGCAAAAATCTTTTGTTTTGTCCATGGTTACTGTTAGTCGTTTTGCCTTACAATATGCGCTGAAAATATTCAGCTTTCTTTATAGACCTACCTCAGTTTGGTCCAATATTACTGGATCGTCGGCATACAGCAAACAGGACAGATGCCTTCCGTTTACTTTTGGGCTTGTGCCTCTAGCAGAACTCAGAGTAATGGGCAAATCTGCTAGGAATATGGCAAACAGGAGCGGATCCAAAACACAACCATGCCTGAGTCCATTATTTATTGCTATTTCTGGTGCTAGGCCACCAGATGTATCTTTAATTACTTGTGCCAATTATGACTGTGTAGCTCCTGGTTCACCATTAAGAGATCTGGTAGAACCTCATAGTTTCTCCTGGTCTCCCACAAACACTCCCTATCCACCAAGTTAAACGCTGCGCAAAAGTCTACAAAACAGCAATACAACTTGCCCTGCAGCTCCATGGACTTCCGTGACACAGCCCACAAGGCAAAGTAGTGGTCAATAGTAGAGTGACCTTCCTTAAAGCCTCCTTGTTTTATTGGGACTATCGACCGCCACTTTACCCACTCCTTTAATCTACCAAGGATTATTTTTGAGAATACCTTTTCTCCAATGTCCAGTAAGTTAATTAACCTGTGGTTCATTGGGTCCTTCCTATCACCCTTTTTGTGTAGTGGTCTAATTATTGACCCTCTCCAGCTTTTAGGGATACAACCCGAGTCTAAAATGGCCATAAACCAATGGGATAGGAATACTGCCCACCAGTCTATTTGAGTTTTAATTATTGTAGCTGGGAGATTATCAGGTCCAGCTGCATAAGATAAATTCAGCTTCTTGATTGTTTCTTTTACTTTCTCTATATTAAACGCTGGTTTTAACTCATCTACAGATACTGTCCAAATTGATTTTTCCTTATTTAATTCCAAATTCCCATTTGCTTTGTATAAATTTCCTAGGTAATTTACCCATGCTGCCTCTTCCACCACACAGTTCATATTTCCCGGAGTCCTTCCTGCGGCGTCCTGTATCAACCTCCAGAAACCTTTTACATTTTTACTTTCTATTGTTTCTAGTAGGTTTTCCCAACATTTTTCCGCTAAAGATCCTTTTCTGCTTCATTGTTAAGGATTTGTATTATTTCTTCAAGTTGAGCAGGATCTCTAAATTCCCAACTTCATAGCATTTTCTCTGACACCGCTCTATTTTCCAAAGGGCCCTTTTTTAATTCCTACAGGCAAGATTAAACCACCTTGGTTGCCTTCCTTGGCTATGTTGTATTTTTACATTACTCTGTTTCTTATCGTTTAAATGCACTCTGAGGCATTGCACAGCCTGTGCTATTTTATCCACGTACCATTCTACCTGCTGCCCTTCAACACTGTCCTTTGTTAAGTTTTGTTAAAAGCTTACTAATTTCTTCACATATTCTTCCGTCAATTTTGTAGTAAGGCGCTTGAAGATATTCCACATTTTGGGGGATCACTCTCTCGCATGGCCTTATAGCTCCCCTTAAATATTCGCAATATAAAGCATTATGGTCACTATTCTTGCGCTTGATGATCCAGAACTTTTTTACCATTTCATAGTTCCAGACCTGGACAAAAATATAATCTATAAGACACTGTTGACCACCTACTCTAAAAGTCTGTGTGGCTGGGCGGTCTGGGTCCAATCTACCATTGAAGCATATTAATCCCGTAGATCCCAGAAACTTCCCTAATGTTTCATCCTGATTAGTAGTTACACACATGAGAAATTTTGCTGACCCTATACTATAAGAGCTCAAGATTACCTCAAACCAGAAATCTATCTTTTCGTAATTTAGTTTGTGATTAAAATCGCCCATTATCACCATTTCATCTGTTCCATACATTTCATTTAAATTAATTATATCCTTTTTAAAGAGCCCCATTTCTGTATCATATTCTTTTTGAGAGCTCCATTGGATATATACATTTATGATGATCAGGTTCACCTCCTTCAATGTCCGAATAGGATACCTTACAAACCAGCACCCATTTACATAATGTGCTAATTAACTTTGCCTCTTTCACTAGCCTGGTCGAGATGAGAGTCGTGATCCCATCCGACGGGCGTCCAAATCTTCTTATTTTACTGGCTGGTTTATGAATTTGAACAAACCCTTCAACTACTGGGGTGTTGCCGCATAGCCATGTCTCCTGCAAACAAATAATATCAACGTACTTTGCAACGTGATTTAAACTGTCCACCTTAGTTTGTCCTCCCACCCCGTTTATGTTCCATGTTTTTGATCCGTGTAGAGTGTCTTCTTTGTGGTTCTTTGGTGTACACCGAGTCTGTGTGCATAAATTAATGATACAAACCTTGTTTTTATCCATGGCTTTTGGCCCAGCAGGGGACGCCTCAAACAGTGTAGCCTCACACCTCAAACTATTATTGTGCACATAATGTGCTTCTCTTGAGGCATAGTTGCTTTGACTTTCTTGTAATTGCATAGTTACTTATGGTGCTTTTCCATGACTGAAAGAAAGCTTGGATTGGTAAAATGCTGTTCTAAGGCTAAATTGTGAAAATTATATAAACATTATGTACACTGTTGTCCTCTAATAGGTTAACTCTGTCTTCTGTTGTATTGCTGGAATAGTAGTAGTAAAGTTTTGTAAGTTGTTTTGCAGTTCGTCCTCCTTTTTAAGGAACTGTACAAACACAAAAAGGAGCTAGTAGATACACTATGAGTATAAATTGAGTGAGCAGGTACACAGACAAGCTAACATGCTTAGTCCAATTGCCCCAAATAATCTGTAAAATAGTATGATAGGTGAGCAAGTATGGATGGCAGACTCTTTATTCAGAATTACCTGTAGGCCCAAGGCCTTTACTTTATTTGCAGTAAGACCTTCTTGCACGTCGATGTTCCTTGCCAGAATCATTGTAGGTTCCTTTGGCTCCTGGGCTGGCTTTCGAACATCTGTCCTGTGCATAGGCTCTAGTCAAAGCTAGGCAATGGCTCTTGCCAGCAGCAGACCAGCTCCTCTCTTCCGCCTCAATCTTCAATAATTTCCTCAGGTGTTTCAGGATTAGTTCCAGCTTCAAGGGGAACACAGACACAATCCTAGCATGGTTTTTCTCAATTGGGCAGCAGAGGCTTCTGGTGAAGGAAAATGAAGTGCAAAAACCTGCTTCAGGAGGCCAGGATGTATCTAGAACTAGAGACTACTGGTGAGAATCAAGAGCCTGTACTGCCTTTTCTTTGATTGACTCACAATAAAAAATTCAGAGGGTCCATTCATATGCTTTTTCCTCTACTTGATGCTTTGAGAAAAGAGGAACAGAGGAAACAACAGATGTGGGCTTTTTTTGCTTTGCTACGCAAACAAATGATGGACGGAATGCCGAATAAATCATACATACACCCCCAGTCAAGAGATCTGGATTAAATCCATCTTTCTTTTAGTCACCATATCACCGCAGTTTAATCCCAGTCATATGCAAATCAGTCTTGACCTTGCTCTTCATGGGAATAGTCCAGCCAGACCTGCCAAGCCAGGCCCTTCCTGGACCGAAAACAAGCATCGTGGGACGGGTTTCATGGTATCACCCCTCATCAGCCAGGCTAGCTTGAATCTAGTGGCACAGTGAGCAAGGACCCCACGTCTGACACATGTGAGAGCTGGCAGGTGAGAGATTGAGAGGGATGACAAAGTTAATTTCCACCCACTGCATACAAAAGGACCTCTAAAATAAAGATACAAGGGGAGCTATAAGCCAGAGACAGCAGGGAACCATCATTTTGTGTATCGCCATTTTGTGTAGCAGTCTTCAGGTCCTTGGTATCAAAACCATTCTTACAGCGCACTCGTAATACCCTAGTAACTTTTTTTTATTAAAAACACCACATAGCTCACACTATGGGAGAGTGAAGTGCCCCATTTCCTGGTATTGGATAGATTTTTACTGAGTATGTCAGCATGCTTTATTTCTTGAGTGCAGATAAAAAGGTTTAGCCCTGGTTTAAAAAACACTGCCACCATACACCACTCTCCCATAGCCTGTAAAAGAATGCAAACGTCGTACTTCCTATCTATCCTGTGGTCTCTGTGCTCTGTAAGAGGCAAAAAATACAGGTGAGCTACAAATGTGAAAAGGGCTAACGAGAACAGGGGACCACACATTGGATGGAAGTACAGCCTTACACTTTTTCTAGCACATTTACATCTCAGGAAAAGTCACCAAGCATTCACTCTCTAAATGAATTCGAGACAATTAACAAAGGCATTCATCTCTTCAGTTAGTCTGAAATGTAAAGGCTGTATTTTCCTCTCAAAATTGAAGTGGATTGAGGAATTCTGTCATAGTTAAAAAAAAATGTAAAAGTCAAACCCTCAGAAGACGAGCAAAGGCTTGTCGTGCCTGTGAATAGAGGGTGTGGGAGTTCCCTCTCAAACACACAAACTCTCGAGCTTGCTATGCAGAAGAAACTGTCAAACCCCGCTAAAATAAGGCATGATTAACATGCAGATGACACATACTGTGCTCCCAACAGAGAAGAGGGAATCAAATGCCAGTACATTTGCTCTTTTGATTGAAAATGGGTTCCCGCACCTGCTCTGTGACTCCCGGGTGCCTGGGGATCTCATATGTGCGGCACTTCAGCTGGAGGATCGGGTCTTCGTTCAAGAGTTGGGCCAGCAGCAGCACCCCGTTCTAGAGGAGAAGGACAACAGGTCATGAGAAGGATGGGATGGATTCCGGCCTGAGGCGGGAATGTGAAAAAGTGCAGCAACAGGAGGTACAGACATGTTTCCACATTACAGAGAACAGTTACAGAAGACACAGAGATCGAAAACAGAAGGTTCCACATAAGTCCGAAAAAGAGTGTGCAACTGGGATATAAACCTCATGGGCTTCCCTTGATTATGGTTAAATCACTTATCAGATTCTTGAAACAATGTGTTAATAATACACTATTCAATCTAATTCAGTAACATGTCATGTTCAGTGCAGAAACATCCATGCTGCTGGTCATTGAAAATAAGCTTCCAGTGGGAACACTAGCATCATCAATCAATCAATCATCAATTGTAGAGCGCTGCACTGTCACCCCTGGGGATATCTGGCAGCTGTGGTGCGAGGTGACGTCTCCGTCAAACAGCCAGGTCTTGAGGAAACGGCGGGTAGAGGGAAGAAACGAGTAGAGAAATGCAAAACAGAAGGCAGAATAACGAGCGTGAAAGGAAGTTCTAAATAGAGGGCAGAAAAACGAGCACAAAAAGACAAAACAGAGGCCAGAAAAACGAGCAGAAAAGGCAAAACAGAGGGCAGAAAAACGAGCAGAAAAGGCAAAACAGAGGGCAGAAAAACGAGCATGAAAGGAAGTTCTAAATAGAGGGCAGAAAAACGAGCACAAAAAGAAAACAAAGGGCAGAAAAACGAGCAAGAAAGGAAAAACAGAGGGCAGAAAAACACGAAGAAAAGGCAAAACAGAGCAAGAAACAAGCATAGGAGGCACAAACAGACGGCAGCAGGTGACAGGCAGCAGAGGGTAGTGGATTGCAGGCAAGCTGGACAGGAGAACTGTCGCAGAGGGCGCTGGCACAAGAACCAAGTAGCTTTTTTGTCGTGGTAATGGCAACTGACAGAGAAAAGCTCAAAGTTGTAATCGGGAAGATGAAGTATGGCGTGGACATTTGGAGGACAGTACTTGAATTGTTTGTGACATTTTTATGGAATATCTAATAACTATTGCCTATATTTTCCCTCTACCCGTCTACCATCAACCGTGCTCTCTCTACACTTCATATGTATGCCACACTTGCTCACATTGAGGGAGCACTGCCTCCCTAGAGAAAGAGGCTGAATTGTGCTCAGTTTTTCTCAGACTCATTAAACATGCTGGGAATGTGGGAATTATAGGCGAGAAAATGCGATTGTAACTTTCAAGCACACGCACAGTACTTCTGGTCCACAAAGGGGAGGAGGGGGGGAGTTAAGTTACACATGGGAGAATGCTTTCTTTAGGACAAAAATCCTCACTCACCCAAGGGTGACATGCTTCATCATTTGCCCTCCTCACACCTGCACCAAATGGTGTTTTTAGGTACAGATGAGCTGGAATGAGCAGTCGTCTAGCTGGGCACGCCTCCCAGGGGCGCACAGACTTGAACCAGCTCTGCTGTCTAGGCGGCCCATTGAGACTTAACAGTGAGCAGAACTCCCACGTTACGATACAACGGTGGACCCCAATAACAAAGGCATTATGGGCCATGTTCTGTATCACCTGGTTTACTACCTTGAGGCTGGTATCAGGTTTTAGATTGGTTGTTGGAGAGTGACTGTTCCAATTTAGTTCTGATGAATGCCCCTGAACCCCAGATAGGTTCATACTAGGGCAGAAACATGTTGACCTCACATTGGGAGTATTTTTTCTTAACTCCCCGTCACTTCTCTCTTCTTTAATCCTATCCACTGAGAGCACCAGAATAAAACTGATATTTAGCCCACCAGGAGACAGTTTTTTTCTCTAACCATTCTCTGTTTAAAATGTAATTACATAGCATTCTGCCCATTAATCATATGTACTGCTCATCTATCACTAAAAAACCTTCAGATCCTCTCCATTGGAGAGTGTTAGCCCACACCAAGCACCATTTGGCGCAGGAGTGAGGGAACCCAATGGTAAAGCATGCCACCCTTGGGTGAGTGAAGGCTCTTGTCCTAAAGAAATCATTCTCCCATGGACAACTTTAATCCCCCCCTTTACCCTTTGTGGACCAGATGTACTTTGTGCTTCATTAACTAGGGAGCAGTACGTGCCTGTTTGGGTTCCTTTCTCCCATTAGATCCCATGTGTGTATGGATTACAACTTCGAACACAGTTATTCCAGTTAGCTAAAACAAAACAAAATGGCTGCAGCCGCCATAATAGCATGTGGCTAATTTGCAGTAAATACAGTTACATATTAGGGCTTAAGATAATTTACTATTTTGTTGTGTTACTGTTTCAGGCATCATATACACATTTTTAGGTCTCACCTACACAGACCATGCGCTGTGCTGCAAGACGTAATATTTACAACTCCGTGTGCTTACAACCCGCCCACGGCATACCATTAGTTGGTTTTGTTGTCACTTTCATTTGCAATGTTTCGATTACTTAGCTCCCGTAGGGTTCTCTTCCTTTCTTGCGTTAGCTACTCACTGGAGCATGGGCCAAGTACATGCGTTCTTCCTCGTCTTTTTGCAACACACTAGTTCCTACTTCACTTCACACAATGCCACTCAACGACACTCCATTCTAGTCTATGCCACTCCATTCCACTGTACTTTATGTCACTCCACTCTACGCCACTCCATTTTCCTCTGCGCCAAACCACTAACTTTTAACCATGCTGCACATCAGCCACCCTGCTGTACAACATTGCTAAAAGGCATTGGCAAATCCAATGTCTTAGGCGAGAGCTACTGTCTTGTCAATGCTTGTTTTAAATTGTGGAGGTGTTTAGATTGGAAGACAAAACACATTGCTCAGATAAAAACACAATGTTAAAAGAAACGGGTTTAAAAATAAAATATAACAATATCAACATTCTAGGCACATCTACCACATTCGATAAAAAATACAAATAGCCCTACAAAAGACTGCAGCACAATAATAAACGAGCTCCACCTGTCCGAGGGGGACTATTTTAATGTACCTCTCATTGGTCTCTAAAGAAGCTATGACCACTGTATTATGGACCCACTTCTTCTCTGGCTACCGCTTCTGTATTTTCTGGAATGGCACATCAATATATCAGCACACACTGCAGAATGGCACTGCCAGCTTGTGTTCTCTACAAACTTAGCACTTTTTCATTGGATAATAGTAACTGTTAGTTTCCGTGCTTAAAAAGTGCAAAAGCGGCATGAAACACATTTTAAAAATACGTTATGGTTAATATTACACTCTCTTTATTCTTCAATAACCTGGCCCTTAGAAGCGTAGGGCAAGTCTCATACCAACATCTCTGGCTCTCAAAGAGACACTAAATCCATCAAACCAGTCCAGAGTCCCTACAAATGACAGAAGCTACGGAACTCCCCAGAAGTGTCCCTGATGGTTTTGACCAACCATAATCAAGCATATGTATTACAACTAAAAGGTACAAGAGCCATCCACAACAGAAAGAATGTGGTTAACGTGGACATTACCAAAAGGAAGGAATAAGCCTGACATGTTATGACCTGATGACAGGATAAAAATGCAGCAATACCAGAGGTACCCTGGATCTCACTTTGTACAGAAGGGCTAAGAGGACCAGCCTTTCCCTTACTCAACTCCATCAGTTTACCCAGGAATCCTCCCAAAATTGCTGTAGGCCAAGAAGAGCATACACTGTCATTGTAGAGTATAAAATAGAGAAATCTGGTGAAATCGCATTTTGGATCTGTACAGCGTGCCTACATGCCAGCTTTCAGACACTTTGGAGCACCATCTGTAATATTGTGGTGGATTGAGCTGCATGGTTTTATGAGAGTTCACTGGAAATATCCAGCAGAGGAGGAACAAATTATGTGACAGGGAAGGACAAGAAAAGACAAATCATGCAGCGCAATGCAGTAAATTTAGTGGCAGTATTAATTCATTATTTTGTTATTTTTACAATATTAACATGTCCGGGAAGAGGTTGTATCTCATTAGTATCAGTTTAACACCTAAATGTAGCACTCCATGAAGGAAAGGTGACCTGTGACTGTGTGCTAAATTGCCTGCCACTGTGTGCCAACACATGTGGCAGCGTTCTTGGTAACCTGGTCCAATTGTGCTTGAAGAACAAATTACTTTCCTTCAATGACACTCTTTCTGGTGGACACAGTATCTAACCGCTAATTTCACACCTTCTGAATACGCCCCATTCACCAGACTGGATCCAAATATTTTCTTAGCACTGCTCCTGCGCACCAGTATGTGGTTTCATGTGACTCTGCCCCACCCGAGAAGTAATGCCAGAGCACATATATGCGCCACCCCTGCACGCTGACATCGATGTCTTTCATGACTCTGTCCGTGCCATTGGTTGTGGAACTTAAGTGGTGAGATGTGACAGTCTGCAGATGTCTAAATTGGAATCTTTTCAAGTTGGGTGAAAAGAGCTCATTCAACAGAACAGGGAGAACGGAGGGTGGTGAGGAATCTCCAGTTAGAGTATCCACCTGAAAGAGCGTTTCTGAATGAAGAGGAGTAACTTGTTCTTCAGATGGATACTAGAAACTGCAGATTGCTCAACTTGTTAATGGGTACCTGTTAGAACTAGGGGTGTCTAGTTGGCAGAGGTAGGTGCCTTGGTCCAAATAGGGCCCCTTGCTTCTAATCAGGGTAAGGGGGATACACACTTTAGATAACCCCTGCTCACCCCCTTGGTAGCTTGGCACGAGCAGACAGACTTATCCCAAAGGCAATGTGTAAAGTATTTGTACCAACACTCACAGTAACAGTGAAAACACCACAAATGGAGACCACACCAGTTTAGAAAGATAAAATATCTTTATCTAAACTAAACAAGACCAAAACGACAAAAATGCAACATACACAAACTCAGTAGAATGTCTTTAGAGAGGTTGTTGCAAAAATAAACTTGTAGATGATGCAATGCGACACTTTACTCACAAAGTACCTGGGATGCGTAACGCAAAACAAACAAAAGGGTCGCAGAGAAGGCGATGCATTGATTCTTCCTGTGCTCCGGTTCCAATGCGAAAAGATGGCGCCTCGACGCATTGAGACGATCCGGTGCGATTCGAGAAAATGGCATCTTTTCTGCGATGCGACAATGTGGAGGCGAAGCGCGCACGCCCGACGGCCGTGCAGCGAAGTCAGTGGTTTTCTGAGCCGCTACTGGCCCTGCGACACACTTCTCCGGTGATGCGACAACACCCTCGGAGATGGCGACATGCTTCTCCGGTGGCGATCAGCAGCAGTGTGCTCCCTCAGCGATAAGATGACCATGTGACATGCTTCTCCGGTGATGATACGGCACCCTCTGTGCAGCGGCACGCTTCTCCGATGTTGCAACGGCGAACAGCAGCAGCGGCGACACGCTTCCTCGATGATGCAGCAGCGGCTGCTGCGGCAGAGTCATGCTTCTCTCGTTGCGTCAGGCTTCCAGCTCCCTTCAGAAAAAAGGCCTCACGAACAGTTACAGGCCTTCTTGGCAGACTGGAACTCCCGTGAAAGGAATTTCCGGGAAGATGGGGGTGAAGTAATTGTGTGCCTGGGACTTCAAAAACAGGAGGCCATCTCTTCTCAGGCCCTTGGAGACTTTTCTTCAGATGGACACAGCACACAGCAAATTCCTTCTTCAAGCAGGGGACACAGCACACAGCAAAGTCATGTAGTCCTCTCCTCAGTAGAAACAGCAAACAGCAGGCCAACCCCAGACACACGTCAAGGGCAGTACTTCTCCTCAGTCTCTTCAGCTGATCTTCTTTGGCAGGGATTCCTCTTGATCATGAAGTAGTCTTGGAAATTTTATATCCGGGTGTTTCCACAACAGGTGGCCAGCTCTTCTCAGGCCCTTGGAGACTTTCTTTTCAGGACCCAGCACACAGCAAAGTCATAGTCAAGCAGGGGGGCACAGCTCACAGCAAAGTCCCTTGTCCTTCCTTTTGGCAGAAATAGCAAATGCTGGCCAACCCCAGACACACAGCAAGGGCAGTACTTCTTCAGCTCTTCAGCTTTTCTCCTCATCAAAGGTTCCTCCTTGGTTCCAAAGTAGTCTAAAGTTCAGGGGTTTCAGCTCTCATATGTATACCCAAAAAGTCTTTGTTCTCTATGTGTGAGGGTCCTGGACCCAGTTCTGGGTGCACTCTGCCAGTGCACAACTTCTTCCTTTGTTAGTGTGGGCCAGGGTCATCAGACGCACCACAGGAGGTGGAGCCAGCATTGTGGAAGGCAGGCACAGCCCTATTCAGGCCCAGGTGCTACTCCTCCCACCACTCCAAATGCAGATAGGTTTATTCAGCCTAGTGCTGACACACCCAGACTCCTGGAGCCACCAGGCAGGGGCACACAGAAAGGTTGAACAAGAAAATAGTCACTTTCTAAAAGCGCTATTTTCAAACACACGATGTAAAAACCATCCTTCCTGAAAGATGTGTTATTAAATTCTGAGTTCAGGAATACCAGACTCCAATTTTCTATCTTGCTTCTATGGGAAGATATGCAGATTTGAGCGCTCTAGTGCCCAGGCGTACAGGTGAGCTGAACTCCCTATTTAAACCTCCAATGCAGACGCGCAGCGGTGACGCGCAGCGGGCTCGCCTGACTCTCGCCGGAGTCAAGCCAGAGTCCTGCCCGTCTGCGCCCGTCAGCGCTAAGGAGGCACGGGAGACAGGGAACTCTGAGGCGCTCCATGTCCCATGCTATGCCACTGACATGTCAGGTACGTGTGGTGATTTATTCAACTTATACACTACTCCTCGTATACATTGTCAGGAGATCTTAAATGTTGTTAACGGGCATGGACCTGTGTGCTGCCGTCACTGTAAGTGTACGCTGATTCTACATTCTCCCCCGGACCTGCCCTCACAATCTTCTGTGCTGCGCGGAGGACTTATTAACGCTCGCTCCCTCTGCAGAAACGCTCAAAGTATTAATGATTTGATCATGCATACCAATTTAGATTGGTTATTGGTTACGGAAACATGGCTGAAACCCTGGTGTAACCCCGACCTAGCTGTAGCACTTCCTCAGAACTTCCTGATACAGCATTTGGATAGGAACGAACAACGAGGGGGAGGTCTGGCCATTATTTATCACAACACACTTAAGTGTTCCATCCAGGAATTGACAGACATTAAGGGGGCAGAGGCTTTGGCCTTTTGTCTAGGTATCCATGATTCCTACTCTTTCTCAGGTGCCCTTATCTATCGCCCTCCTGGGTCTCCCACCGAGTTCCTAGAAAGTATAGGTGATGTTCTGAGCAATTTGGCGCTCAGATCTTCCAATTTTACGTTATTGGGGATCTGAATTTGCACCTGGACTCCCCAAAAGAGCCAGGAGTAAGCACTTTTATGGATATTATTAACATTCTCGGGCTCACTCTCCTTAACCAAGAACCTATGCACATTGCAGGACATCTATTGGACTGTATCTGCTCTAATTCAACTAGACTAATAGTTAAATCCCCCTGTCCTTTAATTTGGTCCGATCATTCTTTTATTCCGTTTGACGTTGTACTGAAATACAAGGCCACGGTAAATAGGACAAAGAATAGAAGGCCTAATAAAAACCACAAACCTAACTGGAAGAAACTCACCAGTAGACCTGACCTCGTAGATATGTTAAAAGAAAGCACTCCGGTTCTTACGGGTGATACTTCTACTGATAACCAAAAATTCTGCAACTGGATAGCAACTACTGGCGCCTTATTAGGCTCAATTGGTAAAAATACTTCCGGCGTCACCAAGAGCAAAAGGAATGCTCCGTGGTTCTCGCCAGACCTGAAATTAAAACTAGGGGAGGTGAGAACACTGGAACGAAGGTGGCGCAGGAACTACGATGGTGCCGCCCGTAATGTCTATAAATCAGCTGGAAGGCAATATCATGCAGGGATCAAGCTAGCCAAAAAGGCCCACTATCTACAGGCCATATCTATCGCAGGCACTGGACAAAAGGAAATTTTCAAAATAGTAAAGGATTACATCAATCCACCAGCTTTATTGCAGGAGATTCCTCCGTCTCAGGACTTCTGCAATGCGATTGCTGACTATTTTGAACTGAAGATCTTGGATATCGTGAAGACTTTTTCTCCGGTATCCCCCAATCCAGGGAACTTAGAACAGACAGAGGTGGAGAAATTACCTACTAGGTCCCCCCGCCTGGACTCATTTGATCCTGTCCCCCCTGATGATACTTTTAAGGCCATTTTGGCCAGTAAATCTGGATCTCCTTTCGATCCCTGCCCACCTTCAGTTCTGGAGACGCTAGTAGAGGTGGTTAACCCTATTATTAACAACATCATAAACTCATCATTAGCCACGGCAGAAATTCCCAATGAATGGTAGCTTGCTGCAGTCAAGCCTCTCCAGAAAAAGGCCCTATCGGAGGTGACTACCCTCTCCAACCTGCGCCCCATTTCCCTGCTCCCACTGGTATTCAAACTGGCGGAAAAATGTGTAAATATCCAACTCACAAATTTTCTAGAGGAGAACAACATCTTGCATCCTAACCAGTCAGGGTTTCGGTCGAAACATTCTACTGAGTCGGCCCTGCTGTTTACAGCAGGGACCCTCCGAACTGCCATGGACCAGGGAAAGAAGGCTGTCCTGATTTTACTTGACCTGTCGGCAGCCTTCGACACGGTCTCACACACCATCTTAGTGGACCGGATGGTTATTGCAGGAATAGGAGGGGTAGCTCTGGCTTGGCTCAGAAATTTTCTCCATTTCACAGTTCTGGGCCAATTTCAATCAGAAGCTAACGTCATCAGCTCTGGGGTCCCTCAGGGCTCTAGTTTAAGCCCCATACTCTTCAACCTGTACATGGTACTCCTGATTGAGCTAATTACGTCATTCCAGATTAGCACAATATCGTATGCTGATGACACGCAGCTCATTCTGGTGTTGGATAAGGAACTGCCTGGTGCAGAGGAAAACCTGAAAAAATGCTTAACAGCTACGTTTGAGTGGATGACTAACAATCACCTCAAATGTAATTCCGGCAAGACGGAAATCCTGCTGTTTGGAAATCAAAATCTGTTTTCCCCGAAACAAGGTGGCCTGATGATGCTGAAGCCCCCCCAGTACCATCTCGTCTGCTCGAAACTTGGGCATTAAATTTGACGACCAATTGTCCTTTAAACAACAAGCAGTGGCCGTAGCTGACATGTGTTTTCACCTAATTAAATCTTTGAGGAAATTTTTTGATCTTCCTCTGCCAGCCAGGAAAACGGTGGCAGTTGCATTAATAACTTCGAAGCTGGACTACTGTACCAGCCTAAATGCTGGAGTTAATAAGTCCATACTCCATAGGCTACAGATGGTCCAGCACGCAACTGCCCGGTTGCCCGGTTGGTACTACGGTGGCCGCGTAAGTCATCTGCTTCGGCCGCACTTAGTGCGCTTCATTGGCTACCACTTGGCAAAAGGATCTTATTTAAGATCCTTCTGATCACATTTAGAGCCTTCCAACAGCAAGGACCGAAATATTTGTCCAGTGGCTTTAAACGGTATCACCCCACCCGCTATTTGAGGTCTGCTGGCCAAAATCCGTTAATAGTTCCCAGATTCAGGTTGTCAACTAAAGGAGGGAAATCTCTGTTTGTCCTGGGAGCTAAGGCCTGGAACAAGCTCCCGTTGCACTTCCGATCACTGTCCCATGAAAGTCATTTTAGGAAATCCCTGAAAACTTGGGTGTTCTCCCTCACAGACGCTGCGTGCAGGGCACTAGTGTAAGGTATGTGTTCACCGAATGGCTTCTTTCCCACCAACCTATTTCACCTGGGTTGGCAGAGCGCCAAGATACTCCTTGGAGTGATAGGAGCGCTATATAAGTGTCCATTACATTACATTACATAAACATGTTACACAGCATTCCCCATTCTGTCCTATGGGCAAGATAGGGGCACGTTACACAAACTAGTACATGTCCTACCTTTCACATACACTGCACCCTGCCAAGGGGAGTACCTTGGGCCTACCATAGGTGTAAGAAAAGAGAAGGGTAAGGCCTGGCAAGTTGTTACACTGGCCAGGTCGACAGGGCAGTTAACAAACAGCGCACAGGCACTGCGGTGGCAGGCCAGAGACCTCTTTTCAGAGGTACTCATGTGAGTGGCACAATCAGTGCTGTAAGCCCACTAGTAGCATTTGACTTACCAGCCCTGGCAAACTCAGGGCACTTTACCAGGGACCTACTGGTAAAATAATCAGTCAATCAAGGATAACCAATCAAAATAACAATTTACACAGAGGGCATATGCACTTTATCACTGATCAGCAGTGGTAAAGTGCAAAGGGTCCTATAGCCAACAACCACAGGTCAGGAAAAACAAAGGAGGGAGAAGCGAAAAGCTTGGGGATAACCCTGCAAAAAGGGCAATTTCCAACAGTACCGAAGCAGTACCTCCTAAAGTGTGGGAGGTGTTAATTGGCTCAAACAAGAAAATCATACAGGACTACATTGGCAAAGTGCCCTTTTCCTCTGACTTGGCTATCAAGGCAGTAATGCTTCCTGAATGTATGGAGTGGCGCCAATATTGTGGCCTGACAGATGTCCAGAACAGGCACTTAAAGTGCCAATGAAGCAGTAGCATCCGTGGCTCTGGACGAATGAGTCTTCAGGTTCTCTTGTGGGTTGATTCTTGGGCTATGCATAGCAGATCAATATACGGAGAACTATCCATCTTTATATGGTCCTTTTCTGCACTGCCTTACCCTTCTTAACCACAAATGAAACCAACAAACAGCTGATCGCTTGTCGTTGGTATGCTCATCATAAAAGCTCAAAGCTCTTTTGGGGTCCAAAAGGTGGCTTACTTTCTCCTCTTTTAAGGGTTGAGGTGAAGCAAAGAATGCCAGAAGGGTGATGCATTGTCCGACATGAAAGGGCATCACCACGTTCAACAAAAATGCCTCTCTAGTCTGCAACACTGGTGCGTCTGGAAAACAGGTGGTGTATGGTGGTTGGCTAGACGGCGCTTGTAGCTCACTCTTGCAACGAGCTGAGGTTATCCCTATGAAGAAGAGTCAATAGACGCAAAGGAGAGCTGTGTATTGGCTCAAATGGAGTGAGCAGCAGGAAAGTGGGGACAAAATTAAAGTCCACTATGGCATTACAAAAGGTTTGAATGGGAACATATGGACCAGACCCTTAAGGAAACGCATTACAACAGGTGATTTAAACAAGGACGGTTGGTCCGCTAAACGTAAAAAGGTGAAAGACCACACAAGTAATCTTTAACTGTGTCCACGGCAAGTCCTTGCTAGGCCAAAGATAGTAAAAAAAAAGCAGAAAAACAGCTTTACTTGTAATGTGTCTGTGTGGAGGTGATTGCACCAGGTAACAAACTTGCCCCAGCATAAACAGATATCATAGACGGAAGTCTGGCTGCTAGAATGACGTGCACTACTTTGGGAGGGAGATCAAAGGAAGACAATTCTCACCACTTATTCTCTACGCATGGAAGCGTAGATTGCGCGGGCTCTGTTGCAGGACCCTGCCCTTCAGCTGCGATAGAAGATCCTCCCAAAGCCGCAGCCTGATCATAGGACAGAGGCTCATGGTCAGAAGTTCCGGGTACCAAACGCTCATGGCCCAGTCCAGAGCCCTTAGAACGTCTTAGACGTGGTCGTTCTTGATCTTCATAAACTTGTAGGGAGTGGCAGAAATGCATACAGGAATCTTGTGCTCCACACCGAGAGGAATTTGTCTCCCAGAGACAACTTTCTTGGGAGATCCAACACTCAAAAGTGTTGACACTACACATTCTAGGGAGTGGCAAAGTGATCTAGCCAGGCCCCTCCAATTGCTAGAAGATGCCCTGTGCCACCTCCAGATGTAGTTGCCATTCATGATCCAGATGGTCCCCCGTCAGTCGTTGGAAGGAGTGTTGGTGTTGAAAGGATGGGTAGGACATCGCCCCTCCAAACAATTTGCTGGACACACCTGTTTGATGTTATGGTCTGCCAACCCAGCAAGAATCTTTGGATCCTGTCTCCAACAAGTTGGCTGTGTTCTGCAAAGGGCTTGCTAAAAGGGTTTGGCAGGTGGGACTGGGAACTGAGCAGTCCATTGACCTTGGCTGCGGGGGCAATAGGCACCAAGGCCGTAAAACTGCTGGAAGTCACTCTGTGGTTGAAGCAACTGGTGGTATGTCATCTCGGTCGACACCACAAAAGGAGTGGTAGCTTTGGTGTGGTTAGCTAGATGGGACAGGTGGGCCTAGAGAGTGTGCCATGGCCCTGCGCTACTTAAACCTCTCGAAAGTGGAGTCTTCATTCTTTCCGAACAAGTCCCTTCATAGGGCATGTTCATGAGGGACAACTGGGCGTCACTTGAAAAACCAGCCAAGCATGGCGGCGAATAGCAACACTGGTGCCAATGGCTTGCCCAATGGAATCAGTGGTATCCAAGCCTCAACAAATTGTGAACTTGGATGCATCCAGTCCGCCTTGGATAGCCTGGGCAAGGGCAGGTCAGAGATCTTCAGGAACACCATGGAGGACATGACCCACTGAGTCTCAAAGGGCGTGAGACTAGCATCACAGGAGACAGTTGGCATTCACTGAGCGGAAAGACAGGCTGATGGAAGAAAAAATTTGCTTCCCAAACATCTTCACTTGTTTCGTTCCTTAACGGGGAGAGTAGTTGCGAAAGTGGTGGGTTTGGACCCGCTTGTGAACATTTGCACCACCAAACGTTTGGGGGAAGGGTGTTTTCTGGACGCCCAGGGCAGGATAATGGTCTCTCGCTATTTACCTGTTGAATGGGGGGTTAGAGCAAGGCTTGGCCGAGGTGCCCAAAAAAGGGATCTGTGCCTCATTAATTGGCAGGAGGGGCTCAGAAGATGTTTTCCCAGGCTGGAGTACTTATATAAGCAAATTAGTTTTAAACTCCAAGGTAGGGAGCTGGAGGTCAAGGACATCAGCTACCCTAACATCACCATGCTATATGTGGTGGATTCCTCCATGGCTGGGTCGGAGGGGTGGGAAGGGGGCGGTGGGGAGGGGGGGATAGACAGAAGACCTGATTCAGGGGCGGTATCAAGGCTGCTGGCCTCCAGAAAGTCATTGTACCAACTGTGCTCAGTACAAGGGTGAGCGAACTCACCACCCCAGTCTTATTCATTGCCTGCCTCTAGGCCAAAATAGGAGTGTGGGGTGTGCGGTTTCTCTCTCTCGAGGAGGCAGCAGACCAAGCTGGGGACGTGGCCTTGGTCGAGGTATGACGAGCGCCGACTTAGATTTAGAGAGTACTATTGGTATCTCCATGTCCAGCATTGATAGATGCAGTACCGGTGTTGATGTTCCAGAAACAGGTGTGGACCGTGGTGCCGGAGGTGGAGTCGGAATCAGAGTCAGAGCAATTGTGACGTCCCAAACAGTCCAACTGGCGCCTAGGTCGAACCTGGCAGCGGTACACCAGATGAAAGACCTCTCAGTTCCTTAGAGCCCAAAAGCATGGGAGCTTGACCTGACGGAACCCTTCAATCTGCTTAGGAGTGGCAGTAGGCCCTGGACTTGGGTTGTGCCAGAACCAGTTGCGGGATCGGCTCATAATTTAACGGCCTCCAGGAGTGGGGTCAAGAGCCATGGTGCCTAGGGGAGGCTCCTCCGCATTAGCGGAGGAGCGTCGTTCCACTGCTCTGTGAGCAAGTCAAAAAGAAAATAAATGATAACGCATTATCATAATTTTATTTTTACTTCGTTGCTCAGCTGGTTAGGGAGGGACGTGGCTGGCTGTGACAGGAGCAGGGGAAGGAGTGGTGAGCATGTAAGTGCACATGACAGTTTGGCCGGCCGTCTTGGGCCAGCCAAACAGTCATGCACAGTTTGCATATTATCCACCAGGATGCATTGCACAGCCTGGTGGACAACATGTCCAGCCTTCCAGACACTCTCTGAGCTCCGAACCACGGCGCTCAGATCAATCACAACGCTGCTATCAGCAGCATCGTGATTGGCTAGGGGAGTCTGGAAGTCTGGGTGCATCCTGTTCCTGGAGTCCTGAAGCGGGCGAAGAGAACAGAGAAGCGGCAGCTGGAAGGCAGGCGACTTAAATTTCTTTTAGTTTTCAATCCCTCCACCCACCCCCTTGCAACTCCCCCACCACCGCCATTAATTAGCAGCCACCACTGATAGTGTCGCTCCACGCCTGCTCAGGTGAATGTGAGTGACGAGAAGGGACCATGGTCCAGCTTCGATTTCTAGTTTCTTTTTTGGACCTACCGTACGATTTAGACATCGATAAAGACCAGGCTCTGGAGCAGCTTTGTACGGGACCAGGATCGAACTTTCAACTTGAACCATCACTTTGAGCGGTCTTGTCATGGTGTCTTCTTTTGCTTAGTGATCTAGACACACCTGATGGGGATCTGTCACAGAAATTAGTTTTAAACAGTCCCTACAAGACTGAAAACCTGTTATTTTTGAGGGCAACATTCCCTTGCATACTAAGAATTTTTTAACAAAATTATCTGAGGTAAATTTCTGTGAGAGGCAAGAGAGAACTCGGATATGCGTCTGGTGGTGCAGAAAAAAAGGTCAGACTTAAGTGTGTAGGAATGGCACTTTTATAAGCCTCACACGTCATTTCTAGAGCAGAACAGCAACAGTACAGAGCAATACAGCGTTATCTACCGACATGCAGAAATAGTGCTTAAAAGTTTTCAAATCCAAGCTGACACCTAGGGAATATTCAAAAGGTGAGAAATACATCACCTATGTAAAAAGTCCCTGAAAATGTGCGTCATCTTTATCTCATGTTTACTTTAAGTGTCTTCTTCTAAAACCTTGAGGTGTATATATTGAGAGGATGTGCTAGACTTGCGGTGCCTAATAGTGTAACACTACAGGCAAAAGTCTGTTGAGACAGGCTAAAGGGTGCTTAAAATTGGAAAGGTACTAGAGTCATCTAGTTTCACAATTTCTGAAATCTCAAACTTAAGTGATTAAAATGAAGTAATTAAAATAAAATAAAATAATAGAATTATTAAGGGGAATGGTCATAGTGTCTTTGACATAGATGGAACAACTTCTAAAATATTAAATCACTGAATGCATTTTTGCATAAGCTTGTCTAGCATAACTTCATGACACATCTACAGAACAAAAGAATATGTTAGAAACCTACATTTGATGGAATATAGGTTCATTACTTGTTCACAGCTTAGAAAGTGGTGAAACTGTTGGGGATACTGTTGCATGGGTGCTAAAAGGCAGAGGGAGAGTGCCGTGGTACTGCTTTCCCTGAAGCACTCCAGTGTAGGGTATGTCTTATCTCTGAAGAGATGGGGCCATTAGTGATGCCTAAATATCACTCATAAAAGCCTGTGTATCTCATCCATGTGTGGTGTTGTAGAACCACGCTGGTACCAACCACCCTGCCCAAGTAGTCAGTGGTATCCAGCCCAAAGTGGATGACTTATTTCACTGCTTCTTGACAGTCTCGGATAATCTGCACAAGGCTGGCGTGGAATTGTTCAGAGACTATTAGTAAGATCTCGCTGACTATATTCCGCAGTGCATGCTTGTACCGTCCCTGGAGGCAACTAGCATATACTAAATGAAGAACGAGGCTGCCTGAGAAGAACAACCTCTTCTCCAATGCCTACGTACGTTTTGAATCCTGGTAGATGTACTAGGGAATGAGTTAGGGTTGGATTTACTTGTGGATGCCTGGACCACCAAGCTATTAGGCGTAGGGTGTTGCATAAGGAAGAGAGGTTGACTAAGGGTGTGTATGTGTCTTCTGGCACCCTGTTTTGGCTCCTGTACCCATCAGTATGCCCGTCAAGGCTTAATTAATAGGGAGAAGTGGTTCTGTGGAAGCCTGCCCAGGTTGCATGATTTCTGTCAGGACATTAGTCTTTACTTCAACAGGGGAAAGCTGCAGGCCTAAAACATCAGTAACTTGTCTGACCACAATAGCAAAGGAAGCTTATTCCTCTGTGGGGGGTCCAAGGGCAGAGTTAAACTCAGCATCCAGCAAAGTGACTAAACCTACTGGCGTCCTTCGAAGGTTTATGACAAGATTTTCTTCATCATAACAATGGGATGCACCATCTCTGTCATCTCCAACACTATGTTGATGTTCAGAATCTGAAGCAAAAGGAATGTGGTGCATTCTAGATAAAGGTAGAGTTCCATCTGAATCAGAATGACTCAGACCGACTGCACCAGAAGTTGTGGATGGCTCAACTGTGGGTGAGGTTGTGTAAGATTAGCTTCCAAGTCTGACAAGTAAATGGGGTTTCCTCTGGTGTTGGTGGCTGACACGACTCATGTGCGACGAATAAAAAGCTTGGCGCCAAGTTCGAACAGGTTGGGCGAGGGAGTCAGAAGAATGCAAAATATGTCCAATATGGCTTCCTTGAAGGCCACAACATGGCCACACATGCCTAATCACTAGTATTTCAATACCCTCCCACATCACCCAACACCTGCGACACCTCCACTGGCTCCCCGTCAACAAAAGAGTAACCTTCAAGATACTCACCATGCCTACAAATGCCTCCACAACACCAGACCCCAATATCTCAACGAAAGAATCTCCTTCCACGTACCCAAGAGAAACCTACGATTCGCCAACCTCGCACTCGCAAAAACCCTGCGCAACCGCAGAGCAAGAACGGGTGGAAGAGCCTGCTCCTACATCGCGGCAGAGACCTGAAACGAGCTCCCTATCAACTTCAGATGCGCCCCCACTCTGCACACCTTCAGGAAGAGCCTCAAGACCTGGCTCTTCGACTGACCCGGAGCTGCACCCCCCCTCCGCGCCCTTCCAGCGCCTTGAGAACCTCACAGGTGAGTGGCGCCCTTCACAATTCCCTGATTGCTTGATTGAGAAAATAATGTAGGTAGGGACTTACAATAAGCCCCATAGGAAATAATGTTAAATTATTTAAACTAGTTAAAATATAAATACATTTAATTTAATGTTAAATTATCTGAAAAGAAAACATTTTGGAATATAAAAAATAATGTAACATTATGTTTTATTGAAATATAATTACATTCCTTTTAATAATTATAATATATACAACATGTAATTTGTTTTACGTTAGGTGGCAATTTTCTTCTAAAATTCAAAAAAATAATGTTAATTTAATGTAATATATTTTAAATAAGTAAATATTTAATTCAAAGTTATTATTATTATTATTATTAAAATTTTTTATAGAGCGCGTAGTCACCCTGGGGTATCCCAGCGCTGAAGAACCCTACACCAGAGGAGGCTTGGGGGAGGAAAGGGGCAAGAGTAATTTTAAACATAATCAGTATAAACAGAGACGATATTGAGCCGGGGTGGTTATGGTTTAAGGGAACAGGTGAGTTTTGAGTCGTTTCCTAAATCTCAGGTAGTTCGGTTCTTTCCGCAGGTCTCGAGGAAGGGCATTCCATAGACGCGCTGTGTGGATCAAGAAACGTCTACCACCCGTGCGGGCTTTCTTGAATCTAGGCACGGTGATAAAGGACTCCTCGTCTGATCGAAGAGATCTGGGGGCTTTGTAAGGTTGTATAAATTTCCTCAAAATGGGGGGGCCCTGATTCTGCAGTAGCCTATGGGCCAGGCTTAGGGCTTTGAATGTTACTCGTTCCCTCACTGGGAGCCAGTGAAGGAGTTTCAGGGCAGGTTTGGCCGAAGCTCTGACGGGAGTGTGCGTGAGAATCCGGGCGGCCGCGTTTTGAATTTTCTGCAATTTGTTTAGGGTTGCTTCGGGGGCGCCCAGGTATATAGCATTGCTATAGTCAAGCCTGGACAGTATGAGGCAGGATCTTTCTCATCGATTTGAGTAGGCCGAAGCATGTGCCTGCTACTTTTTTAGCCTGCGTGGTGAATGTAAGGTCCTTTTCGATCCATACTCCCAGGCTTTTTACTTCCTGTTTAGGGACAGGGGGGGGTCCTAGACAGGGTGGCCAGATGTTCACAGGGAAGGTGGGTCCTTTCTGGCCCAGAAGAAGAATGTCAGTTTTAGAACCATTCAGTTTTAAGGCTGAATAGTTCATCCACCCTTGGATCTCCTTCAAGCAATTGAATAGGTCCACTGGCTGCTGGCTAGGGTGGGAAAGGGAGACAACTAGTTGTGTGTCGTCCGCATAACTGACAATGCTCACTCCGAACGGGGTGACGATCTCCTCCAATGGGGACATATAGATGTTAAACAATGTGGGGCTCAGGGAGGAGCCCTGAGGCACACCACATTGGAGGGGAGTGTCGGAGGAGCAGGTGTTATTTTCCCAGATCTGGAAGGAACGATGGGCCAGAAAGGAGGAAAGCCAGGACAGAGCGGTACCTTCTACTCCTACCTTTTTGAGCCGTTTGACCAGCAATTGATGGTTGACAGTGTCGAAGGCCGCGCTCAGGTCGAGGAGGATCACTGCCACTGATCCTCCTTCGTCTAAGAGCGTTCTGGCCTCCTCCACTGCAGCCAGGAGGGCGATGTCGGTGCCCTGTCCAGGGCGGAAGCCTGTCTGCGAGTTTTTTAGCAGGTTGTTGGTTTCGAGAAACTGGGAGAGTTTCTTATTCACCAGTTTCTCGGCAACCTTACTGGTCCCGGGGAGGAGGGATATTGGTCGGTAGTTGGCCAGTTCAGCTGGGTCTAGGGAGGGTTTTTTTAGCAACGCCTTAACGACGGCCGCTTTCCAGCTAGGGGGGACGACTCCCTGTTGAAAAGAGGCGTTGATGAGCTTAGTGAGGGGGGGGATGATAGTGGGCGCGACTTCCTTAAGGGTCCGTAGCGGTGCGGGGTCCCTAGGAGATCCGCTTTTGATGGATGTGAGCGTGATCTCTACTTCTTCGTGGGTTATTTGTCCCCACGAGGTTAGACGAGGGGCGATCGAGGTGTCGGAGGGCTCGTCGGTCTCGCCAGTATTAGTCGGGGGGATGGAGTCAAGAATTTTTTGAATTTTGTCTTGAAAGAAGCTCGCTAGCTGAATACATTTTTCCTGGTCCGCCTTTGGATCTGGTGGGTTTCTGGGGGCGGGGTCAGGGACCTTAAGCAGTTCTTTCAAGATGGTGTAGGTTTCTTTGCTTGAGCAGGCAGCTTTTTCAATTCGTTCCTGGAAAAACCGACTTTTTGTCTTGTCGATCGCAGCTTTGTATGCTGATAGGGCGGTGGAATAGGCGTCCTTGTTAACATTGGATTTTTCCTTCCTCCATGACCGCTCCGCTCTTTTGCAGTCCTGCCGCAGCGACTTGAGCTCTGGCGTATACCATGGGGCTGAGGGTACACGTTTATTGTGTCTGAGGATAGTGATCTTGGGAATAAGGATATCCAGGGAGGACGTAATCCAGGAGCAAAACTGTTCGTCGGCCGTTATGGCGTCGGAGGACAGTACTGGAATAGTCTTAGAGAGGATGTCAGTCCATTCTGATGGTATGAGTTTATGCCATCGTCTGTCTTTGGTTTTAGCTTTTACAGGCTGGATAGGCACAGAAGGGGCTTCCCATGAGAAGGGGACTAGGAGGTGATCAGTCCATGGCAGTGGCAAAGGTGGACTGGTGGTGATATTGGCATTAGTGAGAACGGGGTCTAGTAAGTGTCCCTTGTCATGGGTGGGTTCATTATTGGCCAGCCTGATATTAAGTGATAGCAGGTCCACTAGTAGGTCCGAGGCGGAACGGTCAGTGGGATCTGTGAAGTGAAGGTTCAAGTCGCCAACAATGAGAAAGTTGGAAACAGAAGCGGCTAGTTGGGAGGCCGCTTCGGTGACTGCATTGAGAAGTTTCCCGAGCGTACCTGGGGGCCGATAGATTAGGAGACCCGAAAGGGAATGCCTTGGGGAAGATTGGAGGGAGAGGTGGCAGCTTTCGGAGTTGTCAATTTGGGCGTCACTAGTTCTACAGGTAAACTGTTCCCGGTAAATTATGGCCAACCCTCCTCCTCTTCCTTTTGGTCTGTGGAGAGTTTGGATGAGGTAGCCTGGGGGAAGTTAATTAAATAATGCTGTTTTTTTTTATTTTGGTCTACATTTAAAATGAACATATATAATTTGCAACAATATTTAACATTAAAAAAAGTTTGGGTTTATTAAACTTTTTAAACGTTCTCTACATTTTACCACAGGGAGATCGCCACCGCAGTAGCGGAGATTTCCCTATGATAAAGAATAGAAAAAAGTGAAAAAGTTATACGTACACATTTAATTTAAATGAATGGAATTATTTAGAAAACTAAATAAAGCTAAATCTATTTACATTTTTAAAAGGTTATTAAACATTTAATAATAAAATATATTTTATTTTTTATTTATATATAATTTTTAACATTAAATAGAATTCAAACTTATTTTCAACAGTTGAAATAAGTCACTGCTTCCATATTTCCCATGGGAGGGTGTTGTACTATTACTGGTTGGCCATGTGTAGTGCTGGGCTTATTACTGCTCCTTTTTGACAGTAGTAATTTTACACTTGTAGATGTTTCAGGGATATGCAAGTCTACACTTTTGAGTATCTCTATACTCGAAGTTTGTGAAATTGTGCAAAGTAGTAAAGTTACTCAAAGGTATAATAGTAACCTTTACCACAATGGCTGGATCCTCAAACCAAAAAAAGGCTGCCAGGTAAATTTGGCTCATCGACTTTGAAGGTTGTTCCTCAAAATGGGGTATACTGGGTGGCAGGGTTTTTTGAAGGAGGCTGTAAGGGGATTCCCTGTAAAGTGAGACGTCAACAATAATGATGGAGGGACCAATGCACCGCAACAATACATCCTCAAATATTTTTCAAAAACATGCATTTACTTAGCACACTCGAAGTTGGTGACCAGAAGCAACTCACCTCAGTGTAAAAGCGCAAGTAGCCAGAGGTAAAACCGACCACAATGCACGTCCAGTCAGGGCGCCCTGTAGAACTCCTAACAAAAAACACAAAAAAAACAGAAAACAAGTTTTTAGGAAACATATCTGGGTATCTATAGAGCAAATTATTTGTGAAATAATGGCTGAGCTCTTACCTTTTCTGGCTTGCAAGAGGAATACACAGTGCACTGCTGACACATTCACTGGAGAAAAAAAACTCAATGTCGGAAAATGATTTAAACACAGGCAGTTAAAATTACTTTTTGGTGTATTATCTAAAAGAGGGTTAGTCAAAGCAGACTTACTAGCAGTTTGCATTTCTAAGCTCTGTTACAACACTAGCGCCATGGGGTCATTTGACGATGAGATACAAAATACTTACCCAAACAAAACTAAAAAAAAAAGGGATTTATTTACATGTTTGTACTCTTATGCAACACTAGTTGAAGAGCTGATCTCTCGGCGTAACAAAACAGTTAGAACATTGGAATGCTTAGAGCTCCTCTAAACACTATGAAGTGGGTTAGGGCTCATAACGGCTATAAACTTCTACTAAAGCATTCTAATGTTTTTTTCTTTGGTTTTCCTCGGTGCATTTCAGAATATTTTAACTTCTGTGGGTAAAATGTTCTAAAAGCATTATAGTCCTTCTACCTCTGTCTTTAATGGTTGTTAAATGCCCTTCCCCTTGTCATAAGTCCTAGCCAGCGGATCAAACCTATAATTCGGATTCAGTACCTGTAAAAACAGTTGTAGCTACTGGCACTGTGCTATAATGCTATATTGCGTCATAACCATAATGTTTACCAAGATGGTGGACACTACAGTGTCAGGTCGAGGCAATGAAACTCACACAGTACAACATAAGGAATATAGTTATTTGGGCACTGAAATGAAGTCAACAATTTGCCCACCATGTCATGATGCTGCTAAAGACACATGGGCTTATATTACATATGTAAGTCTTCCCTGTTAACATGGTTGTATGACGGAACAACGCAGGGAAATACTGTGCGTGCCATTACCACACATTTTTTACAACACATTTTTTTTTAGATTGCATATGCTTTTACAACGTATGCCTATACCACGCATTGTATATATATATATATATATATATATATATATATATATATATATATATATATATATCAATCAAAGCAGGAGCCCAAATTCGAAGACAGGCCACAGGAAGGTAAGTTTTGAAGCTCTTTATTAGTAGCTGCACATCTTGCTGGCAAACTCCACAATCACGAAGACACATCGCATTAAAAAGCCAGACGCGTTTCAGGTGTTTGCACTCCTTTCTTCAGTGGTGTTAGTGCAAGGCAGTCATGAAAGCACAGTTCATTACGCACTCGTATTACTTAAAGGTCCCTGCCGTGGTGGGCGTGGCTACCAAGAGCCTCCTGGGATCTGTAGTGCGTAAGCTTTTTCCCATGTGGGCGCACTGTTTCATTCTTGCCGAGTTATGCAAAATATAACCCATGTGGGCTGATGCGAAGTCCTGACGGGCGCTTGCCTTGCTTTGTAGATGTCACTACGAGCTAATGGGGCGCTCCCTGCAAGGCACGTCCATTATCCTTCCTCCTGAAAGTTCAATCACCCCATGGTGACCTGACAGGTCCGCAGCAGCGGCGAGCAGTCTTCCCGACTTGGAAAGCCGGTGTACATCAATCAAAGCAGGAGCCCAAATTCGAAGACAGGCCACAGGAAGGTAAGTTTTGAAGCTCTTTATTAGTAGCTGCACATCTTGCTGGCAAACTCCACAATCACGAAGACACATCGCATTAAAAAGCCAGACGCGTTTCAGGTGTTTGCACTCCTTTCTTCAGTGGCGTTAGTGCAAGGCAGTCATGAAAGCACAGTTCATTACGCACTCGTATTACTTAAAGGTCCCTGCCGTGGTGGGCGTGGCTACCAAGAGCCTCCTGGGATCTGTAGTGCGTAAGCTTTTTCCCATGTGGGCGCACTGTTTCATTCTTGCAGAGTTATGCAAAATATAACCCATGTGGGCTGATGCGAAGTCCTGACTGGCGCTTGCCTTGCTTTGTAGATGTCACTACGAGCTAATGGGGCGCTCCCTGCAAGGCACGTCCATTATCCTTCCTCCTGAAAGTTCAATCACCCCATGGTGACCTGACAGGTCCGCAGCAGCGGCGAGCAGTCTTCCCGACTTGGAAAGCCGGTGTACATCAATCAAAGCAGGAGCCCAAATTCGAAGACAGGCCACAGGAAGGTAAGTTTTGAAGCTCTTTATTAGTAGCTGCACATCTTGCTGGCAAACTCCACAATCACGGAGACACATCGCTCCTGCTTTGATATATATATATATATATATATATATAAACAAAACTTCGCCAGTCGCTGACAGCGCCTCCAGTTACCGTTCTCAACTGGAAAGAATAACGAAGAGTGGAACCCAATTTGGTGCCAGAACAAAAGGTGCCTTTATTGGTGCGTAATTCTGCTCAGCATGCCGCCACGACGCGTTTCGACTGTCTCCACAGTCTTGATCACATGGTGTGATTGCTATGTCACAAGTGAGGTATAAGTAATAAACACAAAGGGCGGACCATACAATCCCGCCCTCCACATGTCAAAGGTTCAATTCAAGGAAACAAAGAAAAGACTGAAGACAAAATAATAACCCTCTGTCTAACAGATGAATATAACTCATAGTGAGTAAAGATCATACATAATTCATCATACAAATATATATGTGTGCAACAAATCGCAATGGTCATGTGTCTGTACATATAAATAAATATATAACATCATAAAACCATATGTCGATAAAATCACATAAAAGATCTTGCATTTCCTTGTTAAAAAACCTTAATTGATAAATGCCAAGTGGGAGTTGGAATAAAGTGCTATTGCAAACATTTCAAATCTATGTGTAAACTTATTTTCAATATACATCACTGGGAGTGACAAGGAGCAGTTATTGCTATATAGTGCAAAATGTGTAAAAAGTGCCAAGTGCAAAAAGTTAAATCAATTAATTAAAATTGTTAAATTCATATTAACATAGTATAAAAGAGAGGAGCCCCTCCCTTTTCTGTGTTTGGTTCCATAACAGTTGTTTACAAATCAGCTAAAACCATTTATGAGCTAAAAAGCGTCCTACTGGGTTATTAATATAAGAAACTCCGATATTGATCTAAGATCGCCCTGGATCGCAGTGAATTTTATAGGTGTTTTTTAATAAAAATTCACAGGCAAGTGTAAAGGTCCTCGCTTGCGTTCAGACCCCCCGGGCTACGACTGTCTAGTTCTGAAATATATCTAGTTTCTAAAACCCTCAAGAGAGCATCTCTATTGCCCCCTCCTTTGAGGGGCAAAATACAATCAATTACATAGTATGATAGATGTTTTGGGTCACTGTCATGAGTGCTCTCAAAGTGGCGTGCCACTGGGTAGGACTGATCTTTGGTACTGATTGCTTTTATGTGCTGCAGTATCCGCTTGTGAGCCGGAAGCCGAGGGCTCCCTACATACCGGAGCCCACAAGGACACTGCAGCACTTAAACTGCAAATTCAGTTTTGCAGGTAAGTTGTTTAGTAATTAGTACAGGCATTTCTCTGAATGGTGTATCATATTGGGTCTTGCTGCAGCCATATTTACAAGCATTACAGCTTGAGCATTTTTTTAAACCTTTCCTCAGAGCCATAAAGGTCTCTGGGATTGGTTGCTCCAAATGATTCTTGACCAATCGATCTGCCATTGAAATGGATTTTCTAAAAGAGAATTCAGGTTTCCTACCTACTAGATCACCGATGACAGGATACCCTGTCACCAGGTTCCAGTTGCGGGAAAAGATTTTACGAATCTCTTTGTGCTGGCGATTATAGGTAACAATGATGCGTGAGAAATCCGGTACAGGTGCATTACTAGTCACACTATGTGTTATCTTAGGTGTCAATGCCTGTATTCTTGTTATGTTGTTCGAACGGTTGATTGCTTTTTGAACAACTGCCTCCGAATAGCCTCTTGCAAGAAAGCGTTTTTTACTCGCTTCCTGGGCCATAGCACATTCTATCTCTGTACTGCATATTCTTTTGATGCGCAGCATCTCACCAAAGGGGATGCTGTGTATCAAGTGATGGGGGTGCTGACTAGCCGCATGCAGGACAGTGTTACCCGCTGTCGGCTTACGATGTAATCTGGTCGCTAAACCTCCTGATTCCACATATACCTCAATGTCCAGAAAGCAAACTGACGTTGTACTCATTGTAGATGTAAATTGGAGATTTAGATCATTAGTGTTGAGTTGTTCCACAAAAATACGTGCTTCTGCAAGAGTGCCCTGCCAAATCAAAAAGAGGTCGTCAATGTATCTCAAGTAAAATGGAACATGATTTTGCATTGTGGCAAGATGTTGTCCCATGAGGACCTGTTCCTCCCACCAGCCCATGTGCAAGCACGCTAGGCTGGGAGAAAAACAGGCCCCCATAGCCACCCCTCATCTGCTGGTACACTTGATTGTTAAATAGAAAAAAATTCTGTTCCAGACAGATCTTAATCATAGAGATTAGCATGGTGTTATGGGCAGAAAAATTGATTGCACGTTGATTTAAATAATGGCTTACAGCTCTAATACCATCATTGTGCCGTATCGACGTATACAACGAGGTTACATCTAATGTAATCAGTATACAATCTGGATTCCATGAAGTATCGTTCAATTTGCGTACAAAGTCTGATGAATCCTGTACATAGGACTTTAAGCCCTTCACATTGTCCTGCAAAAAATAATCAATGTAGGTAGAAATGTTCTCCGTTGAACTGTTGATAGCAGATATTATAGGACGCCCTGGTGGATTATCCAAATGTTTATGGACTTTAGGAAGTAAATAGAATGAAGGTATAACTGGAAAATCCTTCTTTAAAAACCCAAATTCCTCTTTGGATATTAAGTTACAGCTTTTCCACGCCACCAACTTGGAATTTTGATCTTGCCAAGCCAGTCTAATTACCGCCAAATTACTCCTTTTATAGCAGGACTGATCATTTAGTTGACTTTCAGCCTCATTGATGTAGAGTTCACGGGGCCACAACACTACGTTCCCGCCTTTATCGGCCTGGCGCACAATGATGTTCTTGTTAGATTCTAATTTATTTAACAAATTGTTGTAACTTCGGTTCATTTTATTCAACGCTTGATTTTTTTGTTTGTGGTAGTGTATAGTTTTTTTAGGTCTTTGGTAATGAGGTCCTGATATACGTCGATGTTGTCATGTGTCATGGTATATATATATATATATAAAAAATATATTTATGTGGGGAGAAAACCCACACTCCTGAACCTACCTTAAATGCGTGGTAAAGCCATACATTTCAAAAGCATATGCTTTCTAAAAACAAGTGTAGCGAGAAATGCCTTACAAAGTATAACGTAGTAAAAACATTGTTGTAAAGGCGGTTTCCCGTTAACACAGAGGCTAGTTTTAACAATGAAGATTGTATTTCTTCCTGGGCTTTTGGTACATCACAGTGTCTAACACTAACATATGTGCTACAGCAGCAGTCGTTTTCTAATATTTTCTGTTTGCTACCTATTACATACCATTTTTATGTATGCCTTAATATCTATTAATCTATTTATGCAAATTGTGAACAACTCATTTCAAAGATCACAATCTTCCCTTTTTTGAAAGCCATATCCCTGCAACCTAACAATACTTAACCACCTCTAGTTCATCTATTAATCCCACTAAACATATACATGAACTCACATACGTCCCCATCCCCTAACTCATAAAAACACATAATTCCTAGTAATTTCATCTAGCACAAAAAAACCTGGAGTGAATGCTTGTAATGGTTTGCTTGAGCACACAAGACTAATTCCAATAACCAAAAACAGTGGACAAACCACTAACTTTGGGTTCCAGAGCTGTGTGCTGCCCCGCATATAGAGCTTCGATGCCTCATCAAGGATTGTAAGCGCTATATAAATGAAATTACAACTACAATATCAGTGTTATCTTCTACTTGATATCTTTTGCTATGTCAACTGCAGACCATTCACTTCCCCCTGGGAGAGGGTTAATGTGGGCCATAGTATCAATTCAGGGTGGGAGTAAGTATCAAATATCTCAGCTAGCTCCTTGAATATTTTATACTAGAAAATGCTACTTCTATTGGCTTAGATTTATTTATTTATTTATTACATTTATACAGCGCAACAGCTACCCGAAGGTTTCCCGGCGCTAGAAAACGCAAAAAGATTGAAGGAAATGCTAGGCAGTAAAAAAGAAGGGGACTATTGATTGAAGAGCCATGTGTTTACATCTTTGCGAAATTTGGGAAATGTTGTTCAGTAGATACAGAAGCATCAATACTACTGCCTTCAAAATAACTTGCATTTGCATCACTAGCAAGCCATAAATCACACTATTACATCCTCTTTGCTGCAAAAGTGAACAAACAGCAATCAATTACAAATGCTATGAGAATAAGCACCAACTCATTGTGCTCTCTTACAGCAAACGCTACACAAGCAAATGGAACAGCAGGAAAATAAATGACTGCTTAAGGCTACATCAACGTGCGTGTCTTCACAGCGCAGTGATAATGTGCAGCCAGAGGTGCTTGTCATTGCTGAACTACTTCCTTGTCTGTCTAAGTTTTCTTATGAGTGATGGGGCCAAGTGCAGGCTTGTGCATGTGTTCAAGAGCTAGGGAGAATGGGTGCACATATGTCCTAGTACAGAATTACCACAGACACAAAAGTGCAAGTCTTGTCATAAGTAAATACTTTGCAGCCCATCAATTCAAGTTTTTAAAAACTTTCTATCAGGAGGTGCCAGGGAAATAGTATTCTGATTTTGCTATGATGAACTCACTTGGACTGCCAAGGGTTTCTCCCATGCAGCCATGACAGGGTCCAGAAGAGCTTCCTTAAGTGGAAGCAAGGGCTTCGCCAGTGAGCAAAGGATTGTAAGATCTACATTATAATGGCAGTCTTCTCCACAGACAGCAAGTTAATTTACAAGGCTTTAGCTGCTTTTCATATAACGGTAGTAAAGGAATGGATGTCTCTTTCTGGTAAAGTGTCCAGGCCACTTGCATTTTGTAAGTCATGATACAAGCCAGATTCTGGGTTATTTGTGGAAGAAGGTTATAAGCTTACGAATCATAATCTTTTGTGGGGCCATAAATCTCATTCGGCATAGCAAGGTCCTCGGAGTTGAAGCCCAACAACCCTTCCATCTAGGTGAACTTGGGAAGGTGTTCTGCCAAGGGTGCATCATTAAAGTAGGGCTTATCTTTGTTTTTTTTGCAACACAGATAAATTTGGTTGACTCTGAAAGCTCTGGCAACAATGTCATGGTCGCTCAGAGCTCAGCAGCGCCTTGGCAGGCTTAGATGTTTCTTAGGCGCTATCGTCAGTGCCACAGGTGAAACCAGTGAAGGTATGGTGGCGGGAAGTGCCAGAGTCATGGGCGTCAATGTTGCAAAGTCTGCAGGATAGTGCTCAACCTTAGAGGGTTAGGGGCGCTAAAGGAATCATCCTGAACAAATCCAGTGTTGCCATTTGGAAAGCCTCAGTGTGACAGAGAGGCAGGGGGGTATATCAACACAATGAACTCTTGTACAAGATTTAAAAGAAGCCACAAGATTTTGAGAGCACTAATCAAAGAAATAACTGTTAGGTCTAGGGGACTATGGAAGGCTCTGAAGGACGAGACAAAAAAAATAATTATTGAGCTGTTTATGCAAGGATCTCAGTGTGGTAACATGATGTGGACATTCAACAGACTCACCCTTTTCTTTTTCAGATTAAAAGCACTCAATAATCTGCTACTGCCTCAATTCTATCCTATTTACATTGGGAACGTAAAATTCGATAAAGCTGGTCTATGAGTGCCAGGGCGTGTAATTTTGTCGCAGGCATGCTCTCTATGTTTGCTCTGATTTCTGTTCAGCCACTTCTGTGTAACAATAACATCCTATGCGGTTGATAATCACTCTAAATGATGCAGGGTACAGTAATCTATCTTTAGAAGCCTGCCACTCTTAAACTCATTAATGTCTATAAAACATTATTTTGTGATCTGAGTTGTGTGTCATGGAACTGCTTGAGCAGTCAAGCCAAAACAAAGGGCCTGAAGCCGCTCCATTGGATGTTTTAATGACTTCTCCAATGTCCAGGATGGTGGTTGATAATTTGTCTGTTAGTCACTCTATGGAACTAAGAAATGTGAAATGTAATTAGCTGTATGGGTGATGGATATTGGTGCTGGTTGAGAGGAGCTTAGGCAGGTACTCTTAGCACGCTGATTATTTAAGGGTCTATTACAATGATTTCCTTAATACTAAATAATTTTGATGTGTTGGTTGACAATATTTATTTGTATCACAGAAATGTACTTTTTTCCTTTCTTTGGTGATACATATGGGATTCTATTATTTTTCTTACTTGATTACACGTGGTCTCCAATTTCCTTCTGAATCTTTTGGCTGACGGTTGTGTGTTTGACAAGTGTGGGCTTTATTTTGCAAAAGATACGATTTATATTCAATATTATTGTTGGCAGATAGGAGCCCCGGTTGCTGCAACTGTAGCAAATGCAGATGGTGATTTCCCCTAGCAGTGGAGATAAGTAGTGTTTCTAAGGTGGGTGGGCTAGATGTCAGTGTGGCATTGTTAGAACTGGGGGTCTCTAATTGGCAATGTTTTGCACCTTTGTCCAAATAGGGACCCTTGCTTCTAGTCAGGGTAAGAGGGCTACACCCCTAAAATAACCCCTGCTCAACCCTGTGGTATCTTGGCACGAGCCGGAAGGCATTTGTGAACACATACAGTAATACAGTGAAAACACTACAGATGGACACTACACAGGTTTTATAAAAATAAGTATTCTTTATATAGACTTAACACAAGACCCAAACGACAAAAATACAATACAGTATTAGGAAAATGACTTTTAAATGATAAAAATAGCTTAGTTCAGAGGTGATGGTAAATGCGACACGTTTCTCACAAAGTATCTTTGGATGCGTAGTGCAAGATAAACAAAAAGTTTTCAGGGAGGACGATGCGCTGCTTCCTTGCTTAGGGGAAGGCGATGAGTCTGTTCCTCAATGCTTGCGCAAAGTAGGCAATGCGTCTATTTCTTACCAGAGAGGAGGTGATGTGTCGATCTCATATTGCGTTCCTGTTACTATGCGACAAGATGGCGCCTCGATGCACTGCAATGCAACGATCCGGTGCGATGCGACAAGATGGCTTCTTTGATGCGGTGCGACGACGTGAAGGTGATGCGTGCGTGCACGCCCGAGCGTCGACTTGGGAACTTCTGAGCCGCGACAGACCCTGCGACACGCTTCTCCGGTGATGCGACAGTGACCCTTGCGGTGGTGACGTGTTTTTCCGTTGATGCGCCGACATACAGCTGCGACGGAGACACGCTTCTCCGGTGGTGCAACGGCGACCTCTGCGGTGGAGACATGCTTCTCCGGTGATGCGACAGCAACAGCTACAGCGATGACACGCTTCTTCTCGTTGCGTTGCGCTTTCAGCTCCTAACAATAAACAGGCTTCTGCAGACAGAATTCCCGGCAAGGAAATTCAGGGGGGAGCTTGTGGTGAAGTCTTGTATCCCTGATACTTCAGCAGGAGGCAAGCACACTTCAAACCCTTGGAGATTTTTCTGCAAGATGATGAAAGTTCATTAAAAGTTCCTTCTCCTTTCCTTGGTAAATAAGTAACCACTGCAGGCCAACACCAGTAAATAGCACAATGGCACAGGGGCAGTCAAATCCTTCAGCTTCCTTGGTTCCTCTCCTTGGCAAAGGTTTGTCTTGATTCCCAGAAGTGATCTAAAGTCTTGGGGTCTGGGCCCCAATATTTATACTACTAATTTCTTTGTTCTCTGGAGGCAGAGAGTGTCTGTACCTGGCCAAAACCAGTTCTGTCCTCACTGGTGCAGCTTCCTGGCAGGAGGTGGAGACAGCATTTTTGAAAGAAGACCTGACCTAGGTAGCTGAAAGGAAATCTCCTCCCCCTACTCTCTATTCTTTGAGGGCTCAGGAGAGGGAAAGGAAATCTCCGCCCCACTCTCTATTCAGCCAAGGTCCTATTCAGCCCAGCTCTGACTCATCACACTGCTGGAGCCCAAGTCCTCCTGTCACTCACATGTCACAGTTCATGCATACTAAATTCGTTTTTCTACCATGTTCCCTGGGTCAGTTAGGATTATAAGATGTTATAATCAAACTGCCCATTCTGGCCTATGGGGACAGGTAGCCTTGCAATAGTGAAAAACAAAATTGTCTTGAATTCACTATCAGGACATGCAATAAACACCAGAGCATGTCCTACCTTTAACTTACAATGCACCCTGCCCGTGGGCCTACCTTAGGGGTGGCTAACATGTAGAAAAGGGAAGGTTTAGGGACTGGTACGTGGGTGCACTTACCATGTTGACATGGCAGTACTAGACAGCACCCAGGCTCTGCAATGGCAGGCCTGGGACACACTGTACAAGCTGCTTCTGTGGGCGGCACAATCAGTGCTGCAAGCCCACTAGCAGCATTTGATCTACAGGCCCTGGGCACACATGGTGCACTGTGCTAGGGTCAGACAAGTAAATCAAATAAGCCAATCATTGAGTCACTAATCCATTACAACACTTTACAATAGGGAGCACTTGCACTGTGGCACTGAATAGCAGTGGCACAGTGCCCAAAGCATATAAACCAGTAAAATCATATCAAAAACAGAGGAGACAACAGCAAAAAATGGAAGGGAGACTCACGCCAATGGTACCAGGTCTAACAGGCATGGATAGGGAGCACAGAAAAAAAGAGAAAAAAGCATGGGCAAATGAAATGCACAAATTTGTAAGAAGGCACAGGCTGAAGGATATAAGAAGTTGGTGCAAGTATCTTCCAGTTATACATGAAAGAGAAATCATACTTGCTCACTTGGATTATTAAAGGGATCAATGGAGAAAAAATAATATATGATGAGATAGTTTACCCCATGTTTTGTCTTTATATCCTGGCCAACAGCTCTACCAATTAAGAACATGTTATACTTAAGGAGTAGAGATACACAGAGTGGCTAACATTTTCACAGAATACCTCCTGGTAAGTGAAAAGGCCACATTCATGTGGGATATGGTCTATAGCTGACAATCAGCAAGGCTCCTATTCATTCACTGTATATGTTTGCTGTGTGGTCCAAGCCAGCACTTGAAGTTCAAACTGTGCCCCACTCTGTATCATGAGTGGGTTCTTTAGTTGTAATATCGATCCAGAATTGGACACATCCAATTCCTGAAGCTCCATCAGACTAACCAAAGATTGCAGTACAGTAGGGGACACAATAAGAGTCCCTGATTGGTTCACACCTGCCGAGTGATCAACTCAACTGTCCTTGTATGAACCTTTTTTTTTTAATCTGCACTCTCATCATATTTACATAGACACTCCCCACACACTGCTGTGTAGTCCCAATACAGAGGTTACATTATTTTGTCCAAACTTGTACCACTATCCCTAACTGTTGATATTTCATACAGTTTCACTCGATCCAGTATTGATCGGCCTGTATTTAGGGGGAATAGGTTTGTAAATGGATTGTGTGAAGATGTCACTGGCACTTATGGGGCAAATAAGAACAAGTCTTCTAGAGACATAGTTTAGAATACTTAGAAGGAAGGTATTGTTGCTCAATTACATCATCTGGTTGCTGTTAAAGCCAACAATGGCTGATTTGTTTATGGCTGGTTCCTGTGAGGTGGAATGGTGGGCTGTAAAGCGCTCCGATACCTTAGGGTCAGGCCAGAGCTATAGAAAACTTCTTAAGAAAATAAATTAAATAAATGGACCGGAATGAGACTGTGAGTAACTACCAGAGGCTGATATTAAATTAGATGTTCTACACATCACATCTTTGTTTTCCTCAGTGTAAAGTAGCATGCATCACAATAGTCTGTGCTAATAACTTAACTCTCTTGACACATTTCATTCCTCCATCCCATATGCATGATTACTTTCCAAAAGTTTGTCAATCGCTTAAAACGTTCAACACCATATTCCAGGTGGTTTCTGATTTACCCTTCAATAACCAGGAGCTCATTAGCACCATTCTATCGCTACCTAATAATGTGATTACTGGTGACGATGGCCTACCCGCAGAGTTAGTTATAACCGGTATTACTACTCCTATTTTTGATGAACTCCTGTAAAGAATTGCACATGATCTGCTCTCACCTGAATTTTGGAATACAACCGACTGCATTGATTGGAATGTGCCTCTTAGCATCGACTATCTTTATAATACGAATAACAAGAACTACGCCAACATTGGCCCCACACCTGGCAGTGGTTAGAGGCGGCAGACCCGGAAGCTGAGATCGACCATGGACCAGGGTTCGATTCCCTGCCTCGGCGGGTCTCGGGCTCAAAATTCCACGGACTCGACAATTCTCGCTCTGGTGCCTAGTCAACTCACGGGGTCACACTCTGCGACTCTGGGCAATAGCTTGCTTAATCTCCACTACGGCCCCTCGCGGCGGGATGCCTGGCTTTCACCTTGTGGACACCCTGCCGGGGTTTCTCACAGGGGAATACCAGGACGGGTTCCCTAAGCAAGCGCCGGGACGCTCACGGGCAGCTGTGCGCTTTACAAGTCCAACACATTTACATTTACATTTACATTTTACTAACCAGTAGGAGTTTATGTATAACAAAAATACGATACAGCATGCACATAAGCTTTCTACTTTATTTACTACAAACACTGTTCAGGAAGGACCTGGGGCAATAACCCTGTTGGATGCCAGGAAGGCATTCAACAGTGGGAACTGGTGGTTACTCCGAGAGCTTTTGCCTAGGACTGGGTTTGGACAGGGTTGGGAAATATATTATAATAAAATATAATATATAGCAATCTCAAAGCGTGGTTTTATCTGTTATCTTCCATTGGGAAATAGGTCAGGATGGGTATTCTATCAAAATTCTAGTATTTATTTAGGCCAGACTTCAATGTAGATTACTCGCCAATTTTTGCAACAGTTAGATCCAGCCATTTACATTTAGGTCATTACTGATTACAATTTAACTCTTTATTATAAGGTTAATTCTAGAGTGAAATCAGTTCTATCAAACAAATTCACAAGAATGACCTGGCTGGCACCAAAGAAACATAAAACTCGAAATGTGCTTGATGTACATATAAATTCATTGGCCAACATACTAACTCCACATGGTACCTATTCCCCATCGTTTGAACTGGCAAAGGGGAATGCAGGGAGGTAGGGGATGCAGACAGAGATAGCTCAAAAACAGATTATAAACTGAAAGAACACTAACTTATATAAAAACCTACCTCAAGCACCTTAATAGAGAGAAAAGTAACACATTAAGATGATTAGGAATTGTAAAATATATATATCACTTCGCATTCTACACAAAATCCAGTATAGCTCTTTTGCTCTTCTTACTCTCTAAGAAATCACAGGCCAGCTGAAGCTGGATAAAAAACTGGACCTTCTCATTCTTAACTACTAGATGTTTTCAAAGCTAAAACAAGAATGTAGAAAAATGTAGGTGGAGGATCCATTTTTCAAAATGTTTGGAGTTTTTGCTACTTATTTTTGTGTCCAGTAACTCAGATCATGGAAAATCAACGCCTTGCTGCCACGGATTGCTAAATCTTTAACTTTTCCTGCAATACATTAACTGCCACTATATTATACACTGTAAAGCCCAGACACGGTTTGCATCGCTGACCCTCCTTTTAGCGAAACAGGGAACCACCATTTATTGGTGGGTGCCTGCAGGGCCTCTTCTGGCAGCCTGGATGGGAACAGTCCATAAGTGGAGCACGGCCGAGGAGGACACGCTCAGACAGGATGAGGCACGGCCAATGCATCTCCACTGAGTGGACCGCACTCCTTCAGAGCTTCCGAAAATACCCAGTTCTCGTCTATGCCACCGAGATCACCCTAGGCGCCATGTCACCCCCGCGGCTTTATACAACCCTGCACCCCCCCTCTCCCCGAAGTCCCCTATACAACACACATGAACACTCGACGCCAATAGCTTCCCCTAAGATCCGTCAAAACTACGCCTCGCCTCTTTTTTTTGTGTAAAATAATTTTATTGGCATTTCGTTATTATGCAAGGTCCATACAGCTTGATAACATCATTAAGGGTGCACAGTACAGTTACTACAAGCCATTGTGTTCTTGTAAGTAGTTACATTAGGTAGGAGCATGAGTTTTAACACATCCAGCATCACTGTTTCTGGGGGTGGCGTGCTTGTACAACCTGCGTGAACACATGGTGCTCCCTGCAGGACGTGCTGTTAGTCTTATATTGACCTGCTCTGTCGGTGTTGGGTAACACCGTCTATTGCGTTTACTTTTTAATATGAAACTAAACTCTTAAACCTGGGTAATCTGAACTGGGATTCACTGTATAGAAGTTATCACCTGTCAATGAGGGCTAGATGGCCATTTTGACAGCGTCGATCCCTAGGCTATGTAGCGCAGGGTGTGGAGTGTGAGAGACTATCTGGGGGGGCGCCGGTTGCTTTTTGCGTTCGGGTTGGGGGCCTCACCTCACTGGATATTCATTTTCTGGAGGGGTATGCTATATGCCCTCCTGGTGTGCCTCTTCTACAGGGGGTGTGGTGGCCCTCTTGGGTGGCTCATCTGCTGCTTCCTGCTTGAAGGCATGGAGCAGTGTCGCCCATTACATGGAAATGTGGTGTTTGCGGGTGCCTTGGATTTTTTCCAATCTAAGCACCTCTATCTCGGACGCCCCCGCTTACTAACCTCTCCCCTCCAAGCCGCAATCAATGGCCCTTCCGGTGCTCTCCAATGCATGGCTATGTATCTCTTCACTGAGAGGATAACTTTTTGTTGCTTTCGGCATCTGGCTATGCCTAACGCGCAGACCTCCCATGTGTTGATACCTGTGATCCCTGTTATCTCTGGTAGGGTGGTGTGTACCGTGGCCCAGTATGCTTGAAGTGCCGGACAATCCCAGAACATATGGAGAAAGAAGGCTCCGGGCATCTAGGGCAGGTGAAGTGTGTGTTGGGGTAATAGCTCTGAAGCATTTCTGGGGTCAGATAAGCACGGTGCAGCATGTGATATTGTATGTTTTTGAAACTGTAGTTACGGGACAGTTTTTTCTGGAACTCAAGGGCACGTTCCCACTCTTTATCATGAAGGGGCCTTTGGAATTCTGCTTCCTATTTTTCCAGGAGAGGGGTAAGAGTGATCAAGCCAAGATTTCGTAACGCTTTGTACAGCCATGTCACTAAGTGCCACCCTTGACCCATCTGTAAGATAGTGTGTAGAACTGGATGTGTGGGCGGTTCAGTGTCGATTGTGTGCCATATTCTGCAGCTCTCTAACACCAACTGCCTATGCGTGAGGAATTGCCTGTTTGGAAGGTCTGAGTCGGTGGTGAGGTCAGCAAATGTCTGTAGTTGCCCGTTCGTAAACAGGACGTCCACTTCTGTGATTGCGTGCTCGATCCAGATGCTCAGTGCGCATTCTGCGTAATGGGTTCGGCCTCTAGGAAAGCCCACCAGTGGCTGTATGGGAGAGTAGAAAGGAGCGAAGCGGCTCATTTTGTGTGTGCGTTTCAGGCATGCCTGTGCCACTTCTATCTGGAGTGTACAATCTTGCATAGGCTCGGCACCTGGTAGTAGCATGCGATGTACAACTGAACAGTCATAGTGTGCGTTTTCATCAATGCATGGCCTGTGGTCCACAGCGACACACACTGCAGCTGAGCCGCAAGGAAGTACACCTTGAAGGAAGGAGCACCCAGTCCGCCCTGATCCATAGGCAACCGTAGTTCCATGAGGGCTATTCGTCAACAGCCCGTACCCCAGATGAGGGAAACCAGGAGGGTATTCAGCTCACGGAAGAAGGAACGGGGGACCACTGGGAAATCGGTGAGATAATATAGCAGCCTCGGGACCAATATCATCTTGGCCACTGCAATTTTCTCTATGGGAGCTAGCGGGAGATGCTTCCAGAAATTCACTGAAGACCGACCAGGGCCCTTCGGTGGTTACCCTCGTACATGTCCTGCGACATGTGGTATAGCCTTATTCCTAGGTATCAAACTGCTTGGGCACTCCATGATATGCGTTGTCCGCCCATTAGCAGTTACTTGGGAGGGGGGGGGGTCGCCTGAAAGTGGGTATATTGTGGACTTAGTTCAGTTGACTTTCAGTCCTGCCACCCTTTCATAGTCTCGCAGGGTATCAAATATAGGGGTGAGGTCTGATGTGATGTCACGGATGTAGATGAGGACATCATCAGCGAATAATGACACCGCATGGACTGTACCCACGATTGGTATGCCCCATTTTTCTCCCTCCCTGTGGAGACGGACCGCGAGCGGCTCCATCACCACCACAAAAAGCAGGAGGGAGAGCGGGCTCCCCTGCCTTGTGCCCCGAGGGTTGGAAGTGATGGCGACAAGAAGGGCCCCAGTTTTACTCTGGATGATGGTCTAGTTTATATAAGTTTAGTGTATGTGAGCAGACGAGGTCCCACAACCATCTGCCGCAAGACTCGGAGGAAATAGGGCCAGCTGAGGGTATCGAAGGCCTCCTCAAGGTTCAGGACCAAGCAAGCTGCCTGCGTTAATGTGGCTAGTGCATGCTCCTTCTTTGCTATGCTGCGCTTTAGGGTTTTTGCGCATCCCTGAGATGTTCTGTATGCATGTGCCTCTGAGCACCACTTTGAACGCATTCCATTCCATTCCATTGCGCAGGTGGTCACTGTATGCGCATTCTCGCTGAAGTATGCTCATATATGTGCCGCTTGAATTTGTCTAATTACTGGGTCTTCTAGGCAGTCTAGCCGCCAAGTAGGGGTCGGGCGCCTGGGTGGTCGCCACAGTAAGGTGATCGTATGTGCTTCATGGTTGGACGGGACCCTGCCTAAATATTCAGCCTCCTGTATCTTGGGCAGAATGAGGGGGAGCAGAGGAAACAGGCCAGGCGGACCCTTAGATCATGTGGGATGGAGTGGAATGAATAGAGTCGGAGGTCCGGGTATTTGGAGCACCATGCATCAATCAGAGCCCAATGTGTTGCCCAGGCTGCAAAGGGTTTGGCCTCTGCTGCTATGGGAAATGCTGGGTGTGGCGGGTAAGATCTGTCTAGAAAGGTATTTTGTACACAGTTATAGTCCCCTCCTAATATCCATGGGACCTGAGTGTATTCACTTAAGGGGCATGAGAGTGAGTCCCAAAATGTTCCCTGGTCTGTGTTCGGCGTGTAAACCCTATCCAGTACCAATGGCTACCCGTCCAACAGTCCGTGCAGAAGTGCGTAACGCCCTCCGTGCCCACTCCTCTGGATAGCTCCTGGAATGGAATCCCCGGACGTATCCATACAAGGGTCCCCCATGCATATGTTGTGGCACAGAATATCCCAAGCCACCGCTTGCGCAGTTTGCCTAATTCTTTCGCTACCAAGTGGGTTTCTTGTATCAACGCGATCTGGGCATTCTGCCTCTTTATATATGCATATGCTGCATATCACTTCCACACTGTGTGCATGCCTCACACATTCAGGGGGAGGATGGTGACATATCCCTTATGTGCCATGTAGTGATGCAGGAGGTCCGGGGGAGAGGGGGGGGCAGGGGGAAGGGAGGGGTACGGTATCTGGGCGCCATGCTGTGTCGTGAACCACTTCCCTGGCTTAGCCTGATCTCATATTTTAAGTATGGATGTAGCACCTCGTCTATACTCGTGTGCGTGTACAGTGTTGGGGAAAATAACTTCCAGTAGGGGTGCAACTGGGATGGGGAGCAATCAAAATACAGGGGACCTGTTGCAAATGCCGATACGTCCGAACACATGCTAATGCACGAAGAGAACTACAAAATATTGGCGGGGTGGCATCAAGCAGCTACTAAGTGGCTTTTGATAGGGGCACTTGCAGGATCGGTGCGCGCCCGGTGACCTAGGGACAAACAAGTGATCACTAGTTGAGCTGTTCGGTATAGCATGTACCTCGCCCACATAGTGGTGTGGCTTACTGGGTTGCCCTAGGCACCTGCATTGCTGGATGCGAGTCAGATCAGTGTATCGGCAGTATGTGGTGTGATCAGCAGTGGGGTCATTGAGTCCACTCTCGAGAGTGTTCCTTCACTGCCCTCCTCCTCTCCTGATGAGAAGATGTGTGGACCTCTGTCCGAGTCCGTGGCTGGTAAAGATTGTCGAAGTTATGTGGCTGCCTGTAGGGCCCTACGCCTTTCTGCTATGATTTGTTCCAAGTCCGGGGACCCCAAGGACTGCGCACCCGTACCAAGGACGACGCTACTGCTTTGTGGTTTCGGTCGGCGTCTGGAGCCGCATTGGGTTTTTGGGCGCCTGATGGTCTTTTCGCTCGTGCAGGGTTGCTTTCGACAATGTTGGTCCACCCAGTCCCGGGCCTCCTCTGCATCCGTGAAAAATGTGATGGACCCCTCGTGTATGATTTTGAGCTGGGCTGGGAACAGTAAAGAGTATTGTATTCCCTCCAGTCGAAAGCGGCATTTGACATCAAGGAATGTAGCTCTTTGACGTTGCACCGCTCGGGAGTAGTCAGGGAAGAGCATTATTTGCTTGTTTTCAACTTGGATAGGGCCATGCTGTTTGGCTGCCCAGCAGGAATTTCGCCAACATTGGGCAAGGGGGGTTCTTGGTGGGGGTCTACACGCACGTACTCTAAGCCCTTTCGCTGGAGAAGAAAGCAGTCTGATCTGTGGCCGGCGTAAAGGACTTGGTTCATGTCTCCATTTACTCAACGGGGTCCACGCCTTCAATTCACCCTGGGAGTCCCAGGACACGGATGTTGCATCGCCTCGAGCGACCTTCGAGGTCATCTATGCGTTCCTCCATGGTTATCATTGCACCCTAATAGGGTCTGTAGAGACTCTTGGTAGGTTTTGATTTTGTGTTGCATGATGGCTATTACTTTCTCACCTTCTGGACACATTGTCCACCAGCTTGCGTTGGTTGTCTCTGAGCAGGGTGATCTCTATGGTTATGGTCCCAAGCCTCTCCTCCATCGATACCCTCGAGTGCTCGATGGCCGCCAGTACTTTATCCATCTTTTCGGAGAGGGTCAGTTCTATTGGGGTTGCAGCGTCTTTAGGTGGTGGTCTAGATCCTGTGGAGGTGTCTTGTGTTGCTGTTGACATCACCGGGCCTGCGGCAGCACGTTGCTTACCCATGCTGTCGGGCCGAGTTACGTTTGATCAGTCTAGGGAGTCGTATCTCTCTTGTGTGGGGGCAATCACTGTATGGTAAGCCTCGGAACCGGATGGCGTGCTGCGCTTATTTCTTGGGCAGTCACTGCTTCCCTCTGTGTACTCTGCAGCAGGCGCCCCTTGCGGCCAACATGCAGTCTCAGAGACCCCTTTCTCGTCACTCCCGGGGGCAAGCATATGCTCCAGGAATCTGCGGCACCATGTGGCGGCTGCCGTCAAAGTGCCCGGTGAGCCTTGACTCGGTCTCCTGAGGGGGCTCCCGGCGATCACCGGGGCCTTGGCCTTTCCCGCTAGACAGTGTGTCTCTGCATCATATGGGCACCTGCTCATCTGTGCCGGCTGTTGGTTGGTGTGGTGACAAGGGGGGGCGCACGACACGAGTGCGCCCATGGTACTCCGTGCTCTTTGTGCTGATTCTCTCCTCTCTCACTACTGCCCGGCGTTGGTCAGACTTTGCCTGGACCCTGTCGCGTCCTGTGTGTTGTCCCTGAAACTCCTTGCAACATCCACAGGGGGCAAAATCCAGTCCCGGGTCATCGCCGCCATGCAGCGACCACCATGTTGACTTCAGGCACACCCAGGCGTGGCGTGCAGTGACTTCTCTCTACAAATCTCTTCTCTGGGAGGCCCCCCCGCCCCACCCCCTCAGTCGACCGGGGCGTCGGTGCCGCCCGTTTGTGTCCAGAAGCACTTCGATAGTTTAAATAGCCTGTTGCAATCCCACAACCACTGTCTGCTGATGCGAGAGTCATAGAAATTAACAGGCGCCGGTGTGCATGCAGGGGGGCTCCTGTTATACCCTGGGGCAGCGGCGTGGGTCCCTCACTCACCACAGTACATCCCTGCGTTCTGCGGGTGGCAGCTCATTTGTGCCAGCTGTTTCTTGATGTGGAAAGAGAGAGCGACAGACACTCGTGCGCTGCGCGTTGGATCTACCCCTGCACACCGTCACCCACCATTGGCCGAGCCGCTGCTAGGGCCTGACGTGGCACTGGTGCTGTCGAGGGGCACTTCTCTCCATCCTCCGTTTTGACTCCAGGCACGGCTGGAGTTGGTGTGTAGCATGTTCCCCAGCAGTGGCTCTTTGCTAAGGGGTTCACGTCCTGTGTGAGAGCTCTGGCACTGGGTGACTGTACTGTGCTGCGTTTCCGTGAGTTACGAGTCTGGGCGCGCTCCCGCTCTCTCTGGTCTCTGAAGCGGGGGAAGGGGTCCGGGCCGCTGACGGGTGTCGATGGACGATCGCCGTGGGGCCGGGTGCTATTTCCCGCTCCTCACCTCCCTTACTGCTGCCATGGTAACGTCTACGCCTGCGAGGGGGGCTGACGCTGGACCGGAGTCCGGTGAGTTGATCCACAGGGGCGGGTGTCGGCCCCAGAGTCCGGGGATCGCCATTTTGATTCTTGGTCCGCTACTGGTCAGGGCTACTTTTCTCTCTGTGCGATATTTTACTGGTTGAGAACTCTGTGCTGGTCTCTCACGGTGTTCCGGAAGCCCTAGTTTTGATTTGCAGTCAGTTAGGCGCGACATAGCAGGCAAGATTCATGCCCGCTGGCAGAGTCTTAACCCAGCATGTCCGCCATCGCAGCCTGCTTGGCCACGCCCCCCACCTCGCCTATGCCCGCAACCCCATGATCAAGGACACAGGCGACATGCACCCACCCCTCCCCTCTCCACCACGTTACCCCTCCCTGGTTTGTCCCAGAGTTCATAGTCATCCTTTCCCAATTATATCTATCTCCCCCTTAATTGTTCTCCTTTTTCTCTTTTTCCCCACTAGAGGATATAAATGCAGGAGGACACCCACCCACAGAGGGTAGAACCATTTTCCTCATAACATCCTCTGACCCCGTCACAATGTCAGTCCCCAAAGCTACTACTTGTCACTATGATTCTGCATATATGACTTTTCTTCTAATTATTTTTTGTATGTAAATATAGTCAACAACAACCTGTACCAATCCTGAAAGGTTTAAAACCCAATAAAAAGGTTTAATAATAATAACATACTGCCACAATGTTATGATTTACAAAAGTCCATCTGATTTACCAGCCTAGGCCTCATGCAGGAATGTGGGCTATCCTGCAGGCCTCCAAATAAAATCACGGCTGCCCAAAAGTTCCTAAGATTTCAGAAACTATAACAGAAGAGACTTAACATCTTCTCCATTCAACAGCGGCGGAAGCCAGAGCACTTGCATTCTCGAAACTCTCAGCAATTCTATGTGCTGAATGTCTCTCAGCAGGTGCACCAGTTGTGTATTCCTTAAAAGTCTCATGCTGACACAATTTTCTCTGTGGTTCTGGGTTTTGGTCTCCGGTGCCATACTCTCACCTTGAGTCATATTTGCAATCCTCGAGGCCTTGTCGTTCGACTGCTGTTCCATATATGCTGTTATATGGTCTATATTTCCAGTAGTTGCAGCGAGATCTTTCAAGATGGGCAGTAGAAGTGCTAATCCCTGGGCCATGTTGGCCTCCAGAGATATGTGTCTAGCTACATAACTCCAGACTGATCATGAGTTCCAGGTTGTTTGGGGCAAAATAAACTTCTGCTTTTATTTATGGCATTTACTGCTCCCTTGCAAGTATGTTTTTCCTTTGATTTCCTTTGATCTGCCTCCTGACGTATAAAACAGCCACGCAAGCAGCTCTTTGCCAGAAAACACTACTATACACAATTATCACAAATTGTAATCACACACCAGAGGTGGCAACAGGAGACTCTATCTGAACTCTACTCTCATCTGCTGCACCGCTTTTCAATCAATCAATCAATCAATCAATACATTTATAGAGCGCACTACTCACCCGTAGGGTCTCAAGGCGCTAGGAGGGGGGGGGTGCCGTTACTGCTCGAACAGCCAGGTCTTGAGCTTCTTCCTGAAGGAGAGGTGGTCTTGGGTCAGGCGCAGGTCGGTCGGGAGGGAGTTCCAGGTCTTGGCGGCCAGGTAGGAGAAGGACCTTCCTCCTGTTGTCGCTCTTCGGATGCGGGGGACGGCGGCGAGGGCGAGGCTGGTTGATCTGAGGTGGCGCTTGGGAGCGTAGAAGTTGATTCGGTTGTTGAGGTAGCTCGGGCCTTGGTCGTGTAGGGCTTTGTGTGCGTGGGTGAGAAGACGGAAGGTGATTCTTTTGTTGACGGGGAGCCAGTGCAGGTCTCTCAGATGTCCGGAGATGTGGCTGTTTCGTGGGATGTCGAGGACGAGTCTGGCTGAGGCGTTCTGGATCCGCTGGAGTCTCTTCTGGAGCTTGGCGGTGGTTCCGGCGTAGAGGGCGTTGCCGTAGTCCAGTCGGCTGGTGACGAGGGCCTGGGTGACAGTCTTCCTGGTCTCGGTGGGGATCCACCAGAAGATCTTAAACCTCTAGCGGTCCCAGCCGCCAGACTAGGGGGCTGCATAAGAAAAACTGTGCAGTGTAGGTTCACTGTAAAGACTACTGCAGACAAAAGCACAATGGATTCTCTCTCTCTGTATTACAGCCAGGGCCATCACACTTCTCAGGCTTGCATCTCGTGCATCATTGGTCCCATCATGGATTGCCATGGACTGCACCAATATCCCAGATGTCAGCTTTGATCAACACGAGGACACCCCAGCTTACATTGCACAATATTTCTTGCATAAGGGGAGCAAGGGGCGGGCGACGACAATCCCTGCTCTCCACAATGGACACAGAATATTCTCTTTCGACTCCGATGTACAAATCCTCTTCCCATGAGCTTACACAAGCCCCGAAGTTTCTGGACCCAGCCACGGGAAGAGAGCCACATCAGAGCTGCTTTATTTTCCCTGGAAATATTTTCCAGATTTTGACTTGTGCGCAGGAAGCTATTTTCTATAGTCCCACGTTTTTGGGATTGTAGATGAGTATTCAGTTCAACAGCAACTAATTAGAGATGGAAATCACATTTAAGATGACCTACATTTAGAAGCGAATGTAAATATATACAACACAATAAAACTCTACTTACCCCTCATCAACATTCAAAGAGCCACTCCAGCCCACGTCATAGTGCATTTCCTCCTTGCCCTTCTTGCTTGTTTTCCATTTTGCTGGATTTGAAAACAGAGAATATTCTACTAAGGTAACAAATAATGCAAAAAAGAGGTTTGTTGCCCTCTTACGGAAAACATTTCCAACTCAAATGTCTACATCGTGCGTACCGTAACGAGGTGTAATATGAGGATATTTCTGATTTTTTATTTTTTTTATAAGACAGTAACAGCTAACCACAGGCTAAACCAATCATACAACCAACCACATTTGACTTTCTCCAAAAACAGAAAGCACACATTGCAGTGCATAACTTTGATGACCCCCGAGATCTTTCTGCCTACATTGAACTTTCAGTGCTTCTACTTTTCATCCAGTGCAGATTTACAATCCTTACTAAATTTTTGATACATTTTCTATAAGTAATTCAACACGAAGGTTACTGCAAATCATCTATTTGCACAACTGCGATACTGGCAGAGGAACGCTACCTCTTCTTTCGTAAAACGTAAATGTAGGTTCATAGAGGACTATCTACGACAGAGTCACACGGATGCAAAGGTGTGTGGTCTTCAAGGATGGGTCTCGGCCACCCAGGAGATGTAGGGTCCTGCTTACCAGGAATAGGATCCTGCTGCAGAGGTCACATGACTTTTACAGGAGTGTGCCTAGAAACCTGCGCCTAGCACCGCTTTCCATGCGTGTTCCTGGGAACGTCTGTCATATTAGTGTCAATCTGAGAGAGAAGGTTTATAACTCACTTTGTGACCCGGGTCTTTAATTTCTAATCCCAATTTTGCGTCCATACCTCTTATCACCATGCCCCTCATTTCTTCTACCTACAAACACTTCGAGCCCTTTGAATCAGAACAGGTGCATTAGTATGAAGACGTTTTATGGTGAGGAGGCACAGCTGTACGTACGGATGTTAACATCTGTGCATCCACTGGCAGGTCCTTTATGTGGCATTGTCTAGGCAGCACACTGCGGTTCTACATATGGACAAAAGGCACCGCCAGCACATTCTCTCTGAATGGGTCTTCAAAAGATGTTTATTTCAACAGCTTCAGTTGAAAAGTTCAGCATCAGGGTAGATCAAGTCGCCCTTTTCCACAGAAGTCCTCTTCAGTATCACCTTATGAAAGGTGAGCTTCAACTCCCTCAGCAAAAGGATTTTACTTGACTGGTGATTTGTTCAGAGATTTACTTCTATTAGTCACACTACTGATAGAACCCTCATGATCCAAATAACATTTCCCATATTTGACTACAACTAAAATGTGCAGATAGCTGCAGTAGTTAACTGAGATAGCTGCTATGCCTTAATACGACATTTTGCCAAGTTGTATGCACATGTATTAGCAAGTTCGCACGTTAATATATTAAACAAACACCTAATATTAAAGTGGTTGTTTCGTATGTCTGAAAATACCTGTTATTGTCATACATACACGCTGGACAGCTTCAACTGATTAACACATCTGACTTTTTGAGTCAGACCTACATGCAGCCTAGTTCATGGATTTATTTCAAGTGATGCATTCTAGACTAAACTAAACTGAACAGCACGAAAGGCACGTCTCATCTGAAATACAGTGCGGGGTTTACCCCACCCACTTATAAATGGACAGAATGTCAGCTGACTGCGCAAAAAGCAAATAAGGTAACCTCCACAGATAGGCACTGGGCAGGTTGCCTTCAAGCACGTGTGGTTTAACAGATTAGAAATAGCACCTAAGGCTTGTGAAGAGAGGATCTTCCCAAGGGAATACACGTTTCCACTAACCCAGTTGCAGATTGAATGTATTTATTTCTCTGTTCGTGTATTTATTTCCAGAGTTTTGTATCACGCCATCTTAATTATTGCTTAGGGAGCCCTCGCTGGAAAAGAATAAAGCTGCTGGAAAGAATTATGCGAACAGTTTGTTCCTTTGTTGCCTCAGATGGCTGAGGTACCCAATCAGTCCGCTACCGGCAGGTCAACACTCGGTAAGCTGTTTTCCAAAACTATGGCATCTAATATAGGTCACTTTCACTTTAGACGGCTAAGGTGGGTTTCCCCCAAAACCCATTCTGACCCCAGCACGTCCAAGCATAGTTGTTTTGGTTAACAGCATATCTAAGAAAGAGCTCTTGAGAGCGGGCAGTATGAGCATCGTGCTGCGTGGGAGTAAGCGTAGGTAATGCATAAAGTGCATCACATTCTGCGATGCATTCACGATTGACACGGAAACACCATGACAGTGGTGGCCTCCTAATCTCACAAATGACATGCCGGTTCTTGTAACCAGAACACATGCATCTGCCTGGATTTACTAGCAATCCTTCAAATTTCCCTGAACTTTGAAAAAGGCAGTTGTCTTCTGCACTCCCAATCCTTAGCTATCAATTCCACTCCTAAAATCCATTACCACCACCTTTTGCTATCTAGTGTGGCTGAGCCCAACTCCTTGAGGGCTTATTTCCAAAAGCTTCTGCCACCTCTTGGCAGACAGAGGCCGGATGCCGGTGCGGCTTGAACTCGTAATTACTCCCAACCTCCCACACCTCCACTCCAATGGCTCGGTTGGGTGGTCCTAAAACATCAAAGTTTTGTGTCTGAAGTCCTCTCACATATTGAACTCTGCCAAACCAACACTCCTCACTGAACAGCCTCACTGCACCTCTACCAGGGGTTCTGCCAGTGCTTGAGAGACAGAATTGAGAGGCTGAAGAAGGCCCCATTGCCCTGGTACAATGTTGGAAAACAGCATGTGATACATCAGTCCATAGACCGCTCTCAGTTATGTCCACAAAACATCCATGCACCTGTAAACATGTTTCCTGAAATACAGACTACAACCCGCGCTGTTAACTGTTTGTACATGATCCCCTATTATGCCGTTCACGCAGTGAACCATCAAGCAAGAGTCCACCATTAAATATCACTGTCTGCTAGAGTGAGTAGTTGGGATATAGTTGATGATGCATGAGCCTATCTTCCTAACTGCTGTAATGATAGGCAGAAATAGTCATTTAACGTCAAATCAAAAGGAAGAGTTGAGGAATGCACCAGTGGGAAACTGCAAATAAGATCGAGCAAGATCTCTAACGCGTATCAAAGGGAATAATATCACTCAGAAAATACCAGTTGAAAGTGCACAGATCTGATGTCATCAGATGCAGCTTTCCAAAAGGAAGCAACAATACTGAGGCAGTAGGACTCTGTAGCCTGAAGTTTGAGATCATTAAACGGAAATATACAGTTTGGCCTTAAAATTAAAGCAATACAAATAATAGCACATAAAAAACAACCAGAATTTTGAGTAGTCCAAAAAACAGAAATATAAGAAAAGAGTTGGTATGTTGTATATTTGTTTTTTCACATATCAGCCAATCTTCTATCCCCTACATCAAACAATAAAACCCTGCATTTCTCACCCACAGATGATGCTGAGACTTGAACAGAGAAAGTTATCACTTGCTAATGGTCATGGAGGCTGTGTTGATGTGTATGGGACAACCATCTTTATTACAATATAGGTATTAACACAGATATAACCACATTAAACCCACACTTGTACCTAAATCATTTTACTCAGTGGAGCACATTCGTACTAGTCCCTAAATCTGCTGCAATAAACTGCAGTGTAACTAATGGTTTTCTATGTCAGTAGCTGCAAACCAGACAACCCCTGAAATGCTGCTCACTGACTGTGTTAGGGAGTAAATACACAGTGTGTTATTGAGAGAGGGAAGTCAATTAGTTGCAATTAATTTTGAGAAAAAGTACTTTTAGGCAATAGATACCTGACTATACTGTAACTATTGGACATATCCTGGTCTAAAAATTTAACAATTAATACTTACGCACTAAAAACACTGCTTTCTGCTCTAGAGCGATTACCATAAGATCATTAGTCGGTGAAAGCGATACAACACAATCCTGAAGCCAGCCATTGGCAGCAGCCTTTGACGCTGGTTCTTCTTCCTATGTAGAGGACACAAATACAAATGTAGTTCTTATATATCTGATTTTCAATATTTTTATTCTAACCGTTACTTTAGCAGTATTACATTTTCAAAACAAAATCAATGCTATAAAACGCAGACTGTAAATTATTAAGCACAAGAAATTAACATGGTACAAAGAAATGCATAAACAGCATCACATGAACAACGCAGACGTATTTTAGTGGAAAATAATCATTTTTAGGTAGTCATTTGACTGAACTGCAGAAACTGCACAACATGCTGATCTCGACTCATGGCAATTAATATCTGCTGCTAGTTGCAGGTGGCGTATACAAAAAGAAGAGCCTCACCTGCTGAATTTCACCATTTTATAAGGTACAACACACCTGAATCTCAATGGCGACCGGCACGGATCGAGGGTGGTGGCACGGGGGGAGAAGGAGGTGTAAAAAAAAGAAGAGACCGCCTGGTAGGAACATTACATTTCCACAGGGCGTCCGATTTCCTTTTAATTAGGCAGGATCTACCTTACCATGAAACTTATTGAGCTTAGGACTGAGCCTGACCTATTTTAGATCACCTTACACGTGCACTACATCACACACTGCCCCCTTACCCACACGCACCCAACGGCTTCTCCAAAAAAAAGATCTCCGACAAAGAGCCCCGGAAACAGTGAGCCCGTCGAGCATTGCAGCGCCAGCCCGACAAGGAGCAAGGCCAGATGATGAAGCATGACCTCTCGGGGTGTGCGAGGGCAACATGACAAAAGTTTTGTCTTTTCCCCGTCCCCTTCCTTCCATCCCTTAGGAACTGCACTCCCTTTGTCTTATAACCTCTCAAAAAGAGCAATAATGCTTGCATTTTTCATTGCAGCAGACATCATTCCACACATCTTCCTCCCAGTGGTGCCAATCTTTTTGCTTCCTCTGCATGATGGTTTATTGGTTTCTGGGACAGAGACATGCCTTCTTCTGACCAAAGTCGCTATTACTGAATCAGAATTCTGACCGGATTTTATTAACTCTAGGCCATGCTGAAGTGATTTGCATTTTTTCAGCAGGCATGGAGAGTCAGTCTTCAATGTGGCCAGGTTGTGAAACATTTCCTCTGCAATTTAAAGAAACCTTGAAACAGGGGGAAGAAGAGGTCTTAGTTTAGTCTTCAATTATAAAGTACCCATGATGATGGAAACTGCAGACTGCAGTTTCTGCAAAGAGATATTAATTTTTCAAAGCACTTCCGTCTAGCAAGTTGTGGGCGGTGGTGATGTCGTCCACTGGTAATACTCTTCAGGGAAAAACTGCAGGACACATTGCATTGTACAAAGAGTTAATGTCGTCACCTTCAGACTGAGACCAGGATGAGACACCAAAGACTTTGTGCATTTCAAGAGTTTGTGGGAAGAAGCTTTCCCCATGACCTGGCGGCACATGCGTTGGAGTGCCTGTAGCCTCTTTGTATTCCCATCATTTTTCTAACAGGAGATATTGAAGTTGGACAAGAGACCATGCTTGGTAGTGAGGCAGGTTTAACAGTTCCAGTGAAACCAGCAGTAGGCCCTTTGCAGGGATGATAAAGCATGGAGGGCCCATTGCCTGTGAAAGAGTCATTCTCAGCAGCTTAATAGGTGTTGGAGACCTAGACAACAACCAGAATGTGAACTTCAATCTTGGCGACGGCATGAAGGGGTGCAACTGAGATTCCAGTATCGGGAACTGCTGAAGTGACAAATGAAATGTTTGTATGGATGGAAATGGAGGCTTCATCATGCGAGGGCAACTCTTCTCTATCTATAGAGACATAGTCGTCCATTTTCCTGGGGTGTCTTGAAGCAGCGGATTTGGAAGATCTGCAATGGTGTTGGTGGGTTGCCGTTGAGCTAGCCTTTGTCATAGAGGAAATTGTGATGCCAACATGGTGGCCTTTGACGTCAATGTTGTGACTTTACAACCTGGAAGAGAATGTTGGCTCAAAGTTCTTTCATTTTGAGGTTTTGCGCAGCTACTTCTCCACTGGGTTTTCTTGGCCCTAAAAAGCAGAGATCTAAGACAGCACAAATAGAGATCAGGCACTTAATAATTATGGGGCAGATCCAGGTTTTCAAACCTTCTTGAATCTCAAGGAAAATCAAGTTCCAATAGGTGATATCCTTTATCCTAAATGTTCTCCTGCTACATTTTTTGTAACTGAAACTAGGAACTTCGAAAGTAGGTTTGTTCGAGGATCTGAGACAGGAGCATAGATGATAACTTTTTTTTAGGAATTTGGTGGCTATGCCGTGGCAGATTTTGTATAATATGCAGGACATTTTTATTGGTAACTAGTGAAGTTTAAGAAGATGACTGGATATGGAGTCAAACTTTTTGAGATTGAAGACTGATCGTATTAAGGGGTTTTAAATCTTCTAGAGAAGTCAATCGATTTAGATGGGAGGCTAGCATAAACAGCATTGATACAGTCTACATGTGAGTACACAAATACAATATTAGCCCTGAACCACCACTATCCTCCAGCATTCCAAAATTGCCAATTACTGAGACAATGACTGGTTCTGTACCATAGCATGGATAGAACCCTGCCTAAATAAGTTGGAGTTTGAAGAAAATTATATTGGTCCCCATGTTCCAGTATCTGTTTAGTGACAGTCTTCGCCGGTAATATGGTAATATAGGGCAGTGAAGATATAGTCCTACAATTGTCAGGATCATGAGGGACAAATGGTCATTTTTAGGTCTCGCACCTGCGACGCATCACAAAGCGATGTCGGGGCGAGACCTATAGTCGGTGAGTCTGGTTTCAAGGAGACAGGAGATGGGCACTAGCAGCATGCCGGAATCAGATCAGGTCGCGCGCACGTTCACATCTCCTGTCTCCCTTGAAAGCCTCCAACACACACTGCCACACCCACCTGCTTTCGCTTCGCACACGCACACACACACACACGAGCGCACACATACAGAGACACACACCACACACACCTCCGCCGCCGCACACAGACACACACGAGCGCACACAGAGAGACACACGCACGCACACACACATGCACGCACACACATGCACGCACACACACACACACACACGAGCGCACAAATACAGAGACACACACCACGCCACCCCCAGTACAACTAAGCCCCACTCATCGCATTGGCACCACTCTGGACTTCTGCAGCCTCTCCCTCGGGCATGGGAGCCCTGCGTCACCACTGCTCCTATGGGCCAGCCACTCCGTGGGCGCGGGCTTCAGAAGACAGAAGTCCCGCCCCACGACAGGCGTTCCTCTAGATGTGATGTTGTGCGTGTGTGCTGTTCCCGTTTCTTTAGAGGCGACGAACATCCCTGGGGCTCAGGTAAGATAGTCATTCCCCAGTATAATAGCTGTAGATAGGGGTACAACGTGTGGGTGTTTAATTAGCACGATTGTTTTCAGCTGATCCTCGTTAATTGGTTCAACTTACGAGGATCGCCTGAAAACACAAGCACTTGTTTTCATTTGTCATTAAGTATTCTCGCGCCACTGCATCCACTTGGTTTTTTTTTAATCAGCACTTGCTGTCCCCTTATACCTCACACTCATCCCAGTGTCCATTATCCCACACTCTCCCACCTTCTTCCCTTGTGTTTCTTTACTCTTGCCTGAATGCTGATTGGCACTTGAGTGCATGATTGCTGTTGGGGGGGATGGGGATGCATATGCACCAAGATGCACAACTGCGTTGCCCAATAGAAATTAGATTGTCTGTGTCAATTCATTGACTGTGATACGACGCATTCCAGAATTGGTGCTGGTCTGTACAGCACGTCCAGTGAGCTTCTTTTATCAACATCAGGCGTTCGATAAAAGGCATACCAATAATTTAGGGAAGAGATATGGCTGCTAATCTCAGTATGGCCAATGTAACAGAGCTTTAACCGGTGTCCCCAATTGACAACATTGGGCAATCCTGGGCAAAGAACAAATCCATATATTTTTCTGGGTCCAGCCTGGATCAGGCTCACCAATAGCTGCCAGCTCTGTGATACGGTTGGACCCCCTAATTTTCTGCACTGGGGCAAATAGTTTTGAGTATCAGTTTGCCATATTCAATATTAGAAGTTCATATAAGATGATTAAACACCTGTATTGAACACTTAATACATTTAAACACATACTTTTATTTGGAGCTGACAACATTGGGCAATCCTGGGCAAAGAACAAATCCACATATTTTTCTGGGTCCAGCCTGGATCAGGCTCAACAATAGCTGCCAGCTCTCTGATGAACACTCGTATGTATTCAGGTGGAGCTGAGCACATCTTACCTCTACTTCCTTTGTGATAAACATTGCAAGAAACACTGATGAATGCTTGCTCCCATGACCCTCTGGCCTCCTCTTAATTCGCCAGTGTAATTAAAGTGCAGTATCGGGGAATTGCGAATTATATGTAAATGCGTAGCATTGTAATTTCACTTTGCAGGATTCACAATAATCGGAGTAAACTGACTCATCCTTTCAGCATTCCGAGGCCGATTAAAGGAGCGCTACTGAGCAGGATAATAGTTTGTTAGCCACTAAACGCCAAGAGAATTGGGTTCTACACAAAACAAAACTTTACCTCTGTGTGGACTTACATTTGTTTCACATACCTTGGAAGTGCCTGGTAGTGCAATAGCACTCCATGGTGAGCCCTGAAAAGTGTCTTAAAACAATAAAGACAATCATTTTTCTTAATGTTTTGTACACATAGTTTGTATTTTTTGCACATTTTCAAATATTTTTTAGAGTTATAGTTTAATGGCTAAACACTAACCTGCAATTAAAAACACAAGTCACTCGGAAATGTTTCTAAGTATTATTCAAGTGAAGATAGGAGTCGAAGGGCTTGGTGTTCTCTTTAGAATTATGTTATTGCTTGTACATAGGTTATAGGTAGAACAAGCCATGTAATTTCGGTCCTTTAAACTTAGACCGCCATGTTTGTATATATTGTATGTGTAGCCTGTGATTATTTTGATAACCAACTCGTGAAAATTGCCCTTAAATAATTAACATTAATTTAATGTAAAAAAATGACACACACAGAAGTGTTGTATAAAACCTAGTCTGCATGTTATTAATATCTACGTAAGCTGTGTCAGACCTGACGTTGAAGCAGCGCATTAAGATTCCGTGTGAGCGCCTCTTGCCGTTTTTAGGTGTCGCATGCACTGCACTTGGAAAACCTCTTGTGAACAAACAAAAAAAGTCTTAAAACAGGCTTAGAGCCTGCCCATTACTTAACATTAATTACCATTGGTTGATTGGATGTCCCTCTCAGTTCCTTGCTTTCTATTGGTCTGAGACGCTTTCTTCTGGGCTTTGAGTCTTCGTCCCTGCCATGGAGCATGGACCAAGTACAGGACAGGGTTCTGTCTGCGGCGAAGTGTCCTTCCACTAGCTGCAGGCTCCTCCAGGTTCACTTTTAAAAAAAACTTTCGGACATACTCATGTCTCTGCAATCCCTCTACTTCACCCGAGCCCTACTCCCACTGTCCGTTCTGTCTTCCCATCCACCTGCCCTCATCCAACTATTGTTCTTTTTCACCAATTCGCTTTCAGGAACGCACTGCCTGCCCTCCTCTCACTGTCTATTTTCTTTAACCCCTTCCTTCCTCCTGCCTCCATTCTTTTTATACCACCCCAGCCCTCCTTCCGTTGTCCATTCTTTAAATTGCTATTGTATTGTTTTAACACCCTCTACTGCCACCGCCTGCTCCACATTATTCGTTCCCCACCAGCCTTGTGTTTCTTGCCAACCCACGCTCTTTTAGACATATTGCACAGCAGTGCAGGCTGCTGTGCAACGTGGCTTAAGGGGGGGTGGGGATCACTATGATGCGGCCAATGCTGGCCCTGTCACCAATTTTTTTATTATTATTATTTACTTTAAGTCAGCACAAACTGCTGTGCAATACGTAAAGAAAAACATTGATAAAGCCATTAAATCTTGCATAGGCGAAACCTTTTGAGTGCGCCACCACATCACTCGGGTACACCACCACATCACTCGGGGGCACCACCACATCACTCGGGGGCACCACCACATCACTCGGGGGCACCACCACATCACTCGGGGGCACGACCACATCACTCGGGGACACGACCACATCACTCGGGGACACGACCACTTCACTCGGGGGCACCACCACTTCACTCGGGGGCACCACCACTTCACTCGGGGGCACCACCACTTCACTCGGGGGCACCACCACTTCACTCGGGGGCACCACCACTTCACTCGGGGGCACCACCACTTCACTCGGGGGCACCACCACATCACTCGGGGACACCACCACATTACTCGGGGACACCACCACATCACTCGGGGACACCACCACATCACTCGGGGACACCACCACATCACTCGGGGACACCACCACATCACTCGGGGACACCACCACATCACTCGGGGACACCACCACATCACTCGGTTACACCACCACATCACTCAGGGACACCACCACATCACTCGGGGACACCACCACATCACTCGGGGACACCACCACATCACTCGGGGACACCACATCACTCTGGAACACCACCACATCACTTGGGGACACCATCACATCACTCGGGGACACCACCACATCACTCGGGGACACCACCACATCACTCGGGGACATCACCACACACCACATCACTCTGGGACACCACCACATCACTCTGGGACACCACCACATCACTCTGGGACACCACCACATCACTCTGGGACACCACCACATCACTCTAATACGCCACTTCATCACTCTAATACACCACCACATCACTCAGCCCAACCACATCATCACTCAGCACCACAACAGCACTGTCCTTGCTTGCTACCAACAAGCATTGCCATAGCCAATAGAACTCGCATTAGGAAAGTGTAAGCTATTGGCTTTGTGAATAACAATGCTATTAATTTATATATTTTCAAAGCCAACACATATTAAAACAAGCATTTGCAATGCAATAGGTCTCGCATTATTAAAGTTTGAGCTATTGGCATTGCTGAATAATGCAACACCAATAGCTCAAACTTTAATAATGTTTTAAAGCTATGATGATTGTTACTGACCTGGCACAGCTCCATATTAAAAAAAAACAGTCTGCAGGAACTTAACCAAGAATGTTTAATCTCTTGATAAGATTTCAGAACTTTCAGTTACAGATACTGTACCAAGGTCTAATCTCATTGCAACTTTGGAAGCACCTTTTTCGGATAGTTAAAAACTTCTTACAAACTGTACGCTCAACATTACTTCATTCAACCCCAAAATAGCAACTCTATATTAAATTGTTGGGATTTTAGCTTTGACTACGTATTGTTACTCAGCGTTTATAAATATATGAAGCCCCTACCTTCAGCTGTTACAAAAGTACTCTACTGCATACTATGGGGAATTCCTTTCATATTCTGGTTCAACTAAATGCCTGTGAAACAAAAATTGTGGCACTCTTATATGAGGCTGCTTGTACAAATCACAATTACAAACTTCTTCCTCTGGAGAAATGCAACCGATTGCTTACAATAATATTGATTTCAGTGAACCTGAAAGTTAGAATTTTATTTGAGTTACACTTCTTCACAGACCATGATTTGTCATGAGAACTAAATAGGCGTACACCAGTAGTGGTCCCTTCTTGAGGTTATCTCATTTCATCATAAACCGGAGAAGCAAGAGACGGGAACCACAATACACCCTTGAGCATTTTCTTTCTTGTTTTAATTTTTTGAATAGCCCTTTTTTAGATTTCTACACTCTCAACTAATTCAATACACAAAAGTAAATCATTTGAAACAACCTGTCCACCAACCACCCATTCCACTCTTCCTCAATCCAGTCGTCTGATCAACTTGTAAGATGCTAACACATTCTATGAAAGAAAAACTAACATTTTCCAAACCACATTTAAAAAAATTTAAATTCTGTGTGAAGGATTGGGATAACATTTTCTATAGCCCAAGCTTCAAGGTGCAACTGGACTCTTGCAGAATAGATCATAACATGGAAATTTGTGTCATGCAAGAGACACACCTGTTTACAAAAGACTGGGGGCAGAGGAGTGATGGGTCTTTCTGAGTGGTTTCCCCAGCAGTAGTGGCATCACACAAGAGCAACAAGCATTGGCAAAGCCAATAGGTTGTGCAATCCGGGTACTATATATGTCTTTTAGAGACAGTGCATGCGTTGTCTAGAGCCAAGACCTAATAATAAGGTATAGTTCATTGCTTACTGCTACTTACTAATAAATTGGTGTCAATTCCCCATTTAAATGCTCAGAGGATCTGTAAAAGAGACGGGTACCAGCCCTGCATTGAAATAAATGAAGCTGAATAGGTCTGAGGGACATGTCTGTAAGAAGGAGAAAGGCAGCTCCCAATTGAAACTAACTAAGCAGGACTGGTCTGTAATGTGGTGGTGGAACGGGGGAGAGCAGCTTCCCTTTGAAATGTAAGGATATAACTGGTCTGTAAAGGGGGAGGTCTGTAGAAGGGGCAGCTTCATTTTGAAATACACTGGGTAGGACAGGTCTGTAAGAAAAAGGGGTCTGTAAGAGGGGTGTGGACAGGACAGGTTCTAACGAGAAACAATGCACTGAAACTGCACTTCTGAGGCTGTAAGCATCCACAGTCCCCCCTGCTGCATGAGCCCTGCGCCATCCTTGCACACACGCGTGTTTCCCTGCTTCTCACGTATACACACTTTGACCCTCTTTCACCAGGTCTCCATAGGCATAGATGGGCAGAGACACTGGTTTGAATTATACCAATAGGCAGCTATGAAACAGATTCTTTGTGTCATTTCATGCAAGTCAGAAGGTGCAGCCCCTCCGCTCGTGCTCCTTCACTCCTTTGGGAGGGTCAGTGCCCTTTCGGAGGGGGGGTAGACATGGGTTAAATATACTTTATAAAAGGCTTCACGAGGAGCAATGATGCCCAAATGCTAATGCACTACCCCTCTATCCTGGTTCCAAAAACGGATTCTCTGAGCTAAGGTGCACCCCAGACACTAGAGCTGCACAAGTGAATATAAAACTATGATATTACAACTCTGAAATCACAAACACACACCATGGTAAGAGAGCAGTGGGGGGTTCCTGTTCGTATAAAGCACACACATCAAAGTGAGGACATTGGGGTGGGGGGCGGAGGCAGGTGGTCAGTAAAGGGATGTCATACTCTGCGGGTCCTTGCACCTTTCTATGGTCCCCATGACCAGACTGTGGGAGGCACCTGCTGTGCCATACCGCTATCCTATGCTGGAAAACAGCTTGGGCAAGAGGGTGCGGACACAGGGAGCATACCAAGCCTTGTGAGGCAGGACAGCCCAAGCTGCGGAGAGAGAAAACGGGAACACCGACCCACACCGGAGAGGGAAGCAGCAGTGCTGCATGGGCTGCTGGGGAGGGAAGAGCCCGACAAGCAGGGGAGGAGAAGGCTTTCGTAGCCTAAGGACAGGGAGCGAGTGGCAGTACCAGGGAAGCCTGCAAGAGGAGGGGAAGGAGAGCGAGCAGGACACAGGACCACCGAGGGAGTCGAGGGCAGGAGGGAGGGGATGAGCAGCAGCACTAGCTGTGCAGGCCGAGGCTGGCAGAGGCAGCCACACTGCGGAAGATGTTTGCAGAGAAATGAAAGTGAGATCAGTAGGGGATGCGGCTTCGGAAGCCTGCAATACGGAGGGAGGAGACACAGGAGAACGGGATACTACAGAATAAACAAGCTAGCAACAAAGCAAACAAATCCCGCCGCCCCCCGTCCCTCACTTACCTACCTCCGGCCGCTGGAACACGCTGTGACGCACACCGCAACCGCAAGTCGGCCTGGAGCGCGCCTCGGCAGAGAAGCGGGAGGACAGGAGCGTGACGCGCGTGAACGTGCACGTTGACGTTCCCGCGCGTTCACGGACCTGAGTCGGCTCGTTCCCAGCTCTGTGTCGGGCTCGTTCACAGCTGCTACTCCCTTGACAGGGAGGAAGGTGACTATAGAACTCGCTGGCGGGAGCGCTTCGCGCTCCAACGCCAGGCGAGCCCTAAAAATGTGTCATTTACAATACCAATAGCTCACACTTTCCTAATGCGAGACCTATTGCATTGCAAATGCTTGTTTAGAATTGTTATCACTATAGCCATTTGTGTAGTATCAGGGACATTGCTTCCAACAGGGAAGCATTCCTGATTTTGTGAATCAGAGAGAAACAGAGTACCATGATTTTTAAGTTGCGAGGCTGGGCAAATGTCGGAAGGAGATAAGTAACTACATTTGTCTCTAAATTTTGCAAGGGAATAGGAGGAGAGCTACTTTATAAGGGATTAAAGAGGGAGTGTTGGATTTTTAACAGAGCTGGTTCTAGCAGAGAGCATTTTATTGGAATTAAAATACTTTTTTGCTTTCCTAACAAGGTGGTTATAGAGGCGCATCCGTTAGAGGATGATCATATTGACCTGAGAATCATACATTTTGTGACAGTCTTTTTAAGAACAGTTTTTTTAGTTGATCTCTAAGCCAAGACATAGATTAAACATTTAGCTTTTATGATTTTTATTTCAATCAGTGCAATTGTACCCAAGGTTTTAGCAAGAGTGTTGGTAGAATTGTAGAGCATGGTATTTACATTGGCGTTCTTCATGGGTTCAGACATGTTATTAGCAGCAAGAGTTTGAGGAAAGCCTGCAGTATTACTTTCTCCTGTCAAGTTTCAATTAAGTAACTTTCTGAGGACATAAAGTAGTTGAATTCTGGTTGAATTTTATAAAACAATGATCTGACCAAACCTTTTAAGAAAGGAAAGAAATCCTACTGGAAGAATTAAAAACAAGGTCCAGTGTATGGCCCCGCACTATGGGTGAATGCATCCATTATCTCAGTAAGGCCCAATGTAAACAAAAGTTAAGGTGATTAAATTCAGCAGAATCATTACCTAATACTAACCAGCCATTACAACTTCATAGACCTAATATCTCTATGAAGACTGACTGATAATAGATAATTCATTCTTCTAAGCAGGGTAAGAGGCCCACTGGTGTTTGGGGGAGGAGCTTTAAAGGATTCAGCCTATCTTGTAGTTGTTTTTATTCTCCAGTTTGCAAAAATGGCAACTGGTCCTTGAAAAAAAGAAGCATAGGTAGGTTCACTTTTCATAATCTTTATTTCGATACAGCAGTATCATAAAAGATGCATTAAAATTTTACACACATACAATATTACAACCACCATAGATAGATATAAATCAACAATTAATGGAAATGGATTGGGGGCGTCAATCATTATGCTAAAAACCATTTAAATAATTTAAAAAGGCATTTATAAAATAAATTCATTCTATTTACAATTGCATTTCCGGTGAGCTAATATACAACTTATTCCACAGCGCATGTATCATTTGATATGCATATATTTATCCTTTACAGTTTCAGATTGTTGTGTTAGCTCCCAAATGCATTATACATTACATTGGCGATTCCCTAAGCATTCCTAAAGCTTCTCGCCAGCCTTTACCCTGAGGAAGCTTACGGCCAGCAGAAACCGGCTAATACCAAAAACAATAACCTGGCAAGTGTCAAGTTTTTAAAACCCTTTCAGCTTCTCTATACAATCTCACACCCATATTTATACAAAGAGGTTTAATCCATCTCTTTCTTGGGATCGAATAGGCCGAACAAAAAAAATAGAACATGTGTAATATCTTCCTTAACTTTTCCGGAGCACAACATGCATGTGTTGTTACTACAATTTGCCCACCTTGTTGTACTTGATTTTAACTTCAGTACACCATATCTGTACTTCAAGTATAATGTTTTTGCCAACAGTGGGTTTACTTCATCCAAGAAAGATTCAAAGCAAGCACTATCTTTAAACATAAGAAACTCACTAGTCAAGTGCTCGGAATGAATTGAACCAAAAGGTTTGATTTTTGTGAATATCTCATTTCATACCTTCGGAATCGCATTTTCTGGTAGTGACTATCTAACTGAAGATTCCTAACCTTTTGAATTTCTCCAAGCATCAGACTGGATCCAGAAATGTTCGCAGCAATTCCCTTGCATTCAGCAGGTGGCATCATGTGGCTCCACATTAGAGGCGTCCCACATGTGAAATAGGGCCTCCTATATTTATGGTCACCTCTGCACTCATCTGATCTCAATCTGCGCCAATGGACGCAGAGCCCCAGGTTGCGCTGCAGGGGCACCGGGGCCCTTATAGGTATGAGCCACCGTCATGCTGACGTCCATTTCTTTCTGATCTCAGTCCGTGCAAATGGACGCAGAGCCATGGGAAACACAATATGGCAGTGTGCCGCCGTTATAGATTGGAACCTTATTAATGGAGTATCTGAGTACATTCCAAACAACGGGGAAGAGGGTGTGTCAGTGAAGAACCTTCACTTAGACAGAGTCTCTACCAGAAAAAGCATTATCAAAAGTAAGTGACTTGTTTTTCTGATACAGACTTCTAACTGCAGATTCCTCACCTTGAGAATAGATACCAAAGCAGCAACTCCTCAGTGGTGGATCTATGGAATGGCTCAAACCTCTATATATAGCAAGACAGACCAGGCAAAGTGCCTATCCCACTGCATCTGGCTGTCAACGCAATAAAGGTTGGTGAACATGTGGAGGGACGCCCACGTAGCAGCCTGGCAAATTTCCAAGACTGTTGTGCCGCACCACAGCACAGTGGTAGCAGCCTTCGCTCTGGCAGAATGTGCACTCAAGTCATCTGGCGACTGGGTATTAGCTAGTCTATCTATCTCAGATACTGAAGCATAATAAAATCCACCAGAGATGGTTCTCTATGGCTCTGCTTTGCCCTTTTTTGCTCCAGTGAAACCAAATAAAAGCTGGTCATCCGGTCGGAGATCTCTGGTCTGATCGATATAAAAGCTAATGGATCTCTTGAGGTCACATCGGTGAAGCTGTTCTCGTTTGATGGGTGATTTGGAGTATAAATACGGGCAAGGTGATGGATTGCCATATATGGAAGGCTGTGACTAACTTCAGCAGGAATGCCGATTTTGTTATCTTGTCTAAGAAAAATTAAGTGTATGGTTGTAGGACATATAAAGCCTCCAGTTAATTTACTTGCCTTGCGGAGGTTATTGTGACAAGGAACACTGCCTTGATGGGCAAAAGCTGTAACAAGTAACAATGCATAGGTTCGAACAGAGTGCACATTAGATTAGTGATAACTAAATTAAGGTCCCACGGCTGCATCACCAAGGGTTTTGGTGTGATCATGTGGATTAGCCCCTTCAGAAAAAGTAGCGCAACCAGAGACTTGCAGAGAGATGGCTGATCTGGTAAATGCAGGAAGGCCAAAAGAGATAAAAAGGTAACATATACTTGTTACAACAGTAATGTCTTGCTGGGTTAAAGGCAGACAAAAAAGAGAATATTTGCTAACTGCATTCAGAGGTTGGATATGTCGGGAGGAGAACTAGACAACAAATTTCTCCCAGCGTCCTTAGTAAAATGATTTTGTAGATTGACAACTGGCTGCCAGGATGACACCAATCACTTCAGGAGGAAGGTTGAAAAATGTTAACTGTTGCTGCTCAATCTCCATGCATTGAGGTGTAGGTCGTGCAGGCTCGGGTGTATAACTCAGCCATGTTGCTGCAAAAGGAGATCCTCCCAAAGAAGCAGCCAAATTGGAGGATATGTGCTCAGAGTTGGAAGTTCTGGATACCACACTTTCCTCACTCGGGACCGGGTCTGTCCTGATCTTTTTTAGAACTCTGAGCAGAAGAGGGATAGGAGGAAAGGCGTACAGAAGTCCCGAACCCCAATTCAGGTGGAAGGCATCTCCGAGAGAAGAATGACTTGAGTACATTAATGCAATTAATTTGGCGTTTAAAGCCCTCCACTTCACGGGCCCGGCTTACCTCAGGAAGCGTATTGCTTTTTACGTTCCCCGGAGGAGTTTGAGATCTGCTGACCTGGCTAAAGTGGAGGTACCAGTGATCAAACGTGTGCGGATGGGAGGCCGGTCTTTCCAGTTCATGGCGGCCAGTTTGTGGAATGAGCTCCCTTTGTCGCTCCGCAAGGCTAATAATCTTCTGGCTTTTAGAAAAGAGCTCAAGACGGTCCTCTTTTCTGCCTAACCAGTGTGTCTATAGTGTTTCTGCCTCTGGGTTTTCTTGGTTATGTTCAGGACTCTCTGTCAAAGTGCCGGGACACCCGCTCCGGGTAGCCGTGCGCTCAAGAAATATAGTCTTAACATAACATAACAAAACTTTGAATGCTGCACGTTCTCTCCTGTGGCTGCTAGTTCGAGTCAAGGTTTTCCCCATTGCTGGAAGATACCCTGTCCCACCACTGAATGTAACTGCCATTGCGATCTGTTCAACACAGACAGTTGAGTTCTTTCGACCTGGTGTTAAAAGATCCTGCCGGGTGCGGGGCAATCAAGGAGATGGCCTGAGAGAACAGCCACTTCCAGAGGTGCACACGACCCATGACCCTACTTCGCACTATTTGCTGAAATCCCACATGGCAGTCGAGCAACCACACCTGCGTGATGGTCTGAATGAACTCTTAGTGCCAAGCCTCAATGAAGACCAGATATCTCAACAATGCATCTGACAAAACAATTATCTCTGGGTGGGGTAGAGGAGAGGACTGCCACTGGTCCACTTGCAGTCAAGCAGCCACCACTACAGATCTGCCAATGTCTCCTTTGACACTTGGATAGACACTGACAGGCCCACTTGATGCTGAGCCCACTGAGACTTCAGATCCCATTGAAGAGCCTGCATGCTATCTGGTGTGGTCCACAAACAGGATATAGAAAGCCAGGGTGCCCAGAAGCCTCAGAGCTGCTCTCACAAAGACCCAGGTCAAGGGTTGAAATTCTGGGATAATAGCCCGAAAGTCCTGGACATGTTAAGGCAGAACGGCTCAGAAAACCACTGTGTCCAAGATGGCTCCGATAAAGGAAAGCCATTGTGAAGGAGTCAGGTTCAACTTCGGCACATTAAAGAACAAGCATTTGCAATGCAATAGGTCTCGCATTAGGAAAGTTTGAGCTATTGGTATTGTAAATGACAATTTTTTTATTCATGTGCTGGTTTTGAAAATAGAAAAATTAATAGCTTTGTCATTTACAATGCCAATAGTTTTAACTTTCGCAAATGTGACACCTATAGCATTTGTAACGCAATATGTGTTGTATTTACATGACTTAGATTTATTGATATTACAAATAAAAATGGCTTGTAATTTTTTTAATAATTACTACTTAAAAAAAGTTACTGTAATTTATTATAATGGCAATAGCTTAAACTTTTGTAAATAACTTTTGTGAATATTATGTTCATTGTATTTTATTATGACGAAAATCCAAGAACAGAAGTGAAATAATAATATCTTTTTGTGACATTGGTAATAAAGCTTGAACCACCAAATTCATATCCTACTTACTGTTGTAAAAACGTGCTTTCTACTAGTTGTGCAGTTTCAAAGCGCTGTGAGTGCTTCTAAGTATTATTTATAGCCATGTTTATGTAGGGAATCCTGGCTCCGCTGCTTGGGCATGTTACTTCCCTTATCTGCCTGGAATGGAAGCGCCTGAAGTTTCTAGACTCTTCAGAGCGCTGGGAGGAGGAGGAATGATGCCCTGATGTCAGTCGAGAATGTTTTGCATTCCTCTTTTATGGCTGTCGTGTTTGTACCGTGTGGCTGTACCGATTTGGGGGCCCACAAGGACCTTGTTTTCCTTAAGCCCCGGATGGGCCAGGTCCCGTGGACAATGTTGATAAATACGCTGCCATATAAAGAGTATGTTTGGTGCCTGAAAGTTGCATGCCACGAGGGAAACCACCCGATCCACTGTTCTCCCACACAGGCTTACACATCCCACACGCAGACACAAACTCACGCACAACCCAACACGAGTATATACACAGCTGCCCACAGTGCACACACGTCCCAGACATGAAACAATTGTAGGGTTTTTCTGTAGTATCCACAACTAATAGCAGCCGTGCATCTAGCCTACATTGCGACTGCAACCCGGGGGATTGCAAACCAATTCCAAAAATCGAAATAAACTGACGGACAAGTGACGGATGACTGGACACCACCTTTCTAAAATTGCCAACAAACCAGTTAAAATTAATATATTCTCTTAAATTGCCGATACAATGGTGTGAATGGCTTCCGCATAGGGAGGATAGAGCTACAATGAACACACTAGCTAAGCTGCGTATTAACCAAATGGGTGATTTATTCCATGATGGGACTGTTAAAACATGGAAACAGGCATCACTGCATACATATGGGGTTACAGCACTGGATACATTTCAGTATCATAGATTTCGTAGTGCCCTGAGTGTACTGTTGTGTTCCGATATGGGTGAACCGATAGAGATGTCGTCACTGACGTACCTTCTCCAGGCACAGTCTCCACAACGTTGTGTAACCATGCTTTACTCTTCATTTAAAGTTCCCTGTGAGCAGAACAAACAATAATTTCAACTAGACTGGGAGGAGGAGCTTGGTATGGTTATCTCAGAGGCACAATGGTCTTGGTGTTTTACTACCATTAAGTCAATTTCCTTGAATGGCAGGCATCGTCTGTTACATTTTAAGTATATTCATAGAACATATTACACACCAGCACGTCTACATAGATATGGATAGAGGGAGGATGATAAATGTCAGAGATGTTCTGCGACCAATGCCCACTTTACGCATTTAGCTTGGGAATGTCCAGGCATACGTAGTTTTTGGAGCAAAGGATTATAGGTCCTTTCCAAAATGCTAGATTCTGAGTTGACGGAGACTCCATTAGTGGCTCTACCGGGGTATGACAAACAGATTCCAAAGGGAGTTTGCAAGTTGGCAGCACTAGGACTACTTCTGGCCAAGTGGAGGGTGGCCATGCGGTGGTTGAGAGGCCCCTTGCCTACTGTTGAGGGGTGGAAGAAAGAATTGGCATACTGCTCCACCCAATCTAAAAATTATAATGCTTTGATGCCAGTGCGATGGCACCCAAAGATATATGGGGTCCGTACCGCCAGTATTTGTTGGGTGTTAATGATACTGATGATTCTCAGGATGAGTTAGACCGTACAGGTGTGGGTTGAGCAACATATTAGTGCAGGGTTATGCGTATTTCCTAGTTGCTTTAGAAATGTGACATTCTTTCACGACTATGATCCTGTGTGACGCATTGGGTAGGATCTTATTGCTACATTGAATCACTGGGTTACTGACATGCTCTTATTGAATCATAACCGTACCACTCATTGCTTATATGATCTCAACCTTGTGGAATGTACTCTGCACTACTGGCTGAAATGTATGTTTGATCAATTTTTGTTTATACATTGTGAAAATGAAAATAAAGTTTTAAAAAAAATCTTTGCTATTGATGCTTGACTTCACCGGTAACTAATGGAGCACATTCAGAGCCGGCTTCATTGAATGATGATGACTTACTCCAGTAGAGTGATTCTGTACAGCTGTAGGCGTTTTCTCGTACACTCACTTGTCTGTGGTGCTTTAACCAGCTGCGTAACTACTCCTTTTGATATTTCAATTGTGTTTCCGTATATTCCATCATTACTAAACAGTAGCAACTGCTGCACAAAAAAGCTTCTTTACAGACCTCATTTGAAAAGGAAACTGTTGTGGTAGAGCATGCTGCATGAACTGGCACAAAGCATCTTAAGGCTGACGTAAGTGTCTACGCTACACTGTCCGAACTCCTTAAGTGACAACGCCGACACGCGTCAGTAGTTGCAAACACACTTTCACAAGATTGATGGGAATTTCTGCCTCACGCATGCCAGGAGATGTCCAACAAGCTGGAATTAACACATTCAGTTATAAAACGAAGTCCAAATGAGTGACTAACAGTGGGAATTCAAACAAGCTTCACACAGGAACACTGCAAACACAAATATTATGTATCAAGAAAAATCTAGACAGTGCGGGGCAAGCAGGCCAGCAGTCCAAATATAGTGTTGGTTGTCTTTTCTTGAAGGCGAGAGTCGAAAACATTGGACTTTCCGCTACTACGGCAGGCAGCATGGCAGACAAGCGGCTTTTCAGACCAACCCAGCGAGGAAGAGATGAATGCATAAACGTCAAGGGCCGATGTGGGGGAAGCACACATGTTGTTACGGAAGTAAAAATGATACACACCTGTTCGAATTTAAGTGAGCCCGCCTTAGGGAAATCTACCCGCCAGCAGCTATCCACTTCACATGGGGCACCAGGATCTTCCGGCTACTGACATCAACGAAGCCTCTCGATGGCCTCATAGCCAATAAAAAAAAACGGAAGTCAGGCACTTTTGCCTGAGACGGGGGCGGGGCCTGCAATCCGGCAGGAAGTCCCGCCCGCCGCCGAGGAAGAAGTGGAGCCGGCCAACTGATGGCCTCTCCGCATCACGGGGCTCCCAGGTGCTGGAGGGAGCCCCGGAAGTGAAGTCCTGCCCCCTGGTACCAGCGTTGCCGTAGATGAGACACTGAACACGCCGAAAGAGCCCGGTAAGTGGTGGGGGGGGTGGTGGACGCGCGTGTGTCTGTTCGAATGTGTCTGTGCGTGTGCGTGTGCGCGTGGGTTTGCGTGTGTGTATGCAGTGTGTGTATGCAGTGTGTGTATGCAGTGTGTGTGTGCCTGTGTATGGCTGTGTATGTGCGCATGCGTGAGTGTAGAGTGTTTGCGCAAGGGAATGAGGCAGGAGAGGGGCACGGCGCCGTGCGCGCTCACGAGGTCAAAACTCAGCAGATCTGCGCTCGTGCACCCTCTCCTGTCCACATTCCTAAAAACGGGTAGCAATAGTTGTCGAAGCCGACTGCAATCAATGCTTACGCATTGAAGCAGGTCGTGCTTCGACCTAAAAAACACAGCAATGTCAACAGGTTGGCCATCGTCTGGAGATGGCTTGCGGCTGTAATAGGCGAGTCTGCCTTCAGCATCCAGTCGTCGAGGTATGGGAAGATTGGTATTCCCAACATCAGCAGATGGGCTTTAACCACCACTATCACTTTTGTGAACACCCAATGTTCGCAGGTAAAGCCAAAGCGGAGCATGGTAAATGTAAAGTGCTCATGACCTACTTGAAACATGAGTTCTGCAAGTCCAGCGTTACCATCCAGTCTCCTGGATACAGGGCAGAGAGAACGTGGGCCGGCATAAGCATTTTGATTCGGTCCTTCCAAAGGAAGAAGTCCAAAGGGTGACAATCTAGAATGGCACAGAGCCCTCCATCCTTCCTCAACACCAGAAAGTAATGGGAGTAGCAACCAGTTCTGATCTCTAATGGCTGCACCCAAATGCTCCCTTGGTCAATAGAGCTTGAACTTCTCCATGGATTATGGACAAGTGGTCCTCTATGAGATATGTGGTGCAGGCGGCAAGTAGTGGAAGCTTTGGGTAGCTCATTGCCCCTGGGAACTTGGACACTGCTGGCCAGAGCCACAGTCTCAACCTGTTGTTGCTCAGGCATGTATCGTCTCTGCCGCTGCAGGTAGCCTCTACCGAAGCCTCGAATGGGGTACTGATGTTGGGGGAATTGCCAAGCAAGCGGAGCAAATCCAGAGAGCGGGCAGTGGCCTTACTCTCTTTAAAACTCTCAAAGACATAGTCCACCTTCGCTTCGAACAGCCTAGAACCACAAAAGGGCATGTTCATAAAAGACTGTTGGACATCTGCCAAAAAAACCTGTTGAGGGATTCCAGGCATGGCATCCAAGCATCACGCTGATGCAGGGTGCTCTATCCAAAGTCGGAATATTTCGCCACATTCTACCCATCCAAGATCAGCTTTTATAACATTTGACAGATGACATCCGGGACCATTGGCAAGATATCCGCCATATGCTTGCCAATACCTGAGGTCACCATTCTTTGTACAATGCAGCTCTTGTGACCAGTACAGATTATAAAATTATGGAATACAATTCAATTCTTCCATAGATTTTAGATGGAACAGTCTCACTTCCACCTGGTCCATACATTTGACGAAGAGGGCATTAAGCTTACCAGACATGTTCTCAGGGATGTGGAATTCCTATAGCCCGACGCCCAGGACATATTGTTTGGGGTCAAGGGCAAGAAGTTTTCATGTCTATTTTGTCCTTGGGACAAGTAGGCCCAAACCCCTACAGCACAAACCCTTTGGCTGCCAGTTTACAGTACCACATTATGCATCAAGGAAGGACATTGTCTACAGTTAAGGTAATAACTGTGTCTATGTGTTAATGCTGTTCAGACTTGTATTTATGGTTCATTAATGCAAAGCCTCTATTATTAGGGTGAGCACTGAAAGTAAATGTTGTAAGCTCGGCCTGCACTACTGACGGTGGTTCCAGTATACACGTGTACTGCCTCTGCTTGCCCCAACTATGTATAAGGCTATGTATAGTGCTCCCAGAATGCTCTTTGATTATATGCAAATATCTACAGATTCTTGAAAGCAACAGTGATGATTCTTTGCTTTCAAAATAAAATGTTCACAGAAAAAAGCAAATAGGAAAAAACATTGTGGTAAACTACTGGAAGATAGTAGGTACCACATCTCTGCAGCATCATTTAGTAACATGTTAATGTATGCTTGCATTTCCCAATAATATTCATAATGGAAAATCAGTGTAACCAGTAAAAATACAATTGTGGGAAACAAAACAAGCATTGGTAAAGCCAGTAGGTCTGAAATTGGTGGTCAGTCTTTTGGTTTTGTCAATGTTTGACTTGTTTAGGCATGTTTTTTGTAAAACCTTATCGGTATGGGAGCTGCAAGGCCCTCACCATTCAAACAAGCATTGGCAAAAGCAAAAGAAATTTCGGTCTCAAAAAGAACACACTGCCGCAGCAGTTTCAGGCACTGAACAAAACCACTTTGTGTGCCAATATGCTCCTTGTAAAAGAGCAGAATACTGTCACTCACAGTGAAGCCAGCTGATAGAAGGGGAGAGAGAGAGAGAGAGAGAGAGAGAGAGAGACATAATTTTATTAAACACAAAAGGTCATTGTTAACAACCGGCCTAGTTAGAGGCCCAATTATTAAAGAAACTCTCAAAAATGCATCCATGGTATATAGCCTTGCATTAAGTACATATATTAATTTTCTGTGAATTCACAAGAATTTACAGAAGTAGGCCAAGAAATAGAACTGCTAGAAAATATTTTTGAACTGCATTTTAGCATGAGCAAATGTGCATGTGTAGATTTGCTCACGTGAAAATTTGAATGTTTCGAGTTCACTTTTCCTCCAAACATTTTTCTCCCAACCCCGGAAGAAGTTGCCACTGTCAGGAGTAAATGGTGAAAACCCTTAAAACATGAAAGTTAGTAGGTTTGCACAGACTCAAAAGGGCATTCCAACCCTTGAACTATTGCTTACCACTACCTTCAGCCCCAGTATGTAGACCTGCAGAAACGTAGCAACATAAGGGAATTCCTAGTATTCAAACCCTACTATGGTACAAGCCCTGGCATAATTAGAGAGGCTTGATCAGAACTCTTACATAATGAGATTGCTGCCGTAATTTGTCGCCACATTACATGGCACAAAAGGGACTAGTGGATTTTGTTACAGGACAAGTAGATTTATGAAGCAACCTGCCCCATGGACAAGTAGAAATGTTCTGGAAGCATTAGTTAACTAATCAATCAGGTACTTATATATAGAGTGCTTACTCGTAAGGGTCACAACGTGCTGAGGGGGAGTTGGGGGGGTCCAGCAGTAAAGTCAAAGAGCCAGGTTTTGAGGTCCTTCCTAAATTGCAGCAGTGATGGTGACAGCCTGAGGTACAGAGGTAGGGAGTTCCAAGACTTTTCAGCAAGGTAGGAGAAGGATCTCCCTCTAGCCAATGTCTTGCGGATCTGTAGGATAGGGGCCAGGGCCATGTGGGCGGAGCGGAAGTGTCTGGTCACTGTGTAGAAGTAGGGACGGTGGTTGAGGTATTAGGGTCCGGTGTTGTGCAGGGCTTTGTTGCTGACAAGCTTGTTCTTTTGTTGATTATGGAGCCAGTGGAGATCCCTCAGGTGACCGGAGATGTGGTTTCGTCAGGGGGTGTCCAGGATAAGACAGGCAGAGGAGTTATGGATGAGCTACAATTTCTTTGAGTTTTTTGGTCATGCCGACATTGAGTGCGTTGCTGTAGTCGAGCTTGCTGCCACCTCTTGATAGCTACGCAGTTGCAGTTCTCTAAATAGTGGCTTTAGCCAAAAAAATCTCTTTCCAATTCAAAAGAAGGGCAGTTTCAGAGTACGTGGGCCAATTATTTCACAAGGAGTAAAAACTACAGGAGTTCTCTTTGCATACATGCTTCCATTTTTGAAACACCTCACCAATATCAGAGGCCCATCCATGATCTTAAAAACTTAAGCTTACATTTTCTTCTCAGATGTACAGACAAATAAGGTTGAGGCCTCATCTCGGTGTAGGTTATTATTGCATAACGGTTGTGGGCTTTTAATTGTAAAGCCCGGAGCTCTTCCTTTACCGATAATGTTTTTACTGCCTTTCCCAAAATTTGAAGACTCCATATGATATGTTCACATCCTATGGGTGACCTGCCAAGGCGACAACAGTGAATTGAACATATCTTTACACAGATTATGGCCAAGGCTCCTCTTTTCTACTGTCTTTGGTTTAAACCAAAACTTCAACACAGCGGCCTCTGTGCCGGACTTGATCTATAAGCCCAAATTTAAGCCTTACCTGGGATTGTCTGGTGCAGTTTGGGAGACTAAATATTTGCGAAAGAGTCTGGATTGCTGCTTATTCAAGCATCACCCAAATGTATCCAGGAATATTTCAAGCATGTACATTAATATAGGCAAGCATCTGGCTTCTATGACTTGTAATAGTGGTAATAAAGAGGGACCTGCAATATGATTTGTGATTTTACAGAGGTCAGCTGTGATTCCTGTGGCCTGTTTTTTGCAAGGCTTCCAGATGAGCTGCTGATGTCCTGGAGGCCTGAAGCTCAATGTCTAAATACTTGCATGAATTAGCCTTGTCAATCGTACGCTCCCGTAGTTTCCAGGACCAAGGAAGCTGCTTGAGGATCCTAGTGAATGTGACAATTTAAATTTTTCCTGGATTGATTTCTAATCCATTTAACTTACAGTAAGAACACCGATTGATAAAAAAGTTTTGGAGCCCAATCGGTGAGAAACTCAGCTATACTATCAGCCTGATTCATCATTGTTCCGTTTTGAGAGTCCTTAATAGCGATTATTAAGGAATCGCTATTAAGGACTTGCAAAACGGGATGCATGTAGAAATTGCATAAAGAAATGCGATTCCTACACATTCCTTATTTGCGATTAGCAAATTGCTAATCGCAAATAAGGAATAACTCCCCATTCATTCCTATGGGCCTAAAGGCTCATAGGAATGAATGGGGAGTTATTCCTTATTTGCGATTAGCAATTTGCTAATCGCAAATAAGATAGCGATTTCAAGGGTGCCAGGGGTGTCCAAAGGACACCCTGTAGCACCCCTGAAATGTAATCTACATTGGTGTTGCGCACACACATGTCCAAAGGACATGTGTGTGTGTAACATGCAACTTAGAAAAATGCATTTAAATGCATTTTTCTAAGTTTTCGCTATTTACCACGAGGTTTGACCTCGCAGTAAATAGCGCCCCAAAATTGCGATTTCGGAATTTTTAAATGGTTCATGAATTGCATTTAGGGAATCTCAAATAGAGATTCCTTAAATGCAATTCCTCGCAAATATGCGAATTCTTTAATAGCGAATTTTGCATTTGGGATGATGAATCCCAAATGCAAAAATTGCACTCGCAAAGGGCCAGATTCTCAGAATCTGGCCCTTTGCGAGCGCAATTAAGCTTGATGAATCAGGCTGTATGTCATCTGAGTATTGCAAAATGTGCAATGGTTGGCAATTGACTTTCAGAGAGCAGGTTTTTTTTTTTTAGGGAGGTTATGATGTCAGCAGTAAATCTATTGAAAAGAACGGGGCGAGCACGCAGCCTTGCTTCAGTCCTTTATTTATGGGGACTCTTTTAGATAAGGTGCCGTCCCTACTAAGTTTAACTTGGATCCATTTGTTAGAGTACACGGCGACAATCAGGTTTAATATTTTTGGAGGAAAAACCCAGTTGGTCAATTTCTGCCATAACTTGGCCCTATCGATGCAATTGAACGCTTTCTTATAGTCAATAAAATGAAGGGCTTGTTTGATAGCCAATGTTTTGTGAACTAGAATGGCATGTGTCATAATATTATGTGGTGCCAGAATGTTTACAAAAGTCTATTTTGTAGATATTTCTATTATGTGTGCTATAATAAAAGTGACAAATCGTTTACGGCTGTTGACTCTGAATGAAGGTTTTACCGCATCATCTCACCAAAATCTCCAATTACACAATCAGAGCCTAAAGGTAACTAAAATGTAATAGTTGGATTCCTACAAGTAAAAAGAATAGTGAGCGGAGGCAACAGCTAGCTCCATAAAATAATCTTTAAAATTAAAACGTAATCTTATACATTCAGATCATATGGTAGGATAAACTGAGAATTTAAGTGAACCCCAAATACAGCAAAAGAGCTCCGTTATATAGGTGTATACTAATTTTCATTCATCAAGCAATTTAACTTTTGCTGGAGGTTTACGGTAATCTCTAACCGGTTTGTCGAAACAAGCACGAGACACAAAACAGCATTAGCAGGAAAAACCACTTTAATTAACAATGTGTCAGGACAGCTTGTATAAATCTAGTTCACCCTGCATTTAAATGAAATTAGAACGATAAAACTACTAAGCTCCAAATTCTCCACCTTAAAGGCCTTTATTGCCTAAAAATGTGTCATAAAATCATATTGAAATATGATGTTTGGAGTTATGACTCAAATTCAACAAACTGCATAGCAATGACAGATGGTGTCAAATAAGAATCTAGCAAATTGTCCTTCAATACAGTCCTATTAAAAAATTAAAAAACATTACCCCAAAGTTTCACATTTTTACTGGGCATGCAGCCATTTCCTGGATCTTCCCATCAGTCCAAAACATTCATGGTGGATTATACCACACAACACTAAATCATTTGCATGCACCTTAAAAATGTAAAAAGGAAATCACCCAATGTAATTGATAAAACCTGAGCTCATGATCTGTGGTAAATTGATATATGAATAACGAGATAAACAATATAACAATCTGAGCAGTTGACAAGCCGAAGGTTACAAAACCTACTCTACAGGTGACTGATCATCTATTCAGAGAGGTACATTCAACTTACAGGTTCTTTGGCTTCTGTTTCCTCCCAAGATCCCCAATCTGCTTCTTCCCAGTCAGCAAGTTTACCTGTTGTAACAAAGTGGGGAGTTATTTACTTTTTCTATTGTTCCCAAGAAAGATGTTGAGTTCATTTATATAGCACATAAATACTGCAGCAATTATGCAACAAGGAGAGTTAGCAGACTGAATTTGTAGTTTACTCAAACAAAAAATTAATGTAATTTTCATAGAGTAGTTTCTTGGGTCAGTACTTCTTTATGTTTTTGTAGAACTATTTGGTTCAATACAGAGTCTTGTGCTAGTTAGTGCAACGCCCATCTTGAATCTCTATATAACTGTATGCATCAATGCATATTAGGAGACCACGTTACAGTTTATAACACCATTAGATGGAATACGGAATGTGGATAATAGGATGTGTGAATAGGCAGTAGTAACAGGTTCACTCAAATTAATAGTGCTTAAAACACCAGAAACGCACCGCACATCATATGGCGAAAATTGGCCTCTTCGGTTAACAAGCCACATTTGTGTTTATTGCTAGTTTACTTTATTCCCAACAGTGAACTTGCATCTCACTCCAATTGGAAAGCTCTTCTTATCATGAAGAGCGCTTGACAATTGAAATAAAATTCTAAAAACCTGCAAAAACAGAACAGAAGACTGAATGGAATAGTGTTAAATATAAAGATAAAAGGGGCACGATATGTTTCACATTAGTATCTACACAACACATACTACAGATGTAGGTGTTTATTCACATTTAAGGGAGGACTCAAACTCATAGGAGATTGCTTCTTTGACAAGTCATTATCACAGAAACAAACAAGCAGCCTGTTAAGTTGACTATTATAGGACTTGTTCTGTTTCTTGTATAATAGCTCACTATAAGCACTCGGACGCTTTCCTGCCAAATCCACATTATACATGTATAATAAATAAATGAATACATACTCCTAGACTGTGGCTTATGATAAAGAATTTAAGATATCACAAAGACAGTGACATATCTTCTAGTAAAAATATGACCAAATTCAAGGTTAAAAAGTTGATTTCGGCCACAAATGGCAAAGCACATCCATCACTCAAATTATTTAGGTAAAAGGCATCGCTGTGTAAATGTATCTGTGATGATTGTATAGTCTTTGCTGTCGTGACAAATACTGATAATGGTTCAAATGTATCAGAATGAACATGAGAAATAGGGAGCACACCGGGAAAATTGACAATATTCTGTTAACTTTTAGAATTTAGGAGTAGCAGGCAAGCAAATCAATTGAAACAAGATTTTTTTTTTTTAAATGTTTATTGATTACGAATTTTCTACACCATAACAGAAAGATAATAGGTTATAAACAACCATTTTGCAAGAATGTATCCTAACACGTACTGAGGCAATTATGGCACTGTGCTTGTGAGACAAAAATAAAGGAAGGATAAAATGTAGGGTATCTTTGACAGGGCAACCTTTTGTCTCCTTTTTTTCCCCACTCGTGCCACCTCTGAGAATTCCACAAGCCTATAATATTGAAGCCGTAGCACCCATATGTCAATACCTTTCTAAGGGCAGCCTCAACTTTGATAATTCTGCCATGCACCTGTCTAAGATGGTTTACCAGGACCCGACATCTGGCCCCTCAGGGCTCCAGCCGTTTCTTGTCAGATCTCTTTGGGACATCAACTTCCCAAGGTTAAGAAGAACCTTCTGGTGTCTTGGTAAATTCCACTCTCCCAAGAACCTCATTAAGACACTTTCAAAGGAATATGACATGGCACCCTTTAGGTAACAGATCTGAAAATACCTTACCCAGTAGAAGGGAGCACTGAAGAAGCTCGGATCACATTACCATACACCCATTTCAGAGCTGAAGATAGCTAAATAATTTCTTGGCCCTCAGCTTGTGTTCAAATCTCAGATGATGGTCCCCACACACTGTTCTGGCAGCCCTATTAGCTCCAATTTTTCAAACCCTTCACGTTTCCTATGTTCCATTAAAATGTTATCTGACCTGACCAACTCACTCTCCATCCAGTGAGTCATGGCTGAGGCCTCCCCACACCTTCTGCACAGCAACTGTGGATTTATGTAACTTGGTCTTCAAACTCCCTGGTCCGTCCAAAGTAAGCGAACATTTATAAGAGTACGCTTTGGTCTATGGCCAGGTTTGTGCCATCTTCCACCATGGAAGTCAACTAACGGCAAAATGATATGTAGGCTATGTAAAGGGGGACAGGAAGATATTTTGCACTTGGTATGTCTGTGTCCTGAAATAGAAGCAGAAAGGAAAGCAATCCTCAGGCGGTTATTTAATGCTCGAGGTATAAGAACTTGTAGACAAGCAATAATGGCATGTCTAAGCCCGACGATTTACCGATGAATGCTGCTTTTGTAAAAATTTTAACTGTGATTGCGAAAGGCCTTAACGAAAAGGTTATATAGTTTTCCTCTTTTCAAAAGATTAGCATTATTATTTGTATGATGTTCTTAAACTTTTTAGTGTTGAAGATATTTTAATGTGTACTATTTTTGTAAGATTTTAATTAATCAAACAAATAAACTTAAACTTGAAACTTGAAACTTGTAACTTGGTCGGAGCTGCGACCCCATACAGTAAATGCAAATAAATTCAATGTCCCATCAAGTCCTGTCCATTTTCAGTAAAATCCTCAGGCTTAGGAGCAAAAGCACACTCGGAGGCAAAAACAAAATTTTATGCACCCAAGATGAGCTCCACTACAAATTAGTCAATATTTCCAATCCCATCCCATTTCACAAAACACAGAATTGGCTGAATTACCCATGTGCGAAAAGTGCCTTTAGGAAGGTATAAATTGAACAAGTATAGTGGAATTTCTGCATTTGTAAAATTTGTACTGGGCATTGTGGGCGGATCTATGAGTGTTTCTGCATGGGTCCTCTGTAAAGCATGTTGAAGGCACAATAACCTGGTGGATATTTACTAAGTGTTTGCTTGTGTTCTACCCCTGGAAGTGCACAGAATTGTACTCCTACAACAGCAGGATTATGAATGTTCAGGGTTCTTTACTGGAAAAATATTATTTCAGTAGTGCTCCTGGAAGACTAAACATTGACGCTGATGACATACATGGAATATGACCACGCTTTTCTGAAAGGTTTCAACCTGATGAAATCACATTCAGGAATCAGAAAACTATGATTAAAAGGGATTTTGACAAATGATGTGCAGAAAGAGAAATTAGGAATAATAGGAACACAGATTGTATTTATTATTATAGTGGAAGTAAATCTGGAGTAAAACTTGAACAAGACTTCTATTTCTCCTTCGAGCCTAAATTGAGGCGACCAGATAAAGCAATGCTCTTATGAAAAGAACGGAATTAGCAAAAACGGGGTGTCCGCAGTTTTGTTTTTACTATTAGTAAACATGGTCTATATGATTGTACAGCGTCATTGCTTGAATTATTAACATTAAAGTAAGAAAATATTTATTATTGAACGTTTAAAAGCTATTTGAATGGTTAAACTAATCACAGTTGTATTAATTATGGATTAGAAGTGGTATGAGAACGTGCAGCTTTAATTATTTTTTGTGAAATTATAATAACTATGATGAACTGCTTTTTTAGACTCCAAAATGTGCTGCCTTAGCATCTCTTAGATGGATAGTGGCTGACTATCGGGTAAGAAAGACCCAGCAGGTGTAGACGCTGCATATTATGCTGCATTTTAAAAATGCAAGGATTACTGATTCTCAACATCTTTAGACAAACTGTCGAATGAAATTCACCTATGCCACATGCAAATACTGTTTTTTAGTACATACATATTCATCTGTTGAAGTCCAAACTACAGTCCTTGAGTGTTCTTCCTTCACAAAATGAACCGATCAGTATGCCTGCAGTAATACACACCAAAGAAGCACATTTCGTCACCGTGGAGGGTGGTGGGGTGAGCACAACGTTGACTTTCACCCGGACAAATGTTAGGAGAAGGTTTTTAGCCACTGCAGCATCTCTCTTTTCAAGGCCATGAAAGATCAATCATTTCATGCACATAGCTCTTTCGCTCTGATAATAACAAGTCACAAAATACTAAAATCGATAGGAAGGCCACAAGCTCTGCCAGCCAGAGAAGCTAAAAATAAACCGGGTGCAGTTCTTTTGCGTGATTAGATTCACACAGGAAATGACAAGCAGGAGATTTTACATAAACCAGACTTCTTTTAACCTTGTATATATATTACAACCAAACATCTGATTAAAAAGACCGGTCTTCGCCATCTCTGGTGGTTCTCGGCACCGCCAGGAAACAGCTAGAGAGCAGAATGAGAAGTGTACAGAAATAAAAAACAAGGAAACAGGGCTCTTCCACGTCTGCGCCCAGGATCAGGAACCACATCCTGGTATTCAACAGGGCCGCTGCAACGCTGCTCCAATTCAGGAAAGAGCTAGAAACACAACTCTTTAAAGAGCACTACATCACAATGGATTATCCATCCACAAACCAGCTGCCACTCCTATCACAGGCTGACTTTGTGCTTGGCGTTAACTTTGTACAGCGCTGTGCTTCTCTTTGGCGAGGTCTGTGTTATAGAAATACCATACACATTTACGTACATTATTTTATTTATTTATTTAGAACGCAAATTAAGATAAAATGCAAAAAAGAAATCGCATTTTCTTAAAATGTTTCTCTTTTTTGAGTACCATCCCTCAGAGATACCCCCAAAGCCTCCTGCAAGCACTTCTACAAATGGTCTTCACCTTCCTACTACACAGGACACTTGTTGTGTTGCGTGACAAGGTTTAAAACATTGTTTGATTACAAAGCTTCTGCAGAGAATCCCACCAGAGTAGGCCATCAAACGATGTAATTCCACATTCTTCTTTGAAAAGGCAAAGATGTGCCTTTGATACGTGGAACGATTTTTGTGTGCTTTTGCAGCTAACCTAAATACAGTATTTTATACGTCTTTCTCTTCATCTTTACTAGACACCCATTAAATCCGAAATGAGATTTCTGTTGCAGTCACTAGTAGCTCATTAACCTATCCTTTATGTGGAATTTACAGTCTCCTGAATCGATATACACTACAGTTCTTCTTTGTCTATTCAGACATCTGAATAGAAGCTGTACACTCGGCACCGCTACCAAACAAATATTGGCAAAGCCAATAGGTCTTGCATATGCAAGAGCTATTGGCTTTGCCAGTGTCTTTTGACCACGGCCACTGTGCAGCATGGCTTAAAGTTAGAAGAAAAGTACTATGCCGTGGCCAGCACTGGCCACATCACAGTGCTTATTTTTGTTATAGGGGTGGGCAACACAAACAATGGGAGGAAGGGAAGAAGCAACACGGACCACGGCGGGGTAAAAAAAGCATTACGACAGCCAGCGCAGGCCGAGTCATAGCACCATTTTTTTTAATTATGTCAGGTGGAGGCAAAGTGGTAGAGAAGAAGAAACAGACAATGGGTGGGTGGGAGAGAAGAAGAAACTGACAATGGGTGGGTGGGAGGGAAGATGAAACAGACCAAAGGTGGGTGGGGAGGGAAGATGAAACAGACCACGGGTGGGTGGGGAGGGAAGATGAAACAGACCACGGGTGGGTGGGGAGGGAAGATGAAACAGACCACGGGTGGGTGGGGAGGGAAGATGAAAGACCACGGGTGGGTGGGGAGGGAAGATGAAACAGACCACGGGTGGGTGGGGAGGGAAGATGAAACAGACCACAGGTGGGTGGGGAGGGAAGATGAAACAGACCACGGGTGGGTGGGAAGGAAAGATGAAACAGACCACGGTGGGTGGGAAGGGAAGATGAAACAGACCACGGGTGGGTGGGGAGGGAAGATGAAACAGACCACGGGTGGGTGGAGAGGGAAGATGAAACAGATTACGGGTGGGTGGGAGGGAAGATGAAACAGATTACGGGTGGGTGGGAGGGAAGATGAAACAGATTACGGGTGGGTGGGAGGGAAGATGAAACAGATTACGGGTGGGTGGGAGGGAAGAGGAAGCAGATCATGGGTGGGTGGGGAGGGAAGATGAAACAGATCACGAGTGGGTGGGAGGGAAGATGAAACAGACCAAGGTGGAAGGGAAGATGAAACAGACCCCGGGTGTGTGGGGAGGGAAGATGAAACAGACCACGGGTGGGTGGAGAGGGAAGATGAAACAGATTACGGGTGGGTGGGAAGGAAGATGAAACAGATTACGGGTGGGTGGGAGGGAAGATGAAACAGATTACGGGTGGGTGGGAGGGAAGATGAAGCAGATCATGGGTGGGTGGGGAGGGAAGATGAAACAGATCAAGGGTGGGAGGGAAGATGAAACAGATCAAGGGTGGGTGGGAGGGAAGAAGAAACAGACCATGGGTGGGTGGGAGGGAAGAAGAAACAGACCATGGGTGGGTGGGAGGGAAGAAGAAACAGTCCACGGGTAAAGAAGAAATAGACCATCAGGGAAGAAGAAACAGACCACGGGTAGGTGCGTGGGAGTGAAGAAGAAACAGACAACTAAGAAGAAACAGAAAATGGGTGGGTGGGAGGGAAGAGGAAATAGACAAAAGAAGGGGGGAGCAACACAACAACAGAAGGTTGGGAGGGATGAAGCAACAACATTCACTACTGAGAGAGACATCCATTCTGAAAGATCTCAAGACACAAAATGTTTTCCCTTGAGGATGTCAGACAAAGGTTGGTAGGGTAAAAACTGGGGTGGAGCAGATGAAGCAGGACTCTTAGGGGAGAGGGGGGCTCTGCACACAATAATTTTACCACAATGTAATCTGAAAATTAATAGATGCATTTGTAGTGTTAAGCAAGGAGCTTAACCTTGTAGGCTGTTTTTGATAGAATCAAATGGTTGGAAAAAACCCAGGGGTCCTACTTCAAGCCACCAGTCGATAACTTCTTGGTAGGGCCCTACACATTTCTCTGTATGACACTTTACTCCATGACCCTACACAATACGATACTTTATTGTACGATTCACCAGTTGACAACACTCCACTTGATGAACTGGACTCTAAGATTTGAAACACATTTTTATTAAAAAAAAAAAAAACATTAAAATTCAATGAAAAAAGAAAGGTTAAACCTTAGTTATAGTTAGGAAAACGATGTATTTTCTCTATACAAACTAAACTTAAAGTACTTAAAGTACAAAAACATTAGAAATTCTAAAGTAATAACTATACCTTAGATGTATTATTTGCACACCTTTAATTTACTTTAACTTTATTTTTGGTACACAAACCATACTTAAGATACACAAACATTAGAAATTCTCAAGTTATACTTATACCTTAAATTTATAAATTAAGCAACACTTTCAAATTATCATCTCACGCACCTCCATACACTTTGTATTGAACTCTGTTACCACACTACATTAACTACATCAGTACATATATGAGGATCCAAACACAGCAACGAACATGAAATAAACGTGATAATGGCTTTTACCCATACTTCAATATTTTTTATTGATGGTATGACAACGAAATAGTTGTACTCATTATTTGGCTTATGCATGCAATGTGCTCCAACAAGGCTGACTGAACATCCATCACCATAAGAACAATAGTTACTTACCTGTAATCTGTGGTTCTCCAGTATTGGTGTCTTTCATAGATTCACATGCCTGAATCATTCCCCGTCGTCGGAGTGGGAGTCCCACGGTACATAAAAAAGCAATAATATGCCATAAATATGTAGTAATACTAATAGAAATGAACCAGGAAGTAAAGCAGCCAATGCTACAGTAGGCAAAAAACTTCCACATCTATGACTCTCATAGTCATTATGTATAGTCCAAACTACAGCCAATCAGGCGCCAGCACCCACCAGAATGTTCTCCCCAGAGGCTCAGGCTCTCAGATTTTCTCGCAAGGAGTGAAGGTAAACATAATAGCCAAAAGCCTCTGAGGGGAGGTGGGCGGGTTGCATGTGAATCTATGAAAGACACCAATACTGGAGAACCACAGATTACAGGTAAGTAACTATTGTTCTTCTCCAGTATTAGGGGTGTCTTTCATAGATTCACATGCCTGAAACAGAGTAGCTAGCAGTACATATTCTTGCTGAACAGACGCCATGACATCAAGCTTGTCAGTTAGTAATGCAAATAACAATGCAAAGTGAAAATACACATATAGTATAAAGCATAACATAATGCAATCATGGGATATGTGAAAACATAATATATAAGAAGCGTCTGACAGCAGAAAGAAGGAGGTGGGAAACAGAGGCTCACCTTAATGAAACAGATTCCGTAGAACAGCTCGACCCACAGAAGTATCAGCCTCGCTGATCGACTCTAGACAGTAATGTCTGGTAAAGGTATGGCGACTAGCCCAAGTAGCCGCTTTGCAGATCTGCTGAAGAGGGACTCCAGCAAATAAGGCCGTAGATGAGGAGACCGCTCTTGTAGAGTGCGCTCGGGGCGCAGATGGTAAAGGTCTCCCAGCCTGTGCATGGCAAAAGGCAATGGCAGCAGATATCCATCTTGCAATAGTCTGTTTTGATACTGCCTGCCCCTTACGAATCGCACCGTAGGTAATGAACAACTGGTCCGAAGTGCGTACAGTAGACGTTCTTTGCAGATAGAATTTAAGACATCTTCTAATGTCAAGCGAGTGCAAAGCTCTTTCCGCAGGTGTTTGCGGGTCAGGAAAGAACGATTTAAGAACAACAGGTTCGTTTAGATGGAAATCCGAAGGTGCCTTCGGAATGTATTTAGGATTTGTGCGAAGTATCACAGAATCGCTTGTGAATTGCAGGAAAGGATGATGCACAGTGAAAGCTTGGATATCACTAACCCTCCTGGCGGATGTTAATGCTAAGAGCAGTGATACTTTCCACGAAAGAAACTTCAAGTCGGCTCTATGGATGGGCTCGAATGGGTGACGCATTAGTTGACCTAGGACCACATTCAGCTGCCATGTAGGAGGCGGACGGCGTACAGGAGGGAACATACGAAAAAGGCCTTTAAAGAACTGTTGGATAATTCTTGCTGAGTACAGAGAATTGGAACCATCCTGTCGATATCTGGATATTGCAGCCAGAAACACCTTTAAAGTAGCATGAGACAGACCTGTTCGTGCTAACTGCAGGAAAAAAGGAAGAATTTCCTCAGGTGTTGCCAAAAAAGGGTGAACCCCTGCTGAACGGCACCAGATACAGAAGCGTTTCCATTTCAGACTGTATGTCTTGATGGTAGCGGGCGCTCTAGCTTTGGCCAACACCTCTTTACAGTCTTCCGGAATGTTCAGGTGTGCGAACTCACGGTGTTCAGGAGCCAGGCCGCTAATCTCAACGATGCTGGGTCCGGATGGAAGACCTGACCTTCCTGAATACTGAGCAGGTTCGGGATTGGATGTAACTGGATCGGCTTGCTCTCTGACAGTAGGAGGAGTTCTGTAAACCAATACTGGCGTGGCCATCTGGGCGCAATCAGGATGAGTCGACAAGGTTCTTTCTTCATCTTCCGCAGAACCTTGGGGACTAGTGGAATCGGTGGGAAAGCGTACGCAAACGTCAGAGACCAATTGATGGAGAACGCATTCCCCAGAGAATTCTTGTGGGGGTGCCAGCTTGCAAAGCTCTGGCATTTGCTGTTGGTACTTGTCGCAAATAGATCTACATCCGGCCAACCCCACTGATGAAATATGTGTTCCACTGTCTCCTGGTGAAGCTCCCATTCGTGGGTGGTGATCGTTGTTCTGCTGAGTGCGTCCGCTAGGACGTTTTCCGTCCCCGGAACATGCACTGCTTGCAAATGCACATTGTGGTGAAGAGCCCATGTCCATAAATCCTGCGCCTCTTGAGACAGGAGAAGAGATCGAGTCCCCCCCTGTTTGTTGACGTAGTGCATGCTTGTTGTGTTGTCTGTTCGTATCAACACATTGGTGTTCTGAATGATGGCACAAAACGCCTTGAGTGCAAGAAAAATGGCTCTCAGCTCCAAACGGTTGATGTGCCACAGTTTCTGTTGCGCAGTCCATTTGCCGCTGATCGTGAGGCCTTGTAGATGAGCCCCCCAGCCCTCGAGGGATGCATCTGTAGTGATGGTGAGACTTGGTGCTTCTTGAAGGAACGCACAACCCTGACTCAGATGACACCTCTGTGTCCACCAAAGAAGAGACTTCTTCATGAGTGGCGTGATTTGAATGAGGTCCTCGAAAGTGCCCGAAACCTGCTGCCACTGCAAGGTTAGTTCCTCCTGAAGCGGCCTCATTCGAAGTCGGCAATTTGGAAGTAATGGAATACAAGCCGATGCCATCCCTAGAAAAGACTTGTATAGTCAGACAGAAACTGACTTTCTTTGCATGAGATCTTGTGCTAGCCGACTTATTTTCATTTGTCTCTCCTTGGAGACGAAAGCTCTGAGTTTTTGAGTGTCCAGAATCGCTCCTAAGAATGCTCTTCTTTGAGACGATTGTAATTGGGATTTGCTGAAATTGATTGTCAGGCCTAGGGATTGAAACAGGTGCAGACACTGTTGAAGGTGGCGTTGAACGGTTTCGTGAGAACTGGCCTTTATAAGGCAGTCGTCCAGATATGGGAAAATTTGTATTCCCTCCAGCCGGAGGTGTGCAGCCACTGGAGCTAACACTTTTGTAAATACTCTTGGAGCTGACCGCAGTCCAAAAGGAAGAACCCTGAACTGGTAGTCCCTGCCAGCCACCCTGAAGCGAAGGAATTTCCTGTGGCGAGGTAAAATGGGGATGTGGAAATATGCATCCTGGAGATCTAAAGTGACCATGTAATCTCCTGCTGCTAGAAGATGCAATATTTCCTGAAGAGACAGCATCCGGAATGTCAATTTCCTTAGATATTTGTTTAAAGCGCGAAGATCGAGGATCGGGCGCCACTCCCCGTTCTTCTTCCTTATCAGGAAGAACCTGGAGTAAAATCCTATTCCTCTCATCCTCTGAGGAACACTCTCGATCGCTCCTTTTTGTATCATCATTTTGATTTGGGTAAGCAGCTCCTTCAGGTGAGCTGGAGGCGGTCCTCTTGGCGGAACATTTGGAGGGAATTTTTCGAATTCGAGGGCATGGCCCCTGGCCACAATATCTAGGACCCATTTGTCTGTTGTTATAGACTGCCAGTTGGAGTAAAATTTTGATATTCTTCCGCCAAGTCGATTGTGAGGGTGGAAAGATGGTGGTGGCAGGTGAAAAGTTTCATTGTCGCTTGTCTTTGCCACGGTAAGTAGTCTTACCCCTGTTTGGGGTGTATTGAGATCTTTTCTGCCCATAAGACTGGTAGCGCTGTGTCTGATAGCGCTGATTACCTTGTCGGTATGTGGATTGTTGTTGTTGGTATCCACCTCTATTGAAGGACGTTCCTCGTCCTCTCGCTCCTCGAAAGGGCGGCTTGTGGAATTGTAGAGTGCCCAAGGATCTGGCTGTTTCAGTATCCTTTTTTATCAGTTGTAAAGCTTCCTCCACCTTGGGGCCGAATAAATATTCGCCATCAAATGGCATGTCTAAAACTCTGTTCTGAACCTCTTGCCTGAAAGCAGTGGAACGTAACCATCCCTGTCTACGGAGAACAGCAGCTCCTGCTAATTGACGAAATCCCGTAGAAGCAACATCAACAGCTGAATCGATCATCTCTTCAGAGATCCTTTGACCCTCTTGAAGAATTTGGAGTGCTTCAGACTTGGTTTGCTCAGGGAGGAGATCGATAAATGGTGCGATGTCAGACCACATTTGGCGGTCGTACCGACCTAAGATGGCCAATGCATTGGCAGCACGAACAGTTGTTGCAGCCATGGTGGACACGCGTTTTCCAATTGAGTCAAGGCGTCTGCCATCCCTATCCGGCGGCGCCGTAACTGCAGAGGACGGATTTCTGTCTCTTTTCTGAGCAGCCTGGACAATTACTGAGTCAAGTTTTGCCTGTCCAATTAGACATGCAGGAGTCTTTTCAGGAGCTTTATACTTTTTATCAATTTGTGGCAAGACTGGAGGAATGGAAGCCGGCGTTGACATCACCTTAACACCTTCCTTCCAGATGAACTCCACGATGGGTATTGTTCTTATCTGTCGTCTAGGCTGATCTTTGAAATCGTATAAGAAACATTCTTGTTGCGTATGTTCCATCTTTATATGAAAGCGTTCAGTCGCACGCTCCATCAATAAGTGAAAATTAGCCACATCCACCGGAGGGGAGGCCAACGCAGTCTGAGGAGATGTTGAAGGAGATTGTACCTGATAGTCCTCCCACTCCGATAAATCATCCACTTCTCCCTCTTCCCGTTGGTCTTCATCTTCCGAAGATTGCGGATCTCCCTCGTGAGTAGGTTGTGGGTGTGAAGGCGGACACACCGGTGGGATCACGGGTTGAGGTGTTTCCAAAGTTGGAGTTGCCGGCCCAGAACCTGTTGATTCTGAAGGTGGGAACCTCCGATAGTAATCGTCCAGCATAAATTGTAAGTTGGATATTAAATCCAAAGGCACTTGAGCAACAGGGTGACTCACTGGTATTGATACATGAACAGGAGATTGAGATTCATCACATTCCTCCTCTTGAAGTTTAATATGCAACTCCGATGGACTAGTAGCTTGTCCAAAAGTATTCTGGACCAACTCATTCTCACTTTCAGAGTCCAAAAATTGGTCTGGCACTTCAGAAGACACCTTTTGAGGTGAAATACAAAGGGGTGAAAGCTGCATTGCTGTTTCGCGCATTTGCCCTGATGCTTGTCGTGGCGTTAAAAACACCGTCGACGGAGACCACACTTGTAGTGTCGTGCATGATGACAACTGCGGCGTCGTCGGAGGATTCCCTCCCGATTGTTTTGTCATCGACGGAACACCTCTCGTCGACGGGACATTTTTCGCCAAAGGAACACTCGTCGTCGACGGGACACTCACCGCCCGACGGGACACCCTTCGTCGACGGGACACCCTTCGTCGACGGGACACCCTTCGTCGACGGGACACCCTTCGTCGACGGGACACCCTTCGTCGACGGGACACCCTTCGTCGACGGGACACCCTTCGTCGACGGGACACTCTTCGTCGACGGGACACTCTTCGTCGACGGGACACTCTTCGTCGACGGGACAGTCTTCGTCGACGGGACAGTCTTCGTCGACGGGACAGTCTTCGTCGACGGGACAGTCTTCGTCGACGGGACAATCTTCGTCGACGGCGTGGAGCCCGACGACGAGCTCGTCGACGGAGTCTTCTTTGTCGACGGTAAAGCCTTTAGAGGTGTCGACGACGAGGCGTCGACGACGGACGTCGACGACACAGGTCTTACAGAAACAAATACCATAGTTGGAGACGTCGTCGACGATGACATAATCATACCAGGTTTAGGAGAGGAAAATGTTACCGTCGAAGTCACTGTAGTCGTCGTTCTCGTCGACGAGGAAGCTGAAGAGGACATCTTAGTAGGTGGAGACGATGTCTGTGGTAAAATCCTCTCAGAAGACTGGGGAAACTTGAGGTTTGTCCCTTTTTTGGAAACAGAAGCACTTTCAGTGCCCTTGGTTGTGGGGACAGTCTTAGATATTGAAAGCATATCCAGTCCGTTAGAAGGTGGTTGTTTTTTAGTCAGCTTAGCCTTAGGAGATGACATTCCTTCAGGCGCAGGCCTCTTCCTAGAGGCTGAAGTGGAACCAGAGGCAATGCTGCCTACCTCAGAAGCAGGATTAGAAGAATCCTTTAGCCTTTTCAACCACAGAAGTAAACGACCCTATGTATCCCTGAGAGTCTTTTGAGGCATGGTTCTGCAGATCTTACAGTCAGAGGCCTGGTGATCTGGGTAGAGACAATAGATACACTTTTTATGTGGATCTTTTTCAAAAAGCCGAAGCTTACCACAGCAGTCACAGGCTCTAAAGAGAGATTTCTTAGAAGACATCCTTAAAAGTAGAAACAAATGGAGATAGAAGTAAGAAAACTGAGCAGAGCTCAGGGAGACTCCCTTTCACACGACGTGCGGTAGAAAATCTGAGAGCCTGAGCCTCTGGGGAGAACATTCTGGTTGGTGCTGGCGCCTGATTGGCTGTAGTTTGGACTATACATAATGACTATGAGAGTCATAGATGTGGAAGTTTTTTGCCTACTGTAGCATTGGCTGCTTTACTTCCTGGTTCATTTCTATTAGTATTACTACATATTTATGGCATATTATTGCTTTTTTATGTACCGTGGGACTCCCACTCCGACGACGGGGAATGATTCAGGCATGTGAATCTATGAAAGACACCCCTAATACTGGAGAACCTCTCTTCCAAATCCCTTCTTTAGGTTCTAAAAGTGGCTTGCTATTTCCAATAAGCTCACTCACTGTCAAACTAAACTCCCTGAAAATCAACTTACTCTTATTCTCAGTCCACCTGTACTGAACACTGAACGGTTCACTTTTCTTTCAAAAGGCCTACAAGGAGTTTAATTAAAGAAAAAGGAAATTAAAATTGTTGGGTGGTGGAAGACATTCAGGAAATGGGACTAAGGAGAAAAGTGTCCAAACGTAACTTATTTCACAGTTTCGAGGTCAAGGACAGGAAATTACTTTTATTCTTCCAATTTAATGAGAGGATGTTCATTTTAAATTAGACTTATTACATCGATCCATTTTTATACTTAACACATTTAGTTTAATTCCTATAGTTATTTTTATATTCAAACGTGTACGGATTTGAAATGTAACACATAATATCTCTAACTGACACACAATCACATAAAAAAACATGAATAAATTGATTGAATAATTGCACTGCCTTCTTCACCGAAAGGCCACATCCTTGCAAGGGATCTTGTTACAACAAACTACAAGAACTTACGCTGGACGAATGACACAATGGAGTAAATTAGAGCTATTGCCTCAGATCTCCTCAACCAATGACTTAACAACTATAAATACACCCCAGTACAAAGTGGTCACTCTTCACTAATAAACTACTGAACGGATGCCTGTTCATCAAAAACAAGTCCAAATAACAATCAAGCCAAAGTGTGATTGCGAGACTTAAAAAAAGATTTCCATAACTGCCTCCAGTCCTTTATAAGGAGTAACCGAAACAGAGCTCTAAGACTGGCCAAAAGGCACCCAGGAAACCCCGAAACGAGGGTAAACCCCAAAGACAAGAGAATAGTCTGGGTGGAGATAACACAAGTAAAGCAAAACCTCTTGGCTAAAGCCCTGTATTTTAGTAAAAGAAGAACTCAAGAGACGTTTGGAGACTGGTTAATAATCTAACAGGGTCCTGATGGTTGCCTTGAACTCAAACTTGACAGAAGCAAACTGGGTCAGCTTCTTAACTAAGCATGTTACTCAGCTTCGGAGGACACAGCACTTTCTAGCAAAGAGAAAGTTAGTAGAATAATTGCTTCGCCATCTACAAATCCAGTAACTGCTCGCCTAAGTTTTACAGTAAAGTAAACATTTACCCCAATTAACAAGAGCAGACAAGTCTGAGCACCTGGCCCACAAGGAATCCGGCAAGCGCTGTAAAAGACAAACCATACTTTTTGGGAGTCCAAACTGTCGTTAGTTTTCAACAGTGCCTTGCAACTAGAGACGATTCTGGACTCATGGTAAGGATCCATCATCACCCCTATTTTTGAAGGGGGCCACTCCCCAAAAACTATCATATTATAACATTATTAGACACAGAGACCAAACGCTTTGCAGGTCTTCTTTTAACAGAACTACAGCGCTGGGCGGAAGAAAAACAATTTTTTCCCTCTAATCAATCTGGGTTCATACAGAGCAGGCACAGCAACCAACCTTTTATCACTATCGGCCATTATAGATATATAGAAGCTGGAAAAGCAACCAATCTATTTTTGCTTATTAGATTTTAATCTTCATTTGACTGTGTGCAGCACAATCTCCTCTGGCAAAAACTGACTGACTGGGGTATCCCAGGTTCACCTACAGAATTCAATACAGTTGCTATACTCAGGTATCTGGGCAAGGGTGAGACTAGGTGAATGCTCATTCCTGTCCAGGAAAATCAAGCCAACCCAGGGCTCAAAAACAAGCATGCGTGTTGGCAACGTACCTATATAATCTCTTCCTGGCCGACTTGACTCTAGCATTGTACGAAGTAAACGCACATCCTCCAAAACTAGGAGACATGTACATCTTCTATATGCAGATGATGTGATATTATTAATTCAAACAAAAATCGGCCTCAACAACAAGTTACTCATTATTCATCCGCAAATGGGATGTCAATAAACGAGAAAAAAAAGGTGATGAAGTAAGTAAAAGAAAGCGGACACCTCACAGCTGGTATCTACAAGGTCGTCAACTGGAAATGGTTAAAACCGAAAGATACCTCGGGGTACTATTTGCCAATAAGGCATCCTTACTTCAACACAAACAGGATCAGCAGAGAAAGGGTAACAATATACTCCTTGCATTCCGCACCTTGCAGAGTTCCTCAGGAGGCCCTAATTACATGCCTCTCCTAAAGATATTGCAGCAAAACTTCCACTGTGTATCTCCTATGGGGTGAGGCCCTACGAGAGAGAACAGTGCCTACCACAAACACTATCTCAGATAAGTCTAGAATTTGGTTTGGGGCCTACATCAAAGTATGGGAGAGAATTAAGTTATCGCCGGATAACCAACTATGCCAGGCTCTCTGGCTACAAGTACAAACAAATAACCTTTGTCCTCCTGGCAGTTCTTAGACCAGACTATCAATGATCTGGCTGTTTGGCCGTTGTTGGAAAGCACTTTACCTCCAGAATCATTTAAAATAGTAGTCAATAACGTTCTGGAAAAAAACTTCTATGCTGAAAGAAAAAGAGGCCTTCTCAGCCAGATCCCATTGATGGTCGACCCTAGGTGAACCCAAGGTTCTTAAGCCCCAGCCCTACCTGGAAGACGGGTGGCCATTGCAGTTAAAAGTGCTCTTTATTAAACATTGCTATGGTTCCCTCTCATATTTTATCCATGCAGTGCCTTGGCTCAGGACCACCAACAACGTTCACTGCATACTTTGTAAGACTGGGAGGAGAACATCTCCCACATAACATGTCTGTGCCTGGCATGCTGCTTGAAAGAAGGAGGCTATTAAGAATGCTTTTTAACCAACGTGGCATACATACACGCAGGCAGACGGTAATCACCGGCTTTAAGTCAATTGACCCTATCTTAAATAGTAACTTTACTACATTTTTAGGTCTCGCCTACGCAGCGTGCATGCGCGGCATAGGAGGAGACCTTTAGGAATCGATTCGCTTTTTCTGCCAAAAACGTGCACGCTTTGCATTGCTTTCAATGGTAACGCGTGCACGTTTGGCGATTCCCTTGCGGGAGCAAGCTTTGAAACCATCTGTTTGTAATTAACTTTCCAACAGATGGACCCCCTGCTCGCAATCGCAAAGGAAAAGCTGTGTGTGCTCTCGGCCACACCCCCTTCCCCACCACTTCCACTTGTTCTTCCTTGAGGCTATTGAAACACTTGATATTACGCATGGTAAGCACTAGATGGCATTCGTCCTGTAACATGGTCCACCGCCTGCTCACTGCCATGGAGAGAGCTCGACTCTGCCGTGCTGTCGTGTTCTGTTTTTCAGCGTGCATGTGTGAGAGAGAGCTTACCCCGGCCGTCCTGTAGTGTAATGTTTGTCAGGGTGTGCGCCTTGTGTCACTGTGTCTCAGAGTTAGCTGGTATCCATGCTTCCGTCTAAAGAGAAAGCCGGCCCGCATCCTTGCTGCTTCCAAGGCGGATTTCTATGCGCATGGAAGCCCAACAGGTGCTCGAGGCCACAGATGCGAGTGTGTTCATTGTGCGCAGCGGGGGCGGCGGGACTCAATCCAGGATTACCTCACGAACCGTGTCCGTGTTCAAATTTTACACGGAGAGGAGGGAGCGCTAATAATGAGGGCATCGATGCTGCGATCAAGGGGAGATGGGTGGCGGGGGAGAGGTCGAGGAGGGGGAGTAGAGAGTCTGGGAAGGCCAAACCGAACCACGTAAAGCAGAGGGTCTTAAGTATGAAACTCACGCGAAAGTAAAGAGAAATGCATAACCTACACCAACTGAATGTACCTATTGATTTGAATGCCTTTACAGTTCAGTCATTATGCAAGGTGGCTCCTGTGCTGTGTGCACACAGTGTTTTTTGCAGCCGCCACACTACAAGCTCTTATTAGCATCTTATCCGCGCTAAACTACTCAAGTTATAAGCATCTTAGCACTAACTCTATACCTCAAGGGTCTGGTAAGATTAAATCAACAAGATTAGTTCTATTTCATAAAAGGGAGAATATTGTTAACCTTTCGCAGTGCTACATGTAGTCGTTTTACAGGATACCTGTTTGACAAAAACTCTGCCCTCCTCGGTTCTACGAGTTGTAGATATGCATGAGTTCTCAGAAGCGTAATTCTTTCCTCGTACAGAAATGCAGCAGCCATGCTTTTCCAGATGCCCACTCAAATGCATTCACTTTGCTTTATTTTTCCACCCTTGGGATACCTAGTCCAATGTATCTTCGTCGCTGAGTAACAGTGAAATGCATGTCTAGCACAGATCTGAAGTGCTTCAATATTTGAAAAGGAAATGGAGCCCAAGCTAACCTTATAGAACTCTCACCTGGGGCCCTTTAGATAATGAAGTTTAGAAAAAAAAATTACATGATGTTGCCTACTAAGGGGAACGGGATTTTGAGGGGTTTGTACGTCTGTTGTCACATGTCAGGAGCTCACAGAGGCCCACACACTGGTCACTATCCAAAACCCACCTCAGGGCATTGTTAGGTGTGTCTGTCTGTGCCGTCATTCTTTTTCAAGGGTTTGAAAAGTACATTCAGTCTTGTGAAAATAAAGGCTGTTCTGTTGAAGATGGAGAACCCCCAAAATAGGTGTTGAAAAACAGTGGCAGCGTTTTGTTTTCACCTGACGTCCTTCTTTTGTTTTGTTTTTTTGCGAGAAAGCAAACAGACAAACGGATGTACTTGTGCTCTGTACTTGCAAAGACCATGTGATGTGCCACAGAAGTAATTAATAAACCCTCTGTATGTTGCGTTAAGTATATTCTCAGTGGTAGGACTCTATGCAATGACTCATGTCTTCAACATATACCCCTGTGCCATCTGTTATTTGAATAGAGACGTGCCATCTGCCCATTAAATTGCCCCGTGCCATCTGTTGATGCAGACACTCCTTGTTTCTTAAATCTTAGAAAGAGCCCAGCTCTGATTTGCACTTGAGTTGTACATTTACTTCCTTCAGTAGTAGTTTCTTTCCTATTCTTTGCCTTAACTGCAGTGCACTTTTTAATCTAAAAGCTACTTCTGTAATCCCTGATGGAACTTGAGACAGAGCATTCATGGAGCTCTTCACAGATTCTATGGACAAATTCAGCTCGAACTCCTTTTAATGGCTGTATAACGGCCAAGTCTGTGAATGAACAGATTCGGGGGTGGCGGGGTGGTAGGGTGGTGTGGGTGTATCATGGATTAGCACTACTAAAAATATTAATGTATTAGTACATTTCCATGAAGGAGAGCTAGTTGTTGCCCAGCTTAGTCTGCCACTAATGAAGCCAGTGTTTGGGCTCTGATCCCATTTTGCTCCTTCTTGACTTGAGCAAGTTGTGCGACCCATGTGCTCTTTCTAGTATTTGCCAAACTAGTAGGCATCTAAAAAATGATCCAACGGCTTGTGTTTAAGTTCTGTAATAAACACATACACAGGGATGAGAAAGAAAGTACATATATTGAGAAATGAGTACTTCTCCAGTGTTCTATTAACTGTATATTCTTTTCACTATGTAACCCCCGCTCATCTCTTTCTGTCACAACTCCTTTTTTGAAGTAGAGAAGTGATGAAGTGCTAAATGAATACATAAACCTATATATATATATATATACACATATATACATACATACTGTTGCAAAGTCATCCTGTGCCCTGGGCACTCCCCAACTTTTTGCTGACTGGAACTGGTGGCAACTGACTCTGACTGACCCTGGGCTCTGTTTAACCAGGCCCAGGGCCAGTGCCAAGCCAAAAGGAGCACATTAGAATACAGCTAAGACACCCAACATACACTAGGGTACCCCTGTAATTGGCATGACCTACTCCATAAGCCCCTAGTACGTAATAGGGCAGGGGATTGAAACTACCAAGAAGTCTCCAGTATCCTGGGGCATGACAGTTTAGAGGCCAGCAGATTTTCTGCACTTGCATGTGTGCACTGCTGAAGCCTGAGGTCAGTTTAAAAGCAGAACTGGTGGCCAGGACAGCTTTTAAACCTCAAATTGTGCCCAAACTCGACTTTTGGGGTAGGGGCACTTAAAAATGAAAAACCTACCATGTTTCTGCATATTAGGGACCCCCAGGGTCACCCCTAGGTATCCCAGGGGTGGGGGGTCAGTTATCTATAAGGAGCACCCTTATAAAATGAAGTGTTATATGCCTGGGTAAAGTTAAATTTTACATTTCACTCCCCACATTGAATTAAAGAGCTGCTCAAATTCGACTTTGATGCTAGAAGGATTGGGTAAAAATTATCTGCAATATTTCTGCAGATTCAGAACCCCTGAAGTCTCCCCTAGTTGCACAAGGGGTGGGGATCCTGTAGAAATTAGGGAAATACTTATTAAATATGGTTTTTATAAGCCCTGGTTCTTGAAAAGTGGCCCAGGTCCTTTTCCCTATTGCAAACCCCATGGCCCATAGGTTAACATGGTAGGAAGTGATTGATTAATAAATATTGATAGGAGAGGACTAGCCGGACCATTCAAAGACTTCACAGAATGGTAGGAGTAAATCCAACAGTATTATATTGTTAAATTTCTCCTAAAGAGTACATAGAATAAGTTATGAGACTTTCTTGCTTGTAAGGCCAAATTCAGCCTTTCAGTGGTCTGCCCGGATTGGTCACAGTTAAGTGGATTAGCCAGGTTGCTGGGAGGGCCGTGTGCTGTTCTATAGGAATGCCAGGCCGGGAGGTGGCGTCGTAAACTACGCTCTTCAAAGGCAAGAGGGGAGGCCTGGGTTTCAGTCCACTATGACAATCGTGACCCAGAGTCAGGGCTAGGCTTAAGAAAGGTATGTGCAGATGGTAGGGGGTGTGTTTAGCCAGCTCTTACCTCCTTGTTGGAAAATCAGCCATTATGGATTTGGAAGAATGATGCACTCTGGGACAAACTAATGCCACACTCCACAGGATGTGGTCATAACTATGAGGAGTTGCCCTGCTCTCATTGGTCAGCAGTGACCTGGTGCTTGACCCAGAGAATTTTCAATAAGTATCTGAGAGGTGCAGGGCCCTCAAGATCTGCTGCTTGAAACGGAATGAAGCAAGAAGTGCCCTGCTGGAAAGTTTTTTTTACTGTGCAAGGAACTCTAAGGCCTGACCTATGAAGACTGCACCATCTGAAACTACAGCCCTGTGGATTACCTTGCTGCCAAAGGACTAAGAGTGGACTCCCTGCAAGCTACAGGTTAACAGAGCTCACCTGGACAGCCCCACAAAGAATTCAAAGCCTGGAGTATTTGTAAGGGTTTTGTTCAAGTGGATTGCGGAATTGAAGTTTCACACTTTCAAGGACCCTGTTGGAGATTCTAGAACCTTGGATTGCGTGTTGGATACTTTGGGACCCGCAAGCAGAACGCCAGGAAGGTGTTCTAACTGGACCCCGCTTGCTTAAGAAGGCGGCCCACTACAGTGGTGAGAATTCTTCAGAACAATTTATAAAGGTGTGTCCCTGACAGAGAAAACGAAATGACTTAAAGGGGCACTGTTGGTTTCTAAGCACTAGAAAGTGACTAATCTTTAGAAATTCATATCTCTGGTTCCCTACAGTGGATTATTTTCGTTTTGGTGTCTTTTAAAAGATAAAAATATTACCTATTTTTATAAATTGGTGTTGGATTTTTATTTTGTGTTGTGTCTTAATTATTTACTGAAATGGTGTTTTTGAATGCTTTACATACCTGTCTTTGAAGTTAAGCCGGTCTGCTCGCAGCCACGTTACCAAGGGTTGAGCAAAGGAATAATTTTCTAAGACCTATGCTAAGACGTGATATGCAACATGCATGTAATACAAACATTGCTTAGCAGCTGTGTCAAAAGCCTCATTTAATCAGAAACTCCACTGATAAGCAAATAGAAACTCCAATGGCAAAAAGTTTGCCTAATCGACACTCTGAAATAACAGACTCAGAATTACATCCCGGGTTGTGTCCATGTGGCCCGCTTATGTTGATAGTCATGTGCACTTTACCCGTTAGTTAGGAGCACTGTAGATTGTTCCTTCCTGTAGATGTCTGTAATTCAATCCGTATTGGCTGGATTTATCCTGCAGCTCTTGAGATTTACGGGTTTTTATTAGGATCGAATTGTAATAACTTTTTAATGAAATAGGTTTAAATACTATGTTGATCTACACTTTAATGGACTTAAATGTCTAGCTTAAGTATTTTTCATTCATTTTCATACTTTCTTTGCATTACTGACTGTCAGGTATTTCGAACACATTGAACTTTTCAAGACAAACTCCCTCTTAAGAATGTGTGTTTAAGGCACAGTCATTGTATATTTTAGTCTTGCTGCATAAAAATACTTCAGCACACAAACGTGTAATTACTGCACTGCAAGGAGCATTTTGATCATCGAATTGCCAGACATATTCCTTCGACTTCATCCCAATTTTCCCACTGTGATAAAAACCTCTTATTTCGGAAAACAACATGATACATAACTACCATACATAAAGACACAGCAAAAGTACATTACCCATTTTATACAGAGATGACACCAATTCAGAATTTAAACGCACAAATAAACAAGCATTTGCAATGCAATAGGTCTCGTGTTTACGCGAGTTTAAGCTATCAGCATTGTAAATGACAATGTCTTTTATTTATGTTTTAAAAACGAAAACAAAAATTAAAGGCATTGTTATTTACTAGGTCAGACTCACGTAAGTGCGAGACCAATTGCATTGCAAATGCTTGTTTATATTTCTTGCTCTGGGTCACAGTCTGATGAGTTAAAATAAGTGCCAGTCCCTAAAACTGTGCCACAGTGGGCCATGTACTTGCTGAAAAGGTGGGTTTATAAATCTTTCCAAAGGCTAGTAGAGTAGAAGTGAGTTTCAGTTCTGTATTCTCAGTGTGAGAAAACAGAACGCCTGATTCCCTGTTTAGGTATCTCCAGTAGAGGACGTTACTTTTCCAATGCTGCGTCTTCTTACTTTTGAGCTGTGGAGTTTCTTGCTCGGATATGTAACAGTCCCGGGTGAAGTGCTCTCCGCTGGCCTCCCCTTCAGTTCCGGTCACACTTGGAGGTACCGACGGACAGAGCGGGGCCTCTCTATCCGAGCCGTTGCCGGGTGAGGTGAGGCTTGACTCCCACACAGCGCTGGGAAAGGATTGGTCTCTGCATGGTTTATCTCCCAGATACGGTAGGGTGGCTGACCTAGCCACATGATTCTACTTACCTCAAAACCATGCCATACAGTTTGTTTTGATTTCTATTTTTCCACATTGTGAATACAATAGATGTTGCAGTAGCCGTTTTTTACAGCTTGGCCCTGACGAAGGCCTGTGAAATAATACACTTAAGGCAGAAACATGTTGACCTAATTCTTAGATGCTTACCTTACAGTGATATTGTCACACTGTTGTCACATCTGTTTTAATCTGACGTCCAGGGAGATATCATTAAAAAAAAAAATGTTTCTACCTTGACCGCCATTTTAACCACGCACTTTATTTTGAGCACTGCACCCTATCAGTACCACTCGCAGTGAGGACTCATCTTCTTTCAGTATGGGAACTATTGGTACCAAGCGAGCACACTCGGGCTTGGCCATTTGAGTACCTGCTGATAAGGTCCTAGATGACGAGGTTCCGCCAAATGGGTGGGCTGATAGGACTCTTTCATTACTGATGGACCCTCACCGTTAGTCTTGACAGTGGTGTGTGTCAGTTTCTCGTGGTCACTTCTCTTTCACCGAACAGACCTCCTAGTTTTTTTCGTTGTTATTTGTGCTCTCCGCTTGCCCAAGATATTTCGCATTTTTGTTGGGCCTCCAGGAGAAGTCAGTGCATCTCTCTCAGAATGAGGCTGGTGTGACTGAATTGCCCGAATGCTCGTTTGTGCTTTGACTTGTAGCAACAAACACGTGGGGTCATCGGTTGATAACGGAAACCGTCAGTGATACCTACATAGCAGAAGCCGTTTCACTACGCTAATCTGTTTTCTTGCGATTCCGTTGTTTTGCCAGTGGTTTGAAATGTTTAATTAAGTTCACACAGCGCTCAGTGGAACGCTCATTGTGCACATCTGGGGAGTTCCACGCTCGGCTGCGTGTTTAGCTTTAATTATAAGGGTGCGTTCTTCGTACATATTAGGTGGTGCGATGTAGGGACTTTGGGACGTGTACAGAGTCTAGGCCTACGAATCTTGGCAAAGCCCCGGCCTTTCCCATCCACCGCAGTGCGTGGCTTAAGCCTTTTGGGGAAGGGCGACGGAGAGGCTTAACCCTTGCAAATATGCACGTACTCAGATGAACCACCTTCCTTAAGCCCACATCGACCATCCACGCAATTCAAATTAAGCGAAGGAGGGGTTACTCCATAATTGTGTGGCCGTCAGCTCCATTCCAGGCACCAGCCTTCTCTAGCCCTGCGCTACAATTGACATACTCATTGATATGCTCCCACACAAATACACAATTATAGTCAGTGACAGATATATATATATATATATATATATGCAAAAAAAAGGAGAGAACTCTGGGTAGTTCTCAGGTTTAGGTGGAAAGCAGCTCCTGTTAGAGCACTCTCAACACCAGCGACACTCTAGATCTGCTCACCTCAAATGTCTGTTTTTCTATCAAAGTCTTTAAGCATAGGATTAGCAAAGTGCCATCCACGGCGAGATAGAGAAGGATTTATACTGGGTGTTCCCTTGTGTCTGGACAAAGCTATACCTCTCTGAAGAGCTCTAATTAGAGCGAAACACTGTGTCAGGCGTTGCTTTTACTCATTTCAGGTTGGTATTTTACCATTTCAAAGCTGTAATACTGTGCCTGGAGTGATAAATGGCTTTTGTCATTTTACAGCTCGACAAGGACAGCCCTGTGCTAGTCCTATGCTTAAAGACTTTGCTGTAGAAATGGCAAAAGACTTTGTCCTTTTCTATCTCGGCGTGGATGGCACTTTGCTAATCCTGTGCTTAAAGACTTTGATAGAAAAACAGACATTTGAGGTGAGCAGATCTAGAGTGTCGCTGGTGTTGAGAGTGCTCTAACAGGAGCTGCTTTCCACCTAAACTTGAGAACTACCCAGAGTTCTCTCCTCCTTTTTACATAATTTATGCGTCACTCTATGCCTGAAAGGATTTTGTTTTGATATATATATATATATTTATAGTGTTTTAGCACAATGGTGGAATTGTTTACATTTTCACTGTTCTCATATTGCTAATCACTCCCATTTGCTTCGTTCTATTAATAATTGCACACATGTTTTTTATACAAGAATAACAATGGTTCAATAAATATTGAAATGCCCAGTGTATTTCTTGTGTGCCTCTCTGTGTGTGCACGAGTAACTGAGCGAAAAGGTCCTAGATCTGTTACCACGATTCCTTAGGGAGTCAGGTTTGTCATTTTCCAAGGTTGCCACATCCATTTGTTACCCTCTAAGGTTTAGGGGTTCTTATGGAGGCACTGTGAGCTAGGAGGACTAACACATCCTGAGAGGGTGCATGGAATTAGTTTGGCACCATTCCAACGATTATGTCCCACAAACACACAGATACCACTGAGAAAGTGGAAGCCGTACGACACTGCACTTTTGTAGGAGCTTACACTACTACCATTCTCATTGAAAATAATGGAGATAGGGATTTTAAATAAAACCCATAGGAAATTATGTTAAATTAAATTATTTAACAGATGAAAATATAAATAAATATAAATTAAGGTTAGAAAGTAATAAAATAGTATATATTTACAATAAATATGCACTACTTAAATATATATATTTACATTATATGTATTTAGATTTTTAACTATATTATAATTTTAATTTCATATTATTTCCTAAGTCCTAATGTAAATATTTTTCCATGGGAGGGTGGTTCAGTACCAGTGGTTGGCCATGAGTAGTGCCGGACTTGCCACAAAAGTGCAAGTTGCTACAAAAGTAAGTCTACAGATGGAGCTGTGCGACTCCTCGTCAGGTCCGTTGGTTCTAGATGCAGCATCTGGATTACTTTAAGACCGCGAACTCCATCTGCGCCGTTAGACATGGAGCAACTGAAATCAGAAGTACAGTGTGCAGATTTTTCAGATTTGGGATCTTATTAATGCATTGTGTAAGTCCAATCCACAGAACAGGGAGCAGGGTGAGTCGGAAAGAAATATACAGTTAGATAAAGCCTCTACCATAAAAAATTACTGAAGGGAAGTATCTTGTTCATCTGATAGAGACTTCCAACTGTAGATTTCAAAAGTACCTCCTCATCTGGTGGGTCTGAGGAATGGCTCAGACCTGAAAATCCAGCAAGACAAACTGGATGAAATGCTCGTCCCACCAAACCTGGTTATCCAGGCAGTAATATTTATTGAAGGTCTGAAGGAACACCAAGTAGCAGCCTGGCAAATATCCATGACTGGCACGCGATGTACCAATGCAGTTGTAGCAGCCTTCGCTCTGGTGGAATGAGAATGCAAGCCTCTTGAGAGTTCTTTATTAGACAGCTCATAGCATAGAACAGTCCATTACAAAATGATTCTCTGCACCACTTTTCCCTTTTTCGTTCCAAACAAGCCAACAAAAAGTTGGTCATCTTGCCTGTATTCTCCGGTGTGATCAATATAAAATGCATGTACCCTCTTGGGGTCAAGTCCTCCTTAGCAGGGTGAGGTGGAGCTCAGAAAGCCAGAAAGGAGATAGATTGCCCTATATTGAAGGGCGTAACTACATTCAGCAGGATGGAACAGTTTGTCCGGAAAAAACTAAGTATATGATTGCTGGACACACAAGGCATGGAGTTCACTCCCTCGACTAGCAGATGTGATTGCGATGAGGAACACCGTTTTGATCTCAGATAGTGTTTGTGGGACTGCTGGACGAGACACAAGTCGAGAGCCACCATAAAGCCTACTACGTCCAGGACAGACAGAACTTGGGCCAGGGTGAGCATTTCAGAAGGTGGAGCTCTAAGTGGGGCAAAGGCCTCCATCCTTTTTCGTCAACAGAGAGGAACATGAGAAATAACCAGTCCTGAATTCTGGTGCTGACAACCTTTCTACTGCTCATTTGGCCAAGAAAGCTTGAACTTCTCCACAGAGTATAGACAAGCTGCCCTCCAGAAGGTGTTGTGGTTCAGGTGGCAAGACCAGGGGATAGGACGGAAAAGATAGAGAGTATGATCTGGAGCACCCTTAGGTCTGATGTGATGCTCTGCCATGTGGGGAAAGGTGACCCGACCTCCTATGGGGTGATATTGTGCGACCAAGGACAAATTAAAGCAGAGTTGCCACTGTGGCTGAGAGGGGGGGGGGGGTTGTGGTCTGCATTAAACATAGCCTCTGTGGGCACGGACGTTGTTGGCCAGCTTCCCAGTATCAAATCTAAAAGGACTGGGAGGCCGTTTTGGATGAGGCCCATATTGGCAGTGCCTCTGCAGATATTCCCTGCATAAGCCTCTAAAGGGGTATTGTTGGTGATGAAACTGTCGAGCTGGCTGAGCTAGGCCCATAGAGCGGTGGTGGCTTTGCTGTTCTTAAATTGTGCGAGTGCCTTTTCTGAACCGTGTCCACCCTCTAGCTTTGTAATCAAGTCTTGGAGAAAAGACCTTTCATCAACGTGTTTGCTAACACAGCTAGATTGCCATGTGTTCCCATGTATCACTTGCAGCGTAGAAAAGTTGCTGAGTCCAGCAAATAACTAAAATACAGAACAGTGGAAATAGCTATACAAACCTAAAAAGTAACAGATATTCCCAAATTTCTTTTGGCAAGTGTCAACAGATCTAAACTTCAATTATTCACTATAGCGTGAAAAAGGACTTCCATACCTACGGTACGGTCCCTGCTTCTTTGTAACAACTGAAGCATGTGAAATCCTAATTTTCTGAGCCACTTTAAAACTGTGGGTTTCATTCATGCAACTGAATGAAGCCAATAATGTGTGCTTAATTAAAATGGACTTAAGTACTGGATCCATATGATCAAAAACCTGTCCACTTAAGGACGTATATATAATGTCTCAAGGTCCATGGAACAAGCAATGCCCAAAAATAAGCACAATCTCCGATTGAACCCTCATGCAGGACAGTCTAAATGACATCCTCCGATGAGCAAAACACTGGTTAAAATCTAACTTAGGCATCCATGCTCTAAATAATTTTAGTAGTAAGTGTCTCAGTTTTTAAATTCTCTCCCCCATTTGTATCTGCAACGATCTAATGCAACATATCATGTATGCTAAAGTCCAATTGTAGCTTATATACTGCTGACAACAAACATTTATTTATAGAATATATTCATGGTTACCAACGATTGCTATGTGAATTATTGCCGTGTTGTTTTGAAAAAGACTAGCTAAAAGTGGCTAATATCTGTAGTTTCCTTTGTTGAATGTTTTAATGTAATATGTTAAATATCTAGCACGGTGCAACAGAGATCTGGTGGCCAAGATGCCTGTGCCTTACCAAGCCTTGGTGGCACGCACTTGCCAAATGTCAAAAACCCTTGCCAAGCTTGCCTTCTTGGGCTGGAATGTTCATTTGACTGACCGGGCAGCGCAACAGAGACTGAAAATCCCTGTTGGTTCCCTGGGCCTGACCTCTATGAAGTAAGTGAGGATTGACTTCAGTGTCTCCCCCTCTACTTGGGTGTTTCAGCCTGCGGAGGTAGGGCATACAGGAGCTGCTGGTGAGCATGCATGCAAGTCGGGCAACGGTCTGTGAACCCTACCGCCTCACATCCACCTCAGTGGACTTACTAGGTGCTTTAAAAGGGACCTGCCACTAGCAAACCAAGAACATCTCTGAGCGGCACTCAGCAGATGCATGTCTTCCCAAGGATGGGCTGGAACTTGGCTGATGGTGTTGAGGCCCTCGGGGCATCTGCCAAGAGGCCTGCCATACATGTAAGGTTATTAGGCCGAGGTGGTGAGCATGGCGAGGTTCCTTTGTTCTGTGTGGAACCTCTGGGCAGCCAGGAAGCCCACACGAGTATACTGCGCTGTCATAGATTGACATTGAAGAATGGAGGCATGGGACTGGTAGCCTTCACCTTGGCATCTGTTAGTGGAGTTTCAAGAACAGCTGAGATAATAAAAGCCCTGATCTTGTTATTAGGAATGCAGTGTCTGAGAGCCTTATCCCCTTTGGTGCAATATCCCCCATTTCTCAATATGGAGTGGAATCTAATCAGCTTCTTTATCTGAGGGACGCTAGCTGTACAACACCACTCATATAAAACCATCAAATAAATATATTCCTTTCTGAGTAGTTTCTAGCCCTACAGTATCTATCACAGCAAAAAAATCTATGACATTCCTCTGCTCTGATGATTACTGAAGGGGAGTATCTTGCTAATCTGATAGAGACTTCTAACTGTAGATTTCAATAGTACCCCATCAGGAAGTGGGTCTGTGGAATGGCTCAGACCTGAAAATCCAGCAAGACAAACTGGATGAAATGCTCGTCCCACCAAACATGGCTATCCAGGCAGTAATATTTTGTGAAAGTCAGAAACGACACCAAGTAGCAGCCTGGCAAATGTCCATGACTGGCACTGAATATGCTACTTACCAGTATGCATCTGTTCTTGGCATGTAGGGCTGCTGACATTCATATCTATAGCATAGATCGCCGCCTAGTGTTGGGTCCGGATGATTGCACATTGTTGTCCTGGAAGAGTCTTCGAAGTATCACGAGATAGGTGGCTCCTCCCCTGGACTACAGTGCGCATGGGCATCGACTCCATCCCCAGATTGTTTTTAGCCATTGTGGCGAAGATGGAGTGTAACAGTGTGGGCGATGACCATGCTAAGAATAAGTGTAAATTCTGCAGCCGCTACAGGTGCCGGGGAGGAGGGCGGGCGATATGAATGTCAGCAGCCCTACATGCCAAGAACAGATGCATACTGGTAAGTAGCATATTCAGTTCGAGGCATGTGGGCTGCTGAATTCATATCTATAGCATAGAATAAATAGCAGTCCCTCCATTAACGGCGGCCGCCTGTGCCAGCTGCAGATGTCTGAAAAATTGTCTGTAGAACAGCCTGCCCTACAGCTGCTTGGAGTGCACATCTACACAGTAGTGTTTAGTAAATGTGTGTGGGGTAGACCATGTGGCTGCTCTACAAATGTCTTCCAAAGGGATATTACCAAGGAAAGCCATGGAGGCCCCCAACTTGCGGGTGGAGTTGCCTCTAGGGGGGACTGTTAAAGTGCGCTTAGCCTTGTGATAGCAAATCTGAATACACTTAACGATCCACCTGGCTATCCCTGACTTGGAAATGGGGTTGCCTTTGTGCTGGGCTGAGAAGGCAACAAAGAGTTGTTGTGTCTTCCTAAAATCTTTTGTCCTATCGATGTAGTACATCAAAGCTCGTTTGACATCAAGAGTGTGGAGCATTCTTTCTGCCACTGTCTCTGGGTTTTGAAAGAACGCGGGCAGCTCAATGGTCTGATTGACATGGAACTGCGAAACCACTTTAGGAAGAAATTTAGGGTTAGTGCGCAGCACCACCCTGTTGGAGTGAATCTGTATGAATGGCTCTTGTACAGTGAGCGCCTGCAGCTCACTAACACGTCGCAGAGACGTAATGGCAATGAGAAACGCCACTTTCCATGTTAAGAACTGAATCTCACAGGAATGCAGAGGCTCAAAAGGGGGGCCCATCAACCGGGTGAGGACCACATTGAGGTTCCATACAGGAGCTGGAGGGGTCCTGGGAGGGATGACCCGTTTAAGTCCTTCTAGGAAGGCTTTGATGGCAGGCACTCTGAAAACGGAGAGGTGCTGCCTGTTTTGGAGATAAGCCGCTATGGCGGATAAGTGTATCCGAATGGAAGCATATGCTAGATTGCATTTGTAAAGATGTAACAAATAACAGATGATGTTGGGAATGGATGCATCTAGCGGGTTGATGTCGTGTTCAGTACAGTAAATGACAAACCGCTTCCATTTTGCTGCATAGCAAGCTCTGGTGGTGGGCTTCCTTGCCTCCCGTATGATATCCATGCATTCAGGAGGCAAGTTAAGGTAGCCAAACTCTAAGACTTCAGGAGCCAGATCGCCAGGTTCAGCTGTTGCGGGTCTGGATGCTGAATGTCGCCATGGCTCTGCGTCAAAAGCCTGGGTGTGAGGTGCAGCCTTTGATGCGGTACCACGGAGAGTTCTAGAAACGTGGTGTACCATGGTTGGCGTGCCCACGTTGGAGCAACCAGGATGAGTGTCAGCGAGTGTTGCTTTAGCTTTCGTGCCACCAGCGGTATGAGAGGTGCTGGGGGAAAAGCGTACGCAAATCTGCCTGACCAGTTCATCCATATCGCATTGCCCTGCGACTGCGGGTGAGGGAACCTGGCGGCAAAACTTTGGCATTTTGCGTTTTCCTTTGTGGCAAACAGGTCTATCTCTGGATGACCCCACTGCTGGAAGTACGGGCGGAGTACTGATGGATGTATCTCCCACTCGTGCATCTGGTGGCTGTACCTGCTGAGCAGATCCGCCATCTGATTGTCCTTGCCCGGGAGGTGTTCCGCCATGAGGAAGATGTTCCTCTGAATGGCCCACTTCCACATGCTCTGAGCTAGATGAGACAACTGCGGAGAGTGCGTACCTCCCTGCTTTTGAATGTAGTACATGGCCGTCATGTTGTCCGTCCGGATCAACACGACTTTGTTGCACAGATGTACTTTGAATGCCTTCAATGCCATGAAGATTGACATCAGTTCTAGGTAGTTGATGTGCATCTTCTTCTGCTGCGGTGTCCATAGTCCTTGCACTGTGTAGTGGAGCACATGAGCTCGCCATCCCTGGAGAGATGAGTCTGTTGTCAGGATAATCTGTGGCACAGGCTCTTGGAACGGTCGGCCCTTGCAAAGGTTGTGTGGATTCCACCAATGCAGAGAGCTGTATGCCCGACCGGTCACCAACACTAGGTCGTTCAACTGTCCCTGAGCCTGAGTCCACTGATGAGCCAAGCATTCTTGGAGCGGACGCATATGTAGTCTCGCGTGCGGGACTATAAAGATGCAGGAGGCCATCATGCCTATCAACTGCATGAACACTCTTGCTGGAAGCGAGTGTTGCGGTTTGAACTTCTGGATCAGCGACTGAATGCTGTCGATCCTCACAGAAGTTGGCTGAGCCGTGGCTGCCAGAGTATTGATCGTCGCACCCAGATATTGCCGCACATGGGCCGGTTGAAGGTGCGACTTGGGATAATTTAGTGAGAATCCCAGATCGTGAAGGAGGTGAATGGTGTGGGACATGTTGGCGGCGCACTGCTGGGCCGACTTCGCTTGGACAAGCCAGTCGTCCAGATAAGGGTAAGCGTGAACGTTCTGCCTCCTGAGGTGCGCAGCTACTGTCGCCAGACATTTTGTGAACACCCTGGGTGCTGTGGTCACCCCGAAAGGCAGGACCTTGAACTGATAATGCCGACCCTGAATAGTGAACCGGAGGTATTTCCTGTGTGATGGATGCAGTGGAATGTGGAAATAGGCATCCTTGAGATCCAAGGTTGCGAGGAAGTCTCCCTGATTGAGCAACGGGAGAACTTGCTGCAGTGTGAGCATATGAAAGTGTTCTGAGAGAATGTACTGATTCAGGGGTCTGAGGTCCAGTATGGGTCTGAGGGATCCGACCTTTTTTGGGATTAAGAAGTACAGGGAGTACACTCCCGTGCCTTCTTCCTCCACTGGCACGAGCTCGATTGCCCCTTTTTGCAGCATGACGAGTACCTCCTGCTGCAATAAGTGCAAATGCTCTGTGGACATAGGACGGTGTTTTGGTGGCATGTTGGGTGGAGTGGATGTTAACTCCAAACAATAACCGAACTGGATACGTTTCCTGACCCACCTGTCTGTGGTGATGGATCTCCAGACGGGCAGGAACCGCTGGAGTTCCCCCCCCCCCCCCCCCCCCCGACAGGTGTAGTATGGTCGGGGGGCAGCGACAGGGCGTCACTGTTTGGTGGTGGCGGAGGAGCGGGAGTTGTTGTTTCCACGACCTCTGCCCTTGGTGCTGTTGCCCCGATAGCCGCCTCTACTCTGCTTGGTGTAAGAGGATTGCGCCCCACCTTTATTGTATTGCGTTTGCTGGGACATCTGGCCTCTGGAAACACCTCTATTGCCTGAGCGACGAAAAGTGCTGCCCCGAAACTGCTGGGACTGGAGAGCCCCCATGGATTTAGCAGTTTCGGTATCCTTTTTTATCTTTTCCAAGGTTGTATCCACCTCCGGACCAAATAGCCTATCGGGGTTTACTGGCTGATTGAGGATGGTAGTTTGTATCTCCGGCTTGAAACCGGAGATCCTGAGCCAGGCCTGACGTCTCAACATGACACTGGTGTTAATGGCTCTGGCCGCGGTGTCCGCTACGTCCAGTGCACACTTAATGGAAGCGTTGGAGATAAGCTTCCCTTCCTGAATAAGCATCTCAGCTGCCTCTTTATACTGATCTGGAAGATGTTGCAACAGGGTCTCTAGTGTGTCATAGTGCGCCCTGTCATATCTGGCTAGTAGCGCCTGAGTGTTAGAGATACGCCAGATATTGTCCGCTTGAGCCGCCACTCTCTTCCCTGATGCCTCCAGCACTTTAGACTCCTTGTTGGGGGGAGGAGCATCACCAGTGGTTTGTGAGTTCGCCCTCTTCCGGGCATTAGAGACAACCAGAGAGTCTAATGGCAACTGGCCTCTGATGTAGGTGGGGTCGCCAGGCGCCGGCCTATATTTTTTTTCAATCCTAGGATTGACCACCCTGGCCCGTGTGGGTTCCTTAAAAATGTCTGCAGCATGTTTGAGAACCCCCTTGAGCATGGGGAGAGTCTTGACAGTCTTTTCTGCAGTGGAAAAGGTATCAAAAAGGAAGTCCACTTCGATAGGGTCAGTGTGGAGGTCCACGTCGTGGTTTCTAGCCGCCCTCTCAATTAGAGCATTAAATGCAGCTGAATCCTCGGTAGGAGAGGTCTTGACAGCGTACACTTAAGGGTCCTGGGCAGTGTGCTGATCCCCCTGTGTCACCCGCAACTGTCCATGAGTCGTTGTGATCCTCAGGATCAGTGTTGGCAGGAAAGCCATACTCCTCCTCATCACCATCCCCACCCTCTACATCCGAATAAGTGGGTGAGGGTGTAGCCACTCGTGGAGTCGGTGTAGCAAGAGGCTCCACCAGAACAGGGGAGTCCGCAGCAGGCTTCTTGCGCTTCAAAGGAATCGTGTAGGACTCCAAAGGCTGGGTTGCCGTGATCTTCCTCTTGTAGAGGGTGAGTTTACCGGTGTCGGCGTCGATATAGTGCTCAGACTGCTCCTCCACCGAGAGTTGTCGAGGTTTCAAGCTTCCAAGCGGCTGAGAAGGCTTCTGCGCCGTGGACACTGGGACTGGCGCTTCGGTGACCGACCGTGGAGCGAAGGCCTTCGGTGCCACCTTTGGCTGCAACGTAAACAGGAGAGACGCCGAAGACTTTGGCGTCGTGGCAGCTGGCTTCGCAGCGGAAGCATCCTTCGGTGCAGACGCAGAAGCCTTGTTCCTGATGCGTTGAAGAGAATCCGACACCTGCATTGTAAAGGAAGCGGACGGTTTCGTCGATCCGACAGACGTCTTCGGTCCACCAGCGAGGGAAGACTCTTGCGTCGATGCCTTATGGTTATCCGGGACCTGATCAGCCTGTTTTTGCGCGCTGCGTCCCCCTGCCGGTCCCACGGCCTTCTGCGTCGACGGCTTCGTGCCGGCGGCCTTGACTACGGGGTGCGGGGCCCCAGTCTTCGGTTTGACGCCCTTCGCCGATTTCGGGTCGACGGCCTTGACCGACTTCGACTCGGCGCCCTTGACCGACTTCGGTTCGGTGCCCTTGGCCGACTTCCCCTGGTCGACAGCCTTCTTCGGCTTCGGCTGCCCCGACGTGTCCGAAGACGAGGAGGCGGCCGGGGTTGCAGACGTCTTCAGTTTCGATGGTGTCTCAATTACTTTCGCTTTCGTCGACACCGAAGGTTTCGGTTTCGTTTTGACCAACGTCGGCTCCGCAGAAGTGTCCGTAGCCGGGCCCGTAGGCGAGGCCGTGGATCTGGGTGGAAGGTCTTGGGTAAGGCCGCGTGGCGATCCCTCGACCTGAGATGTAGTAATAGTTAGTTCGGGGCCTAGCTCTTCACACGAGCTATCTTCCGTGCCCCGTAGGCCTCATTGTTGTCTCCTACCTCGTCGACGACTTCTGTTGCCTCAACCACCTCGACGTCTGCGTCGTATCCGTAGTCGATCTCCTCCGCTGGAGGGGAAACTTGCAGATGAATCTCTTGCTCGTCTGCTTCTTCTCTGTCAAAGATATCCACCGGGGCCGACTGCCGGGCCTCCTGGCGTGCCACGCGCCGAAGTCGAATCGTCTTCTTCGATCGAAACCTGGAACAAGCCATACAGTTGGCTTCATCGTGGTCCGGCGACAGGCACTTGTTGCACACAGGGTGGACGTCGATGTGCGGGTACTTAGATCCGCACACGGGACATTTTTTAAACGGACTCCGTTCCATGATGTCGTCGTAAGTCTTGCTGCGTCGACTGGGCCCCGAGTACAGAAGAGCCACGCGACTCCTCTGGACATCCGACTCGGGAACTGAGCCGGAACAGAGTTGGGACCGAACGCAAACAATACCGACGGTTAAGATAAGGCCTTCGGGCCGTAAGAAAAGTCTACATCGATTCCGAACTGGAGATGTTGAATATACATCCGAACCCAATGGCGGAAAAAACAATCTGGGGATGGAGTCGATGCCCATGCGCACTGTAGTCCAGGGGTGGAGCCACCTATCTCGTGATACTTCGAAGACTCTTCCAGGACAACAATGTGCAATCATCCGGACCCAACACTAGGCGGCGATCTATGCTATAGATATGAATTCAGCAGCCCACATGCCTCGAACACTACGTACCAGTGCAGTTGTAGCAGCCTTCGCTCTGGTGGAATGAGCATGCAGGCCTCCTGGGAGTTCTTTATTAGACTTTCTCCGTTGTTGGCCTTACTGTTGCTGAATTGGTCCTTAGCAGATGCACATATTCTGAGATGCTGAGATGCCTCCTTACGCCCGAGGGCCCTACCACTGCTGGTGTTAGACTTGGGCAACAGTGACTAAAGACAGCCTAAATGCCCGTTTAACCCAGAGAGATTAAGTAGGTCACAAAGAAAAAGTCAGGGACTAACGCTGAGCCACCAAAAGCCCAGGTTGATCCTATGGAGGACACAGAACAGAGGTCAAGAAATTACTCTTGGGAATGAAGAGGAGCCTCCACTCTATAGATGAAAAGATTGATTTGTTTATCACATGTACAGACCGTATGAATGAGAGACTTGACAAGCATGCCTCAAGACTAGACATGGTGGAGCTACAGATCTCTAAAACGGGGGACTTTGCTTGCCCCAGAAATGAAAGGCAATAGGTCTAATATTTTGACAAGGGAAAAAGGAGCCCCAGTGTGATCATGAATATGGATCGATGCATCATCACACATACATTATGATGATGCAGAGGCCATTCTCTTTTTTCTTTTACAGTTCCATGATAGAGGACATCCAGGAGCAGTAAATTAAAACAATAGAAAAGTGAGCAAAATGTTATTATTATGAAAGGAGCAGCCCAACAGTAAGCAGCAACTGCTGGGTCTTCCGAAAAGAAAATGTAAAAAAAAAAAGTGAAATGGGAGTATGGGGGAGCCATGGTGGAGCAGCTGGCTGAATTGGGGGGGTGGGGGAGGGGTAAACGGCTGCGAGCAGCAGGAGCAACAGTGAGGATACAAGTCATCCAATAAAAATGATGACAAGGGCGTGGCCAAGATGGCGGAGTGAGCGGACGTATCTCGCCTCCGCTCCCGCCAACGGCCGAATTTAGCACCGGTTCCGGCGCCTTTCCCGACTGAAATCGGTGTCCAGGGCTGCCGGAACCGTCCTTGCACCAGAGTGGACCCTGCTGGGGGTGTCGGCGGCGCCGCGAACGGAGACGGCAGATAGAAACGGCCGGGGGGCGCCCATCCCCCCCTCTGGCCTGGAAGCGAGGCCGGCTGAAGCTGCGGTCCGCGGCTGAGCGGAGCGGCCCTGGCGCGGCACCTCTGCGGGGCCTGAGACCCGCGGCCCCAGCGGGGGGCACTGTGGGCCCTGCAGAGGACGGGAACTGGTCGGCCGGCTGGCGAGCACCACATGAGGGCCCCGCGAGGCGCTGAAGACAGCGGAGGACGTCGGCGACGGACCGGGAGGTGAGAGCGGGCCCTGGGCGAGGCGGGCGGCGCTTGACTGATTTTGGGCGGCAGTGAGGAACTTCTGTGGGCGAGCCTCTCGGCGGGCGCACCGGCCCGAGGCCTACAGTGCCCGCCTCCCTTTCATTGCCCGCGCTGGGGGCTCGGCGGGGGGTGTCCCCTACCTCCCTCGGCGGGGACCGTAGCCATTGGACGTGACCGGGCCCTCCTCCCTCCTAGAGTGATTGGCGGCGATTGCGGAGAGACAGCGCCGAGGGGCCTGCTGAAGCGCTCCACGGATCCACGTCTGGGGCTGTGGTTCCCCGCCCCGCTCCCGAGGGGCTTCCTGTGGCCGGCGAGGTGTTACAGATTCTGACCGCGCCGCGCGGTCTCCCGCCCAAGTGGCCTGCGGTCCTACCCGGCGGCGCACCCACCCAGGAATCAGCGGCCCACAGGACTCCGGTGTGCGGAGGCGGTGGTCCTCACCCCTAGCGGGCTTTCATCACGTCGAGAGGCCTCTGACTCCAGAGGCTTGGACACCGCGACAGGCGGACTACTGCTAATTGGACAAGGGGCGAAGGGACGTGCCGCCATATTTGCCCAGACTCCGCGGAGGACCACTAGTGAGAGGGAGGCCTAGTGGGGCCCCTCACACTTTGGCGAGCGCACGGCGACGTGAGACCGGTGGTCTGCACGGTGGTCGCGGGGGCAGGGGCGCTCGGACCGCCGGGACAGAGGGATGTCCACGGGCAGGCCGCCCCGAGGCAAGACAGTGAAAGAAATGTTTGCCAAGACGCAATCCCCTCTACAGAAGGACGCCATGGCCCCTGCACCGAAAAAGGCGGACCGGGTCTCAGACGAGGGCGCGGAACCCATAACGAAGGCCTTTTTGGAGTCCCTCTTTGCCTCCCTGCGTGACGACATCCAGACCTTCAAGACTGAGTTCACAAGTGAGATCCGCGAGGTGCGGAGCGAAATGGACGGCATAGGCGAGCGGGTTGCGGACCTGGAGGCCAAGGGCGATGAACTCGAGACGGAACTCTCAGCCCAACAACAAGAGATCATCCGCCTGCACGATCAGCAGGTGGACTTGCAGCTCCACCTGGAGGATTTGGAGAATCGCTCCAGGCGACACAACATCCGCATTCGCAATGTTGCCACGTCTGATGCCACTCAGGATGTGTTTCGATATGCCAGGGAGCTCTTCAACCACGTGCTGGGAAGACCGCTGGATTCGCCCCTGCAGCTTGACAGGGCCCACAGGACGGGTCCGCCCCGCGCAGCTACGGCCCCACCGCCCGACATCCTGGTGTGCGTTCAAGACTACCGGACCAAGGAGGAAATACTACAGAGGGCGCGCCAGAATCACCCGATAATGTTTCAGGGCACCTCGCCGCAGCTGTTTCAAGACCTGGCGGCACTCACGCTACACAAGCGCCGGCTCTTCAAGCCGGTCACCTCCTTCCTGCAGCAGAAGGGCTTCCCATACAGCTGGGGCCACCCCTTCCGCCTCGTCTTCAGACTGGAGAATAACCAGTACCAGCTCCGATCAGTCACTGAAGCCTGCTCTTTGCTTGGTATAGTGGCGCCGAAGGCGGAGGCCCAGGGGTCGACGCCCGAGACCGAGGGAAGGAGGCCACAATGGAGCCAACAGCAGCGGCGGAAGCGAGTCAAGAAGCCACAGGCGACGGAGATCGCAGCAGGGCAGCGCTGGATGCAGTGGCCGCAGACGGCGGCGCCGGCCCCACAGGGTGACCGTTTCACGACACTGCTTGATTTGACTGTCCGCTCTGGCCATTGGGCCGTTGGCGGGAGGAAGACTCCCGTACTGATCAGTAAGACTACCTTACTTTATCTCCTATTCTCCTTTTCGTCCTTGGATGAGAGACAATGACACTTTCTGGGGCATACATTGACAGTTTGCAGTTGGGGAGGAGGAGAGTTGGGTAGGGGGTGAGTTCATGGGGGTTGAGTGGTGGGAGGGGGGGTAGGGGTTCATGGTCCATGGTCGGTGGGCGGTGTGCTGGGTCGGCTTCCCTGTGGGAGGAAGGGCGGCGATGCCGGGGGGTGGGTGGGTCTGCCAGTCGAGGCGCTGGGCACTGCCCTAATGGCTATCTGCCAGTCTTTCCCTTCCTGGATGGCGATGGATGACATTGTTGTTCTCACCCTGAATGTGAGAGGCTTGAACAACCCGGTGAAACGCAAAGCAGTACTTTTGTTCCTAGAACACTCCCGGGCAGACATCTGCCTATTGCAAGAGACACACCTCCTAGCTAGAGATTGCCACCGCCTTCACTCTCCCAAGTTCCCGCAGCAATTCTTCTCCTCCTGTACAGAGAAAAAAGCCGGGGTGGCTATCCTGGTTGCAAGCATATTCAAGAGCAAGGTACTGGGTAAGATGGCGGAAGTTAAGGTGCGGTTACTGGTTTATAGGTTCACACTGGGAGACCTACACTACACGATTGGCTCGATATACGGGCCGAACGAGGGCCAGGAGAAGTTCCTACACTCCGCACTTTCGGAAGCGACTGCAACACTAGATCGTCACATTCTGCTTGGGGGGGACCTGAATTTGGTTCTAGATAATCGACTCGACCGCTCCTGCCAGCACGTTAGTCAAGTGGGTGCTCTGTCAGCGTCAGGATTGGCTCGCTTGAAAGACCTAGGGCTGGTGGATGTTCGGCGCAAGCTTCACCCGGGTGAAACAGAATACACACACTTCTCAGCAGCGCGTAAAACATATGCACGCTTAGATTACCTGCTTGTCTCCACAGCGGCGTGCCCTCTTGTCACCAATGCAGAAATCGGCACGGCGTCCCTATCTGACCACGCCCCAGTCACGGTCACCCTGGCAGGTCCGCGGGAATCGCGCTTAGGTAGAGTATGGCGGCTCCGAGACTCATTGCTCTACAAGAAGGACACGGTTGCCAGAATTCAGGGAGCCATAAAAGATTACCTGTCCCATAACAGCAACGGGGACACCGCACTGGCTACTCAGTGGGCTGCGCTCAAGGCCGTACTGAGGGGTGAATTTATATCGATTTCCGCCACGGAAAACACGGAACGCCAAGCCAAGAGGGACGAACTCGCCCAAAAGACCAGGGAACTAGAGCACATTCACAGAAGGACGGGCACCCCGAGGATTTGGCGTCAGCTAAGAGCTGCTCGTCAACAGCTGGCAGCACTGGACATTGACAGGGCGGAGTATGCAGCTTTACGGCTGAAACACGCATACTACACTGGGGGGGACAGATGCGGGCGTCTCTTGGCGCATAAACTGCGAACAGTTGCTCAGAAACGGGAGGTTATAGAACTGAAACGGAGCGACGGTACTAGTGTCACCGGTGACCGAGCAATAGCGGGGGCCTTTAGCGCCTTCTATGCTACTCTCTACGGGGCAGACCCGCCTGATCCAGAGGCGGAATCGGCCTTTCTCGACGGAATCCCATTACCAGCCCTAACCCAGGAGCAAATGGATAATCTGGAGAGAGACATCCGCCCAGAGGAAGTCATCTCGGCGATTTCCCCGCTCAAACTCGGGAAGGCGCCGGGCCGGACGGCTTCCCCGCGTGCTTCTACAAAACCTTCTGCGTTCAGCTTGCGCCACTCCTGGCCAGACTCTTTACATCGTTTGCGGACGACGGGGCAATCTCCCGGGAACTGCTTGAGGCCTCCATTGCGGTTATACCCAAGCCAGGCAAAGACCATACCGACTGTGGGGCATACAGGCCTATCTCCCTTTTAAATGTGGACCTTAAGCTCTATACGGGGATCCTCGCCTCCAGACTGGGCCCCTACATGGGAGGTCTTATTCAACCAGATCAGTCGGGCTTCATCCCAGAGCGCCAGACCTCTGACAACACCAAACGGGCCATCCACCTCATTGAGAAGGCAGCCCGCACACAGGGCGAATACATGATGCTGGCCATCGATGCAGAGAAGGCCTTTGATAGGGTTCACTGGCCCTATCTTGAGAAGGTTCTGCTGAAGGCAGGTATGGGACCCAAATTCCGGACTAGGGTACTGAACTGCTATAAATTTCCCTCTGCCTCGGTCAGGGTTAATGGCTTGTCCTCCCCACGTTTCCAGATTGAGAGGGGCACTAGGCAGGGGTGCCCGCTATCCCCTCTCCTGTTTGCCCTCTACATGGAACCGCTGGCACAGCTCATCCGAAATGACCCGGAAGTAAAAGGAATCAAATTTGGAGCGGACGTCCATGTCATCAGTCTCTACGCGGACGATGTCTTACTGTCGCTCGCAGACCCCCAGAGCTCTCTTCCCGCTTGCATGGCTGACCTTGACAGGTTTGGCAATGTATCGGGCTTTAAGGTCAACTTGACGAAAATCAGTGGCCCTCGACCTATCCCTGGCTGTGGACACGCGCGCCACGTTGCAGACCCAATTTCCCCTGCAGTGGGCTACGGAAGCTGTTCCCTACCTGGGTATCAAACTGGCGGCCTCCCTTCAGACCACGGTGGATGTTAACTATGGCCACCTCCGGAAGAAAGTTCGACAGGAGTTGGGGCAATGGAAACACTATCCGCTGTCCAGGTTAGGCAGGGTGGCGGCAATCAAGATGACGATTCTCCCCCAGATTCTCTAAATTTTTCGCACTATACCCCTTGCCCCTCCTAAAGGATGGATTAAAGTGATGCAGTCAGAACTCTCTCGATTTGTCTGGAACGGGAGGAAGCCGCGTCTGAAAGCCCAGATTGCGATGCTCACGCCGGAACAGGGAGGGATCGGGATTCCGAATCTAGCCGCCTACTTCCAAGCGGCACAACTACGCTTCATGGCAGAATGGGTCCAATGGGAGTCCGGGAAACACTGGTTATTCCAGGACCAAGCGGTGGCAGGGCGCACTCTGCAAGAGATCCCGTTTATACGCAGGATACACAGGCCCCGTAACCTGTATGCGTCCCACGTTACCAGAGTACCGCTTGAGATCTGGGATCGGGTTGGACTGGAGCTCGGTCTTACCACCACCATTTCCCCTCTCACCCCCATCCTTGATAACCCCGACTTCCAACCAGGGCTGGATGGGAAGGCCTTCGAACGGTGGAAATCTGCCGGTTGTCGCTCCCTTTGCCACGTGTATGGTTCTGAAGGAATAATCCCCTTTACACAACTACGCCAGGACTTCGGCCTTCCGGAGACCGAGAGACTCCACTATTTCCAAATCAGGCACTGGGCCCTTAACAAAACAGTGCGAGCGGACGCGGATAGGCGACTAACGGATTTTGAGTATTGGTTGATCACCCGCAAATCGGACAAGCAGCTAATCTCGGACCTATACAAAATGCTCACACACAAACACGAGTACACCTATAGCGCGAGTAGGGCTCGTTGGGAGAGGGAGTTGGGGAGGTCCTTTACACATAAAGAGTGGGAAGGTATGTATTACAGAGCACGACATTCGGCGAATCATATGGGGCTCACCGACACTCTCACGAAGGTGGTGACCTACTGGTACTACACACCTGAACGACTATACGAAATGGACGGTAGCAAGGACCCCCTGTGCTGGCGGGGCTGCGGACAACTAGGCACTCTCACACACACACTATGGGAATGTAGCCTTTTGCAGGATTACTGGGGTCACGTTCTGGACGACGTAGATAAACACTTTGACACCGAAATCCCACGCTTCCCTTCCTATGTCCTCCTGGGGCTCCCGAATGCGCTGACCTACCCATTACGAGCGCGGAGGGGTCGCTTGATAGCCATAGCTTTAGGTTCGGCGCTACAAAACATCGTGGCACACTGGCGCACGACCCACATACCCACGTATCAGGGATGGCTCCATCGCCTATGGATGGTCCTGGGTATGGAAAGGCTTTCTCTGTATAAGGCGGGGGAAGGGGCAAAGTATGCTGAGCTTTGGCAACCGTTTCTAGCCCTCCGGTCCTCGGAGTCCATAGAAGTCACCTGTCCGAGGTACCTCCGTTTGTTGAGGTTGACAGAGCTTGCCCCGGAGGACGGCAACCACGCACCCGCCCCCAAATCGTGGAAGTGAAGATGTACGACTAGCTAACTTGAGACTGTGGACCATTGGGGGGGGGGGGTATGGGGGGGTAAGGGGGTTGGGTTTGTTGGGGTCGGGGTGCTGGGGTGGGGGGGTGTTGGGCTTGGGGAGGGGGGGTGGATTCAGGCGAGGGTGGGTGGGGAGGAAAGTTCCAGAGGGTGCTGGCGGCCTGCGCAACCAAGCAATGGGGCGAGCCATATTCTACATCAGCGAGGGTAGGGACGGATTGGCAGGAGGAACCGGAGCTGCCCTGAATAACATCACTATGTTTGAAACGCGGCCGGCCCGTGCTGGGTTGTAGGCGGCTTGCTGTGTATAAGCATGATTTTCTATATACTGCATACTCCCGACCCCTCTGCTGTAATCGAGCCCCAGCTTCGGTTGATAAGTATGACAAGAGCTCTTGTTTGTTGCTGCCTGTACTATGTTAACTTACTCAATAAAAATATTTAATACTAAAAATGATGACAAGTTCTCTCCAGCAGAGAAAGAAAAGTGGAAGGAATTAAATCAGACTGACAAGAAAGCCAACCATTGGTAAGCAATGGGCTGACCCACAGACCACTAAAGTATTGGTATTTTACACAATAGGTCTTTGACAGCATATAGGAGAGATCTAAATATGTAGAAAAAGGAGGTGATCTGGCTGTGAACTAAGACCTAGAGGTCAAGTTTAGGTAAAACAATATAAGTATTTGCTGGCAATCGATAGTTGAACATGTTCAAGATGAAGACCTATGTGGAGAACCTACTGTGAGAATTATTCTTCATGTTCCACTTTTTCCTCTCTGTTCATTGTAGAATGGGCACACTGCTCCCTTGTGAGGTCAGTGGCGGGCTCCACTCCACAAGTGTTTAATGCTCACTTGCTCAATGAATGCGATTGAGACAGTTCTATGCCTGACGAGAGAGGAGGAACTGACCATGATGGTTCAAAACCCTGCCTATTCCCCTAATTCACCTAAGCGGTGTTGATGGTTAGGATGGCACTTACTAATGTAAAGAAATACTTGTAACGATGGAACGTTCAACGTGTTATGCTACACACAGCTAGATTAAAATCTTTTATACGAACAGGGCACACTAGTTTACGAATCTAAAGGCTACTGCTGCTAAAAAAACACTGTGCTGGGAGAAACTTGCTCGAAAAAGATGCCAGTCTGAAAGAATTTACAGCTGGAATGAGCGATAACTGATAAGATCCAGGCAGACCGATCTGCCTTACTCTGCTGATTTAACTTTCTTTAGGAAAGACATATGGTTCGAGAGGTGGAGTGGCTAGAGGCTACTGTTGAGACAAGCAGGCTGCTCTAGCGTTGACCTGAGTTGTAGATTGGAGTTTGTGTGCTCTCTCCAGCTACTCATGCTATTTATTGGTGTAGTATACGGGAGTTGGAGCGGTGCTTCATTAGTGGAGGCAGAGGACTTCTTTTCCCACATATGTACTTAAGGAATCTTTATTTGGGAATGAACCGTCTCACCCTCCAGTAGTGATGGGATCTTCACTTGCTATGTAAACACACTCTAGCGCCTGGGTCAGGGAACACCTAAATTTGGGTGTGCATGGTCCCTGCAGCTTTAATGGGGTGCTAGCTGACGGCTGGTATTTGGAACCTCATGCACTCGCCACAACTTAGTGCATCTTTCACCTTAGTAGAACTACTGTTGACTCCTCTTCGTTTTCCCTCTGAATTGGTATTTCCTTTGGGGATTTCCTGGAGAGAAATGGATTTCTTATTCACCGAAGATTGGCCTTTTCAGGGTGGGAGGGAATGATTAGATTCCTGGAGCTTTCTTTCTGCCTTTCATTGACACATGATCCAAACCCACCACAGTTAATGCTCATTTGGAACAGTACTCGAGATGGGGACAGGCTCTCTGATTTTCAAACTTCCCTTGGCCCGACATGATATGTGACTTTCCCAAATAGGGCTACCTAACTAGGAATGCCAGGGGGTTAAGCAACCCATAGACACAACCATAGAAACATAACAAGCATCGCCTTCCTGCAGAAGCCCATCTTTCGCCGCAACTGTATTTGCCCTAGGATGGGAAGATAGATAGCTCTTTATGTCATTTGGCACCTATTGAAGAGGTGTATATAACCTAACACAGAGGATTTCCATTTTGCCACCTCAAGGCCCTCGCTGGTGTAAAGAGGCGAGAAATTATCATGCAGAGGTCTCTTGAGTGACTTATATGTTACCATGCTCACCAACAGAGCCCAAATATTCATAGTTTACAGTGCTACCAGGAAGGTTTGATCCAATGCTATCTGCTTGATCCAAACCTGATTATTTGGGGAAAGTACTTATCACATGAATCAATACAAACTGGTAGACGTTTGGCGGCATAGATTCCCTAAAACCAGGAATTTTACTTTGTATTTGTAGGATCATGGCTTGTTTAGTTAGAAAAGGCTTTAGGTTTGTGACTAATAATGTGTGCACCTGAACACAGGATTATCAGATTTTTCAGAGAACTCTTTTAGATCATATACACATCATGTTTTGTATGATGCTACATGCCTCAAGTCCTGGGTGCAGACCTGGAGATTCTCCTTAGTGGCCCTCCTCAAAGCACCATTTCAATCAGAGCTATTGGCATCCATTATTGAGAACATTCAAATGAAGGTAGGCTCTGTTCCCTCAGCTGGTATGTTATTGGAGCCTTTAAGGCCGACATTTGCGGCATCTGTATCGCTAAACACTCTGGCATGCTCTGATCACTGTATAACTGCTTATATCAGTTTGAATCAGACAACTGCAGCCTCATGCTATAACTAATAATGAGAAGGTATTAAAGTCCACTGATGCAATGCTTACACACATCAAAGATATGGCAGACCAATCTAGGAAGATTATTCAACTAAACCAATAAACCATTAACTGCTAGGGCAACTTTAACATCACTTTAAAGCTTTTATATTGTGTGCCTAAGGCCAGCACATGGCAAAATGGTCTTATATCAACAAGAGCCACATTTGTAATGTGCACATTATAAGTGGATTTAACCACATCGCTGCGGCGGCTATTCCGCCGCAGCGCTAAGGGGGCGGGGGGGCCGCCCGGCGGGCCCATGCTGGTGACGGAACCGCTCCGTCACCAGGCGCGGTTTAGCTGTGCTCATGACGGAGCGGGTCCATCATGGCCCCGCCCGCTTAATAGAACGCGCCGTGCAGGCGCGAAATCAGCGCCGCGCAGGCGCGTCTGGCAGGCCATGACGGAACCGCTCCGTCATCAGCACAGCGCCACCGCGGCTGATGACGGAGCGGTTCCGTCATCAGCACGGAAAGAGTTAAGATACTAAATATAAAGCCATGGTGAGATCTGGCAGCAAAGTAATGTTTATGGGAAAAAACATTCTTAAGTCAGACCTACTGTGTTGGTTCATAAGAATTCCTGCAAGGCAACCACTGGGTATACTATAACAAAATTACAAATATGTACAAAATACAAAAAGAATCCTACTAATAGAACCTAATAAAGATTACCATAGTGCGAATCACTTATCTCCAGGTTTGTTCAGGTGGGTCACCAGCACTAAAATCCTTGCCTACTACAGTATTCTGAGCAATTCCACCTAAACAAAGTCATGCCTACGGGCTCAAGCACAGCGTAATAACAATCCACCCTTAACTGCTGGACCTCCATACCTCACCCCCTGTCCCGCTCCCCTGCGGAGCCCCTTTTTGTATATTTGTGGTAGTTCGCACTGAAGGGCTACGTAACTTTTTTTATAGATAAGCTATCGAAGCCAAAATTGCATCCTTTTTTCCAACATTCTGGGATTTGAAAGGTAACCAGAGTTTGTGGATTCCTCAGGAAGGGACTGAGAAATAGGCAAAATATAGCTAAATGTTGTCCCCACAAGCATACTAAAATTTGGAAACAGTGGGCCACATATAGGAACATACCCCTCGAGACGCACACCACCGATGATCTTCTATCACTGGCTGATGTGGGAACAAACCATTAAAATTGACGCTTCACACTGTCACCTCACACTCGCAACAAAGACGCATGCAATCATGAGACGCAGGCAAGAGATCACGCGCAGATTCCCTCCTGGTTTGTTTGATGCAGTTGTTGTTTTTGTTTACTGTATATTATCCTTCGATATTGGACATGAAGTGGATTGTAACTTTACTCTCTTCACAAGTGTCATTATTCAAATGTCCTTTATGGTACAGAAATCCGGTGTAGATCTCCACAAAATCAATAAAAATTGTATCTAAAAAAAATATAGCTAAATTTGGAGTTTTAGGGAAGATATAGGAAAAAAGTGCTCCAGATAAAAATGTCTGTTCTTTTCCCTAATAATGGCATCAGCAAATGGTTTGCTGTGCTAAAGTTACCATCTTCCCAGCTTTCAGGAACATGCAGAGCTGAGTAAAAAAAAAAACTAATTTTGTACCACAGTTTTGATTTTTTCAAAGATTTAGCCCATTTTTCCAATTTTTTGTGCTCTCATCCTACTTCCAGTCTGTGTGGAAACTAGTGTGAAACCCATTAGGAAAGCTTTAGATTTCTGAAAAGTAGATACAAATTCAAATTCAGCAAGGGCTCATATGTGTAGAATCCTCAAGGTTTACCCAAGGGAGATAACTGTTGAAATAAATATTGAGAATGAGTAGGAAAACACAGCCATTCGTAACAACATTTTCATTTGTAACGTTTTGTCATAATGGCCTATTTACAAAAGCAATACACCACTTGTGGGACACCCCCGCGCCGCACGGCCACCAGCTGCTGCGTGTGCCCCCAGTGCCTGCCTCTGCCTCAGCGCCGGCCTCGCTGCCGCCCTGAGCGCTCTCCTTGGTTTTTTCCTAGTTTTGCCTGAAATTGTGCTTGTATTTTTTTTCTTCCCCAGAGCGTGTCACTGTCTTTTTTCCCCGTGTTTTGCCTGTAATTGTGCTTGTTTTTTCCTCCCAGAGCGTTTCACTGTCTTTTTTCCCCCGTGTCTCTGACTGTAATTGTGCTTGCTTTTTGCCGCTTCTCGTCGTGCTTGGCCCCCTCGCCGCCCCCCGCTCCCGCTTCCCGCCACCGCCTTCAGCCCCGCCCCTTTTCTCTTCTGTTTCCCTCCCCGCTCCCGCCTCCCAGCTGCTCCGCCCACCCGCGCACTTGGCCTTAAATGGCGACCGTGCGGCGCAGGTGAGTGTGACCCACTTGTGGGACACCCCCGCGCCGCACGGCCACCAGCTGCTGCGTGTGCCCCCAGTGCCTGCCTCTGCCTCAGCGCCGGCCTCGCTGCCGCCCTGAGCGCTCTCCTTGGTTTTTTCCTAGTTTTGCCTGAAATTGTGCTTGTATTTTTTTTCTTCCCCAGAGCGTGTCACTGTCTTTTTTCCCCGTGTTTTTGCCTGTAATTGTGCTTGTTTTTTCCTCCCCAGAGCGTTTCACTGTCTTTTTTCCCCCGTGTCTCTGACTGTAATTGTGCTTGCTTTTTGCCGCTTCTCGTCGTGCTTGGCCCCCTCGCCGCCCCCCGCTCCCGCTTCCCGCCACCGCCTTCAGCCCCGCCCCTTTTCTCTTCTGTTTCCCTCCCCGCTCCCGCCTCCCAGCTGCTCCGCCCACCCGCGCACTTCGCCTTAAATGGCGACCGTGCGAACGCGCAGCGGTCACGCGCAGCGGGCGCGCCGATTGTGCGCCGAAGGCGCGCCAAAGGTAAGCCCGTCTGCGCCCGTCCGCGACCGGATCGCGCCCAGCGCCAGGACCCCTGGCCCCCACCGACGGAAGCCGACCCGACGAACCTACAGCGCCGCCGACCTCACCGCACTCAACACCGGCCACATCCCAGGATGTCACCGAGCCGCCCCGAAGCACACCCACGGACCCTTCAGCTGCCACGCCTGCAAGTTCACCTGCATCCGGACCTTCCCTGCACCCGCCAAGCCGAACTCCAGCAGCACCCACCTCAAGTGTATCCTGCTCAACACCCGCTCCGTCCACAGACACGCCGTAGAACTCTGGAACCTGCTCGACACCACCGCCCCCGACGTTGCCTTCATCACCGAGACCTGGATGAACGCCTCCTCAGCCCCAGACATCGCCATCGCCATCCCAGAGGGCTACAAGATCACCCGGAGGGACCGCGACAACCAGACCGGAGGAGGCATCGCCATCATCCACAGAGACACCATCCGCATCACTACCAACACCGATGACACCCTCACCACCGCTGAACACCTGCACTTCCAGATCCACACCAACCCAAAGACCACCCTCAGAGGCACCCTGATCTACCGACCCCCGGGACCACGCACACGATTCAGCGAGGACATCGCCGACTTCGTCAGCCCGCACGCTCTCCCCTCCGCTGACTACATCCTCCTGGGGGACCTCAACTACCACCTGGAGAACAACAACGACCGCAACACCATCAGCCTGCTCGACAACCTCGACAACCTAGGACTCAAGCAACTGGTGACCACCCCCACCCACTACGCCGGACACACACTCGACGCCGTCTTCTCATCCAGCAAAGACGTCACCTTCAGCCACGCAACAGAACTCCACTGGACGGACCACAGCTGCGTCCACTTCACCTTCAGAAGAACGACGATCCACCACCACCAGCAACAGGTTGCTCGAAGAAGCTGGAACAAGATCACAGCCGACCAGCTCACCGCTTCCCTGAGCCAGCACCCTCCCGCCAACTCAGCGAACCCCAGCCAGGCCGCCGACAACCTCACGAAATGGATCAACGACTGCGCGGACGAACTCGCCCCTCTGAGAACCCCACCCAGCAGACCCTGCAGCAGAAAAACACCATGGTTCACCGACGAACTCAAGAGCTCCAAGAAGAACTGTCGAGCCCTCGAGAAAGCATGGAGAAGGGAACCAACGACGGACAACATGACCACCCTCAAGCTCGCCACCCGGAAGCACCACCAACTGATCCGCACCACCAAGAAAAATGCATACAAGGACCGGCTGGACAACAACGCACACAACTGCAAGGAGCTCTTCAACATCGTGAAAGAGCTATCCAACCCCAACGCCGGAAACAATGACATCACCCCGTCGCAAGAACTCTGCAACTCCCTCGCGTCCTACTTCCACAACAAGATCACGGACATACACAACAGCTTCAACAACCAACCTACGCCAGCCACAACCGCAACGACGCCACCCACCACCACCCTCCGCACCTGGACCCCGATCAGCACCGAAGACACCATCCGCACCATGAACTCCATCCATTCCGGATCTCCGACTGACCCCTGCCCTCACCACATCTTCAACGAAGCCGACACTGTCCTCGCACCCCACCTGCGGGACATCATCAACACCTCCTTCGACTCCGCCACCTTCCCTGAGAGCTGGAAGCACGCCAAACTCAGCGCTCTCCTCAAGAAACCCACAGCAGACCCCACCGACCTCAAGAACTACCGTCCCATCTCGCTCCTCCCGTTCCCGGCCAAAGTCATCGAGAAGACCGTCAACAAACAGCTGGCCGCCTTCCTCGAGACGAATGGATCCCTCGACCCCTCACAGTCTGGCTTCCGAGCGAACCACAGCACCGAGACCGCCCTCATCGCCGCCACCGACGACCTTCGAACCCTGATGGACAACGGAGAAACAGCGGCCCTCATCCTCCTGGACCTCTCCGCGGCTTTCGACACTGTCTGCCACCGCACCCTAATACAGCGCCTCAGCAACATCGGAATCCGGGAGAAGGCACTGGAATGGATCACCTCCTTCCTCGACGGAAGAACACAAAGAGTCCGCCTACCACCGTACAAGTCAGAGGCCACCAAAGTCATCTGCGGCGTCCCTCAAGGATCCTCGTTGAGTCCCACCCTCTTCAACGTCTACATGAGCCCCCTCGCGGCCATCGCACGCCAACACAACCTCAACATAATCTCCTACGCTGACGACACCCAGCTGATCCTCTCCCTGACCAACGACCCCACCACCGCCAGAGCCAACCTGCACGAAGGGATGAGAGACGTAGCCGAATGGATGACGACCAGCCGCCTGAAACTGAACTCAGACAAGACGGAGGTCCTCATCCTGGGCTCCTCACCCTCCGCCTGGGACGACTCCTGGTGGCCTCCCGCCCTAGGCACCGCACCCAAACCAACGGACCACGCACGCAACCTGGGCTTCATCCTGGACTCCTCCCTCTCCATGACCAGGCAAGTCAACGCCGTCTCCTCATCATGCTTCAACATCCTGCGCATGCTACGTAAGATCTTCCGGTGGATCCCCACCGAGACGAGGAAGACGGTCACCCAAGCCCTCGTCACCAGCCGACTGGACTACGGCAACGCCCTCTACGCCGGAACCACTGCCAAACTCCAGAAGAGACTCCAGCGGATCCAGAACGCCTCGGCGAGACTCATCCTCGACATCCCCCGACGCAGCCACATCTCCGGACACCTGAGAGATCTGCACTGGCTCCCGGTCAACAAGAGAATCACCTTCCGCCTCCTCACCCACGCACACAAAGCCCTACACGACCAAGGCCCGAGCTACCTCAACAACCGGATCAACTTCTACACTCCCAAGCGCCTCCTCAGATCAACCAACCACGCCCTCGCCGCCGTCCCCCGCATCCGAAGAGCGACAACAGGAGGAAGATCCTTCTCCTACCTGGCCGCCAAGACCTGGAACTCACTTCCCACCAATCTGCGCCTGACCCAAGACCACCTCTCCTTCAGGAAGAAGCTCAAGACCTGGCTGTTCGAGCAGTAGCGGCACCCCCCCCCCCTCCCAGCGCCTTGAGACCCTACGGGTGAGTAGTGCGCTCTACAAATGACCTGATTGATTGATTGATTGACAAGTCCGCTAGACCCCTCTATTTGCAGGGATATATGTAGGGGTCGCAGGTTCTCCAAGAACTCAAGGTACCCAGAACAAACAACTGAGCTGCACTGTACAATGGTTTTTCATTGTGTGCCGAGTACGTACCAATTCATATAGTGAAATGGGGGGTATCAAGGAAAGCTATGTATTTCTGAAATGGGCATTTGTGCATCTCTGAATTTGTGGGTTCCAGTACTAGCATATGATTTAGAGGGTATTTTTCAAAATGTCCTCTTTCTAACACACTGGCTTACATTTGGAAGGCACAAATGCAGCAAAATCTAATTCTATACTCACATATGTCTTCTGATAAAAATAGTACGTCACTTGTGAGGGTAGGCCTAGTACCCGCGACAGGAAACACCTCATAACGCAACAGGGATACATCGCATTTTTCCACTCAAAACTGAACCTTTTTTGCAAAGAGGGTAGCTGTGGATTTTGGGCCCTACATAAGCCTGAACCAAGGGAAACCTAGCAAATGTGTAAATTTTTTAAAGCTAGGCACCTGGGGGAATCAGTGGTTGGGTGTCTTGTGTGACTCTCACCAGGGGTTTTTGCTACTCAGAATACCTTGCAAACATCACATTTTGCCTTTAAAAAAAAAAAAAAAAAAAAAGAAAATCCTCACATTTCTGGGATGGAAAGTTCTGAAATCTGCAAGGAGCCACAAACTTCCTCGCTCCCAGCACTCCCCCAAGTCTCCCCATTAAAATGGTACCTCACTTGTTGGGGAAGGCCTAGTGTCCACAGCAGGAAACAACCCAAAATGCAACATGAATACATCACATTTCTCCACTGATAACTGGCCCTTTTTTGCAATGTGGATAGTTATGGATTTTGTGCCCTAGCTCAGTCGGCACCTAGGGAAACCTAGCGAACCAGCACATTTTTTTTTTAACTAGACTACTAGAGGAGTCCAGGGGTGCGTGACTTATATGCCCTTTACTAGGTTTTTTTACACAGAAGCTCCTGCAAACGTCAAACTGGTGACTGAAAGTTCTGGAATCTGCGGGGAGCCACAATATTTCTACCACCCTGAGTTCCCATATGGCCCCCGATAAAAACGGTAGCCCATAACATAACATGGATCAAACCAAGGTTAATGGAAGCCCTTGCGAGGGGACTTCTATTGACCCTTGTTTGATTGTTCCATGTCACAGGTACTAGGCCCAATCACACAAGTGGAGCAGCGTTTTTTTATTAACACAAGTGAGGCAATGCCGGGTTATAGGAATTTTGTGGATTCCTGCAGATTCTGGAAGTTTGCATCACAGAAATAGAAGGAAAATGCAAGCTTTCAGGCAAAGGTTGAGGTTTGAAGGGCAATGTGGAATTCCCTGATTATCTAGTTTTCGCATATGGCTGTGGTTGGGAGGTTTCCATGTGTGGCGGCCATACATAGCCCCAAATCCTGAAGCTGCACCTACAGCTGATCTCTCCATGTAGCGGTATAGGGCCTTCTGTGTCAGGGTCTGTCGCCCACCCAAACAAGTGAGATACTATTTTTATCGAGAGACTTGGGTGATTGCTATGTGGTAGGATGTTTGTGACTTCTCACAGACTACAGACATTTTAGACATTGTAGACATTTTAGACATTGTAGAGCCTTGTGGGTAAGAAAATGGTGTGGGATCCAAAGCAGGCACACAACCATGGGCTTCCGCAAATGTTTAGTTTTCAGAACTGTCTGGGTCTGGTAGGTTTGTCCAGGTGGAAGCCTACCCAAGCCCAAAAAATGCAGTGATTCACCATTTTGGGAGTCAGCCACGCTCTCCTGGCCCATACCCAACAACAACATCCAACAGAATCAACTGTCCTCTCACTTGCCATTGGGATGGGATGTGTTAGTCCACAGGGGAGCAGAAAGACTGTTGATGCTTTAGGGGTGAGGGTGGGGTCTGATGTTATAATAGGCCAGACCCACCACATTATTCCTGCCATACAGTGGGATTTCTGCACCCTACAGGAGGCAAATTGGGGGCACACCTTCAGTCTACCCCCAGGAGCGAAAAAAGACTGGTTTGTCTCTTTTGGGGTGTGGGTATGGCCAATGCCAGAGTGCAACAGCAAAACTTTGTTTTGCCCCAAAGGGGGCCGAAAAAGTGCTATTAAGCCCAATGGGTCAGGGGTATGGCTTGATTTCAGGGTAGGCCGCCGCACCCTTTTATTTGTTTTGGTGCCATTTTGAAATCCTTCGTTTCTAGTGGCCTTTCTGCTCCCATGGGGTAAGGGGGGTCAGATTGGGGGTGAATACTCTATCCACCCCTCAGGAGACAGTCAGTCTATTGGGCCCGGGCCAGGGTGTGGGGACAGTATGGACCCATGCCCAAGGGGATTTGCTCCTACCACAAAAATAGTGCCTGACTTGCAGTTTCTAGTATCTAGGGGGCTTTGTGCCCATGGTGAACAGCCTCATCCGTATGTTTATTTTTTTTAAAAAGCTTTCCCTGGTGTCTACTAGGATGTTTGCCCCCAAGGGGGGCAGATCGGAGTTTTTTTATTTTAAATATAGTGGTGAGGCTGCCACCATGTGCATGCTCATTCCCCCACCCCAACTAAATGGGTCATCAGTCTTTCCGCCTCTTCTGGAAGGCAGATGGAAGTAATTACCCCCGACCTGCCCGGGGGGGGGGGGGGTGGAAAGCCGCTCTAGACACCATGGAAACCTTAATTTTCCCAAATATAAGGTTGGGGGCTACCCACTATGGCCACTGGTTGACGGTCGCACTTTTAGGGTTAAAATGTGTTTGTATTTAACACATACTTTTCATAAAATGCAAAGCCTATTTGCTTTGTCACTAAGGAATATGATATTACCTTTCCCAGTGAACTGATAAGGCCTCTACACTTTACCAATGGCTTAGCACTACATACAACTCAGTCCTAAGGAAGTGCGCACAAGCTGCAACCATCAGACAAACTTTTATAAAATTACAATTTATACAAAATGACAGTTGGCAAATCAATATACAGCCATGCTCAATAGGGCCTAATACGACTCTTCACAGTAAAATTCTACTCCTAGGGTTTATCAGAGTGGATGACCAAAACCATTATCCTTGCTTACGATGGTAATCTGTGAGATTACATGAAACCGAATACCCTTTTTATAGCAACATAACATAATGTATCCACAATTCACTTTTAGAGGCCCACTGGCTTTACCATATGCTTTTCACAAACCATAAGCAACAGTGATGTAACGAAACTCAAGGTTACCCCCCTGCAAAGTGCAATGAAGAGCACCCCCGCGCTCCGGACCAAGTCAGGAGCTCTCAGCCTCCACCAGTGCACTGAGCTTGAGGGGCCCCCTGGAGCACGGGCCCCCCACACAGCGGGGCTGCAGAGGCTGTTACCCCACTGATAAGCTAGACCTACTGCCTTTGTAATACATTTTTATAATCAACAGGCCAGACCTATGGCATCAAGCACAACATTTCTGTGCACACCAATCAAGCCTATAGGTGTTGTTACTGGCTTGTCATCATAACCAACTCAGACCTACTGTACCAAGCATAAGCTTTCCCATAAGACAACCATCAGGCATACAGTCATAAAATCCCAAAAGTGCCCAGAATTACAGTCAGCAAAGCAATATAGTATCTCTCCTAACAAGGTTTCTCACAGTGCAAATTTTCTATGCTTACGGATTGGTTTGTCGGAGGTAGCCAACACTGAAACGCTTGCTTCCTTCGGTAATCTAAGAGATTCAACGTAAAAATCAATCTGTCCTGTCTAGTGCCTTTATCAAAACATTTAGGGCTAGATGTACAACCACTCAATTTTGCGAGTCGGACATTGCGTCGAACTGCGACTCGCAATTTGCGACTCACAAAATTGAATGTAAAACAGTGTCTGTTTGCGATTCCTAATGGGGTCACAAATTGCATGCCTCATTAATATTCATGAGGCAGTCGCAATATGCGACCCCATTAGGAATGGCTAGCACTCCCAGGGATGGTGGCCTGCTTTTTAAATGAAGCAGTTTTTTTTTTTTTTAAATGCAGCCCATTTTCCGTAAAGGAAAACAGGATGCTTTTCAAAAAAGAAAAATTAAACTTTTCAGTTTCGTTTTTTTTAGGGCAGGCAGTGGTCCCTGGCATTGACACTCGCTATTAGGAAGGGATACCCCTTCCTAACAGCGAGAGTTGCAGACGCTATTTTGCGAGTCAGTTACCTGCAAAATAGTGGTTGTACATGAGAGGATAATCTCCCATTTGCGACCGCAAAAAACAGTCGTACATCTGGCCCTTAATAATAAACATATCAGTCCTAGAGCCACGATCATTGGCTTGTTACCATAACCAACTGAGTCCTGCTGTATCGAGTTTAAACTTTGCACAAATCATAAAGTGCAATACATGCAGTCTTTTTAGCAGAAGCCCTCAAATGCACAATTAAATCCTGTACTCAGGGGGACCAACATGTGGGTGGAGCCTAAGCCCTACTCTCAGTACTACTCTAAAAGCTCTTTTTAGTTTATCACATAAGGAAAGTGACAATTGCACTTTCAAGCCAACCCTAAAAATCCATGTAGGTTAATGACGGCCCTCCTCCCAAATGTGCTGCTGCCAGAGAAAAACACCATAAATGATCTAGTTATCTAAGAGACCTTTATAGCATCACAATTTTATGTGCGTGTACCTGAAAGTTGAAGGTCAGGCAGTCAGATAATTAAAATAATCGCAGCTCTGTGGAGGGTAAACACTTTTTTGTGGAAGCACACAACTTTTGCTCAATCAAAAAATGTCCTCCTGACTCCCAAAATGTGGGTGGAGCCAAAGATCCTCTCCTGGTGAGTCTTACATTGTTGTCTGGAGACAGCTGCACTATCAAGCCATAACATAACAAGCATTGGAAATGCAATAGGTCTCGGATTTATTCGAGTTAGAGCTAATGGCATTGTAAATGGCAATGTCTTTTAGCCATGTGTTATGGAGTGTATGCATGTGGTGTGTAGTGGAATTATGTGGGTTGGATTGGAATTGTAGCAATGGTGCCATGCTGCGCTTTAGATGAATATGTTTAAAAGTAAAGTGCACCATACTGCGATTGCTACAATAGTTAATTGTGGACGCGTTAACAATTGATGTGTGCACTGATGGCTGGTGGTGTCTGTGCCTGTAGAAATTGTGCACTGACGGCTGGTGGTGTGTGTGCCTGGTGGAAGCGTGCACTGCCGGCTGGTGGTGTGTGTGCCTGGTGGAAGCGTGCACGGACGCCTGGTGGTGTGTTTGCCTGGTAAAAGCGCGCACGGACGCTGGTGTTGTGTGTGCCTGGTAAAAGCGTGCAGAGACGGCTGGTGGTGTGTGTGCCTGGTAAAAGCGTGCACAGACGGCTGGTGGTGTGTGTGCCTGGTGAAAGTGTGCACAGACGGCTGGTGGTGTGTGTGCCTGGTGAAAGCGTGCACTGACGGCTGGTGGTGTGTGTGCCTGGTGAAAGCGTGCACTGACGGCTGGTGGTGTGTGTGTCTGATGAAAGCGTGCACAGACGGCTGGTGGTGTGTGTGTGCCTTGTGAAAGCGTGCACTGACGGCTGGTGGTGTGTGTGCCTGGTGAAAGCGTGCACCGACGGCTGGTGGTGTGTGTGCCTGGTGAAAGCGTGCACTGACGGCTGGTGGTGTGTGTGCCTGGTGAAAGCGTACACTGACGGCTGGTGTCGTGTGTGCCTGGTGAAAGTGTGCACTGATGGCTAGTGGTGTGTGTGTGTTTGGTGAAAGCGTGCACTGACGTCTGGTGGTGTGTGCCCGGTGGAAGCGTGCACTGACGGCTGATGGTGTTTGTGCCCGGTGAAAGCGTGCCCTGACGGCTGGTGGTGTGTGTGTGCGGTTGCGTGTGTGTGCGGTTGCGTGTGTGTGTGGTTGCGTGTGTGGTGGTTGCGTGTGTGTGGTGGTGGGTGAGTGTGTGGTGGTGGCGAGTGTGTGGTGGTGGCGAGTGTGTGGTGGTGGCGAGTGTGTGGTGGTGGCGAGTGTGTGGTGGTGGCGAGTGTGTGGTGGTGGCGAGTGTGTGGTGGTGGCGAGTGTGTGGTGGTGGCGAGTGTGTGGTGGCGAGTGTGTGGTGGCGAGTGTGTGGTGGCGAGTGTGTGGTGGCGAGTGTGTGGTGGCGAGTGTGTGGTGGCGAGTGTGTGGTGGCGAGTGTGTGGTGGCGAGTGTGTGGTGGCGAGTGTGTGGTGGCGAGTGTGTGGTGGCGAGTGTGTGGTGGTGAGTGTGTGGTGGTGAGTGTGTGTGTAGTCTTGTGTGTGTAGTCTTGTGTGTGTAGTCTTGTGTGTGTAGTCTTGTGTGTGTGTGTGGTCTTGTGTGTGTGTGTAGTCTTGTGTGTGTGTGTGGTCTTGTGTGTGTGTGTGTGTGTGGTCTTGTGTGTGTGTGTGGTCTTGTGTGTGTGTGTGGTCTTGTGTGTGTGTGTGGTCTTGTGTGTGTGTGGTCTTGTGTGTGTGTGTGGTCTTGTGTGTGTGGTCTTATGTGTGTGGTGGACTTAGTTCGGGTTTTCGTACCCTGCACACTCACACACTGCTCATATTACACACACACACACACACACACACACTGCTCATCCTACACACTCACACTGCTCACCCTGCACACTCGCACAATGTTCACCCTGCACACTCGCACAATGTTCACCCTGCACACTCGCACAATGTTCACCCTGCACACTCGCACAATGTTCACCCTGCACACTCGCACAATGTTCACTCTGCACGCTCGCACAATGTTCACCCTGCACGCTCGCACAATGTTCACCCTGCACGCTCACACAATGTTTACCCTGCACACTCGCACAATGTTCACCCTGCACGCTGACACACTGTGTTCACCCTGCACAGTCACACAATGTTCACCCTGCACAGTCACACAATGTTCACCCTTCACGCTCACACAATGTTCACCCTGCATGCTCACACAATGTTCACAATGCAGTCACACAATGTTCACCCTGCACACTCGCACAATGTTCACCCTGCACACTCGCACAATGTTCACCCTGCACACTCGCACAATGTTCACCCTGCACACTCGCACAATGTTCACCCTGCACACTCGCACAATGTTCACCCTGCACACTCGCACAATGTTCGCCCTGCACACTCGCACAATGTTCGCCCTGCACACTCGCACAATGTTCGCCCTGCACACTCGCACAATGTTCACCCTGCACACTCGCACAATGTTCACCCTGCACACTCGCACAATGTTCACCCTGCACACTCGCACAATGTTCGCCCTGCACACTCGCACAATGTTCACCCTGCACGCTCGCACAATGTTCACCCCGCACGCTCGCACAATGTTCACCCCGCACGCTCACACAATGTTCACCCCGCACACTCACACAATGTTCACCCCGCACACTCACACAATGTTCACCCTGCACACTCACACAATGTTCACCCTGCACACTCACACACTGTTATCCCTGCATACTCGCACTCTGCTGTCATAACCAAAGACCAAAACCCGCAAGTGTGGCCATAGCGAGAACGAGCTGCAAATGCATCCTCAATCGCTACATTATGCAAATCGGTCTAACATTTGACAGCCATTGTAGTGTGAGTACGGCTTATGGAGAAGCTGTGCTTGCTGCTGGGCTGTACTTGCATACATTGAACTCCGCCTTCTACACGGTCTCCTCTGAAATTTAGACTTCAGTGTGCCATGACGCATCTGCATATTATCTCGCTTCGGTCCTACTGAGCTGCAGCCGGGCCTGCTATTGCTTCCGCCCATCATTACTCCGCTAACGATCGGGAGTTAATGTGGCAGGTGGAGCCGGTGCGCTCGAGGCTTGACGGCATTCAGCGTGGGCCACTGACCGTTCCGTGGCGCGAGCGCAGTTTCCGGAGTCTCTGGACAGCGCACAGCCGCAGAACGAACGGCGCGCGGCACAAACCAAGTACCAGGTCATGTCGGGCCAAATTGCGCGTGGCAACAACGAATGTTCGAGAGTGAGGAACACCGGTCACCGAGAGCCCGGCTGGAGAACTAGGGGCCGGTTCTCACAACAATAAAATAAGCTACATACCCAGCAAAAGAACACTCACATCAAAGCCACACACGTCGAGGGAGACAAGCGTGGGAGACAATTTAGAAAATCGATAACAGACTGGAAACGAGTAGAAACAGGGAGGATTGCCTTTTTAGCTAGGACTGGAAGTGCAGCAAGGTTAAGAGATGCACGAGGTCGGTGGTTGTACAGATGGCACTGGGAACGGAATCGCATCTGTGCTCTTCAGCGAATTTAAGGGGCACCCATGTCGCCCATGATCAGCTAAGACTGATACAGCAGTGCAAACCTGCCTGCCCAGTTTACATTTCTTATGCATCTCTAAAGAAATGGAGGTCACTCAGACATTATGGAACCTGGACGTATCAAACATGCTCAAGCAGCAGGAAAGAGGTTAGATTGTGTTCTTCTGTATCAATGTTAATTCCGCCAACAAGGGAGACAAAGTACCATTTGTAATGGAGATTTTGTTGACGCATTAAATAAATGGCACATTTTACATTGTGACAAATTCAAGAGCCGTCTGAGAACAATCATCGCTGGGGCCCATACAGCAGAATCTAGGTTAGTGCACATGGAAACCTAGAAACATGAGATGTGATGGCAGGTGACGAAATACTGAATATCCAGCATTATCCAAGAGATGCAATGCAGCTGAGATACCACCAACTGACACCCACAGCCCACACAGATTCCAGTGAGCACTAGCAGAAAAGTCAGGTAGGAAAAATACATTAAAAACAAGCACGGAGTCGAAACCTGTGGTGCGCGCGCACCACAGAGGAGCCGACGCGGGAATTGAAACCAGTGGTGCGCGCGCACCAGAGGAGCGGGGGCAAGGGAGCGCGAAGACAAGCCGAGACGAGGTAGGGGATGTGTGTGTGTACGCCGGGGGTTCTGTGTGTGTGTGTGTGTGTGTGTGCGCATGGCGGCGGGGGGGATGTTCTCTATGTGTGTGTGTGTGTGTGCGTGTGTGTATGCACGGCGGTGGCAGGGGGGTCTCTATGTGTGTGCGTGCGTGTGTGTATGCGCGGGGGTGAGGGGGGGGTTCTGAATGTGTGCGAGTGTGTGTGTATGCGCGGCGGGGGGTCTGTATGTGTGTGTGTGAGTCTGCTTCCAAGGAGCCATGGGAGACAAGAAGCGCGCGTGACCTGATCCGTTTACGCGCGCGTGCACATCACTTGTCTCCTGTCTCCCTTGACTCCTTGAAAGCAGAAACAATTGCAAAAGAGTCTCGGAGCGACGATCGCTTCGCAGTCCGAGACCTGAAAAGGACTAGATCTGAAGTTGGGTAAGTTAACAATATATGAACCAAGAAACAATCCTTAAACTGCAGTCCGCCTCTTTGACCCTCGCACCCATCCCCCCGCATTCGTCATAGCCACAGCAGAGGTCGTTCCTCCTCCTACCTGGCTGCCAAGGCCTGGAACGACCTGCCCCTCCACCTATGAACACAACCCTCCCTGGCGTATTTAAGGAGGAGACTCAAGACCTGGCTTTTAGACTGACACCAGCGAAACCTCATGGCCCAGATACCCTCAGAGGTGTAGAGGAGCGCTTTATGAATAATTGATTGACTGATTGATTAGATGTCTCTGCAGACCCAGTGCTAGAAAAGCAAACCTCCCTGTCACATCACTTAGTCCAGCTGAGTTTCATACATTTTTCCCACGTTAAACCTAACTACAGTTCTTCTTTAAAATCACTCACCAATATCTGCATTTGAAATGTGAATTTATTAAACTGCGTCAGCCTGTTAAGAAAGTGATTTTTTAATATAACCTTTCCATGTAAACAACAGCATGGAGGTAAAATTATAAACTTTGGCAAGTCTGAATGGCATTGTGGAAAAACAATGTCATTGCAGAATGGACCGATGCCAAGAAAAACAAGTAGGAAAACATTACGTAACTGCACCTACCAGCAGAAACAAGAACTAGGAATCAGGCCAGAATACAGCTCAGCTGTGGCAGATTTTTTCACATTAGCAATTCATGAACACTGTATAGTAATGCAATAACAGGGAAATTTAAGACTGAGCAGAAAATCTAATTTTTACTAAAAAATATAACTGATACAATGAACAAGCAATTAAACTTAACAGAAGGACAATAGTACCTGTAATCCCTCTTCTTAGCCACCAGAACCGTGTTAGCCTTAAAGAGATGTATGTAACTGGCAGGAATTACCTAGTGGCAAATTACTGATGGGAGCGGGGCACGCTGATCTACATAAGCATTAAAGACAGTTGACCTGTGCCCTATTTAGTGCAAACTGAAAACCCAAATAGCATCGTAAGAACATAGTGTCTCAACCCTTTACTTTCTGATACAATATGTTCCTCGCAACAACTAACTTCACAGTGCCCCTACCTTTCCAGTTTTTTCAAGACAACAATACCGGATTCTCACACTGCAGCAGTCTCCTGAATATCTGATGACTTTTCACACCTCGTCCACCTAAATTACTTAAGTATGTATTAAGTAACCTCAGGAGTAAAGGTGAATGGGAAGAGATAACAGCAGTCAGATGCTAGTATGAACTAAATGGTTAATGTAAGTTGAGTTTGATGTAAACGTATGTGTTTATATAAATAAGTTACCTTCATGACAACCCTTTTCCTTAATTGAATACATACAGGAGGATATTATGAAACTTTGACGTGCAAATAATACACTTGATCCAACAATTAGTACAAATCTCTACTAGTTCTGAGAGTATTTCTTTGCAAGAATAATGTTCTATAACCTTGTTCTATGAAAAGTAGATGCACTCAATATAAGTTCATACTGAAGTCTCGGACTGGAAAATGTCCATCTTACGGCAAAAAGAAATTAATCGTTTTGTTAATATTGAAAAAGTCAATGTCATTTTGAATAACTATACATTCATATATAAAAACGAAATCGCATCCTTATTGGCAAATTCACCCGTTGTGAACTCCATGTCAACCCGGACTCAGAAATACATAATCATGCAGGCTCTGAGACCCAGGCCTAAGGTCCATGATTGACAGATCACAGGTGGGGTAGCACGTAGCCGCAGACAAACGTGCAATCGATACTAAAGAGTCCCTAAAAACAAAAAGGCTAAGGTATCTTACCCTCTAAAACTACCAAGCTTATCACGAAGACAGACAGACAGACAGACAGACAGACACACACACAAAAAAAATCAAATGCACAGGTCAAAAGAAAGATAAGAGAGAGACATTATTAGGACTATGAGTCATATTCAAGAAAGCCAAGATCAACAGTCAAGTCATAACAGGGGGTGGTGATGGACAGAGTATCTGAATTAAGCAGAACACTCCTACCCAGTCAAAAGATCAGGGCTTGATCCATCACCGTTTTTTAGCTCACTCAACAGTCATGCATAACAGCTAGCAAGTAAGGAGTCAGCACCTCCCCCAGCCTATGCAGTATGGAGGTGCTCTTGTTCCCTCTCCCCGCATTAGGGTACTCCAATCCACCAGCTGAAGAAGCCGGCAGGCCCCCTACCAAACAACGAATGATTAGGCCCAGACATGAGAGATAAACAGGCCAGCAGGCCCAGGCAGTCCCAGTGCAACCCCAGTCCGATGCGAGGGCTCCCAGAAGTTGAACCCCCCATCTGACACATAGAACCCCAGAAGCATGGAGAACACACACTCCCACTGGTTTAGGCAAACACACACACGTGACAGATATGTGGCGGTTGATATAGTAAAACACCTAGTGGGGACAAGTATAGGAGCCCTAGTCCCCCTGGAACCGAAGACGAAGGTGGGCACTGCAGCACCCAAGCGCATGGCGGTAATAGGTTGACCCCGAGGGAGATAGTAGCGAGAGAGGAAGGGAAGATTTTGCACGCCCATTCTGCGACATGGTAGCAGACTGGTCTGAGGAGAGAAACCAATTTGACCGGTTGTGGCCTAGGGGAGGGTCATTAGAGACAGAGCATATTGCTATAGAAGAGGATTGCATCAGATATGGAAAGGGAAATCCTACCTGGAACTTCCCCTACATGTAGCAATGCCTCATAGGGTGGGAGAAAAGGCAAGCTGAAGAAAGAGTATAGAAAAAAGTTGGGTCAGGATTAGGACAATACTACCAAAACCCAAACTGAGCTGGGAGCAGTTGGCCCTGGTTAGAACCGCTGTAGCTGCAATGGCACAGATATGGGTATCGCCGCAGAGGTTCAGAGGAGATAGATGATGTAGGAGTAGGATCCAAGCAAGTAGTATGGAGAATACCCAAAAGCAAGACCTGGTCACAAATCCCTCCTTCACTCCCATAAGTAAGTAAGCCACGTGGTCTACCAGAGGCATTCCTGCATCCGGTAGATGACACTCCCACCCCCAAGTGTCCCGTGCTGTCAGTGACTCGTCAGTCTGAGGAGGAAACCACTGTAACAGTGCTAGTAAATAATATGCCCTACATCTTCCTGATTGACATTGGGGCAACCAAGTCATGACGAATGAAAGAGATCGTTCCCCAATCCTAAGACTCTATGGATAAGCAGGGCTTTTCAAGTACGGTTATGAGGTTCCCCTTCACAAAACCCCCGGAGTTGGACATGGGCGCAAGCCGTAAAAAGGTACAGTTGTTATATCACCCCTCATCCCCGACCAATCTCCTAGGAAGAGACTTAAAGGCCAAACTTAACATAACCATTCATTTCTCAAAAGATGGTACAATGACCTGCTTGACCTCTGGAGTTTCCCCATTAAGACTCGTGTCCTTAAACCGCCCTCATTGCACGGAGGGGCCGATAATGGCATTCCCCACCAACCCGACAGCTTTTACCAAAGCGGTCCTCACAATTATTGCTTACACACCAGAACTGTTAGGCTAAAAGTTACACTTTCCCAACGATTTTGTGTTTCGCTGGGATGGATATCATGACTTGGAACCCCAAGAAGAAGTGCTGTTCTGTTTGGAGGCCATCGGATTACGGCCTGATTATGCGGTCTTGCCAGCCACCGACCAAGCGAATGTGTTGTGGGCATGTATCATCTTTGTTACACCTGGCCTCTGTGTACGAGATGTAATGGATGATCAGCTGTTCGGCGAATGCCCGAGCCACAGAGGTTGTGTTTGATGACTCCATCAAGGTCAGGGTAGAGCTGCAAAATGGGACCTCGCTGCTCTTGGCAGAACTGACAACATGGCAGGAACAAGATATGCGGCAGTGCCGCCAAAACTATGGGCAGGGGGATTTTATAACGTGGGCCTCATCAATACCGCTAAACCAGTCAGGATAATGCTGCATGAAGGGACCATCTTACTCAGGGTAGGCCAGTACCCGCCCTCCAAAGAAACTGATGAGGGCTAAGCGCCCACAATCCAACCACTAATCTATTATGGGATTCTCCACACAGGAGTATCCCCCTGCAATATGCTGATCTTCCTGTTCACAAAGAGTAAGGGGGTGAACCTGGACCTGGAGCCTGATACTAGACCCAAGACCCCTCAATGACAAAGTGGTCCGAGAATTCCCTGCAGTGCCAGACCCCTCCTTCATCCTAACTAATATACCCACGGACACCAGCCACTTTTCAGTGATCGACATCAAGAACGCTTTCTTTAGCATCCTGCTGCACCCCGACAATCCGTTCACATATCGAGGTAATCATCTGCTATTCCTGCGACTACCAAAAGGATATTGTGAGTTCCCCAGTATATTCAATCAAATACAGAGGAAGTATCTCGCTAACTTCCAGTCAAGCAGCACCCCGATAGAGTACGGTGACAATATTTTGATCTGCAGCCCTTCTGAAAACCTATGTCGTCAGGACACGATTGCCCTCCTCACTGCACTTGTCAGGAGGGGCTACAAAGTAGAGAAGGGGAAGATGCAGTATGTGCAGCAGGAGGGTAACTATTTGGGCCAACTGATTCCATTGGCCGGTGATGAGTCACACCTTAACACGCAGACTCCATCAGAGCTATGCCACCACCACAATATCGAAAAAGGGTATTCAACTAACTACAACACGCTCATTGCCCCCCTACTTGAGGCCATAAAAAAAGGTGAAAGCCGGCAACGAGAGACTAGGACGACCGGGATGCACAGTAACTTCTGAAAACTCAAAACAGAGAGAACGAGCTCCCCTGTGTTAAGAAAACACGATTATAAGAAGGAAAGAGAGTAACTTACGGAGAGTTTGGGGAGACACACATACTTGCCTGATCACAGGCATCAGAGACAAAACCCCCACAGGACAAGCCTTACACAGAAACAGCAGGACTGCATCTGAGGAAGTTGCAGGAGACAGCATTGCCAGACGAGAAAAAGCAATGAGAAGCCAGGAGCTGCACGTTGGCAACACACAACCTCATACCAACACACACCCACGGGAACGCCAGTCATGCCTCAAAGCCTAGTCAACATAGAATTGCCTTAATTACACCTGTTAGGCACACAGGGCAATAGAAAACATTAAAACTGAACTTCAGAACGACTGGTTTATCCCCAACCTTACAGAAAATGGGACAATGTATTTAAACAAATGCAACATTTGCCAGTTAAATTTTTGCCCAAAGCTACACTTAAGGTCGTATTATCAGCAATCCCAGGACCAACAGCCCCTTTCACTGGGAGACAAATTACAGGTATTTCTCTCAGAACTAACTAAAACCGCTACGCTCCTATTCAAACAGGTCAACAATCAGACCACCAAGTGCACCACCGCCAAACTACCATAACCCAAACTGAACAAGAAGCCCACGTCCATAATTTTGTAAGAAAGTGGAAAGAAGCCAAGTTTGAGGGACCCTACCGGGTAATTTTCACAACACAAACGGCTGTCAAGGTGGAGGGGAAGAATGCATGGTTCCATCTTTCTGATATGTGGCTGAAACCTTCTACAACTAACCTCCCATGAACTGCACAGTGAACTTTTTTGACTGAACTATTATACAAGAAACTTCTATGTGCCATCAGTCTAGTTTGGGTGCTGTCACACCTATCCACTGCTAAAGAAGTGCCTGGCCAAATGAAGTCTATTCAAAATCTATCACAACGCTTGCGTAGGAATCTGTCCCATGTCACTTATAATTACACCAACTCAAACACTAACATTCCACATGCACTACACATCACCCTTTCACACAATACGTGGTATCAACACATGACCGCCTTAGGCTCCAAGACATCAGCCAAGTTCCGTTAAGTCTGTTCACTGATATTGCAGGCAGTAGGCACATACCAACTTTATTTGTACCAAGAGGTAGACCCTGAAAAAGCAAAATGCCTTCTTCTTGTATACCTATTCAGAATCAGGGCATCCAGCCTAGCAAGGTAAAACCCCACAGAGTAGTAGTAAATGTGACCCGTTACGTGTCCAAGCCAACAGCTCTATATCTTTTCACCAAGCCGAGCGATATCCAAACCGAGCTAGACAGGATTCGCAGGAAGGGCACCATAGGGGAGGATACTGTTTGACCCCGAGATTTCCCAGAGAAGAGATTCTTGGAGGGAGCAAAACCCCCAACTCAATGCACAAACACATACGTCCCTGCCTCCATTTGTTGTCCAAGGGTGGCCCTTAGAGTATCTGAGGCAGTCTTCTTTAACAACAAGTGGAGCCGTAACATGGAGTTCCTGTGTAGGGCTATCCAGATAGATGATACAAAGGGAAATGTGTCTCGTAGGAGAGGGCTGAACGAAAGCATAGACTCGCTAGGTCAAGAAAACTGGGATACCGAGGTAGGTGGATAAACTTGGCTAGAAGGGAAGGGTCAAACCCTAATTGTACAGACCAGTTCAATGTATTCCTTATGTTTCAGAGGTAAAGGAACGCTTCCACTGGGCACGAATAAAAACTGTGGCATGGTCCTGCACATTCTGGATATGTAATGGGGCACCCCGACGTTGATGGATATGTACTGGCAGTGCAGCAAGTTTGCATACACTCAGCTTGTCCTTGAATGGTGCAGATTCTGCGGTCGCATCACCAAACACACCCCGACCCTTGTCATTCCTGGAGACGGATTATCTGACTTGCACCAGCACCCACTAAGGAAAAAGACAACCTTGTTGCATCACACTCATGGAAAAATAACTGCAGATTATTTTTCAATGGGCTCAGTACAAGGACATCCCCTTCTTCACCATGCTGATGAGAGCTAATGCCCATTGGCTCCAAATAACCAGGTGAAAAATGCTTACTATGATGAACAGCAAAAGCTCTGTTTTAATTTAATCAAGGAAGAACCGAGATGAAACCGCCTCATGGTGATTCAGCATCGGTATGTGTTGGACCTTAAAGACTGCGATGGAGGGAGAGGTAACTGCCAAGACTGGTGCGTCCTGAGGCTTCACGGTTATCCCAGGGAATGACCAGGATAATGGGACACTGACTCTTACCATCCAAGCACTGCACAATTTACAAAGAGACATGTGTGAGGAAGGAGGAGTCTCTGAGCAGGAGTGGTCCCCAAACTGGGACTCCTGGCTGCCCCAAGTGGCTTTCCAAATTGTGAAAGTTGTCGTTCCCGCTTTTCACCATGTTCTTGTATGTGTGTGGTTCAGTGCAATAGGGGATTTCCTGCTGTAACAACGCAGTCCTAAAATTAGGTTAAATGCAAGTAACAAGGAAAGTAGTAATTGTCAAAACTGAAGAACAACAGCCTCCCAATAAACTAACTGTCCTGAAGCATGGGTTAGATAGTATAGATGAAAATTCAACTAAAGTGGGGAATGTTAATATCGAAATAGTTGATGTCAATATGAATAATGATAAATTCATGTATAAAAATCAAATTGTATCTTTATTGACCAATTTACCTGTAGTGAACTCCATGTTAACCCGGACTCAGAAATACGTAGGCATACAGGATCTAAGACTAAGCCTGAAGTCACAGATTGACTTACCGCAGGCGGGATGGCACATAGCCGGCAGACAAACGCTGGACCAGGAAATCCCAGATCAATACCACTGATAGGCGCAGCAACACCACAATGGTCCAAGGAGACTAGCCCCCCATGCGTTCCCAAAACACCATAAAGTCAGATGCCACATGAAGTTAGGAACACATAGCCAATCAGGACACAGAACTCACAGTACACATAACGAGCGACCCATGCCGGAAATCTGCACAGGCTATTCACTGGCCACATGGTCTCCACACAAGGTCACCTGGATTCCTGATCCATTACATTCATTTATGACTCCAAAGACAGAGGCTCACATTCCTTACCAAAAAAGGTTCTCTGAACTATGTTATTGCATTCAATGTACTGTATAACAACTCATGTTAGGCCGATTGTAAATTGGGACAGTCCTCAGACCCTATGCCTGTGGCTAATCTCCCGGCCTCACTGTTTCATTAACCCCTTCGCTGCGGGGGTAATTCCCCCGCTGTGCTGGGGGGTAGGGGGGTGCGCACAGCCACCCGCATGCTCATGACGAGCTCAGCTCGTCATGAGGCACGGCACTCCTGTGCTCATGACGAGCTGAGCTTGTCACAGGTGCACCGGCTCCCGTGGAACGCTCAGCACTGCAGGGGAATTCTCCCTGCACCTGAGCGTTCCACGGGCCATGACGAGCTAAGCTCGTCATGAGCACCGGAGCGCAGTGGCTCATGACGAGCTCAGCTCGTCATGAGCATGGGAGGGGTTAAACAAACTGTTCTCGTATTGCCAAAAGCCAAATGCCTCTTGTTTTTTCAAGGCATTTCATGTTCAAGCAACACTTTATGTAAGCTTTCACAAGCCAAAAGAGTCTTACACTTTTTATAATTTAATTTAGCATAAATAAAGGACATGTAACAAGCTTTTTCTTCACAAACTATATGTTGCCTGTAAAGAACTAGAATTCAACATCTAATGTTGCAGCTGATCTAAAAAACTAAGCTACAAACAGGAAAGAATCCTTGGTTGAAAACGCCAACTCTAGACTCCGTTAGCAAAACCAATTGTGAGTAGTCTACTGGAATTTTCGGTTTACTAAAATACGTCACTACTTGGTGTTGATGCCATTGTTGATAATCTAATTAGATAAACTGCCTTTTCAGGATCAGAGGCAGTGTTGTCCCGAAGAACATATGAGGAAAGGTGCCCATTAGTAGAAGGGATTGTCAGGAAATCAAACAACATGATCAAATAAATAGGCCTTCTTAAAACAAATATAAGTTTAGAAACCATGAAAGTTATCAAAAGTTTAAAATTCGTTATAAAAAGCAAAAACAGTGAAAATGCATTATAAATCTTGAATAAGGAATAAGCATTACACACCGTCAAATGCAGAAAGAGGATTGACATAGAATAAAGCCTCGGAAAGAAAATCCAAATAATTTAAAGTCCTAAGCACGAGAAATTCCCCTAAGACCCCTTTAAAAAAAAATTACTCCTAACAACACTTTACCACTACCCACCCCTAAGCCCTAAAAATACCCTTACCACTCCTATCCCCTAAATGTACCCTTACCACCCTTTACCATTACCCACCCTTAAACCCTAACATTACCTTTAACACTTCATCAGTACCCACCCCTGAATGCTAAAAGTGCCCTTACCAACATTTACCATTGCAGTAGTGTTTTTAAAGTGTGAAAATGTGTGATGTTGGGTGAAAAATATTTCTGAAATCCGAAAGTTTTAATGATGCATAGAGTCGTAATTGACAAATTAATGATGTTGCACTTGAAACGAGTTTACTGAGTTGCTTTGAAATAAATGTAAGTAATACTGTGTAGTAATTATGCCACATTTTCATAGGAGATGCCAATTATTTCTTATGGATGTAGTTTTAGGAGTACTGTTCTCTCGCTCCTGCTAATTCCCGCTCCCAGTCAGTGTTCTGCAGCAAACAATCTCTTTTCTTCTTCCCATGGAGCACTTAGTGAGTGACATCACAAGAATAAACAAGCATTTGCAATGCAATAGGCCTCGCAGCATTAAAGTTTGAGTTATTGGCATTGTATATGACAATGTGTTGCATTAAGTTTTTAGTAAAGTCTGTATTGGTGTATAAAGATGATTTGCAAGATGATAGCTGTTGCAAAATATTAAGCAATGTTGGCAATAATATTATATTATAATAATATTGTAAGTTACTGTTGTACTTATAAGCATTTTGGTAGCGCATAGTGATGCTGTGGGGTCCTTGAGTAATGCTGTGGTGGTGCCGAGTGATGCTGTGGTGATAGGATAGAGAGGGAGGTCGAAAGATAGATAGAGGGAGGGCGAGAGGGAGATAGAGGGAGGGCGAGAGAGAGATAGAGGGAGGGCGAGAGAGAGATAGAGGGAGGGCGAGAGAGAGATAGAGGGAGGGCGAGAGAGAGATAGAGGGAGGGCGAGAGAGAGATAGAGGGAGGGCGAGAGAGAGATAGAGGGAGGGCGAGAGAGAGATAGAGGGAGGGCGAGAGAGAGATAGAGGGAGGGCGAGAGAGAGATAGAGTGAGGGCGAGAGAGAGATGGAGTGTGGGGCGAGGGATGGAGTGTGGGGCGAGGGATGGAGTGTGGGGCGAGGGATGGAGTGTGGGGCGAGGGATGGAGTGTGGGGCGAGGGATGGAGTGTGGGGCGAGGGATGGAGTGTGGGGCGAGGGATGGAGTGTGGGGCGAGGGATGGAGTGTGGGGCGAGGGATGGAGTGTGGGGCGAGGGATGGAGTGTGGGGCGAGGGATGGAGTGTGGGGCGAGGGATGGAGTGTGGGGCGAGGGATGGAGTGTGGGGCGAGGGATGGAGTGTGGGGCGACGGATGGAGTGTGGGGCGACGGATGGAGTGTGGGGCGACGGATGGAGTGTGGGGCGACGGATGGAGTGTGGGGCGACGGATGGAGTGTGGGGCGACGGATGGAGTGTGGGGCGACGGATGGAGTGTGGGGCGAGACTGTCTGTGAGATCATGGGGAGAGCTGTGATGTCATACACATGGCTCAGTGAGCAAAGAGTCGGCGGTGACGCCTAGTATCTTCAAAAGATCCCAGCTGGAAACATGCGAGGCGGACTCAGACTTCCATCCTCCCCAGGTCGGTAAATTGACTGCGGTAATTGGGCGCTTCCTGACTGGCTCTCCATACTTTTTGTATTTGCCCTCATGTTTCCCATTTCTAAAAGCGCGCAGAAATGTAAATAATAAATCCGCTGTTTCCTAACTGAGATTGACTAACATTATGGGGGTTGTGCGCCGGTCGATAAAAAGCTGTTTTCTTTGGAATGGGTGTTGGCAGCGTGGTCCTTGTTAAGCAGCTCACGCCAGGAGAGCTAAAGCTGTTTTTGCAATGGGGGTTGTGCGCCTCTCGATACAAATGGGGGCTAAAGCACTTTTAGGCTGCCACACAGGAACTGTTTCAAGCGTTGTAGCTGCGCGAGGGTTAAAGTAAATGTAAAATGCGCTGCTTGGTAACTACTATAATAAGACCATTAACTAAAGTATACAAGCATTTGCAATGCAATAGGTCTCGCATTTACGCGAGTAAAAGCTATTGGCATTGCAAATAGCAATGCATTTTATATTTGTATTTGTTTTAAAAACAAATTAAAGGCATTGTCATTTACAATGCCAATAGCTTTAACTCGTGTAACTGCAAGACCTATTGCATTGCAAATGCTTGTTGTTATATCTTGTGGGCTTAGCCTTAACATTGCCTTTCTTTAGCACAAGCGGTGAGGGGTCAATTCTGAGTTCAATGCCCCCTTGTCTTGGGCAGAGTAGCTTATGTTAGCATTGGTGATATTCGGAGTATCATTGGTATTATGGCTGGAAAGGTCAGCAATTGTCATTGGGGGGGCTATAACACGCTTCTGCAGAGGTGCGAGACTATCTGCACCCCCAAATCCATCCATACCGGTACCAATGCCACACCCCACCTGACCACTTCCAATGTCCGGCTGTTGATCGAGTGGTTCCCCCATGGCAGAGTTAAATTGCTGTTTCAAGCCCCCTTGGCAGTTGTCCGGTGAGGCTTGATATGGCTGAGAATTTACTGTCTGCATATCCACCGCTACCTGAGATTGTTCCTTCAACTCCCCCATTTGGTCTACTAGCCCCATCAACCACACTCATCAGTGGCGAATTTACCGCATCATCGGACAGACCCTTCCAGGAGGGGTCAGAGTTCTTGCCCCCTTCCCCAGTGCTCGGGTTTGTAAGGCTCCCAAGTTCAAAGCCTTTTCAAGACTTTAAGCCAATGTCAAAGCTGGCAACAACACTGGTATCTCCGCCGGGGGATTAATAACTGCCTCCATAAGTGCATCCACCATCTCACCCTCCGCTGGCAAATTAACAAAAACGCCAGGGCTAATCACTTCACCGACTTTGCCTGATTGCAATACCTTCATAGTAGGACGTCCAATTCTGGAAGTAATCGGTCGAACTGCGTTACTAGTAGAAAAGTATGTTTCAGCACCTGTAACAGCAAGCGCTGCCGGGTCGGTTGTCACTGTAGTAGAGCGTGAGCCAGCTCGACCTCCCTTCTGAGCCATTACTTTTGGCGGCGCCATTCCACCAAATGAAGCGTGGACAGGTGTATGTGTCGGGGAGCTCAGCGAGTCGATCAAACCCCGCAGGGTAAGATTACAAACCTGCAGTGGCGTCCCTGCAATCAGGCCCAGCATCAGGTGAGTCTGGGTCAGCGTGTTTCACTTTCTTTAAAAAGGCTTTAATTGTTTGATATTTATCAGATAGTCCCATAATCTCCAGCAATGCGCAATGCTCATATCTGCAAACAAACAAGACGTGCGCGCGCAGACAAAAACAAAACCTATCGTGGGGCGGGACTTCCGTCTTGTGAAGCCCGCGCCCACGGAGTGCCTGGCCAGAGGAGCAGCGGGGACGCGGGGCTCACATGCCCGAGGGAGAGCCCCGCGGTGGCGGCTGAAGTCCGGAGTGGTGGTAAGTGGGCCTTAGTTGTAGGAGGTAGGAGGGGGGAGGGGGTCTTGGTGCACTTGTGTGTGTGTGTGTGTGCGCGCGTGTGTGTGTGTGCGTGTATGTGTGCGACGGCGGGGGGGGGCTCGGTGCACTCGTGTGTGTGCGCGCGCGTGTGTGTTTGTGCGCGACTGGGGGGTGTCTCTGTATGTATGTGTGCGTGCGTGCATGGGCGCTCGTGTGTGTGTCTCTGTGTGTGCGCATGCGTGTGTGTTGGAGCTTCCCAGGAGACAGGAGATGGCCACAGCGTGCACGTTCGCGCGCGCGTGGCCCGCTCCGATCGCCATGCGCTTGGCCAGGTCCTGTCTCCTGGAAAGCTGCGTCGCTAACAATAGGTCTCTGGCGAGACTGCGCTTTCGCGCGGTTAACGCCACGAGACCTAAAAATGAACTATTGTGCTAGGAAGTATGGATTGTGAATGAAGTTTCCATTGTGTGCCTAAAGTATCATATTCAAGGTCTTCTGCTGGAAGATCTGTTAAAGGCTTGTTAATTCTAGGAATCATTGTATGAGAAAAGTTTCATTTTGTGATGATCGTCTCCGGAGTGGAGTTGCTGAGATAGTAGGTGGAAGATTTCTTTTACCTTAAGGGATGGGTTAGTGGGAAAGATTTAAAATATTACGTTACGGTTTCTGATTTGCCAGTGCGGCCCAAACCATGATCATACCACGATGAATTTGCTGAATCTATTAACAGAAAATGTGATTTGGGTATTAAAACTCTTCAGCTTTAGTATTGTGGGGCTCATTTTCTACTTTTAAGCGAAGATTATTTTGTTCATTTTTGCTGCTGGGTTGACTTTTTCCTGAATCTCTGTATATTGCCTTAGATTTTCTTATGGGAAGGATGTCAGTACTCTTTATGAGTTTGACTCTCAGGGTTTTGCCTAAAGTTGTTTAGAGAGGGCTCTGTTTTATGATTCTGTATTAGGACCTTCATGGTATTTCCATGTATTTTTCTCGGTACAGCACTTACTAAATAAAAAATGATGTAACAAATTCATTTTTGCTTCATTTTGGAGCTAGAACTCAGTTATTAGTGCTTTTTCATTAATTTTGATTTACTCTGCTGAAACTTGTATTTTTCTTTGAGGAGTGCAGTCACTAGAGGCTTGATCTATTGGACATCTTGGAGCCAAATAAATTGGGTAAGAACTGCGGTGCTCAAAATATTGGGGTAATGATTTTTGGGGTGCCGCTCCTATACCACTACAAACCCCTAAACCCTAAAATTATCCATTACCACTACCCCATCCCCTAAACCATATTAGTGTCTATGACAAGGAATAAACTGACTGTTTAATTAAGTGGTTTTATAATTTTGGAGGGGGAAGGGGCTAGAATGGGTGCAAAAATGTATATAATCTTCGATCTTCTACACCAGGCCATTAATGTAAATGGCAGGACAAACTCATAGAATTTGGGTTGCTGCGGTGGGTGAGATTAAGCAATGAGAGAAGAACAGTAAAAAAGGATGGCAGACATCTGAATGGAGCACTTTATTATTCCACAAAAGATGTGAAGAATTAATCTCTCCATAAGAAAGGAAGATGATTGATAGTCTGGTTAGAGATCTTTAAACAAGTTTTTTTTTTTATTTAAATTGTTAGTCTTCCATTTTTCCAGGTTGATTCTACTTTTTGGATCTGTTTTAGGTCAGTTGAGAAGAGAACACACTTGAAGTTGTCACTCTGGTGCAATTTTCTTTTTTTTAGGTACAAACTTAATTGGGTTTTTACAGCACATATAATTTTATTTTATTCATTTATTTATTTATTTATTTATTTATTTAATGTATTCTTATAAAGCGTGGACTTTACCCGAGCACTGTACAATAGAACCAGTTACGCTACATGAGAGAACTGTTACAGGAATGGAACAGATAAAAATAGCATGCCATAGAATCAAAGCGACGTAAGCATAAGGCACACAATCTCAGGCACAGCAAGCACAGACTGTAGAAGCAAAAATATGAATATAAATGACAAATTTGACAATGAATAAAGAACTTCCTGGCGAAAAATAGCAGGCCATAGAATCAAAACAACTCAGGAAAACGGAACACAATCAAACGCAGCAAGCACAGGATGTACAAATAAAAATATAAATATATGTGACACATTTACAATGACTAAAGAACTTCCTGGCGAGGTCTGAGAAGGGGGGAATTAGTTCCGAAAGTGTCTCTGGAGTAAAAGAGATTTGAGGTCCGCTTTGAAGATCTGGATGGAGGTGATGGCACAGAGCGAAGGAGGAAGTGAGTTCCAGATTCTCACCGCATTGCCTGAGAACGATTGTGCCATCAATTTTTCCCTTTTGAAGGAGGGGGGCTCAAGAAGGAACTTTTCCGCATTCCGAGACGGTCTTGAGCCTCCAGACAATTTCAGTTTATTCAGCAGATAGCGAGGGATACCTGACAAGGGTAGAAACAGGTAGAAAGGTAGAGGGGAGAAGCAGCATTGAATCATGTGCCGGCGTGCCACTATCTTCTCTGTGAGGTCAGTCTTGAGCTGGTCCATTGACGCGCGGAGAACTAGCCTAATTTCTTGGCAAAGTTCGGCTTTGAAGTCTCAAAGTGAGGCTACTAAGTCTGTTCTGGTGAGGGCCATCGTCGGAGCTGGGTCACTTTTGTTGTTTTTATCTTGGAGGGTAAAATATCGAGAAACCTTGATCATAGCCTTATTTGGTGACATAAGGGCAGTGCTCTGTCTTCAGGCCAGTCGTGAGCTGCCCCCTTTTGTCGTGTCGCCTCGGCGTTGGGCAAACGTTCGGTAAGGATCAGGGGAGGAGAAGTGTGCATGCTCAAAGTACGGTGGCCATCTTGGGGAAAGGCAGCACTGGTGGAGGAGCAGCTGCAGCAAAGGAGAAGGCTTGGTGAATTCTGCCCCTTGCTAGGTGGGCAAGTCAGTGCATAGGAACCTCGCTCACCTCCTACTCCCCCACTGGCACCAAAGCATAATCAGGGCCGGTCCTGGGAGCTCACCGAGGTGCGGGTGCCATTTTGAAGTCAGGCACCGCTATTTCAGACCGGCCTCCCCCGAAGAGTATGCTCACCGTGGCTCAAATCCCAACAGAAGGCCCACTTCTCCCATTTACAACAAGCAGCATGTGTTCCCCAAATGTATTCACTGCTCCACAGGTCGCACCAATCGGCCTTCCTCTAGTGGGTTAAATTCCCCTGCGGCTCCGATGTATCCCGCCGGGCATGCCACCGCTCCCCTCAATGTAGATGCATGTGCTGTCTGCCGGCCCACAGTGCCAAGTGCGGTAATCTGCCAATGCCCCAGGGGGGCCACGCTCTGTATGCATCCAGTTAGGCGCGCGCCTCTCACCGCGACGCAGGCTGGTACAGGAGCCCATACAGACGGGGAGCAGGGAACTACGGAACACCGGCACTCTGCCCCTAATGGTACCTGAGCTTCAGTACCTTAGTGCGAGATGGTTCCGCTTCCCTACGTCTATGTTGCTGCGGGAGCCATTTTAGAGATCCACAACCCTGTGTTCAGTTTCAGTTTCATTTTGCTTGGCCTGTTCTAGCTCGCATTAGTCTTCCCTTATGTTGCCAAATGCAGTTGGGACCCAATTTGCCTATCCGTTAGCGCAACATATAACTGCTCCAGGCATTATGCATTGAGGGTGCCTATGCAACCCACCGTTGCTGTTGCTGCTGCCCCTCTCGCGCTCTCTTGCTCTTTTGCCACTTCGCTCTGTGTTTGTGCAGCGTACCTCAGAGGTGCCAACGGTTGTTGGCAGAGGTTGGCGGGTGGTATTAGCGGTGTTCTGGTGTTCCACCGAGACGTCCAGCTACACATACACCGCATTTGTGTTTGGTTCTCAATCTGCGACGCCGCCATTTTTTTGCCATCGCGGCTCCTTCACTGCTTCCGCGTCGTAGGCTCAATTTCTCCCTTCTGCAGGCACCGGAGATCCTCGTGAGGGTAACAGTCTCAGCCAGGGCACTTCCGACGTTCAATACTTTGATCGCTGCATCATTTGCTTAGGTTGCTCGTCAGGGATTTAGGGTTCTTTTCTCCAATCCAACGGAGCAATGCGGACATTGTGAGATTTCAGGGGGTGGTTCAGCGACCAGAAAGCAACCTCGTCCAGAAAGTTTAATTGGGGCAGTTCTACAAATCTAGTCAGACCACAAATCTGCCACGTACATATATCCTGGGTAACCTTGAATGCAATGTAATAGCGGACTTATACTCCGTACAGGATACATTATTCGTGCTGCAGAGTGCTTATATGCACAACGTTGCTAACCTTAAATGTGGGAAACTACAAACTCCCTCCCACTACTAGCAATTGCCTACTTTCAGTATCGGAACATGGGTGAGCTCAGTTACATTGTCAATACCCTCCTGTTGGAGTCAAACAAGAACAGTTATCTTAACACAGTATGGACTATAGAAGTATCCAGGGCGGTACTCCTTGTGTACAAGAAAGGGGGGAAAATGTATTTATATACATTCATCAACAGTTGCATAGCATCTAGGTATGACGCCAGATATCCGAGTCTTTCTAGTGGCCTCTTAGTATCTAAACTGATGCAAGGGCATCGCGATAAGTGTTCCGTTGTTCAGTAAGTATAGGGTCTTAAAGGATTCTAGCAGGGTGTCCAACTCCATTGCTATCAGTGTTTTCTGTAATTCCCTGTATTCTTCTCTACGGAGCACACCACTTTCTGCCTTCCCCCATTGTAAAACATTGTCTCGCCAAGTCGATATACCGGGAGATGTCGATTACCATCGTTTAGTTATTAAGCATTTCGCAAGAAGTGCCAAATCTGCCAATTTTTCCTGCACCTTGTAACTTTTGGGATGGGGATATAGCCCCAATAAGTAGCTTTCAGCTGTATTCCAACTAGTACCTCCCACCACCTCGTCCAGCGCTGTTGCTACCTGTTCCCAGCAGGATGAGAGGGTTGGGCAGGCCCTTAGTGTATGGAACAGGTCAGCATCCAGTTTGTGGCATCTGGGACATGCCGCTGATACCTCCAGAAACATAACATGTAGCCTGTGTGGTGTGAGGTGGCCCTGTGTAGCACCATTATTATATGAATTTGAATCAGGAATTTCGTGAGACTTTCTTCGGAAATGCTAAACTCGCATTCCATTCCTTGTCCTGTAGTTCCCTGCCCAGATTGCACCCCACCCCTCCTTTAACTGTGTCAGGGGTACAGCTAAGTACGAACGCAGTCATCGGTATAGCCATCATATTAAGTATCTCCTGTTTCCCATTAAGTATACGGAGTGTAAAGGTTTGTGTGTAGAAGGCTCTGTGTCGTCCGAAGCCCAGTGTAATTTTATGTAGTGTGTAATGTTTGCATGCACAAGAAACAGGGAGTCTGAAAGTCCCTGTGTGTATAGACAGTTATCGTGGTTTAGTAGTATACCATCACTAAACAAAGCCCCTATCGTTGTCACCCCTGCCTGTTCCCACATGAGCAGTTGTTGTCGCGTCAATGCACCCGCTGGAGTGGGGAGAACCAGAAGTGGTATATTAGAGGTCTAGGGAACAACTGGGCAGTGTACTTAAGGGCCAGTTTCCAGTATGTGAGGACGACTTTAATCAGTGATAGGGCCCCAGCTGGGGTCCTCTCCTGGGGCAATGTACCCTGGGCAAGCATGCGAGGCGCGTAGACAGTCTCATGTAGTTTGTGGCCCGCCAGCTGGTAGTCAACCCATTTTAACTGGCCCGCTAGTTAATATGACTTAAAGTCTGGCGCTCCCATTTCCCTGGTGTCCGACGGTAATTGTAGTTTTGCTAATCACACCAGTTTATGGCCGTTCCCCCAGATCAGCTCCGTTAGGTTGTGGAGGGCGGGACAGGGGCGGCACCTTACGGAGCGTCGAGCGGTTAGCGCTCTAGACCTCCGCTTCCTGGAGGGTATTTAGGCTGCGAGGAGGCCGGCGTGTTTGCGGTAGGAGTCGGTGGCAGCTACTCCCCGCTGGGCGCCGAGCCTTGCACAAATTGAAAGCATTTAGCTTCAGAGCCATTTTATTTAGTTTTGGGGAATTTAGTTCTGTGGCACTCGAGCTGTAGTTCGAATTTTAATACTCATTTTAAATTCATTGATGTGACTGTATGTGTTTTAGAATCACTCTGATAACTTGAGCACTTACTCGCACTCACCAGGGACTTTAAACAATCATCCGAGGGCTGTTCTCGCTCTGTTTGAACGCAACCGGCACTCCAGCCAATCGCGGTTGTGGAGGGCGGGACAGGGGCGGCACCTTACGGAGCGTCGAGCGGTTAGCGCTCTAGACCTCCGCTTCCTGGAGGGTATTTAGCCACTCGTCGGCCCCAGCGCGCAGGGATGGCGCCTCTGACTGCGCCAAAGACGAGCCTAAGACCAGCCCGTCTGTGCCCGTCCGGGCCAGGCCGGGTCACGGGGCAGGAAACGCTGATACAGGTATGATCTCTGCGGATCAGCTAAGAGCTTTTCGCCCTAGTAGCAACAGAAAATGTACCGTTTTAACACCTTCACTAACAGGTACACAGGCATGTCCTCACTGTGATTTTACTCTATCCAATGTTCAGCCCCACCCAGAGGTTACACGTAGTCGTAAGCTACCTATTCAATCCTCTGATCAAAACCCCTGCGTTTTCACATTCTATACCGTCAACTGTAGATCTTTACCCCAGCATAAATCAGATATTTTCCATCTATTAGCCGAGGAAAAACCATGTGCGGTGTTTTTAACGGAAACCTGGCTGCATGAAAGTGCAGGTCCGGATGTAGCCGCCGCCTTGCCTACGACCTATGCTATTGCTAGAGTAGATAGAGTGGGACATGTTGGAGGTGGCATTGCCGTGATTTTCAACAGGGAGTTTAAATGCGACCTTGAATTGGCTAATATTCCTGGATGCGAAGCAGCATTTTTTAAAATTTCACTTAACCCAAATTTTATGTTCTCTGGTTTTTTAATTTATCGCCCACCTGGAAATAGTAATGCTTGGGCTGCGAACTTGGCCAATTTCATTTCGCCTTATTTTCTCAACGCCCAAAACTTAACTATACTGGGTGATCTAAATCTCCACTTGGAGGACAAATCAAATAGTACAGCTATGAACCTCCTGGAGGATTTCACCGCTCTGAATAGGACACTGCGCAATGAGGGCCCTACTCACAAAGCAGAACATTTGTTGGACCCTATTATATCAAACATACAGGAGTTAAAATGGCTTAAAACTGACCCCATTTGCTGGTCTGACCACTTTCTAACTCTCTTCAGCATTACCCTCAGAGAACCTACGCAGCTATGTTCCACCCTGCCCCCGATCCTCATGAGAAATTGGAAAAGGCTGGATCTGACTGAGCTGCAGAATGCACTGAAGAAATCCCCCCCTGTCATGGGTTGCGATATGGATAAAAATGCGTTTGAAACCCATACATGGTTGGAGAGGGCAGTTGACAGTTGTCTACCTATTGCCAGGTGTGGAGGGAATGTACATCGCCCACCTGCTCCCTGGTACACTGAGGATCTTAAATTAGAAAAGACTAAATGTAAGGCACTTGAACGGAAATGGCGCAAACACTATGACCCTCTAAAAAAAGAGATCTACCGTAAGGCCAGAAACCTTTATCACTCGGCCTGTACGAGAGCCAAAGCCGGTTATGTAACGGAGACCATTAACACTGCTGCTAATAAAGCACGGACTCTCTTTAATACTGTTAAAGAACTAGCTGGAGCAAACTCTATGGCTGCTGCATGCCCCCTTACCACCCAAAAATGTCAAGACCTTGCCACCTATTTTGTGGAAAAGATTGAGACTATCATTGCCAATATCAATCCTCCTACGAGGGATGGCAGAGAGGATCCGCCTCCAGTTAGGTCAGTAGGGTGCCGGCTTGACTCCTGGCCACCCATTACTTTGGAAACTTTGAAATCCCTAGCTACCTCTATTAAGTCAGGCTCCCCATGTGACCCTCTCCCTATCAGCATTCTAAGCCAACTGGATGACTCTGCTCTGAATATAATTTCCGAGACATTAAATGCCTCTATTCATCTGGCAAAAGTTCCAGCGTCCTGGAAACACGCCATGGTCAGCCCTCTGCTGAAGAAGCCTTCTGCTGATCCTGAGGTGTTGGCCAACTACCGCCCCATCTCCCTGCTGCCTGCTTTCTCAAAAATTCTAGAGAAACATATTCACGGTGTACTTACCACATTTACGGAGAACAACAACTTGCTCCATTTCTCCCAGTCAGGTTTCAGGGCTGGCCATTCCACCGAATCCGCCCTCCTGGGAGTCACCGAGAAGATTAGGGGGCTCATGGACGATGGGCAAACGGTTGCACTTGTCCTACTCGACCTGAGTGCGGCCTTCGACACCATCTCACACGACAGACTGCTTACCAGACTGAGTGAGGATGGTGTCGGAGGGGCAGCGCTGGACTGGATTGAATCCTATTTGTGCAACCGGACGTTTCAGATCTCGTCTTCACAGGCCCAGTCAGACACCTTTTATTCGCCCCATGGCGTGCCTCAGGGCTCAATTTTGAGTCCGTTATTTTTTAATCTGTATCTCCGCCCTCTCGCCGATCTAGCGGAGCGAGTTGGTCTAGAACTAATGACCTATGCGGACGATTCGCAGATTATTTTTTCTCTTACTAATTCGGATCCTTCATCCCCTTCTGCGCTGAAACTAGGTCTTCATGAAGTCTTCAGCGGGATGTCTACGAACCAGCTGAAGCTCAATGGGGAGAAGACTGAGATCCTTCTCTTAGGTAAAAACAGAGACCTTTGGCAGGATACTCACTGGCCGCCATCCCTGGGCGCTTTCCCTATTCCAGCTACCCAGGTCAGAAACTTAGGGGTGCACATCGATGACACACTATCGATGAAACAACAGGTCAACAAAGTGGCTGGTACTTGCTTCACTATCCTCAAATGGTTGCGGAAGATTATCTGGATGTTGCCTGCTGATACCCAGAAGACCTTGGTCAATGCCCTCATTACATCTCGGCTTGACTACGGTAACACCCTCTACCTGGGTTCCAACTTAGCCGTGATCAGACAGCTTCAGCTTGTCCAGAACTCCGCAGCCAGGTTGCTGTGTAAAATCCCCAGGACAGCGAGGATTTCTAAGTACCTTAAGGACCTGCATTGGCTCAGGGTGGAGAACCGGGTTCGGTTCAAAGCCCTGAGCTATATGTTCAAAATAAAGGCAGGAACCGCACCAAAGTATTTGGAAAAATTAGTCAGGCCCTACTTTCCTGCACGTAATCTCCGCTCTCTAAATGCAGCAAACTTTGCGGTACCCAGATTTAAATTGGCCAGAGTGGGAGGGAGATCCTTTTCCTATCTGGGACCAGTCCTCTGGAACTCCCTTCCCCCAGCTATACGAAAGGAGGAAAACTTTGCCAGCTTTAAGAAAAGCGTTAAAACCTGGCTTTTCAATAAATAATTTGGTCTCTGGCCGTCCTGTTTTCTGTGCTGTTTGGTTCTTAGTCCTGGCGCCGGGAAACCCTTTGTGGGTATCTGCGCGCATTACAAATGCAAAAAATAAATAAATAAATAAATTCAGCGCTTTGAAGTATGGCATCAGGATGACTAGAGGTAGGTTGGTAAAATAGTATAATACTTGTGGGAGCATGACCATTTTTTAGGTCTCGCCCTGGAATTAGCATCCAAAAGATGCTTCCAGGGTTGGAGACGTATAGTCAGCTGTCTCGAGGGAAGGACGGACGAGAAGGTGCACGAGCGCAGTCCAGGCTGGATTGGTGTGCGCGAACGCGCACGTTCCGTCCTGCGCCGCCCTCCCATACTCCCAGCCTACCGCGCATGCATGCATGCACACAGACAGACACACACACACACACACACACACACACACACACACACACACACACACACACACACACACACGCGCGCGCGCACTCGCACTTACACTTACACTTACACTTACACTTACACAGACACGCAGGCACCCAGACAGGCAACCCCCTCCTCCTCCTCCCCCACAGTCACACACGCATACACACAGACTCCAAGACACACGCACACATACACAGGCCGCCGCCGCGCGCGCGCCCACACATGCCCCCCTCCCGCCCTCGCAGGCCAGCCATAAAGCGAAGCCCCATTCACCGGCAGCAGGACTCTTCCTCCATTCTTCGCCACCGGGGCGCAGGGTAGGCTCCTGCCTGCTCCGGTGCTGCAACCAATCGCGGCTCTTCCGGCTCTTCCGTGGGAGGCGGGGTAGGCTCCCGCCCTCCTACTTCCTGTTTCCTGTTGTCGCGCCGGCCTGCCTGACTTCCTGGTCGCAGGCCGGCAGAGTAACGAGGATGTTATAAAGGTTACATACCCAAGGGCATCCCAGCGCTTCCTGTGACACCAATCATTCACCACTGATCACGGAAATAGAAAAGTCTTGTTTTCTAATTGTAAGTATTTGTCCAACTAGCAGAAAGTTGATGCAGGAAATGGTAGCTACAAATAAGCTTTGGATTTTTGTAACACAAGGTGTTAATGACAGCAGGTTAGAGCTTCAAAGGGTCATGTTTTTCCATATCGGTGTTGATGGAACTTTGTTATATTGCTCTATTTAAATATATCCTTTTCCTTAACGTCCTGAGTCATCACTTCCGATGATATCACAGAGGTCAAAGGTTGTGCCCTATAGCTGAGATAACCCGCCCCCACCACCATCCTGTGAAATTCGGAAGCTGGTTCCCCTGCCTCCAGGGGCTGGCGGTGGACGCTTCCCCTGTTCTTTGCAGTGCTGTGCCTCGGACCTTCTGGCAGGGCAGGGATGCGGATAATGTGCCGCCAGCACCGCTCTGCATTCAAGCAGCGGAGGAGGCCCCCAGGGGTCCGGTGCTCCGAGAGAGCTCAAGCTGCTGTGCCCAGTCCCCACTCCTACCTGTGGGCCCGCGCAGCCGCCAGTTTCGAGGGGTATGGGAATTAATTATCTGCAGAGCCCAAGGCCACCTGAGGATGCCGGAACTGGTTGTGAGTGGCTCTGTATGACGCAGCGGGGGATCTGACCGAGGCCGGCCACCGTTCCCTGCCTTCACTATTTCCTCTGCAGCATGCACATACTGGCGTCAGGTCCCATGTGTTAGTCTGCCCCTGACTGGTTTCAAGCTTTCTGCACCGATTCCTCAAATCTGAGGCTAACTTTCTAAACTGTGACCGCCAAATCCTTCCCCTCCCCCTTTTCGCACATAATCTGCAGAACCAGCGCGCTTTGAAGCACTCTTGTAGGAGGACAACGTCAACAACACTCACTTCAGTGCATGCTGAGACTATTTGTTTACAACTAATTGAACAATCACACCTGAAAAGCAGGTGTAAACAGAAAGTCTAGCCCTGTCGTGCTGCTGTCGTGCGCCGTCTGGTGGAAGAGCGAAGCTTCACAACTTGATGGACGTGGCTTGGGTTAACTAAGGGGAGAGGTAAGAAGAGGCATTTCGAGACTGTGTACACATGTAAGTTTATGGACACTTCCAAAGCCAGTGGCTGGAGGTGTTAGAATACGGTTGTGCCTTCTTAACAAATATACCATTCCTGCCTGAAATGATCACTAAATACATACCAGCTGGTTTGCAAAGCAGAAAAGAAACATCGATCGTATGTACTGTAAGGAAATGTAGGTTGCCTTCAGAAAGAAGCCTCAGACCATGAGATTGGATCAAAATACCCGATTCATTTCAGGGTGTCACAGTTGTTTCCACTACAGTAGGGTTAGGTTATAGGTTAGGGACCTATAAGCACCTCGGTGTGTTACGACTCTTTCAGGGCCACGTCTGTATAGTTTCTAACTACCAATACGGGTACTTGCTAATAGTTTTCTCGTTACACAGACTTCATCCTTTGGTACTTTATTGGAGAGAGTGTAAATTAAAGTGTCACCCCAGTCCTCTCATGTTTCCCCGGTTCATGCGTGAGAAGCTCATGGAGTTGGGATTTTTTTATTTTATTCTAGCATTTGTAGTCCTGGTATTATAATGTGTTAAACATTATTACAAATTCCAGCATGCACCAAAACAAATCTGGCATGTATAAGCTACTTATGATGTGCCGAAGTGTGAAACTGGAGATCTCTATACAAAGAAAGTTGCGGGAGCATTCCCGCGAGGTATTTTTCTTGGACCCTAATACATAGGGCACAGCTGATAAATTCAGTCTTGTTTTTCTCTTTCCCGCTGATCTTGTTATGGTTGTTTTCTTCCTGCATAATTTTTTCATTGGAGTTTTTTGCAACATTATTATTTGTTATAGCCCCCTTTTTACAACGTGCACTTCAGTGTACTAATATGGCAGAGAAGGACACCTTTGCCTATACCGAAGATCATATCAAGAAATTGTTGAGCGCTCCACCAGTTTTTAGGTCTCGCCCTGGAATTAGCATCCAAAGGATGCTTCCAGGGTTGGAGACGTATAGTCAGCTGTCTCGAGGGAAGGACCGACGAGAAGGTGCACAGACACAGACACACACACACACACACACACACACACACACACGCGTGCGCACTCGCACTTACACTTACACAGACACGCAGGCACCCAGACAGGCAACCCCCTCCTCCTCCTCCCCCACAGTCACACACGCATACACACAGACTCCAAGACACACGCACACATACACAGGCCGCCGCCGCGCGCGCGCCCACACATGCCCCCCTCCCGCCCTCGCAGGCCAGCCATAAAGCGAAGCCCCACTCACCGGCAGCAGGACTCTTCCTCCATTCTTCGGCACCGGGGCGCAGGGTAGGCTCCTGCCTGCTCCGGTGCTGCAACCAATCGCGGCTCTTCCGGCTCTTCCGTGGGAGGCGGGGTAGGCTCCCGCCCTCCTACTTCCTGTTTCCTGTTGTCGCGCCGGCCTGCCTGACTTCCTGGTCGCAGGCCGGCAGAGTAACGAGGATGTTATAAAGGTTGGTGATGGTCATCTTGAAGGAGCGCTTTCTAGTATGCAGGCACTAGAAGCTTCTGGCACATACACCACATTTCTACGAAATGTGACCGCAAGTTTGCACAGGTGATACTAAAAATAGTGCAACTATTTATACATGTTCGTGGAACAGTTTCAGCCAAGGCTCTTCATTTACTGTCTCTTAAAATATTTAGAAAAACTGTGTAAATGTAATTTTATATATAGTGGTTTCTTCCCTTATTGACTTATTGCATTGTAGTGGCACTGCTATTTCTTCGTATGCGGCCGTCAGTAGGGCTGTTTTTAAGTGAAATCTGTCTATTCGCTCTCAGCAGATGCATGTCTAATGTGCAGTGAAATCACCCTATGCTTGTGCAGGGGGGCTACTCCACACATCATAGCCAATGAGGGAGGGTATTCCATAATTTCCATTGTTTGCAGATTTCGGTGTAAACACTTAAGCTGTTCGTAGCCAGACCTAAAAAACGCAGCACTGGTGTTAGATGTTTTTACATACATTGGAAGGATGAACGTGTGGGAGTTTGACGTACAAAGGATGGGAGAGGCAGGAGCGCCAGTGCCCTTCAATAAAAGTACACACTGAGCATCCTTCCAAGGAGAGCTTCTTCGAGCTTGGTCTGTCACTGAAATTGGACATTTAATACAACATCACCAACAGCTGGTAGAGCGCAGCAAGGCATTTTCAGCAGCTAGTGGTATACTTTAATAACATGAACAGAACAAAATTCACTCTGCAGGTTAAATATGCATTTTACAACTTATGAATGGGGAAATAAGACAGCCACACACCCAAGTGAGTAGTTTTTTTTCTTTTAATAAAAGTTGAAATTAAATAAAGTACAGGATAAGCCACTATAAATAGAAATAGGCCTTGCAGAGGAAAGTGCAAGTTATTTGTATTGCGGAATGTGGAGTTAACATACAATAATGCCCACTCTCGGGATACAATCCTTTAGAACAGTGGAAGGTTGCAGAGTGCAGCTGCCAGCACAAAACACGCAGGGCAGCGACCGGCCTGCGGTCAGAGGACTGTCAGGAGCTGCACTTACAGTACAAATTGATCTCAATGCTGCTCCATTTTGCTGCTGCATAAGTCATAGGTGAGCTGCATCATTATATGTCAATATGCAACATATTTTATATGTCCCTTTTTATAAAAACAAAACGTAACTACTGCAAAAAAAAAATAGCCAATGCCATTTACAATACTAAAAGCTCAAACTTTGCCTAATGCGAGACCTATTGCATTGCAAATGCTTGTTTGTATTGCAAGGAGCCCAGCTACAGAGAGGGGGAGGGACATCCAGAAGGATACCTGCAGGCACAAGGACGATATCTCCTTTTGAAGATTTCCCTCCAACAGATCTTGGGCGTCCCTATATATCTGGACCCCTAAGTTTCTGAAAGCGTTGGGAGTCACCTGGAGTACAAGATACCCAAAGGCAACTGTCCGAGTCCAGGGATTGCTCTCAAAGAAGAAAGCGTGGGTTTTTCCACATTTACTGCCAGTGCGGAAAGATGTTTAAAGAACGTAAATGTTTGGGCTATAGATTGCAGATTGCCATGGAGCTCTCTAATTTACAACACTATGTCATCCGCGTAGACTGATAGTCAGTGGATTGTGGGACCAATGGGAATTCTCCACTCCGGTGCCTCCTGCTGCAGCCTCTGCACCGGGGGTTCCCACGCGAGCAAAAATAACATTGGGTTTAGTGGGCACGCCTGTCTCGTGCCCCTATTCACCGAGTATGGGCTAGAGGTGTGAGCTACTGTACCTTCCCTTGCCCTTTCAAGTAAGGGTGAGAATGTTAGCTCTTTTAAAATGTCAAGTAAGAAAACCGTTAAGTGCAACATTTTTGGAGCTTTTACAATTAGTTTTATTTTTTGCTGAAAAAATCATTTTGGGAAGACATACTGTAATAGCAAGCGTTACACAGTACATAACAAGTCATCAGTTATGAGGGAAACACACAGAGTGGTTACAGAATTTGTGGGTGGTGTGTGAAGAACATGGAAATCTCATAAAGAGCAAATGTATCCTCTATAGCTATTTACAGTGCCAGAGTGGGCGAGGTGAAGGATGGTTAGGACTCTAAGGGCGCGTGATGATCCTCAAGAACAGTTTTAAAGGTAGTTTTCAGGGGGAGAAAAACCACATGGGCGCTTATAAGGGTGTTCAAAGAATCACGGAACCCTCTGCTACTTTAAAGTCGTGCAGTTATATTATACTGTGGAAGCAGAGCCTGAGACATTAGCATAGAAGCAGTTTTCGCCCTATAGAACTGTTCCTTCGGCCCAGTGGCTACAATTATTTACACCATCTATGAAAAGGAACTACTAGCTATTGTTACTTGCGGACGCTATCTAGACAAAGCAAACAGTGCACAAAATCTTTTAATTGCGGCAATAAACTATAAACCTTGAATTCTTTATGGCAGCCAGATCTATTATTGAAAGATATATTTTAAGTGAAATTAACTTATGTAAAATGCATCATAATCTGGATGTTTAAGTTATCTGTGAAATCTCGATAAGTGGCTTGATCATTACGGATTATCTAAATCGGATTTGCAAAACTTATAGCCAAGATTGTGGAAGGTTTCCTAGAAGATCGCCCATTAGTTAAGCTCGATGGGCTCTTATATCATCACAGTAACTGGCTATCGGATGTGCAATAGCATCCGTGTGATAACAAAACGTTGGTGTCGGTTCTAGAATATGGATGGTGCAGAGGAATAAAAGCAGATCCCGGAAATTGTGCTATGACCGTTGCAAAAAAGTAAAGCTGAACGTGTAGCAAATACATGTTTTTTTTGCACTTCCGGTTTTCCCGAGTAAGACAATCAAAGATTCACTATGATTAACATCCTTTGCATCCAATTTCACTCCGAGGAACACAAGACATGCAACATAATACCAAAAGTAAATTAATATTTGCCAGGCATCTACAAATCCTTTACTTCCATTGAGCTCCAAAAGAACACACATTTCCGTCACATCACGTCATATTTTAGCACCCTTTGATGCATATCACAACCTAAACCCTGTCACAGAAGCAAAAGAAGTTTGGAATCCGAAAGGACCACAATGGATCGGATCTCTCACACTTCTAGAACAGAGAGATCAGAAATCAGCACACACTCACTTTTCCCATGCTTCCCCTTCAGCATCAAAACAGTTGTCCATCAAAGCCAAATGTTTGCACACCCATTTTTCATGGCCTAACTCAGTCCTCTCAGACATCATCAACCCAGTCAACTTTCTTGAACTCTAGTGATATAACCACTGTTGCAAAGACATCCTGTGCCTTGGGCACACCCCAATTTTTTGCTGACCAGTACTAGTGGTAACTGACTCCGACTGACCCTGAGCTCTGCCTAACCAGGCCCAGGGCCAGTGCTATGCTGAAAAAACACTTAGAATACAGTGAAAACACCTACATACACTAGGGTACACTAAAGGTTGGGGTACCCATGTGATTGGTATGACCTACCCCATAGGGCCCTAGTACATAATAGGACAAGGAGATTGAAACTACCTATCAGTCCCTAGTGTAATAATAGGGCATGGCAGTTTAGAGACCAGCCGCCCTTTCTGCACTTGCATTTGTGCCCTGCTGAAGTCTGAGGTCTTTTTAAAAGTGGCTCAGTGCTACAGGACTGCTTTTAAAAATTAAATTGTGCCCAAACTCCAAACTCGATGTTTGTGTTTGGGGCACTTACAAATAGTTAACCTACAATGTTTGGGCAAATTAGATACCCCCAGGGTCTCCCCTAGGTGTCCCAGGGGTGGGGAGTCAGGTATCTATAAGGTGGACCCTTATAAAATGAGTTTGATATGCCCTGGGTAAAGTGAAATTGCACATTTCACTCCTCACATTGTGATAAAGTGCTGCCCAAAATCGACTTTGGTGGTAGGAGCACTGTGGATGGAGGATCTGCAATATTTTTACATATTCAGAACCCATAAAGTCTCCCCTAGGGGTTCCTGGGGTGGGGGTCCTGTAGATATATGTAGCGTACTTATAAAATAAGAACTGGTGCTGGAAATAGGGCCCATATCACTTTTCCCACTGCCAATCCCATGCCTTAGGGCAGAGGTCTTCAAACTTTTTTGCTCGGAGCCCCCCCGCCCCCAAGCAAAATGTTTTAAAGTGAGGCCCCCCCTCCAAATCTTTACGGTAATGATTGGGTGAACGGGAGGGATAAGGCTGAAGGCAGGGGGCATGGCTTATGAGATCATTTTAGTACTTTTACTATTGCTCATAAATCACACTAAGGGCCTGATTACGACTTTGGTGTTGCAGCGCCGGGTCCGTCCTGTCACAGCACCCCCAAAGCTGTGGTCGGACTACGGGCCATATTTCAAGTGTAACTCATGTCTGGTGGGTTTTTATTTTGATGTTCCCACAGTGGTGCCTGATAATGGGCACAGCAATAGGAAAGCCAAAAACAGTTCCCGCACAGCATGGAGTGAAAAGTTTACGCTGTGCATGAACCAGGGTGCATGAACACACGGGGCACATGTTGTGACCCTCTGCATGCATCCCTGGGCACAGAGGCACAATGAGGCCCCAGTAGAAACACTTAGGTTTCCTCTCCACCAAGGTTTTCATGGAGTAGGAACCGCCATGAAAACCATGGCAGAGAGGAGACTCCTAATATGTTTGGCAGGACTGTGGCGGTCCCAACCATTATATTGATGCCTCCTAACTGCTGCACCACTGCCAGGGAACAGCAGTTCCCTGGTGGCTGCTGCGGGACAATGGCAGCCTGGCCCCCCTAATCATAATAGGGTCCTAATGCATGAAGGATAATAGCCATAATTAATGTTTAGTTGGTTCCTGGTACCACTGTACCTGCAGTACCAAGGATTCTTTCTCCCCCTTTGTGTTAAAGAGAATCAAACGTTATCTGGGCTCTAACGCGAACAAGGAAAATGGGCACCAACTCCACGGTAAGACAGCTATAACTGAGCAGCAGTGGTGCCACTAACACAGCGGACAGCATTACCTGCCGCACTAATGGATGGCCCATATCTATCTCTCGGAGGACGCAGTCTCTGGCCATTTGTAACCATAAAAATGAAGCCCCTACACAGTGCTTCCTCTTCTGTACCATCTCTGAGTATATTCATGAATCTCCTTATTTTTCCCCTTCTCCTGGACCATTACTCCGAGGCCCTAGGGGTCAAGAGGATCAGGGCTCTGCATCTGAATGGAACTCTGTGACTGTGTCCCTGCCATCCCCTGGACTCACCTTTTACAAAAGCAACTGCCCCTGAATGTTCAATGCCGACTTTGTGGTGCATCTCCCTGAAAGCAAATGTGGGGTGGTGGTGCAGACGGTTAAAAACAGAAACAAGCATTAAAAAATAAAAAATGTATACAGCACAAACTCGACCTGAAGGTATCAGAGCACCAGTGGCATCACAGACGGACACGTAAATCTTTTTTCAGCCCAGGGGAGATTAGGTGATTTGCCTAGAATCACAGGATGCTTGAGCCTCCCGCCAAGACTTGAACCTGGTCCCCCAGCTTCAAAGTCAGGCGCTCTGGTCGTTACGCTACATCCTCTTACCAGCCATTAAATGATTGAGTTACTTAAAGCCAGGGCCACTGGAATGATGAGTTTCTTAGGTAGCAGCGTTTTCCGCATAGTTATGGGTTTACCACATTTGCTACATATTTCATCAACTGCTGCATAATCTGCTGATTTGAACTAAAACATTTGATTCTAACTCAAACTAAGCAAAAGTTACTTAAAAAGTGGCAGTCGACATGTGTTCCGGGGCAGTAGAAGGCCCTTCATAAAGGTTGAATGGTCATCTTGCAGTTGCTTATTGATGGATTTAGGTGAAAAACTGGTAATGATGAGGTATAATATTTCGCATGACAGTGTTACCATTAGTAACAAGCATTAGAAATGCAATCCGGCTCGGATTTATTTGAGTTTGAGCTAATGGCATTGTAAATGGTAATGTATTTTTGCTAAGTGTTATGGAGTGTGTTAATGTGGTGGTGGTGGTAGTGGTAGTACTGGTGGTGGTGGTACTGGTAGTACTGGCGGTGGTGTTAGTACTGTTGGTGGTGGTAGTGGTAGTACTGGTGGCTGTAGTAGTGGTAGTACTGGTGGCTGTAGTAGTGGTAGTACTGGTGGCTGTAGTAGTGGTAGTACTGGTGGTGGTAGTACTGGTAGTACCGATAGTGGTAGTACTGGTGATGGTGGTACTGGTAGTGGTAGTACTGGTGGTGGTGGTACTGGTAGTGGTAGTACTGGTGGTGGTGGTACTGGTAGTACTGGTGGTGGTACTGGTAGTGGTAGTACTGGAGGTGGTGGTACTGGTAATGGTAGTACTGTTGGTGGTAGTACTGGTGGTGGTAGTACTGGTAGTGGTGGTACTGGTGGTGGTACTGGTAGCGGGAGTACTGGTGGTGGTGGTACTGGTAGCAGTAGCATTGGTGGTGGTGGTACTGCTGCCCGTAATACTGGTAGTGGTGGTACTGGTGGTGGTAGTACTGGTGGTGGTAGTGGTACTGGTTGTGGTAGTACTGCTACTGGTAGTACTGGTGGTGGTGGTAGTACTGTTGGTGGTGGTAGTACTGGTGGCTGTAGTAGTGGTAGTACTGGTGGCTGTAGTAGTGGTAGTACTGGTGGTGATAGTACTGGTAGTACTGATGGTGGTAGTACTGGTAGTACTGGTGGTGGTGGTGGTGGTACTGGTAGTGGTAGTACTGGTGGTGGTAGTACTGGTAGTGGTGGTACTGGTAGTACTGGTGGTGGTGGTACTGGTAGTGGTAGTAGTGGTAGTACTGGAGGTGGTGATACTGGTAGTGGTAGTACTGTTGGTGGTAGTACTGCTGGTGGTAGTACTGGTAGTGGTGGTACTGGTGGTGGTGGTACTGGTAGCGGGAGTACTGGTGGTGGTGGTACTGGTAGCAGTAGCATTGGTGGTAGTGGTACTGTTGCCCGTAATACTTCTACCAATCTGCACTCTGCACTACCAATCTGCACTCTGCACTCTGCACTACCAATCTGCACTCTGCACTCTGCACTACCAATCTGCACTACCACTCTGCACTCTGCACTCTCAATCTGCGCTCTGCACTACCACTCTGCGCTCTGCACTACCACTCTGCGCTCTGCACTACCACTCTGCGCTCTCAATCTGCACTCTGCACTACCACTTGCACTCTGCACTATCACTCTGCACTCTCAATCTGCACTCTGCACTACCACTTGCACTCTGCACTACCACTCTGCACTACCACTCTGCACTCTACACTACCACTCTGCACTCTACACTACCACTCTGCACTCTACACTACCACTCTGCACTCTACACTACCACTCTGCACTCTACACTACCACTCTGCACTCTACACTACCACTCTGCACTCTACACTACCACTCTGCACTCTCAAACTGCACTCTGCACTCTACACTACCACTCTGCACTCTCAAACTGCACTCTGCACTTTGCACTACCACTCTGCACTCTCAAACTGCACTCTGCACTTTGCACTACCACTCTGCACTCTGCACTACCACTCTGCACTCTGCACTACCACTCTGCACTACCACTCGCACTCTCAATCTGCGCTCTGCACTACCACTCTGCACTACCAATCTGCACTACCAATCTGCACTCTGCACTACCACTCACACTCTGCACTACCAATCTGCACTCTGCACTACCACTCTGCACTACCACTCTGCACTACCACTCTGCACTACCACTCTGCACTACCACTCTGCACTACCACTCTGCACTACCACTCTGCGCTCTGCACTTTGCACTACCACTCTGCGCTCTGCACTACCACTCTGCACTACCACTCGCACTCTCAATCTGCGCTCTGCACTACCACGCTGCGCTCTGCACTACCACTCTGCGCTCTGCACTACCACTCTGCGCTCTGCACTACCACTCTGCACTACCACTCGCACTCTGCACTACCAATCTGCACTCTGCACTACCACTCGCACTCTGCACTAACACTCGCACTCTGCACTACCAATCCGCACTCTGCACTACCACTCGCACTCTGCACTACCACTCGCACTCTGCACTACCAATCTGCACTCTGCACTACCAATCTGCACTCTGCACTACCAATCTGCACTCTGCACTACCAATCTGCACTCTGCACTACCAATCTGCACTCTGCACTACCAATCTGCACTCTGCACTTTCAATCTGCACTCTGCACTACCAATCTGCACTCTGCACTACCAATCTGCACTCTGCACTTTCAATCTGCACTACCACTCTGCACTACCACTCTGCACTACCACTCTGCACTACCACTCTGCACTACCACTCTGCACTACCACTCTGCACTACCACTCTGCACTACCACTCTGCACTACCACTCTGCACTACCACTCTGCACTACCACTCTGCACTACCACTCTGCACTACCACTCTGCACTCTGCACTACCACTCTGCACTACCACTCTGCACTACCACTCTGCACTACCACTCTGCACTCTGCACTACCACTCTGCACTCTGCACTACCACTCTGCACTCTGCACTACCACTCTGCACTCTGCACTACCACTCTGCACTTGCACTACCACTCTGCACTCTGCACTACCACTCTGCACTCTGCACTACCACTCTGCACTCTGCACTACCACTCTGCACTACCACTCTGCACTCTGCACTACCACTCTGCACTCTGCACTACCACTCTGCACTACCACTCTGCACTACCACTCTGCACTCTGAACTACCACTCTGCACTACCACTCTGCACTACCACTCTGCACTCTGAACTACCACTCTGCACTACCACTCTGCACTACCACTCTGCACTCTGAACTACCACTCTGCACTACCACTCTGCACTACCACTCTGCACTACCACTCTGCACTACCACTCTGCACTACCACTCTGCACTACCACTCTGCACTACCACTCTGCACTACCACTTTGCACTACCACTCTGCACTACCACTCTGCACTACCACTCTGCACTCTGCACTACCACTCTGCACTCTGCACTACCACTCTGCACTACCACTCTGCACTCTGCACTACCACTCTGCACTCTGCACTACCACTCTGCACTCTGCACTACCACTCTGCACTACCACTCTGCACTCTGCACTACCACTCTGCACTTGCACTACCACTCTGCACTTGCACTACCACTCTGCACTACCACTCTGCACTCTGCACTACCACTCTGCACTTGCACTACCACTCTGCACTACCACTACCACTCTGCACTACCACTACCACTCTGCACTTGCACTACCACTCTGCACTCTGCACTACCACTCTGCACTCTGCACTACCACTCTGCACTACCACTCTGCACTCTGCACTACCACTCTGCACTACCACTCTGCACTACCACTCTGCACTACCACTCTGCACTACCACTCTGCACTACCACTCTGCACTACCACTCTGCACTACCAAACTGCACTCTGCACTCTGCACTACCACTCTGTACTCTGCACTACCACTCGCACTCTGCACTCTGCACTACCACTCTGCACTCTGCACTACCACTCTGCACTCTGCTCTACCACTCTGCACTCTGCTCTACCACTCTGCACTCTGCTCTACCACTCTGCACTCTGCTCTACCACTCTGCACTCTGCTCTACCACTCTGCACTCTGCTCTACCACTCTGCACTCTGCACTTTCAATCTGCACTCTGCACTACCAATCTGCACTCTGCACTTTCAATCTGCACTCTGCACTACCAATCTGCACTCTGCACTACCACTCTGCACTCTGCACTTTCAATCTGCACTCTGCACTACCACTCTGCACTCTGCACTACCAATCTGCACTCTGCACTACCAATCTGCACTCTGCACTTTCAATCTGCACTCTGCACTACCAATCTGCACTCTGCACTTTCAATCTGCACTCTGCACTACCAATCTGCACTCTGCACTTTCAATCTGCACTCTGCACTTTCAATCTGCACTCTGCACTTTCAATCTGCACTCTGCACTACCACTCTGCACTACCACTCTGCACTACCACTCTGCACTACCACTCTGCACTACCACTCTGCACTACCACTCTGCACTACCACTCTGCACTCTGCACTACCACTCTGCACTACCACTCTGCACTCTGCACTACCACTCTGCACTCTGCACTACCACTCTGCACTCTGCACTACCACTCTGCACTCTGCACTACCACTCTGCACTCTGCACTACCACTCTGCACTCTGCACTACCACTCTGCACTCTGCACTACCACTCTGCACTCTGCACTACCACTCTGCACTCTGCACTACCACTCTGCACTACCACTCTGCACTCTGCACTACCACTCTGCACTCTGCACTACCACTCTGCACTACCACTCTGCACTCTGCACTACCACTCTGCACTACCACTCTGCACTACCACTCTGCACTACCACTCTGCACTCTGCACTACCACTCTGCACTCTGCACTACCACTCTGCACTACCACTCTGCACTACCACTCTGCACTACCACTCTGCACTCTGCACTACCACTCTGCACTCTGAACTACCACTCTGCACTACCACTCTGCACTCTGAACTACCACTCTGCACTACCACTCTGCACTACCACTCTGCACTACCACTCTGCACTACCACTCTGCACTACCACTCTGCACTACCACTCTGCACTACCACTCTGCACTACCACTCTGCACTACCACTCTGCACTACCACTCTGCACTCTGCACTACCACTCTGCACTACCACTCTGCACTACCACTCTGCACTCTGCACTACCACTCTGCACTACCACTCTGCACTCTGCACTACCACTCTGCACTCTGCACTACCACTCTGCACTCTGCACTACCACTCTGCACTCTGCACTACCACTCTGCACTACCACTCTGCACTCTGCACTACCACTCTGCACTTGCACTACCACTCTGCACTACCACTCTGCACTCTGCACTACCACTCTGCACTTGCACTACCACTCTGCACTTGCACTACCACTCTGCACTCTGCACTACCACTCTGCACTTGCACTACCACTCTGCACTTGCACTACCACTCTGCACTTGCACTACCACTCTGCACTTGCACTACCACTCTGCACTTGCACTACCACTCTGCACTTGCACTACCACTCTGCACTCTGCACTACCACTCTGCACTACCACTCTGCACTTGCACTACCACTCTGCACTCTGCACTACCACTCTGCACTACCACTCTGCACTACCACTCTGCACTACCACTCTGCACTACCACTCTGCACTACCACTCTGCACTACCACTCTGCACTACCACTCTGCACTACCACTCTGCACTACCACTCTGCACTACCACTCTGCACTACCACTCTGCACTACCACTCTGCACTACCAAACTGCACTACCACTCTGCACTACCAAACTGCACTCTGCACTCTGCACTACCACTCTGTACTCTGCACTACCACTCTGCACTCTGCACTACCACTCTGCACTCTGCACTACCACTCTGCACTCTGCTCTACCACTCTGCACTCTGCTCTACCACTCTGCACTCTGCTCTACCACTCTGCACTCTGCACTCTGCACTACCACTCTGCACTCTGCACTACCACTCTGCACTCTGCACTACCACTCTGCACTACCACTCTGCACTCTGCACTACCACTCTGCACTCTGCACTACCACTCTGCACTCTGCACTACCACTCTGCACTCTGCACTACCCTATCCTTCACCACAGCACAGAGCAGAACGGCGCCTTCCCTCATAGACTGACATACAGCATGGTGCCCAGTAGGACTGCGCCAGATTTATATTTAGCTGGTGTCGCAGCCGCCCAAACTCACACTGTGAACCCGAAGTAGGGCATGAAAAGCGCACTCTTTACCTCTTACTGAACTCGCCACCCGTCAGGTGCTCCTGGGAACTCCTGCATAGTCAGACGCATATTAACTGACACATCGTTGAGCAAATAACAAACCTTTCTTTTTTTTAAATAAGTAGCTGAACTGTGTCGACAGAGTCCTTCACGCACGGCAGCTTTAGGCGTGAAGAAATATCATGTAGGAAATCGGGTGACCCAGAGAGGCTCAGATTATATTATACAGAATAAAATACCACTACAAAATCTTTTTAAATGCATAATTGTTGAAATGAGTGAATGTTCAATATCATCCGAAATTGCACTTTCCCACGTATTTTTATCGCAGCTAAGAGTGACAGTCAAATATACAGCTGGTACCGTGTTCTTACCTCGTTATTCCACTTACCATGTCAGCCGCTTAAATAAACAAACTGGCAAGCCAGCCCGAAGCACCCACCACGTCGACCCTGAAGTATCACCTGACAGGGCTATCAGTGCTCTAAAACAAACTCGCTTTACATTCCGTGTTCAAACAAGGAGGTGCAAGCTAGCTGAAAACTGTAAACCTTTTATTCCAAACAAACATTTTAAATTTCGGTAAAAGCATTTCAGCTATTCAAACATTGAAATTAGCCGAGTAAACCTGAGATGAAAGGAGCAACAAAATAATGCATGGCGCGCGCCCACCAAAACGCACTGCAGAATGGTGAACGCGCACACAGCATCTGGATTCCATTACAGCACCTCCCTGACAGCTCCTAATTGATATTAATGGACGGCCGTGCGCGAAACCGCAGAGAAAATGCCAAACATGGCGGACGTAAATTACATATAGCCTATCGCGTCAAGGCTACTAAAAAGACAGCACAGCGAAGACGAATCACTATGCAGATGCCATAAAAAACGCGCGCGCACTAAGGAATGTTGCAGCCCGGACCCCTAAAGAAACTTTTTTTTTTATATAACATAAGAGCTCGGAGCTCCGCCTCCCCTGCTGACGCAGGGTTGACGTAGGCCGAGCCCTAAAAATGACGAAAAATGTAGTAAACCTAACCACACAATGTGCTGGATTACGCCGCATAATTTACCTTTCCTTCTTGCATAATTGAGTCAACCCTATATTTGGTAGGAACGTGTTTTTATCTCAAACAGTGCATCATTTTGCAGCAGCCTATGTTAGACTTTGTGTAATGCAAGGTAAAAATATTAACTTACATGTTCACAGTACTTTTTGTCACAGGCTGGGACCACGCAGCACTTTCAGTTTAAAGGTCACTATTCGCCAAAGTGTCAACGAGGGTCCAATTACGTCCTGCTCAGGTTTCAGACTCAAGCATCTGCAGTGACCGTATTTGCCAACTACAAAATACCTAATCTACTTACTTATTTTCTTTTTAGCCATATTCTTGATACTCTGTGACCTCTTCATCCGACTCTTTTTAGTCCCAAATTTAAAGGGCTGCATGTAAATAAAGACAGCCTGGAAATGCGGCAAATGAACAAGGCAGCAGTTCCAGGCAATCTTCATTTGCATGTAACTGTTGAGGCATTCGCGCCCCCCCTTGGAAACCCTTCACGGACCCCCAGGGGGGCGTGCCCCACAGTTTGAAGACCTCTGCCTTAGGGGTAACATTGGAAAAAGGTTATTGGTTAATAACTGGAGAAAGAAAAGCCATAAAACTAGGATTAAAGGACTCAGTAGAATGGCAATGATAAATCCAAAAATATGGTATTGTTTAATGTATTGTAATATGTACAGACAAGAAGTTATAAGACTTGTTTTGTCTGTAAGCCAGAATTCAACCCTGTACTGCTCTGCCCTGATTGGTCAGAGATAAGTGGGTGAGCCTGGCCGCTTTGAAGAGGTGATAAATGACCCCTGGGGTTAGGAAGCCTCCCGGGGAGGAGAGGTTGGTGGACATAGGAATGTCAGAGCCAGTGGGAGGGTCAGTAAATAATGCCCTTCAAGGGAAGGGGAAGAAAAGCTAAACACATCAGTTTCATTTACAACTCTCCTCTTTGACCCAAGGCAGATGCTAGGCTTAAGAAAGGAATGAGCAGAGGTAAGGGGGAGAGACTATGGAGATTACCCATCGTAGGGGTGAGTTTAGCCAGCTCTTCTCTCCCTGCTTAAAAATCTAACATATTGAATTTTGGAAGAATAGTGGGTTAGCATTTTGCCACACTCTGCAGGAAGTGGTCAGACCTTTGGGTGGATCCCTACAGCTCATTGGACAGGAGAGCCCTCCTCCTTGACCACGGAGAACACTGAATAAATATCCGAGAGCGGCGGTACCTCTCAGATCTGCTGCTTGAAAGTTAAGAGATCAGAAGGGTCTGCACTGAAGAGTTTGATGTGCATTTCCAAAGGCCTGAACTCTGAAGATTTGGCATTTTTGCACTATTTGAAACTACAGCCCTGTGGATCAAACCTGCTAAAGAGTGGACTTCCTGCAAGCTACAGGTTAACAGAGCTCACCTGGACCATCACCACAAACAATCCCATCCTGGAGTACTACCAGTGGATTTGGAAGGGTTTTGTCCACGTGGATGGTGGGAATTGAAGTCTCACACTTTCAAGAACCCTCTTGGGAGATTCCAGAACCTTGGATTGTGTGTTAGATACGTTGGGACCCACAAGAAGAACTGGAAGGAGTTCTAACTGGACCTAGCCTGCTGGAGGGAGCTGCACAAGACTGGTGCGAGATCCTCCAGAACAACTCCTAAAGGTGTGTACTAGTTAAAGGCAACGAAAGGACTAAAAGGGGCACTGTTGGTTTCTAAGCACTAGAAAGTGACTAATCTTTAAAAATTCATATCTCTGGTTCCCTACAGTGTATTTTATCAGTTTTGGGGTCATTAAAAAGATAAAAATATGTCCTATTTATATAAATTGGTGTTGGATTTTTATTTTGTGTTGTGTCTTAATTGTTTACTGAATTGGTGTTTTTAAATGCTTTACATACCTGTCTTTTAAGTTAAGCCTGCCTGCTCGCAGCCATATTACCAAGGGTTGAGCATAGAAATAATTTTCTAAGACCTGTTCTGAGCCCTATACTGGGTTAGTGGCCTTATTGCCAGTGGCAGACCTACATTTGCCCATACCAATAATCCACTTTCCAACAACCACACTGACAACACACACATCATCCTGAAGCTGGTTGCCTAAGTATTTGGTTAACCAAGTACACGTTAAGCATTATGGTTTAGATGTGCGTTATATTGCTAGTATGTTTTTGGACTATACATTTCTTCAGTCTTTTCTATTCAGGTTAGGTATTGCTAAATGGCCACCACATGCTATCAGCCATCAGCCAGTCACATGACTTGTGGGCACTGACATTTGAGCATGCAACACGTTGCGGGCACTTTTTGATGCCGTGGAGGACAATCCAGAAGGGATATTGAGTTTTGATTTTTACTGTAGCTTTTTTTTATTTCATTCTTTTGATTTAATATTTTGTCTGCATATTTGGTTTTGCTTTTCTTTTAATAGGTTGTTACTAAGCTTGATGGTAATTCAACATGGCCGCCTCGTAACACAGATAGATCATGTGGCATGCAGGCCTGGTTTCCCGGCTTACTTAGGCCATGGATAATATTCTGCAGTTCACTCGCCCAGATACTTCTGCTTGAATAGTAGAATTTAATAGGCCGCAGCTGATTTGAGTGTTGGCTCGAGAAACTTAAGAGTACTGGAGGTCAGAGGTTATACTTTTGAGACGTTGTTGTGGTTTTGTACGTACACTGTATTTATGTTGGTGGTGTAACGTTTATTTGCAGCGGAAAAAGGAATTTCTATGTTCTCACCATCTTGTCTAATGAGTGCTGTTGCAGGAAGGCATGGGCTATGCCATTTTGGTATTAAATCACTATGCCGGGCAACTTGGTTTGGTGAATGTGCAACCATATGTGCTCTTGGTAATGATGTGCGATGCCCTTAGAATTTACAGGCATATACATTTTTAAAAAAAATTCCATATATCTCCTGCCACCATTATTACTAACTGTGCATTCGGTTTGTGGAAAACCTTATTTGAACAATAGTCTTTTTGTAGACAGCCCACGTTGGGTGTAAGGTGGATTAATTTGGCTTTCAGTTATTTTCTACTGTGTCTTGTCTACCCTGTGACAGATTAGTCCCCATTTGGTGAGGATTTTTACAGTGACTATAAGGCAGGACATGTCCTTGTTAACCTGTTCATATGAATTTCTATTTTCTCCTATGGGCAAATGTCTTCTTGTCTTTCACTTCTGTCCTGAGGAGGTCATAAATTGTCAAGGCTGAAAAACGTTAAATATTTTCTGTGGAGGAGACATCGATAAAAAAATTAAGCTGCAATGATGTATTGGGATGACAAGGAGGAAAGATACTAACACCGTTTTATGTATTCTCCTGGTCTGATTGACTACCTCTGATGTGGACTTGCTATACATGTATTATTTAGACACCTCTATCGGAAGCAGTTCAACGAGAGACAAGAGATCCATTTTTAATGGTGTATAAAACTTGAACATATATGTTTTGTGGTATAGGTTGTGAAAAATTGTACTTATATATGTATTTAGGGACTGTGGGGTACTGTAGTTGCAATGAGTGATGAGCAATGGAATATGTTTCCTTGACTGCAATAATGTGCTTTAAAAGCTGCTAATGAGAATGAAGTGTTCCATCGTGAAGAATAATGTGGATGTAATTGATCCCCATGATATACATTTTTCAACTTTCTGTTTGTTTAAGCCCATGTTATGTAGGGTAGTATGGGCCCATACTTCTTTTTGTCTACCAGAATTGGAATCAATGCATTAGAAACAAAAATGCTATGGTACAGAAAACGGTCTACCAACAAAGTGTGTGCTTTGTCTTTCAGGGAACTTGTAGCCACTGATGCTCCTAGCTAATTCAGGAACCTGGGGGTCGTCATTGAAGTAAAGCTCTCACTAACACTTCAGGTAAATCTAGTAATTTAATTTTTCCATACACTTATAATACTAGCGCACTTACAAGGAGTAATTTAATGGGTCCATACTACCACACTTGTATTCTCCCTCCTAGAATACATGAACAGCATATACTTGTGGATACTGCCTTCCTTTATGCTGGCTTCAGCAGATCTAGATTATCATCGTTAACCTCTAGATGAACCTGCAATCATGAGATCACATCAGTACAACTCAACAAGCCATTCAGTGACTTACCATGGCAAAACCAATTTCATTCAAGATGCTCTAAAGTGCACACTGTGTAATCCATGGTATAGGCTGATCTTACTACACCGTGGGTTCGTATAAGAAAAGTCAAAAGTCACCTTGACTGCCAAGACACAGCTATTCTCCCATGTGTATGTATGAACCACAGCCATTAATCCCCATGGTACAAGAGACAGTCCTGAGACTGAACACAGCCTTATGTGCTGCACCATTAATAACAGGTTTCAAGGATAGAGATGTGAAATCTCAAACCCCCACTCACTTATGGGCTAACCAAATTAAAGAGAGTAATAATAGCAAAGCTGTATCATCCTCACTCTTCCTTGACAAACAAGCTTACTACCATAATCACAAGATCGCAGCAACAAGATTGGAGCAACTAGCACAACTACCTCAGCTTCTCAAGTTCATCATAACCATACACACTATCAAACATGCACACAAGCTCCAATTTGTAAGAGAATGGACATGGATGGTTCAACCCTACAGGGGTTCAACCCTACAAGTGGCAGCAATGTGCAATTCAAATGATCAGTGAAGTACAACAAAGATGGTTTATCTGGTCACTTTTCAGACTCTGGCTATAGAAATTCAGTTACCCGGAACCTTTGTGAATAATGTATTTCACCACCATGAAGTGAGTAAGGAAGGACAGGAAAGTGACTTTAAAAGGTACACCAGCTGTCTCTGGATCAAGCTTCATAAAGTAATATGAAGCCATTGGAGTCTAATGCCACAAAACAGTTTGCTCCAAAATATGTTTTATCACACCAGGGGGCAGATTCCGATTCGGAAAAAAACGCTCCGAATAGCCGTTCGGAGCGTTTTCCCGTACGAATCGTACCCTGCAACGTCCCCCGTACGTACGACGAAGTACGATTCTTACCAGGAGCCGTACTCCGTACGAGTCGTACAGAGACCGTACGACTCTAATCTCCGTACGATTCTCCCTCGGAACCTGCTGTACACAACATCTGTACGGTTCGCGGCTGGTTTTTACGCCCCAGCAAGTACGATACGTGTCGGGTACGCACCGTACAACCCTTTTTCTACGGGAGCTGATAACACCCGTAAAAGCAGAGTTTGCGCCGAAACAGGTACGGAACGGCCCCCCCGGGTACGGTGCGTACCCCCCTTGATCGCAGGGGTACACACCGTACCCCTGCGATCATGGGGTGTACGCACCGTACCCCATGTATGATGGGTGTAGGAGCCGTACCCCATGTATGATGGGTGTACGAGCCGTACCCCATGTACGAGCGAGCCGTACCCCGATGGGTGTGCGAGCCGTACCCCGATGGGTGTGCGAGCCGTACCCCATGTATGATGGGTGTGCGAGCCGTACCCCATGTATGATGGGTGTACGAGCCGTACCCCATGTACGATGGGTGTACGAGCCGTGTACCCATCGTACATGGGGTACGGCTCGTACACCCATCGTACATGGGGTACGGCTCGTACACCCATCGTACATGGGGTACGGCTCGTACACCCATCGGGGTACGGCTCATACACCCATCGTACATGGGGTACGGCTCGTACACCCCACCGTACCCCTGCGATCATGGGGTGTACGGACCGTACGGTGTGAATGTGTTTGTGTGCTTTACAAACTCGCCATTACCCGACGTGGACCGTACGAATCTGGTCCTCACACCCCGGTCCGGATCGTACTCGTCGGGTCGTACGGCATGTGTACGAGTCGTACGATTCACGGTTTCAGCCTCGCAATACGTACGGATCGCGACGATTTGGACAGATTCACGGAATACGGATCGTACTACGCGACTCGGACGGACGGGTACGATTCGTACAGAGAGGGCTCCGGATACAAATCGTACGGACGTTTTTTTTTTTCCCCGAATCGGAATCGACCCCCAGGTGTATTTGTATGTATGGAAATCCAGGCCAAATCTGAGTATTAATAAATTGCTTGTTTTCAGTCACTTGGGAGAAATGGTCTATAGCAATTTGGTAGTTTTTTTTACAGAACTATATTACCTTCAGCACACTAAACCCTTTTGTAATAACCTCTCAAATGTATGTTAACTGCTGAGTTTGTAGTTACAATTGCAGGTATCTACCATATCAAACCTAAAAACACTGGAATTTCCCCAGTTAAGGTACAGACACAAGGATGATTCCTGCCCATGTTTTAATCAGTGGACGTATTAATAGTTTATTTAAACTATTTGAGATTATGACATGGAGCATTATTTTGTGTACATGCTAATCACCGTATGATATGAAATATAAACTGAAATACTCCACGTGTCTTATACTTTGTAGCAACATTAGTGTTTTCAATGGTAACAGCACTGATGTTAATTGACAATGTTATCAATGCTGTCTGTGATGTCATAAGTGAGGTTATAAATGGTGTTTAGTGGGGATGGGACACAAGGTTGTGAAGGCCCATTACTTGGGAATGTTTTTAGATTCTGGGTCGAAGATACTGTCACTGCAATTACCTAGTCTCACTACTTTGCACGGTCTAATTTAACTGACCCTCAACTAAAATTTCTTTCCATGACTTTCATGATCTTTTTTGGGTGACATCTCAATGTGTAGAAGTTTTCTTGCAGGCCTATTTTTGATTTTTGCCTGGTAAATTTACACTATCACTGTTTGAGGACGATGGCAATTTCAATGTATGTGATCAGTTTTAATTTTTTAACTTCAGAAAGCGTGATCATTAACATAAAAATATGATCATTAACACTAAATGGAGCATTTATTTAGAGATAATTTTACTTTGTGAAGGTGTATACATCTGGGCCAGCTGCACAAATATTTGCTTAGTTCAATTACTAATAATTCGAAGCTGACTTTGAAGATGATGAGCATATGCCGGTGCCTAGAAGATGTGGTTCGAGAAAAACTTTAGGTGTATTAATCTAACAGAAGGACTGCAAACCTTATCAAATTTTTAAACGGGAAAGCAGATGTCTGCTATTTGTTCTATTTTTCATCTAACCAAAGTATACCTAACGTGCCCATGAGAAATGAACAATGACATTTTCTTTACTATCTCAGGAAAAATTGAATGAAAATGCACCAAACTAACAAAGGCGATAGACTATGCCATCGAATCGACCATGCACTGCACTCAAGTTTTAAGATGCTCAGTGTACACTGGTCGAGTAGGGAAGAATATATTTCTTATCTCGCAAATGACTGGACCAAACAAAATTAGGCCGCATTGGAAGTGGCATGTAAATATTGTGTTTTTTCCTTCCGCCCTTTTGAGTTTTCTATAGAGTTAGTTCTTTCAGATTTTTCATGACAACGGTACCCCTGGATGCACCTATATCTTTGCCACCTCCTAGACTACTCTGTGCAAAATTGGAAAATCCAAGGGGGAGTAAAGTGTGGTGCAGATGTGGTGAAGGTGGCCAAAGTTATAATGGAGGCATAAATGACCTTTTCCTACAGAAATCACATTTAACCTCAACTGCAGAAGCACAAACGTTCCTTTTGTATATTCTATAGAATCTGTATTGACATTTTGCTCACAACAGGGCTATGCAAACATATAACAAAACTGTTGACCTTATTACTTTATCCTGAACAGGTTCAGCTCCAGTTATGTAGAAAGGTAGATCCGTTCAAGTTCTAGAGTAGTGTAACTGCAAGGCATCACCTAAGCAATATATGGCAACAGATATATTATAGTCTCTTATACAAGGATATAGCCTATTGCATGTATACATCACAATCAACGATTGATTTATATAGGGAATCGCACAGCTGCATTTGTAATATATTAAAACAAATAGCATAACAACAATATAAAACTATAAAAATATAAAATGTATATCGTTTTTGGATAACCTATGCAGCCCCCAAATTCGGCTGGCTTTATCACACAAAGGGGAATATTGGGATATGTTTAATCCTTCTTATAATCAGAATAATATATTTGATATAGGCTTCATACCACATCACTGCCATTTCTAGGAGACGTAAATGCCAAATGTTGTAATTTCCTTGTTTAACTGTAATCAATTTCCTGACTGGCCACGGTTCAAATTCATGTTCTAAAAATCGCATAGAAGTCAACGGTGAGCACTTAACTTGCTGAATAATGTTGCAGGCTATGGACAGACTAATTCTGCTTATCAAGAATAGAGTCTAGAATGACGTGTAATATGTAGAGTGGAGGGAAACAACACCATCCTGTTAATCCTGTTTATATATGTAGTTAGTTATCTATTTATTTATGGGTTTTATAGAGTGCCAGACTCATCTCCTGGGGGACATCACAGCGCTGAAGTTATTGAGAACTTGAATGTTACAAGTGGCGTAGTGGAGGGGTAGAACGATACAGTTATATGAGGATTCCTCTGGGAAAAACCACGTTTTTTGATTCTTTTCTGAAAGTGAGGTGGTTATTCGTAAGGTGGATGTCGAGAGGGTCACTGTTAGATGGGAAAAGGAGCGGCCCCTATCCTTACTTTTTTGATGCGCATTGGTTTGGCTAGTGCTAGATTCTAAGATCTCAAATTGCGAGATGATTCTAGTTTAGAACGTAATATTACTCTAACATTAGAATGCCTAGTCATTTTGGTAGTTCTGGGGTGCTTGAAGGCTGCATTTCCTCTGTCTATGTATTCACATAGTTGCAACACCCAACAACACCCAGCTGTCTGCTGTCTCAAGCCCTCCTCAGTCTGTCTAACATGAAGAAGTAGTATAGCCCAATTATCCTTTACAGGATCAGTCACTGCCATTAGCAACTGCAAAGTCCTCTCCTTGGTAACTGCATGATTCCTTCTCACACATAGCAAGAAGCATTTCATTTGGGCAGTGTACTATATACTGATGTCACAAGAGGGCTCACGTCTTTATCATTTAAAATGCTTCACATTGGAGGAGGAACTTCGCACGCATCCGAGATGGCCGCGTGATCACAGGGCTCCCGAGACCCTCGCCACCTCCCGCATCTATCCTGAATTTTATCCTGACTACGACGACGGGTTATTGAAGACGCAACCCAGCTGATATAATAGCTGCTTTCAGAAATCGAATTGGACTCCGGGAACCGCAACTACGATACTTTGAACTTTTGCGGCCCACTCCATGGAGCTGCCCGGGGCTCGTGTCATCATGGTGCCCAGGGATGAGTTGAACAACATCGGCCTGCGGGGCTCTGTCCACAACCTTGGAGTTAACTTTCGGTTTCGTTTTTGGTTCCTTGGCCACCTCCTATCTCAGGCCCGCTCTGGTAGCCCGGGATACAGCCGGACCCCGCAACCCCACCGTGGGCCAACTGCTGAGTGTTTATGGTTGTGGTGATATCCTGCTGAAATTCGCTTTTGGAGCTCCCGTGGGTGAATTGTGTGGAGCCATATTTACCAGGTCTCAAAGGCCCCTCCGGTGCGCAACATCTAATATGACGGGCAAACCCGATAGCGAGAAACGAAAGACCAAGACCATTCACCGGGGAGGCACTATTCAATCGAATGTTATGGATTGCTATACCTATCCCAAAGGGTCCCCCGGTGGTGTGAGTAGGTCTCTGGAAGTGGCAGGTGACGGCTCAGCTGCGCCAGATGATTTGACTCTGCAGGATGTCATGGGCGCCATTGCTAGTATGAAGACCTCCATTGGCCAGCAATATGAAGCTCTGGCCCTTAAGCTTGACACTGTGGCAATCGACGTCAATCTGATCAGGGTGGACTTATCAAAGACTAACGAAAAGGTCAAATCCTTAGATTTGAGGACCTCCAGCCTTACGACGGATGTGTCGGATTTACAGGCTGAGGTTCGCAACCTACGATCCTCCAATGATCTCTTTGCTCGTCGACTGGAGGATTTTGAAAGTCGGGCCAGACGCAATAATGTACGTATTATTGGGGTCCCTAAAAAAATCGGAAGAACCCGCTGTGGATCTCCTTGTCGAGGACCTCATCCTAAATCACCTCGCCCCCAGAGGCCTGAGCAACTTTTTTGCGGTGGAACGAGCACACAGAGTGCCGGGTGGGAAGCCGAAGCAGGGTGCCCCTCCACGGCCTATCATCGCCAGAATTTTCAACTTCAGAGATAGAGACGCTATCCTGCAGGCATCTCGGGTGAGCGGCCCTCACTACGGTGAGCTTCTACCCAGACTTCACCCAGTTCGTTCAGAAGCAAAGGATGGGGTTTCAGGGGGTGAAGGGACGACTGATGGACATGGATATGAAATATGCGATGCTTTTCCCAAACTCGGCTACGTGTTGAATACGAGGATCGGACGTTTTTTCTTTGATCGCCCTGAGAGTGTGAGTGACTGGCTTGACACATTGCCTACGCAGCGTATTCGCACGGAACAATCTGGAGGAGCTGAAGGTGGCCTGATGGAGCAAGAATGAAAAGTGGTTTCTGGTTTCCGGACTTTGAGTATAACTTGCAGCTGTGGTTTGATGACTTTTACACTTGCGTTATTTATGGTGGACTACCCAGAGGTGGCGGGGGGATTGGGACTCTTTCCTCCTCCGGGTTTTCTTTTTGTAGACTAGTTTAATGTTAGGGCAACAGGCACACTGCAAGTTGGGGTGGCTTTTGAGTCCAACGCAGGGGTGCAGGGTGGGGGGGGGGGTTGTATCGGGTAATTGTTGGGGGTGGGGGAGGGGGTTTGGGTGTGTTTCATGTTTTCTCAAGGCAACGTATTGTTCTTTTTCTGGATCTGGGTTTTGTGTTCGCAGTGGGGAGGGTTCTGCATTCACTTCTGGGATGGGGGTAGGGGGTTGAAGTTACTATGTTGGAATGTTAACGGGTTGGGGGATAGGATAAAACGTGGGGTAGTGTTGCAACTGCTGAGACGCCTTTCCCCTGATATAGTGTTATTGCAAGAGACACATCTGATTGGAAACACATGCCATGCTATGAATCGGCGAGGATATCGTCTTGTTGCACACTCCGGATTCACTACTGGTTCTAGGGGAGTGGGTATTCTAGTTAGGAGCTCCCTCCCCCTGGAGGTAGATCAGGGCTCGACAAATCTTAAAAATCATACTTGACCTGCAGGTCTAATGACAAGAATTTTCTTCTCGACCTATCATCAATGCACTCGACCGACATATTGTTTGCATACTCATTTTCTTCAAAACATTTGTAGCACAGTTGATCTATGACCAGTAAGACATGATCGAATTTTTTTGCCTTATTACTATTCTCACTGCAATGTTTTGAACGTTACGAGTATGGCCTCACATAAACACTCCTAGCAGTACTCTGGTACACTACTGTACATTAAACATACTAGAGCGTGGCTCCGGATGATACTCTTAGCAGTACTCAGGTTCACCCCTGTACCTTAAACATACTAGAGTACGGCCCCGGCGGCCCAGCATCCTGTAATTCTGGGCAAATCACTTAATCTCCCCTTGCCTAACAAAAGCAAATGTGTCCTTGTGTAACGTAACTGGCGCTCATGTAAAGCGCTCCAATACCTTCGGGCCGAGTAAGCGCTACATTAATCTGCAAAAAAACCCACTCTTAGCAGTACTTGGGTACACCGCTGTACCTTAAACATACTAGAGTAAAGGCCGGATAAACACTCTCCAAGTCCTCTGTACAGCACTGTACCTTAAACATACTAGAGTAAAGCCCGGATAAACACTCTCCCAGTCAGTCCTCTGTACAGCACTGTACCTTAGACATACTAGAGTAAAGCCCGGATAAACACTCTCCCAGTCAGTCCTCTGTACAGCACTGTACCTTAGACATACTAGAGTAAAGCCCGGATAAACACTCTCCCAGTCCTCTGTACACCACTGTACCTTAAACATACTAGAGCACGGCCTAGGAAAGGGCAGATCGCACCATGGCTTGGAAAATAAATAACAGTATGACTGGAAGGTTTTTTACGGGGTCTTGCAATTGTATTTTATGTCTCTGCAATCAGACCAGGGATGCTGTGTAAGCACAACTAGGGCCATATAAACAAAATTACCCTGCTTGCTCTTGACATGATATCGTCATTTTCCATCACTCTCTTTTCCACGTCGCTGACGTGGGGACCTATCTTGTCAAGTGACGGGGAAGCCTCCCAGTGCGATTTCACACCATAGATTGGGACTACAACCTGCCCCTACATCTGTTTCACTTCCTGGTGGGCTCCCCGAGCTGGCATTTCAACTTCATGAAGTCGGCGCCAGCCTGGTCCTCCTCGTGAACGGCCGTTCTTCATATGCAGATAATTGCAAATCACCCAGGGAAATAAAAAGATACGCGTTTAACGTGGTTGTTTGTACAATTTGGAGTAGACATATATTTTCGTTCTTGTCCACTTTTCTCCAGTCTCCTTATATTTATATTACTTTTATCTTTGCCAACCCACCTATTCACTCCTTCCTTACTGTAGATCGTATCATGCAGCTAAATATTTTTGTAATTAAAATAACAAAGGGAATCGTATGGCGCTGTTTACCCTCTGCATCCCATCCTTGCACCACCGACTGCACCCGCCTTGCAGAGCTGGGTAATCTAACTTCTTAGCTGTGAGAAAATACAACATTTCCTGCGCTGACATCTGGCTCCTTGACGGGCACCACAGGCAGCTTGTTGGCACCTCGCGAGCTACCACTGGACGAGGCACGTGCAGGGAGTGCCCTCTGGCCGCCTGTGCCTCCCTCTATTAGATTTCACGAATGCTTTGCAGTTTTGAAATCTCAAACTTCACCTTTCTCATGTGCCTCATCTAGCTGTGGTTCTCTGAGCACTATCAAACTTCTGACCACATGCAGTTCGCAGTGCTAATGTAATCGCACATGTTAATTATAATTATGCCTAATTTCTAGTCAACTAGGTTTATTTACATTGCTGGTAAGTTTGTGCTTTTCTAGGATAGAAGACTTGATGTCTGAAACAGTAACAAGCATAACAATAGCCCTGCTGTACTTTAATCCCCTTCAAAGCCACCCTCCCCAACAATCGGAGCAAGAGCCCCTGACCCGCGGCTGTGTCCCCATCCAAGCACACCTACCGTAGGGCCCCCTAAAGAGAGATCGAGCCATCCTCAGCAGGCGCAGGCTTACATCAGGGGCAGAGCTCCACTCGCAGGGCTCTCAGGATCATGGTTAAACACCCCAAGTGCAGGAGAACTTCTGCTTTGCTGGGGCACCAGTGTCGTTCATGGCCTGCCTCCGGTCAAGTGAATTGGGTACAGGGTTTGCGAAGGCAGTTTACACGCATCTCAGGCAGGATATCCTGCGCGCCTCATTGCAATCAGCCAATGAGAAGCGTGTAAACATGCTCTATACACTTAACTGTGCGGAGATTAGCTACCATCTTATTGGCTGATTGCAACTAGGCCTCAGCAGACCGAGCCCGCGTAGCAATCAGCCAATCAACACCTTTGCTTTTCCCGCATTTTGTCACGGCAGTTCCTTAACATTTTGCACAGCTGCCCTCTAGAGCCTTCTACCGGCACTGCACTTTAGCACAGCGACAAAGTTCACTCGCCAGGCCGGTCAAGTAGGCCTGAAAACTGTCTCGCCCTGAAAGAAATTGACTAGCATTTGCGAGCGGGCGAGTACATTTCTCGAGCCCTGTAGATGACATCATCCTCGACAACAGGGGGCGCTATGCTGCTCTTACTGGTAGGTGGGAGGGGAAGACTGTCTCATTGCTTACTGTATATGTCCCACCCGGTCTGCAGACCACGACTTTTGCTGATTTGGGGAGAGTAGTTCTGGGACTTCCAGAAGGCATTCTGGTGATGGGTGAAGATTTTAATTCTGTCGTCTCTGGCAGGGAGGACCGCTACCCCCCCAGGGACCTCACGAGATCACAATCTTGGCTGAGTGGCTTTCTGGAGACGCTGGGACTGGTAGATTGTTGGAGGCTGCTACATCCGGGACAGGCGCAATACACTTTCCACTCTGGTGCTCACGGTAGTCACTCTAGACTTGATTATGTCTTGATGCCAGCAGCACAGGCCTTGTCTGTTCGGGAGGTTAGGCACCTCGCTCGGGGTATTTCAGATCACTCCCCACTGTGGCTTTTGATGGACACGAGGTTGGGGGCTGGGGGTCGAATGGCCCCGATTAATCCTTGGTATCTCCGTAACCCCAAAACCCGGGCAGAGTTGGTCAAGTCTCTGGATCAGTATTTTACTGAGAATGTGGGGTCTGTGTCCTCTTCTGTTTCACTGTGAGAGGCTTTCAAGACGGTTATCCGTGGACAGGGGCTATCATTATTCGCTGGTGCCAAGAAAAGCGAAAATGAAGCGGTCGTCCGCCTTGAGACCGAAATAGCTGAGCTGGAGGGGGATTTGGAGTTGGGTATCACTCACAATAGGGTTCATGTCCTTAGTCTCAAACAGCTTGATTATAGGGCGTTGGTGACAGACGCTGCTAGAGTTATGACTAGAGAGCAGCAGGGACGGCTATATGATGTGGGAGACAAGGCTGGGAAACTGATTGCTTGGTTAGACAGAAAGGAGAGGGCGAGTCGTGTGGTTCCTGTGATTGAGGGAACAGATGGAGTGCGAGTGACTGACCCTGTTGAGATTGTTGAGTGTTTTGCTGAACATTTTTGAAAAGTGTATTCCCCAGTTTCCGATAGACCAGAGGAAGATTCACATCAGCTTTTACGAGACATTGCGTTGCCCTGCTTGTCGGATTCAGACAGGGACCTGATGGACGCAGCACTTTCGGTTGACGAGGTGGCTCTCGCTATTCGTTCCGTCCGTTCGGGAAAAGCTATGGGCCCTAACGGTCTCCCCATTGAGCTTTACAAGCTGCGCCCTGACAAAATGGCGCCGTATCTTCGTGATATGTTTCTGGAATCGCGAGACATCGGCTTCCTCCCCCGTGATCAGCGACTTGCGACCATTGTGGTGATTCATAAGGAAGGGAAGCCGCTGGATCGCTATGCTTCTTATAGGCCTATTTCGCTTCTAAATGCGGAGCCCAAGATCCTCGCAAAGTTGCTTGCTAACCGCTTGATAAAAGTAATCAGTGACCTGATCCATCCGGATTAATCTGGTTTCATTCCACATCATAATACAGCATTGAACTTGCGGCGCTTACATGGCGTTTTCGCGAGAGCAGCGACATTGCGTGAACCGGCCATCTTGGCTTCCTTAGATGCTACGATGGCCTTTGATACAGTGGAATGGCCGTATCTTTGGGCTGCCCTTGCAAAATTCGGTTTTGGTCTTGGTTTCATTGGCTGGGTGAAACTTTTGTATACCGAACCATTGGCCCAGATTGTGGTGAATGGTCGAGTTTGAGTCCTTTGTTCTTGGGAGGGGCACGCGGCAAGGATGCCCGCTGTCCCCGCTTCTTTTTGCCCTTGCCTTGGAACCTCTTGTGGCCTGGCTGCGGTGGGAGCCATCGATGAGGGGTATTCAGTGGACCCCGGACTTTGAGGATCGAATATCACTCTAAGCAGACGACATCTTGTTGTATCTCACGTCGCCTCGAAAGTCGCTGATTGTATTGTTTGATGTGCTGAACTCGTTCGGGAGGAACTTCGGCCTTGTGATTCATTGGACCAAGTCTTGTGTCTACGGACTCTCTGGTGACGCTCCCTCATTGCCGCGCGGTTGCCCCATGCAGGTGACGCAGAAGGGATTTAAGTATTTGGGGTCTTTATTACATTAGACCCTGGGGTCCGTTATGATCGTAATCTGCTTCCTCCGCTCCAACGGTTAAAATCTGACGTTGTGGCCTGGCGCAAACTGCCACTGTTCCCTCTCGGGCGTGCAGCTCTTTTTAAAATGATGTCCTTGCCGCAGTTTTTATACGCGCTTCAGAACACGTTTGATGTCATTCCGGCGAGCTATTTCCGGGAGGTGAAGAGTCTGTAGAGGCGGTTGATATGGGATGGGCGTTCGCGTATCGCCCTCGCCAAACTGACGCTTCCCTGGTATGACGGCGGTATTGCACTTCCGGATATTAGGCGGTACTATTGGGCCTCTCAGCTGGGGGCGATTAATCATGCAATGTACGGTCCTGCGTTAAATCCTGCGTTTGCGATGGATAAGTGGCTGATACCAGGTGGTGATTATAACAGGGCGATTTATTCCAAATCTGCTGAACAGATACTTTCGGGACCCACTAAGATAGCGGTGCGAGTGTGGCAATGTGCGAATGCGGCAATGGGATGGAGGGACCGACTGACCCGGGCGACTCCGCTCTATGCGTCTGACAGACCGGGCAGCCTGTGGCAGACGAAAGGTTTTGAGAAGTGGGATATGATCGGTATTTGCAGGGTGAGCGATCTCTGGGCCAAGGGTAGGATTAAGACCTTTGAGGAGTTGAAGGTAGAATACGAGCTGAGTGACAAGGAGTTCTTCCGTTATTTACAGATTCGCCATGCGTTAAGAACGGTTTTTCCTGAAGGCACTGTTATCCCGGATTCATCTCCACTCGAAGATCGGGTGCTTGACGGATACGTTCCCGACAGCACTATTTCTTTGATATATAAGAAATTGATTAACGACCGAGTTGACCTGTTGGCACACCTCAGGGAGGTTTGGACCAGTGACTGTCTAGAGTTGGATGACGAGGACTGGCAATCGGCGATATCCTCACCTAAGGAGGTCGCGATTCCGGCCCGTCTCCGGCTCGTACAGCTTAAGATACTGCATCGGATTTATGTGACCGGCCCTCGCCTGATTCGTATGGGTTATTCTGTGGATGGGTTGTGTAAGCGTGGATTCGGTTTAATTGGTACTTTCCTCCACATAATTTGGGAGTGTCCGGAAGTGGTAGTCTTTTGGAACCGAGTACATGCTGTGATGGAGGAGGTCACGGGTGTTGCGCTGCTGCCTGAAGCCAGGCATTGTTTGTTGAATGTTTGGGGACCGACTGATTATGATGTGGCGCAGACTCAGTGGGCGACCCTTGGGAATATGGTTGCCAAGAGAGATATTGCGCAGTTGTGGGGTTCCCAGAGACAGCCCACGGTCTTGGCATGGAAGGAGAACATGGACTGATGTATGTTTAGAGAGAAGACGGTGTATGTGGCGCGCGGCAGGCCTAAGAAGTGGGGTAAAATTTGGGGCCAATGGAACTCCTACCGGGGTGATATATGTACACCTCCCCTCGCTGATATTCCGGATGTTCCTCTTTCCCCCTGACCAGACATTCCTAGTGTTGTTTACACCCCGATGTGTTATGACTCAGATTTCCTCTTCCCCCCCTCGCATTGATGATTTGTACTAAATTGTAATGCACTTTCCTTCCTCCTTGAACGCATATCCAGCTATATTGCTTTTTATTGCCTTGTTTATGTTTTAATTAATAATAAAAAGAGTTTAAAAAAAAATGCTTCACATTGTATACACTAATGTCAAACTAACACATAGAAAACTGCACACTGGGAATAAAACCCCAACAATAAAAATTCTGATGGCCATCATTTTCTTTTTTTACAGTTTTTTCCAAATATGTTTATTGTTTTATATACTTCAACATGCATATTAAACATTGATTCAACAATTCCAATTCAATGACCACAACTCCATTGCAACTCAGTCTCTGTACATTTATGATACAAATGTGCTTGGCGTCCGGACTCATATGCCTATAGAACGATCGTGATATTACACACATCCATCTATCAGTACTTTCAGAATACGTATCAAGTTCACCCAGGGTCCCCACCGGCACCCTCGAGTTTTCTGGTATGGCTCTACCTCCAACTTCATAAGATTCTTATTTTTTACAGGGTGATAGCATGAGCAAAACAGGTTCAGCCCAATAATTACTGACATGGCTTGCTAATAAACAGCAATACGATTAAAGATATTTATTCACAATAACGAATCAAAGTAGTGACATGTCAATATGCTAATACTTTGCATTAAAAGAAAGGATATTCACAGAATAATTTAATTTACAGTGACAATGATGATTATCATCTGTCTAAGGTGCTGAGGTCTGCTAACCAGGCCGCAGCCACTGGAACTCTGACTGAAATATTTGTGTCCCTCCAAGGATGAGTTGTCATTTTACTTAAAACATTTTCGGTCTTTTAATGTGACTATTTACATTGGTCTTTTAAGTTCTCTGATGTATTTACTGCCATTCAGCTTGCAGTGTTGGTACATCACAATTCACTACCACATTTTTCTGAAGATCTGCTTTCATCATCAGGCCAAGTCATGAAAGAAGAGCTAATGATATGTTTCGGTGAAATTAATTTACAACTCAGGATATTTCCGGTTAAACAGTGTGGTAGCTCACATCAAAACAGCGACCATTTTCCACCACAGCTGCCAGTTGTAGTCTCAACACAGAAGAATTGTGACACATTACAAACAGCAAATCGAATAGCTGCTCCGTAATTAGACAATAACATGTTCACAGCTTCTCATAGTGTTTGCCTTTTTCACTTCTTTTGAGAAGTGATTGCATTGCCATGGCAGCAACAAATAGGAGTCAAAATAGGTGAGCTGTGTAGAAGAAGCAGAAAGCAGCTCCTGGAAACTGGAACTTGTAGTATTTCCAGGAGATACCTGTGCTGAACCAGAGCTATGACGTCTACAAAGTGAAGCTGCATTTGCCGTTTGCATCGTACCAATACCGAAGTTAAAGAGGAATGACTCAGAAAAAAGCAAAGAACAAAGGAACTTTCAACACTGCATCATCAAGCGCAAGGCATATAATATACCATCCACCACTTAGTCCCTATTACCCCACTGGTTGCATATAATATGAAATATTGTCCTTATGCATAATTTAGAGCTTCAGCGAAATATGTATTGTACCCATCCAGGTACTGTAAATGCATATATGAAAATTCTGCTTCAAGGACATCGAAAAAGGACTACACTACAAATGAATTCGAGTAAAAAAAAAAAAGAAATGTTCTTTAAAAAAGTACTGGACATGGGTAACAGAACATTTTGCTGTATTCTTCGGTCATATAAAAATTAACTAACACAGCAAGTATCTATGTTTTCACCTCAGCAAAATTTTACATCTCTCGTTGGTGGTGTTTTGCTCAATAACTGGGCTACATCGATGCTATGGCTTTCTTGAACCTGCCATACATCCCATTAAGACCTTTGGATGGCCTTCGGACTAAAGAATGCTTAAATGAGGAATCTGATGATAGGTGGCAAACCAATTACAAGAGGTCACTTTTGATTCGCAGGATCCAAAACTGGCGTGTATATCCAGCGCTAGAATATGATTTTCAATTGTGATGGGTTCATTTTCCACCTGGCTTCTTTTATTGGCAAAAAAACCTGTTGCCTCCTCTTTAGAAGTTTATAGGTGGAAATGTCTTCCGGTTTTAAGATACAGCTCGAGCATGTGGGGGCTACAAAAAGGTTCCTAGCCTCCAAGCGGAGAAAAGTATGGTGTGTAGAAAGCTTTTAAGCCTCACGCAATGTAGCCCATATTTTATATGGTATGAGGACCTTGGTTTGGAGTATGTTGAGGACTACATCAACTTGGCCCCAACTGCCACTGTGGTGCTCTATGTGAAGCAATCCTCATGTCCTACTTAACAGAGATATCATTGAGGACTGTTTATCATGCAGCATCAGTCTCCAAATACCGTGGCTGGCCTACGTCAAGCGGATGTGTCACTTACCGGCTAGGCAGAATTACTTCCACAAGCCAAAAGGGCTACATAAGAATGACAGATCCCAGTTGAAGCATTCGTTTCTTGAAATAAGCCAGCAAGAAAGGGAAGCAGGAGAACTACTAAAGACCCATAATAAGGATTACACTTTAATCCAAACTACTTACGGGCTAGAACCATATATGTAGTTTGTGACTGCCACTTGGGACAGGCTCCTTTTAACCAGATTTAGGCTACGGCATATTAGATGGCAGCTAGGTTCCCCCCTTGGGCATTCTGATTCATCCTCCATCCTTGTTTGCCCATGTAATGAAAGCTCCCCAAAGAGTTTGCTAAATTTAGTGTTTTTCTGTAGATTTTAGTCTTGTTTCTCAATACGCTAGCTAATCCCAGTATTGAGGGCTTCTGGGATAACCAGATGCAAACCCGTCCTACTGCGTTTACAGTCACTGAGTTCACCATGGATTTGTTCTAGTGTTAGCTCATTTCTTAAAAGTGCCCTTCTGGTTAGGAGTCATATGATCTTCTGATTCTATAATGTAATAAGGCCAAGATTTTAATGCATTGTTTTAACGGTTTTAAAATTAAGAGTGAATATATGTATTTGCCTTTATGGCCATATTTAATATTCAAATAACGCTACTGACTGATTGATTGATTGATACGATATGGTTCCAGGACATGCATGAGTCTCAATTAGACGCTGCACAACGAGAAGGGCTCATATTAATTACATGCTGCTACATAGTTTATGCAATATGGTTCTGATGCAACTTCATAATTTGTTGTAGGCCTCAATTATACAATAATGGCGATTGAATTCCTAAATCGGAAGCGAAGTCTAATTGACTTGCAACAACTGAAAGTCTGAAGAGGGAAAATAGAAAAGTGACATACCACCATTGACAAAGCGCAAAAGTAATGGCTTCCTCGTTTGTAACCCAATGAGGTTTAGGAGTTTAAAAAAAGTACACCAGTAAACTCCCATTCTCCACCACCGAAAGCTGATCAATAAAGTCATAAAAGCCATCCATACCATCTACAGGTCTCGAGGAAAGGGAAACTAGTTCTACAACTGTAAACATATATCTGAAAATTCAGTCCAGCGTACAGACTCAGTAATTCTACTTTAATGCCTTATTTTGTAGAAGGAAAACATTCATGATGCCTTTACTGCATCGCTATTGTACAGTTATGCCCCCCTCCCCACAGGTGTATTTAGCATAAAAATTGAGTTGGAGATGCTGTCATAGTATACATGACATTGTTCTATTTCACACCGAGAAGTATTTAAATAATGCCAAAGAAAAACATGTTCTTAAATAAAATACGACTATATGCACCAGGGAGCCTGTAGTATTCTTAGTTGCAATTCAGAGGTCTATAGCCAACACTCAGTTCACCCCCTAGTAGGTCGAAGCCCTGAACCTTTTTCAAGGCTGCAAATTAGTACATATTTGATATACGAGTAAGTACATAATAAAGTCATGATTTTTTTTTACTTTTGACTTTTTTATATTCCATTATTCGCCTTAACCGTTTGGTATGAGAGAAACAATTCAGTGAGCAACACACTGTGAAACACTGAAAAAAAGGTTGTACATATTAGGTACGAAGAAAGACATGGGGAGAGGAATGTTTCTGTGAGATATAGCCACACACATGCTTTAGAAAGTTTCAGAGACGCTCGATCTAATCTCTTCTTCCACTCGCTGCCACTGAAGCATCTACAGCCAATCCTGGGAGTCCAAAGAAGCAGCTCACATCATTGGAAACCCCTTGGAACTTAGCGCCGGGACAGGGCACTCGCTCCATAGATTTTTTCAGCCGACGGGCCCTGCGGAGCCAGAAGGGGCAGTGCGGCTGGTGTAGTGCAGCCTGCAGAGAGGAACGGGCCTTGAGCTGCACGCGGATCAGGTGCACTAGCCCCCGCCACTTGAGGCCTTCTTGATGTACAGATTGTTCCAACAGAGCAGTGACTAGCACGTCGTGAAAGATTAAAGGCAGTGCGGTCCACGATTGATTGCCGCGGACCGCCTGCCGGCAGACTCTACACCTGGGACCATGCCAACCTTGAGGCTGCTCCTTTGGGAGCCAAAGCATTGGTTTTGGTGGTGGTAGACACCCTTTCCAGCAGCACTGCAGAGGAGCAGTCTGGCTCGGATAGGCTATTCGGCCTGATTGGCAGAGTGTTGAGGCCGGCAGCCCCTGCTCGGGGCTTGATGCCTACTGACTGACCAGAGAGGCTGGCACACGGGGGGCCCATGGAGAGTGCGGGCGGGATTGGGCACCTGAACTGAGGGCAAATAACCCTCAGAATAAACATCAGAGCAGCATTCCTGTTTCCCTGGAGGTGCCCCGGAGTGACCGGTACCACATCCTGGGAACGAACAATTAGGCGTCCGTACAACTGGACTGCTCACACAGGGTGGGTAGTGGAGACTGACAACAGGACATCTTAAGTTGTGTCCACGACTTTCAGCTCAAGGAGAATATCATGCGCACTGCAAGAAGCGTGTATCTGGTGCTCTTCAGAGGCCACAGGCTGTCACTTTACCAGGACCTCTCGCCACTGAGGAACCAGAGGCACATGGGGTTCCATCCTATCTCTTGAGTTTTTCAGGAGCAAGGGAGTAACATACAGCTGGTGCCACCCATTTATCATTATCTTGTCATTGGGAGGATAAGCTTCACCAGATCAGGTCGATAGAAGACATGTGCCACCTCCTTGACATCCCTGACGACACCCCCAATATTTTGCCCAAGTATCCAGAGGAACTGTGAGCCGTCGTAAACAAAGATGGTGCCAAACGCCAAGCACCCAACAGTATCTGCTCCCGGATGCCGCAACCATAGCTCAAGAGCACCAAGCCGTCAGCAGCCTCACAGAAAACACACAACACACAAAAGAAGAATTACTTTGCTCTCAAAATGACCGGGCTGGAGAGCTTCCCTTCTCAGTTGTAACACCGCGCCTTGGCAGGGAACCTCTAGTCGCCTTGCAGAATTTGAATGGTCTTGCCCAATCTACCGGGCGCACCCCTTCAACACCTCACCTACCAACCAACGTTGACTGTACTTCTTGGTTATTTCCATGTTTTGTATTGGATGGGGACGAACCGAACTCACACCTAGCACTGACCCACTTAGGCTCCCTCATTGATCTCTGGTTTTCCCAATCTGATAGAACACTTCGAGGACAGACAGACAGAGACAGATGTACGCACACACCTCATCAGTCTTAATGTGCAAGCCCTCAATAATCCCACAAAGAGAAAGGCAGTACTCTATACTGGAGAAGGTGGGGGAAGAAACATTCAGATAACCCATTTGGGGGCACAAGATTGGCACAGGCTGAGAACCTGACATTTCAATATTTCTTACCTGGCCCAGATAAGAAGGGGTGTGTCCATTCTGTTTTCTACCTCCTTCGTAGGGACAATTGAGAACAAAGTGGCAGAGGTCCGGGGCAGGATATTGGAACTGCACAATAACGTTGGAGGGCAACTGGTCACAATAGCGACTATTTATGCCATGAATGACAAGAACGGTTACTAAAACAAGCAGTCTTAGACTTACTGGAAACACCTGACGAAAGATATCCTAATAGGCTGGGAACTCAATCTGGTAATAAATAATGGCGTAGACAGATCTGGACAGCACTCCAGCCAAACAGGTACTTTATCCAGCCAGGTCCGAAAATTGCTGCAGAAGGTGGGGCTGGCCGACTGGTGGACGGTAGTACATCCAAACACTAGAGACTACACGTACTACTCCTCCACTCACAAAACCTACACCCACACCGACCATTTTTATGGCTCCATGGAGATCCAACCTAGAGTCCAGCAAATTTCCATAGAAACCTGAGCGCTCTTCCGACCTCTCCCCACTTGTCCTTAAGCTCCAAAGAGGTACTCTGAAGCAGCTGTCAGGCACATGGAGACTTTGGGATACTCTACTATACTGTCCCTACACAATCCAAAACCAAACACATATGTATGCTGACTGACTTCCTGGCAACAAATGATATCCAGGACACGTCCAGAGCTACTGAAGGTGGTGATAAGGGGGTAGCTCATTGCCAACTCTGCATGCAGCTAACAACTAACTGTGAAACAAAAAAAGGGCACGTCTAGAGGGGAGGGTCAAGGAATTAGAAATTATTCACAAACGCATCGGGCACCCAGCATTTGGTGTCAGCTAGAGGTTGCACAGTTGCAACTACGGCAACTAGACAAGGATAGGGCAGAATACACCCTCCTCCACCTCCAGCACAAATTGTATACAGGGGAGTAGATGTAGTAGACTACTGGCTAACAGATTTGAGCCAAGTGCGAGATAAAGGAGGTCACATTTTTCATAAGGCAGATGGCAGTAAAGTGACGAGTGATGCTGACATCCCTGTCTCCTTTGAGGACTACTATAAGTCCCTCTATGAATCCCTGCATCTCAGGGAGGAGGATGGCTTGGCATTCCAACAAGGCACACACCTTACGAGGTTGCCCAAATCACAGGCAACCTATCTGCATAGCAGATAGCCAGTGCTCGTCTGAAGGCCATACAATTTCCCGGCCAAGATGGCTTTACCTCTAAATATTACAAGAATTTCTGTCAGGTTCTGGACCAAACACTCACTAGGCTGTTTCATTCCTTCACTGACGTGTGGAGTCTACTGCAATCCATGCTTCAGGCGTCTGTATTGGTCCTTCTGAAACCAAAGACAGACACCAATGCAGTTCGTACCGCCCTATCTCTATGATAAACTTTTCACAAGCTTTCATAGGCATCCTAGCAGCTCGCCTGAACCCACTTATGATGTCCTTTGTACATTCGAACCAAGCGGGCTTCATCCCTCACAGGCAATGCAGGGAGAACATCAATAGGCTGCTCCACCTGCTTGTCAGGACCAAACGCTCCCGGTGGAAGATAATGCTCCTAGCAATCGACACAGAGAAAGCGTTCAATAGAGTGCACTAGTCCTATATCCTCGCTACTCTGCAAAATTTCGGTTTTGAGAACAGATTCTGCAGCTGGATACAAAGTGGCTATAGTGCACCCCCAGGTGATGACAATGGTCAACAGCATGGAGTCAGATCCCTTCCCTATGGGTAGGGAGACATGACAGGGATATATGTTATCCCCACTACTATTTGCCCTTTACATGGAGCCATGTGCGCAAAAAAGTCCGGGATGATCCATGCATCACAGGAGTTCACTTTAGCAGGGTCATGCACACTAGCAGCCTGTACACTAATAAGGTCTTGTTCACTTTGTATGACCCCGCACACTGCCTGCCGGCCTTCTTGGAAGAATTGTAGTTCGGGAAAGTGCCCAGGCTTAAAATGAACCTACAGAAGTCTCAGACACTCCGCCTCTCGGTCCCACAAGCACTCCACTCGCAGTTGACTACCCATTACCCACTGACATGGGCCCAAACCTTTATCTCTTACTTAAGCACACAAATAGCCTCTTCGCTTACCAACACGGATGCTCCTAACTACCGTACACTACACCGCCAGGTCAAAATAGACCTCTCCCAATGGAAACACTACATCCTCTTCTAGTTTGGGTCGCAACGCAGCCTTGAAGACGACAGTGCTCCATAGGACTTAGTATCTATTTCAAGCAATACCGCTTACCCCTATCCCACAGAGCATACTCAAAATACAACAAGCAAAACGTCTGCGATTTGTGTGGTATGGCAGGCACCCTCGCATACACAGGTCCCTGGCTTATCGACCCAAGGAGGAATGCGGACTGGGTGTCCCTAGCCAGACCCAATATTACCAGGTCGCTCAGCTCCACTAGGTCATAGAATGGCACCGGGATGAATAGGAGAAACACTGGTGCTTTATGGACCATGTGATTGCTGGGATACATATGTGGAAGAGCCTTTAGTAGCCCCAGTCATGAGGGCAATATTCAAAACATGGAACTCCACTGCAAAGTGGGGTGGACTGACTACATTCCTGTCCCCAATAACCACCATCCTGGGCAACCCAGACTTCACTCCAAGCCTACACCCTACAGCTTCTTTTTGATGCCTGGCTGCAATCCGGGTTCAAATCGGTAGGACATCTCTTTGATGAAAGGGGGAAAATCCGGTTTGACTGCCTAAGTACAGATTACGGTCTCCTGGAGGCTGAACACCACCATTGTTTCCGTGAGGAATGTTGCGCAGAGGACGCTTACCCCTTTTGAGAAATGGCTCATACTAAAAAAGGGACAATAAATGCCTATGAATAGAAATCTACGCCCTCCTTTCGGGAGCTCCCATGTATGAGAAAACCTTAACTCAGCTGCGCTGGGAAAGCAAAACTGGATGTTCCCTCACACACAAAGAATGGGGGAAGATATACTACCACGCGCAACACAGCACATAACGCTGCAAGCACCTAAGGGGCCACTAAGGTTACCGCATACTGGCATTTCACTTCCACTCGGCTACACAAAATGAACTCTACACATAGCTAGACCTGTTGGCAGGGCTGAGGAGCAATGGGCACACTACTACATCTCCTGTGGTCCTGTCCCAAACTCACCAGATATTGGGAGGACATTTTAGCTAGCACAGATACGTATATGAGCAAACAACTATCCTGTGTTCCGACATACACAACACTAGGCCTACCTAACCCACCAACATACCCTTTAAGATCTAGAAAGGGACATCAGACAGGGCTAACACTTAAAGCAGCACTGCAATGAAACTGGGGCACAGTGAGATGAAGGACTTTGTCAAAGATTAGATAATATAGTCCAGTGGAAAGGGTCGGATGGTGCCCAGTTTCCTTGACTGAAAGTAATTTACATTATTCTGACCTATCCAGGACTCTGCCGTATTCAGACTTCCTGTACATTGAGACTGCCCGCATATTCTGAGCCTTGCCATGATCACACTAATGCCCTAACAGAGACGTGGCACAAACAGAACCCTTTCATGTTCAGAGTCTGATATAATTGTAAAGAAGACATGACTGGGCTCTCTACAATTCAGACTCTGGCATAATATGATCTCTCGCATAATCAGAGCATGATTAATCAGAGCTCTGATATAATTAGAGCATTTATCATATTTTGCCTACTACATGACACAAATGGGGCCAGTGGTTTGTTATACATTGATAATTAGATTATGTAGCATGTCGCCCATTGATCGGGCAAGAAAATTAAGCCAAGGTCATTATCACAGTTACAGTATGCTGCTGTAATTATTTGACACTGTAAAGGCTGTTGATATGGAGACCTGATAGTTCACAGGTTCAATAGGCGTTGACCCTACCACATAAAAATGTTGTATGTCAAGCACTTTGAAAAAGGCAATATATAAGTAACAGATTATCATGCTGGCAGAGGATGAGAAGTGGGTATTGTTTCCTCTTTCAATTAAAATATAAGAGCTGAAACTTTTTCTGCGATCAACCTCTTGAGCAGCTTTTATTGATGCCGTGGCTATTGTAGAAGTGTCTCCATCTTCAGATGTTCTACAGCTGCTCTCTCTTATACTGGTACTGAGGGAAATTTGTGTTCATTAAGGATGCATTCCTCAAAGGTGACAGGCAACACACATTACTGTAAGATTCCTCCAACATCAGAAGTGTGTTCTTGACCCCATAACAGTGTTAAGCACATTTCCCCTTGCATCAGTCAAGCATATTATGTTGGTTTCGAAAGAGAAGGCAGGAGCCAGAGGTGGTTTGCAACAGAACTACTTATTTTCTGGGGAAGGGTTCTAAGAAGAAACAGGGTCAAAATGAGTATCTGCCCAGAAAAGATCTGTAGGCCAGAATGAAAATAATAAATTTGGGTTCTGGTGGGAGTACAGAGATGGAACCTGAAGATTTTTCTGGCACAACTCAATTTGTGTTTTTGCAAGGCCTTGTGATTCAAATGAGAGAAGAGTATTTCATCAAATATATGGGCATATAACGTCCTTGATATCGCCAGTTGAAAGGAAAATGCATGAAGCCAAATCTGGTTGTGCATGTAGACATCAGCAGAAGCGGTCTTGGCAAACTACTGATTGCCACAAAGGCCTGCTGTGTTGCCACCTCTCTACTTTACCCAAGTATGACATTTTATCCCATATTCATCCACCCATGAAATAATCTGCATATTTGTCTTATTGTTGACACTACACCGATTCATATTTTAATGGTAAAGTAGAAACAAATTAAAGAACATTTATACATTTCCACCCTAATCAATGTGTGAGAAACCCTCTATTCAGCTTAACGTTTTCAGAGTTCCAGTGGTGAGTGCTGTTAAACTCCTGCATTATTTAAACCCCACAATGGATGAAATGCCAGGAATCCTAATTTGTCACCCAAAGAGTTCTGCTGCTTATCTTCCTATTCCCAAAAAACACTTCCCTACATTATTCAGTGGCAAGACTGTGCCCCATCTCTGCCACTAACAATTATAACGTTGCTTCTAAGACTATCAAGCTATGAACCAAAAGTTCCTTCTAACGACTGGCAAACCATGGATCTCCTAGAGATTGGAAAAATCAGTATTATGTTAACTGTAGGGTCATACAAAATCACAACATTCCAGAATTAATTCAGCATGGATGAACCCCGAGACTGGTATCATCCGAAACAATTATTACCATCCAATGAAAATCAAATGTGGACAAGTGACAACACTGCTCCTTTTTAATATACCCAAGGCCAACGACATAGTCAATCACAACATTCTACCTGAGCAACTGAAAGTTTTTGCAAGGTTTTTCGATGATGGCATCATGAGCTGCCACCAAATGATATACCTCCACATTACTCACTTTATTTGCACCTGCACGGACTTTCTGCCTACGACTTCTGGCAACCACTTGTTTGTCTTTGCCTTCCTTTCTGTTTATTTTGCCTTGTGTTAATTTCCTGATCCTTCCCATACTCCTCACTCTGCTTTACTATGATCATTATGACGTGGAGCAAGTCTTAATATTTCTCCTAGTTATTTGCCTTCATGGCCTTTACCACTTTCCATGCACAATGTTTGCAAGTCTTCACTGGTCATTGCACGGACAGATGTCCATCTACCCTGTCAGCACTGTTCAAATACATTGACGACACTGACCAAGAACAATAAGCACTTGCAATTGACACGGCTGCACAGGCTACTATCCATGAGTAGTACACCTGTCCCTGTCAATGCATGCTGACAATGGTTCCAGTACACTGCCATCACCCACCACTATCCATGACCTCCTGATTCTGCCATGCACATAGCTAGCACTCAATGTGGACCCAGCTGATGTCAGTAGAGTGGATGGACAGAAGACAGTACTGCCAATTAACAACAAGCAATGGATAAAGACCTGTGCCAACATAATTTGTGAAACATTAGTTGGATCGGAGTACAGTTCTGTTTTCTGCTAAAATGCTCAATATATTATTCACATGTACTAAAGTATGGGGAAGCCCAAATAACCCTATGCGAACATGGGCCTGCATACTACAAAAAGAGAAAAGGGTTATCTATAGGGATCAATCAAATGTACCTCAAACCAGGCTCGACAATAGTGGTGCTGCTCAGTTTTGGAAGGCTCAAAAAATCCACTCCCTATGGCGAGTCACGTTTAATCCAGACAAGCTATTTTAGGGCCTACTCGCCCATTTTGGCGAGCTGACAACAGGTGCTCTGCTTGCTCACAAACTTAATGAGAAATAAAGATGCCTTTAAATCTAATTATCTTGTCACATTTGCTCAGCTTTCAGAGACACAGGTCAAAATCAGTTTCTCTTCCTACATTTACTTTTTTCTCTGCAACTGAAATTAGAGGGTTTTGTAAAGTGAACTGTGTGACAATCGCAATGTGTAATGAAAGGCTGTAAGATTTCAGGCATCACTGAAATAGCTAAGTGAACTGTTTCAAATATTTCCCTAGTTATGAAGATACACTTTTGTAATTATGTGGTTAAAAAAAGATTTTTATAGGATCAAAACAAATCACAACACTTTACTTGATGATGTGCAAATTTTAAATATTGTTGCTAAAACACAATTTCCGAACATTGTTTATGTGCTATATAGTTTTATCAGTAAAGCTACATGTTGTTGTGAAAGTGTTGTGACAATTTCAATGAGAAATGTGCTATCTGGAAATTACAGTTCACTACCATATCATGCTTTAGTATTATATTTATGAAACAGGAGTTTTTAAACATGAACTTGGAAATATTCCTGCCCAGAAGACAATGCTATTAGTGAACTAAGAGGCAAGCTAAGGATCATGTGTACCATATATGTGGGCTTGATTCTTATTATACATGGAGCAAACGTTTAGTCTAGTAAATAAAAAGATTTTGTCCAGCAGAAATAGTGAACTTGCATATTTAAAGGTGCTCTTATGTAATAATGAAGAAAAAAGTGGCTCCATGAGACAAATTATTTGCCTAGGATCACACAATTTGAGACTAGTTCAAGGGTCAAGTATATTACAGTTAGGTCGAGTAGATTATTCAAGTTACTAGACCTGCAGGCCTAGTAATATTTTTATGATTTTTCAAGCCCTGATTAGAACTTAAATTATTTGTGACCACAACTTAATTTACTTTTATTTTACTTTTCAGGTGTCACACCATTTTTAGTATAGTATAATTCATTAATAAATACAGTTACACACCAATATATACAAACATCTACATTTACGATACAACCACTGACCAACAGTTCATTGTAAGTCCTTGATATATACTTAAACTTAGAGGTATCTCCTGGATAATTACAAAAATGAGTCCACCCAGTGGTAATATAATCAATCCAAAAGTCAGACCCGATTGGGGGCCTTATTCGAGGGGGCTGAAACGTGTGGTCTATTGCACTACAAGGAGTTCCTCAATCCCCAAAGATAATAGACACAAGAAATACATCAATCAGGAACCCTTAGGACTGAGCTATGGTGCTATGTCTCTGATTGGGTTAGATTTTTGGATTGGTGGTTTGAGGAATGCAGAATCCAGGGTTCATGTGCTCCCTACATTGAAACACAATGCTTCCATGGCACCAGCACAACAATTTGGAATTCCCTCCCATCAGTTATACCAGTAATGCCTATTTTTCAACTTTTAAAAAGGAGCAAAAAATCCCCCTGATACTTTGGACACTTAAAGACTACGAACGTCTACACTTCTAATATTCATATCTTATTGCCATATACGCAGATAGGCCACATGTAGTTAGTTCCTCACCAACACCACCCTAATGCTGACCCAACCTTCTCAAAGCACTCTAAATGCTTCCTCACTTTTCCAAATTCTTTCAGAGTACCTTTCAGAGTATTCTTTCAGAGTACCTGCGTTAACCTTTCGACTTTTTCTGGCTCTTCTCATTTTCTCGCTTTTGCCCACATGTGCTTATTACCACTACTGTTGCTTCTCTCTTTTTAAACTGTTCTTCCTCTGTTCATTAGTTGTGTAATTTACTTTTACCCTGTGTTGGACAAAATCATAGATAATCTTTATCATTAATTGTAACTTATTTCTGTTACTTTGTAAAACTCTCTTTTCCCTCTGGGTTTCGATTCCACTAAAAACAGTGAATCAATAAATGCAGTGATCAAGAAGTGTGTCCATAACAGGGGTCACCACAATCCTTTCGGCGAGTATCAAATTAGTACTGTACTCTATGGAACAGGTGAATATTATGTTACGTGATCAGTTTTAGAGTGTTGCAATGTTTGCCGGACATTGATGCGCACATTGAAGCAAACACATGCTTAGCTTAAGCCAGGAGGTCTTTTGTGGCCACAAAGCACTCCATTCGTTCGGACTATTCGCATTGTTATGGTCTATGGGTCGTTATGAGCAGTATTTGGATCAGTGACAGAGAGGTCACTAGTGATGGTGCTAGTATTGTAGGTAGATGGATACCAGTGCAGCACTAAGGGTTATGGCTGGGGTCAGTCATCGCCCTCCACTGCTGTTGCCAATGCCAGGTGCAGGGTCAATGTTGATACACCCAATATGTTATGTTGCTGCCCCGGTCCCTGCTCTCCTAGTACCCCTCAAGTCCTCCACTCACCGCTATCTCGCTGGCCGCTCTCCGGCTCTCGTAGGTGGGGACATAAGAAGTCCCGAACCAGGCGAATGTCTTGAAAGTGACAAAACTCCAACAGGGAGCAGGACATGGCGCCGTCTCACCAAGCCAAGGCAGCGCAGCCCTGGACTCCCTGCAGCTTGGCCCCGCCGAGGTCCCGGTGTATCATGGGTTGCTGCCTCCCTGGGAGCCTGCCGCTGCCTTGGTTCCAGCAAAACGAAACCGGAAGCTGTCACGTCCCCCAGCATCAGCTGCTCTGCGGCGCGCGCTGCCGAGCCGCCGCGTCATCTTCCAGACCTGGTCGGCTGCGTCACCGAGGTTCCGTGTCTCGATCGCGCGCTTCGTTCGTGCCAATCGTAATGTGTCGCCTTCCCGTGCGTATGTTGACAACCACGCGAACAAAAAATCGTGTTTAAAAGGGAGGGTGAGCTGACGACTTGCCAAACTTGGTCATTATATATAAATGTATACATTTAAAACGTTATTATAGGGGGATTCATTCATTTTATTAGATTAAAATCTTATGGGGATCGATTGATGCAAATAATTGCTGTTCCCATATTGGTGAGTGTCAATGTAGTAAGGGTTCCTCGCAGAAACACAACTTCAATCCAAGTTGGTTGAAACAGGATCTTTATTCCACATATAAAATCACGACTGCTTCCCTGCTGCATGCAGCACAAGTGCTTGACCAGGTGCTAACACCATGTGAATACATCATCACCATTGCCTAATCTCTGACACTTACCATACTGCCATACTACAGTTTACCTGTTTTGCTCCAGTAAAAATATTGTAATTTTAAGATTATTGAAAAAGACCAGCGCATCTAAACGAGGGTCACTTGCGAGTTGCCTAAATAACCTTTGTAAAGAAATGCAATTTAGCAGAACCAGTATTGGTGCTAATTCCATAATTCTTAAACAATACGTTAACAATTTAAACACGTATAAAAACTGAAAAAAACCTAAATATTTTTGTAGAGTATCGCAAAAACTGGACTCTAGTAAATGCAAGTATAACAGATGCTGAGATAGCGAAAGAGTGGTTAATGTTTCAAGTGTCCTGGGAAAGTAGCATGAAAAGCCTAGTTTGTAGGTAGGCATGATTATAGAGATAAAGTGCAGAGCAATCGTGAATTGCTCAGTTAATCCAGGTTTTTGCTTTGTTCAGTGACTGGGAAGAACAGCTGCAAGTGGACCGGCAGATAGTCCTCAAATTTTTTCAGTGGTTCTTCGAATGCTTAATTTGAACCGGTGGTTTCAGGTGGGGACCACAGGCGCACATTTGGGGGGATTGGCACTTATTTTCCCTCAAAAGACATTGATAAAAACAATAGAGAGAAAAATACTGAAGGAGAAAAACAGGTGGAAGAGACAGACCGAAAAATAATGAAAAGAGAGAAAGTAGAGGTGAAACAGAACCTGCAAGAGCGAGATAAATAGTAAGGGAGTGCGGATTAAAGAGGCATGAGGTGGTATCAAGACTAAGCAAAAACAACAGGTGATGGACAGAATGCAGAACATTGTCATACATTCACCCCAGTACAGAGATCTGGGCCTACATCCATCGTTTTTTTGCACTCCACTCCACCCCAAGTCAGACATGGCCATATGCAAATCAGCCTTGACCCTGTGCCTCATGGGAACAGTCCAGCCCGAACTGCCAAGCCATGTCTTTCCTGGACCGGAATCATGCATCCAAGGACCGGTTTCTGGCTATCAGCCGTCATCAGCCTGGATAGCTTGACTCCAGTGGTGTGGAGAGCATGGGACTCACGTCTGAGCATACCCATCCCACTCGGGGTGACAAAGCAAAAACAACAGGTGATGGACAGAATGCAGAACATTGTCATACATTCACCCCAGTACAGAGATCTGGGCCTAAATCCATCGTGTTTTTGCACTCCACACCACCCCAAGTCAGACATGGCCATATGCAATTCAGCCTTGACCCTGTGCCTCATGGGAACAGTCCAGCCCGAACTGCCAAGCCATGTCTTTCCTGGACCGGAATCAAGCATCCAAGGACCGGTTTCTGGCTATCAGCCGTCATCAGCCTGGATAGCTTGACTCCAGTGGTGTGGACAGCATGGGACTTACGTCTGAGCATACCCATCCCACTCGGGGTGACAAAGCAAAAACAACAGGTGATGGACAGAATGCAGAACATTGTCATACATTCACCCCAGTACAGAGATCTGGGCCTAAATCCATCGTTTTTTTGCACTCCACACCACCCCAAGTCAGATATGGCCATATGCAAATCAGCCTTGACCCTGTGCCTCATGGGAACAGTCCAGCCCGAACTGCCAAGCCATGTCTTTCCTGGACAGGAATCAAGCATCCAAGGACCGGTTTCTGGCTATCAGCCGTCATCAGCCTGGATAGCTTGACTCCAGTGGTGTGGAGAGCATGGGACTCACGTCTGAGCATACCCATCCCACTCGGGGTGACAAAGCAAAAACAACAGGTGATGGACAGAATGCAGAACATTATCATACATTCACCCCAGTACAGAGATCTGTGGAGTGCAAAAAAACGATGGATTTAGGCCCGGATCTCTGTACTGGGGTGAATGTATGACATTGTTCTGCATTCTGTCCATCAACTGTTGTTTTTTGCATTGGTCACCCCGAGTGGGATGGGTATGCTCAGACGTGAGTCCCATGCTCTCCACACCACTGGAGTCAAGCTATCCTGGCTAAAGACGGCTGATAACCAGAAACCGGGCCTAGGATGCTTGATTCCGGTCCAGGAAAGACATGGCTTGGCAGTTCGGGCTGGACTGTTCCCATGAGACACAGGGTCAGGGCTGATTTGCATATGGCCATGTCTGAACTGGGGTGGTGTGGAGTGCGAAAAAACGATGGATTTAGGCCCAGTCTCTGTACTGGGGTGAATGTATGACATTGTTCTGCATTCTGTCCATCAACTGTTGTTTTTTGCATTGGTCACCCCGAGTGGGATGGGTATGCTCATACGTGAGTCCCATGCTCTCCATACCACTGGAGTCAAGCTATCCTGGCTGAAGACGGCTGATAGCCAGAAACCGGTCCTAGGGTGCTTGATTCCGGTCCAGGAAAAACATGGCTTGGCAGTTTGGGCTGGACTGTTCCCATGAGGCACAGGGTCAAGGCTGATTTGCATATGGCCATGTCTGAACTGGGGTGGTGTGGAGTGCAAAAAAACGATGGATTTAGGCCCAGATCTCCGTACTGGGGTGAATGTATGACATTGTTCTGCATTCTGTCCATCAACTGTTGTTTTTTGGAGTGGTATCAAGACTTCTCAGCCTTGGTATTCAGTACTCCAACTTTTGATAGTGCAGACCACGGGCTTCGGAGCAAAACACATTCTTCTACAAATTAAGCGCTTGCTCTCCCCCCAGCAATGCATAATTTAAACTTTATTAAGAAAGAGTTTAGATCTAAAACGTGACTCAGTCTCAGATATAGTTTAAATTCTCCATAGTTTATTAGTTACTTGAAGACTAAATAGGTTCAAGGACTGTTTTCAAACCAACATGGACTTTACAACTTGTAAAGTAGCAATGCATTAAATGAATATGTTGTGAAACACGTTGGCATGTTCCATTACATGTAGTGGATGTATACATTGAAAAGTCCATTTTGGTTTGAAAACTTGAGCAAGTTATTTTGTTTTACAGAGAACCTAAACCAAATCTGAGACTAAGTCATTTCTTAGACCCCCAACTCTGTCTTTATCAGGTTGTTGCTTTACATTTTAGAACTTAAAGTTCTGTTTTCAAAAACATATTTTATTTTTTGATAACCTATATGATACTATTAAAGAAATTAATCCTTCAACATCAGCGGGCGCAACTGAAGTAAAGGATATCACATAGGTTTCATTTCTCCCCCAGGACTGGCTGAATGACATGCTCCATTCCAAACTGTTGGTATGGAGCCCTGTTGGCACCATTGTATTATCAAAGTCAGTAGATCTATGTTCTGATCTTCCGATTATTGTGTTTCTATCTGTTTTTTTCTTGCATATTTAATTTTTTGCTTGTATATATTATGGCTCAAGAGCTTTCTGTTTTGCTTTGCGGATCTCTGCTGTCGTGCTCAAGATTCCAATTGCAACTGTTGTCTGGGTTGGTACTAGTATATTTCACGTACGGTAAGAGACCTTTGGGGACCCATTTATTTACAATTACACTTCATTAACGTAATATTTTCCTTCTACATCATTTGTTATCCACCATCTGTTGTCTTGTCTTGGTCTTATGGAGTACCAAAGTCTGGCATTGGCAAGTTGGTGTGATTGTTACATTTAATAAAATTTTATTGCAAGCATATGTCATAAAATTTAAAATAGAAGAAAAAAAGAAGGCATGCTGCCAACAACAGGATTTTTAGTGTGTATCTCAGGAAGATCAATCAATCAATCAGTCATGCCATTTGTATAGCGCACTACTCACCCTGGAGGGTCTCAAGGCGCTTGGGGGAAGGGGTATGCTACTGCTCGAACAGCCAGGTCTTGAGTTGTTTCCTGAAGGCGAGATGGTCCTGGGTCAGCCGAAGGTGGATGGAGAGGGAGTTCCAAGTCTTGGCAGCCAGGTAAGAGAAGGATCTTCCTCCGGCGGTGGCTCTTCGGATGCGTGGTACGGCTGCGAGGGCGAGGCTGGTGGACCGTAGCTGGCGGGTGGGCGTGTAGAAGGTCAGGCGGTCGTTGAGGTACTTGGGGCCCAGGTCGTGGAGAGACTTGTGTGCGTGGGTGAGGAGCCGGAACGTGATCCTCTTGTCGACGGGGAGCCAGTGCAGGTTCCTCAGGTGGCTGGAGATGTGGCTGCGTCGGGGGACATCCAGGATGAGTCGGGCGGAGGCGTTCTGGATGCGCTGGAGTCTTTTCTGTAGCTTGGCTGTGGTTCCGGCGTAGATGGCGTTTCCGTAGTCCAGTCGGCTGGTGACGAGTGCCTGGGTGACAGTCTTCCTGGTCTCGGTCGGGATCCAGCGGAAGATCTTGCGAAGCATACGCAGGGTGTTGAAGCACGATGAGGAGACGGCGTTGACTTGTCTGGTCATCGAGAGGGAGGGGTCCAGGATGAAGCCCAGGTTGCGTGCGTGGTCGGTTGGCTTGGGTGCGGTGCCCAGGGCTGGGGGCCACCAGGAGTCGTCCCAGACGGAGGGCGAAGATTCCAGGATGAGGACTTCCGTCTTGTCCGAGTTCAGTTTCAGGCGGCTGTCCTTCATCCACTCGGCGACGTCTTTCATCCCTTCGTGTAGGCAGGTTCTGGCGGTGTCGGGGTCTCTGGTAAGGGAGAGGATCAGCTGGGTGTCGTCGGCGTAAGAGATGATGTTGAGGTTGTGCTGGCGTGCGATGGCTGCGAGAGGTTTCATGTAGATGTTGAAGAGGGTGGGGCTGAGTGAAGATCCTTGCGGGACGCCGCAGATGACTTCGGTGGCCTCGGAGCGAAACGGGGGGAGGCGGACTCTTTGTGTTCTTCCGGCGAGGAACGAGATGATCCACTCCAGTGCCTTCTCTTGGATACCGATGTTGCTGAGGCGCTGGACTAGGGTGCGGTGGCAGACCGTGTCGAATGCAGCGGAGAGGTCCAGGAGGATGAGGGCCACTGTTTCCCCCTTGTCGAGCAGGGTCCGGATGTCGTCGGTGGCTGCGATGAGGGCGGTCTCGGTGCTGTGGTTGGCTCTGAAGCCGGACTGCGAGGGGTCGAGGGATCCGTTCGTCTCCAGGAAGGCGGTCAGCTGTCTGTTGACGATCTTCTCGATGACTTTAGCAGGAAAAGGGAGGAGCGAGATGGGGCGGAAGTTTTTGAGATCGGTGGGGTCCGCTGTAGGTTTCTTCAGGAGGGCGCTGATCTCGGCGTGCTTCCAGCTCTCCGGGAAGGTGGCGGTGTTGAAGGAGGCGTTGATGATGTTCCGGAGTTGGGGTGCGATGGTGAAGTCGGCCTTGTTGAAGACGTGGTGTGGGCAGGGGTCGGTCGGTGATCCGGAGTGGATGGTGTTCATCGTGCGGGCTGTGTCTTCGGTGGTCACCGTGGTCCAAGTGCGAAGGGTGGCGGTGGGGGGCGTTGGTTCGACGGTTGGGTGCGTGGGTGGGGCGCCGAAGCTGTTGTGGATGTCGGCGATCTTGTGGTGGAAGAACGAGGCGAGGGAGTCGCACAGGTCTTGTGACGGAGTGATGTCGTTGGTGCCAGTGCTGGGGTTGGAGAACTCCTTGACGATAGTGAAGAGCTCTTTGCTGTCGTGGGCGTTGTTGTCCAGTCGTTCCTTCAGGGATTTCTTCTTGGTGGTGCGGATGAGCTGGTGGTGCTTGCGGGTAGCGTGTTTGAGGGTGGTCATGTTGTCGGTGGTCCGGTCGAGGAGCCAGGCTTTCTCGAGGGTGCGGCAGGTCTTCTTGGGGTCCTTGAGGTCGTCGGCGAACCAGGATGCCTTCTTGCTTCTGGGTCTGCTGGGAGGGTTCTTTAGTGGCGCGAGGTCGTCGGCGCAGGCGGTCAGCCACTGTGTGAAGTTGCGGGCTGCTTCGTTGGGGTCCGTTGTGTTGGCGGGTGGGCTCTGGCTGAGGGAGGTGGTGAGCTGGTCTGCGGTGATCTTGCTCCAATTCCTGTGAGGTACCTGTTGCGGGTGGTGGTGGGTCGTGGATCTTTTGAAGCTGAAGTGGACGCAGCTGTGGTCGGTCCAGTGGAGTCCGGTGGCGTGGCTGAAGGTGATGTACTTGCTGGAAGAGAAGACGGGATCAAGCGTGTGGCCGGCGTAGTGGGTGGGGGTGTTGACTAGTTGCTTGAGTCCGAGGTTGGCGAGGTTTTCCAGCAGGGTGGTGGTGTTGCGGTCCTTGTTGTTCTCCAGGTGGAAGTTGAGGTCCCCGAGGAGGATGTAGTCGGTGGAGGGGAGGGCGTGCGGGCTGATGAAGTCTGTGATGTCTTCGCTGAATTGTGTGCGTGGTCCCGGGGTCTGTAGACGAGGGTGCCTCTGAGGGTCGTCTTAGGGTCGGTGTGAATCTGGAAGTGGAGATGTTCGGCTGCGGCGAAGGAGTCGTTGGCGTCGGTCGTGATGCGGATGGTGTTCCTGTGGACGATGGCGATGCCACTTCCGGTCTGGTTGATGCAGTCCCTCCTGATGATCTTGTACCCGTCCGGGATGGCGATGTCGGGTGCAGAGGAGGCGTTCATCCAGGTTTCCGTGAGGAAGGCGACGTCCGGTGATGTAGCGTCGAGGAGGTTCCAGAGTTCCACGGCGTGTCTGTGGACGGAGCGGGTGTTGATCAGGATGCACTTGAGGTGGTTGCTGCTGGTGTTTGTCTTGGCGGGTGCGGGGCAGGTTCGGAGGCAGGTGAACTTGCAGGTGCAGCAGGTGAAGGGTCCGTGGGTGCGTCTCGGGGTGGCTCGGCAGCAGGCGTGGGTCCGGCCGGCATTGAGTGCGTTGAGAGTGGCGGCGTCATAGGTCAGTCGGGTCGTCTTGCCTCGGCGGGGAGGGCCAGGGGTCCTGGCGCTGGGCGCGGGCCAGGCGCAGACGGGCTTACCTTTGGCGCACCTTCGGCGCTCAATCGGTGCTCCCGCTGCGCGCGTCCGCTGCGCGGTCGCTCTGGGGGCGTCATAAGTAAGGAGCCGGGAGGGAGGAGCAGCTGGGTGGCGGGAGCGGGGCGGCGAATGGAATCACAGGGGGGCGGGGCCGCAGGGAGGCAGCGGCGGGAAATTCCAAGAAGCAGCGGGCAGCGGGAAATTCCCATAAGCAGCGGGAAATTCCCAGGAGCAGCGGGCAGCGAGCGAAGGAATCTGCAGGCAGGAGGCGGCAAAGGCAGGCAGGAGCGGCAGCAGTGAGTGGGGCGACCAAGCCCTGTGGAGGGCTGAGCGGTCACACTCTGTGGTCCCCTACGGTCCCCTTAAGTAAGGAGCCGGGAGGGAGGAGCAGCTGGGTGGCGGGAGCGGGGAGGCGAATGGAATCACAGGGGAGCAGGGCCGCAGGGAGGCAGCGGCGGGAAATTCCAAGAAGCAGCGGGCAGCGGGAAATTCCCAGGAGCAGCGGGAAATTCCCAGGAGCAGCGGGAAATTCCCAGGAGCAGCGGGCAGCGAGCAAAGGAATCTGCAGGCAGGAGGCGGCAAAGGCAGGCAGGAGCGGCAGCAGTGAGTGGGGCGACCAAGCCCTGTGGAGGGCTGAGCGGTCACACTCTGTGGTCCCCTTAAGTAAGGAGCCGGGAGGGAGGAGCAGCTGGGTGGCGGGAGCGGGGCGGCGAATGGAATCACAGGGGGGCGGGGCCGCAGGGAGGCAGCGGCGGGAAATTCCAAGAAGCAGCGGGCAGCGGGAAATTCCCAGGAGCAGCGGGAAATTCCCAGGAGCAGCGGGAAATTCCCAGGAGCAGCGGGCAGCGAGCGAAGGAATCTGCAGGCAGGAGGCAGCAAAGGCAGGCAGGAGCGGCAGCAGTGAGTGGGGCGACCAAGCCCTGTGGAGGGCTGAGCAGTCACACTCTGTGGTCCCCTACGGTCCCCTTAAGGAAGGAGCCGGGAGGGAGGAGCAGCTGGGTGGCGGGAGCGGGGCGGCGAATGGAATCACAGGGGGGCGGGGCCGCAGGGAGGCAGCGGCGGGAAATTCCAAGAAGCAGCGGGCAGCGGGCAGCGGGAAATTCCCAGGAGCAGCGGGAAATTCCCAGGAGCAGCGAGAAATTCCCAGGAGCAGCGGGCAGCGAGCGAAGGAATCTGCAGGCAGGAGGCGGCAAAGGCAGGCAGGAGCGGCAGCAGTGAGTGGGGCGACCAAGCCCTGTGGAGGGCTGAGCGGTCACCTGATCAAGATGTGGTTCTTATTGGTTCAAACAAAAGGTATTAATGGGAAACACAAAACCTGTTGCACACCAGTTCAAGAAAGTACAGAAAATTATGTCTCAATGGACATTGGCAAGTTCAAGTGTCCTTGGTTGAAGACAAAGGAGAGCGATGGGTAATACGACTCCTCTTTATTGAATGGATAGCCAGCCGACACGTGTTTCGTCGCAAAGCGAATACAATGCTTTGACGACTCCTCAGGGCTGTAGTGAAAGGATACTGCACCACAGGTCGCTTCGCCGGTGATAATTCCAACCCGGCCCCGCTCGAGACCAGGTTGAGTGGTAACTAAAGATCAAGGTGAGTTGTCCAGTACCCAAAGCGTGTAGTGCGATAACAGAGCTGAGATATGGGTAAATGGTGCTCTGAGTCGACTTCTGCGAGATAATAATATGGGGATATAAGGCATCCACTTGGTCAATTCCAGAAAATGTGCGTGCTCATCAGCGTGATCCCCGAAGCGCGGGGAAATGCCGGCAGGACGAGTGCTCCTGCAACAGAGGTTCCGGGTGCTGATGAGCACGCACATTTTCTGGAATTGACCAAGTGGATACCTGGTCTCGAGTCTGACTCTATCTTTCACTTTCTCTTGCATTTTTCAGCCTTCCATTGCAACTATTGTTTTTACTCCACCTGTATTCACCTAATACATCACTAGTTAGATATATATTTTATATAAAATTAAATTACAATGTAATAAATGGGTGACACTAATTGGAGCTTTCTATTTCTATTTATTTATTGGCTGTTTTACATCTTACAAACTAGAGCAACGCTCTTTAAATAGAGACAGATAGGTAGACAGTGATATCAAGTGCAAAAGTATATGTACAACTGGTAGAACATAGTGACAATGCTTAGGAGACAAGTCTGATTGGGAAACGCTAAAAGAATAGCAAGCTAGTATAAATATGTACCGTATTGGTAACTGTTAGACCAGGCATCTTTAGGGTGGTCTTCCCCCAAACTTTTTGCCTTTTGCCTCCTGTTTTTGCTGATTCTTTTTGTTGGCCTTAGGACTCTGACACCTTGGCTTCACTGCATAGAGAAGATCGACACATCCTGCGCCTGTGGGATTCAACATCAACGCACCTTGTTGTTTGTGACCAAAAAAGGTACTTTGTTCACCAGGTCCTGCTGGGCCTTGTAGCCGGCCGGTGCCCCATCGTGGTCAGCCCAAACTTTGACTTTGCACCTGTCAAGCACGACCTAAAGTAACCTTTTTAGCGCTACTTGCTTCTAAACGCTTTACTTCATTTATTCCTTTAATTTTCAATATCTCAACTTCTATACTTTGGATTTTTGTCATTTTGGTTGTTTTGTTAATCATAAAATAATCAATTTTTATAAACCTGCGTGGAGTCTTTTTGTGGTGTATTCATTGTGTTACTGTGTGTTGCACAAATACTTTACACATTGCCTCTTTAGATAAGCCTGACTGCTCTGTGCCAAGCTACCAGAGGGAGAGCACATGTTATCTTCTAGTGTGTATCTAGCTTACCCTATGTATGTATGTATGTATTTATTTTCTTATATAGCGCAGAACCTTTCACCCTACGGGTATTTTGGCGCTCAGATTTTTACACATAGCCCCCGTTGCAGCGGCATGATCAGAGGTGGGAAATTAGGATTAACAGCCTCCCTGGGTGCATACCTCAGTCAACCAAGAATCCCATTTCTAACTGTAACGGACTCAGGAGGAAGAACAGTGTCAATGAACTTTGCTGTAGGGTTAGGTGGATTGTTAAGGGCATTGACACGTATAGCATCAGAATAAATTAGGAAGCCATCAGTGTCCATGCTGTTGAAATAGTGTTTCAGCTCCATATTTAATGCCCCATAGGAGCGATTGGTTCTGATTGGGGTGGGATGGAGTTCCATAACTTTGGTGCACTCCCTGATAGGGTATGTTTGAGTATTACTTTTTTAGGGATATGGTATCAACAAGGAGGTCTGTAGAGCTCCAGATGGAGCTGAGTCCACCTTACAGGGAAAGTTTGGAGCAAACACTAGGAGATGATGAACGGAGTGCTGAAACTTTTCAGACACTCCCCTCCAGTCACAGATCTGGGTTGAATCCATAATCGTTCTTTAGCTCACTTCGTCACCCCAGTTCAGACCCAGTTATCTGCAAATAAGTTTGTTCAAAGTTTGTAGGCCAGCTATTATGGGTTCCAGAATGTAAATATTTAATACCTATATGCTGAAGCTTAAATATATTCTTGGCTTTAAAGAGAAGCCACTTGAGGGTGCCCAGAACCAGCCTGACATGATGAGACCTTCTGGTTCCAGAGACCAACCTTGCAGCCATATGGAAGGTAGTCTTCAAAGGTGCCGGTTGAAGTTTAGGGCTAACTCACATTTCCATAATTAGTCTTAAATAGAATTAGGGTCTGACTTGATACTGTGCACCTTTGGCTAGGAAATCTAGCATAAATCCCACCGATTTAGCACAGTCATTGAGGGATAGATGGCTTTAAAAACTTGGTGTGTGTGTTGATCCAGTTCTGCAGGAATGGGGTATTGATTGGATGAGACTAGGAGGAACTTTTTCATAGTTAAATGTTAGATTATTGGCTTGATATCCAAGATCAGAAAATAGTAAGTATTTGGGCCAAGGAGCCAATGTTCTATGGGTAAGAGACTTTCATAGAATTATGGCTGTCTTCGGAGTATCAATGGTAGGAGACGTTGGAGAGTTTTAGGAATGTGCCCTGTAGTTTTATTTAAAGGCGAAATGGATAAAGAGGATACATTAGAGTCTTGTGGGAGACCCTTTGGGAGAGAGATGAGGAAAGGGGTAGAGAAGAGAGAGAGGCAGAGTGGGAGAGCGAGAGAGAGAGATAGAGAGAGAGAGAGATGGACAACTTTATATGTTGGGTATAATTGTTTAAGTGGTAGCAAAAACACTTAAGAACTGTTCAGCTAAATCTCTTTCTTCCTTTTAGGGTGTTTAGGAGAGATAAGTGATTGACCTTGTCAAATGCAGCTCTCAGGTCAAGGAGAATGAGAAGATAAGAGTCTCCTTTATCAAGGATTTGTAGTGCATCAGCCACTGTTTGAAGAAAAAAGGTCTCTGTGCTGCATCCATACCTAAACCCTCATTGGAAATCGTAAAGAAAGTAATTCTAAATATTTAATTTCTTCAGTGCTTTTTCCATGCACATGTCTAACTTTTTGACCTGGAATTGTAGGACAGAAATAAGATGCCACTTTGTCTGATGCTCACCGAGACGTGGTGGGGCGAATCCTCCAATCCTGATGTCGCCATGGCAATCCCGCCTGATTATAACGTCTTCAGGAAGGATAGAGCCAAGGGAAGGGGTGGTGGAGTGGCACTGGTGGTGAAGAAGGGCACGCCTTGTGCTATCTTGCCAGTGGACGACATCCGCGGCTCTGAGACCCTTGCTTTCTCTATCTCCCTGGCACCGCACCAATCAGTCAAGGGATTATTGGTCTACAGACCGCCGGGTCCATCTGGTACGTTCTTTGAAGATCTTCATTTCGTGCTGCTGGGACTGGCCCTGAAAGCGGAACATTGCATTGTGGCTGGGGATTTCAACTTCCGGATGGATGATCCGTCGGACCCTGCAGCTACCAAACTTTCAGAGGCTATGACCCCGCTGGGATTGATCCCTTATTTGCAGGGGCCTACGCATGACAAGGGGCATACTCTGGACCAGGTCTTCTCGTCATCCCCTCTTGAGGTGACAGAGATTATCCCGGTACTGTGGTCAGACCATCTGCTGGCAAAATTCTCAATCAAAGGCACAGTTAAAGCGGCTGTTGCTTTATCACAGCAGCAAGGTCGAGTCCATAGGGCTTACCATCGAGTGACCCCTGCGATGCTGGCCCAGGCTGCTTTGGATCACCCCTGCCCCCTCTCTGGCGACTTAGAGAAGGATCTGGAGTCCCTGCAGGCGTGGTTGGTAGACAGGCTAAACGATCTTGCCCCGGAATTGACCCCCCGCTTGACACCAAAACGGTTCTCTGCTCCTTCGTTCACCGCAGCACTGTCCGCTACGCGGCAGCAGTGTAAGGTGGCCGAAAGAGCCTGGCGGGCACAATACGACACAGGGGCTAAGTTGACTTATAAGACGGCGGTTAAGGCCTACCACCGGGACATCCGCCTGGGGAAAAAAGCCTATTTGGCAGGGAGGATAGAGGCCGCCTCCAACTCCTGTAAGGAGATTTTCTCCATTGTGAGAGAATTTACATCCCCACGGTCTAATACCTCGGATGAGAGACCAGCTGATTCCTGGGCTTTGGATCTGGCGAATTTTTTCACTAGCAAGATCCAACTTATACAGGATTCCTTTCCTTCGGTTGTACCCGTGGGGCTGATTAACCATGAGACTAACTTGTCCCCTCTGGCCTCGCCAGTTTCGACGATGGGCGTGTTTCCACCTATCTCGGCCCCTGCCTCTCTAGTACTCATGGGCAATCTTAAATCGGGCTCGCCGCTGGATCCGTGCCCCGCTAAACTTCTGGCAAAAATTGCGGAAGTGATTAATCCGCTGGCGAACCCGCTATTGAATCTCTCGCTGAGCCAGGGAGTGGTTCCGCAGGCCTGGAAGCAGGCAATGGTCATCCCGCTGCTAAAGAAGCCTGGTCTGGACCCAAAGGCCCCAGTCAACTACAGGCCTATCTCTCTGTTGCCGGCTCTCACGAAAATTGTGGAAAAGCACGTTCAAACGGTGCTTTCCAATTTTCTAGAGACAAATGAGATTCTGCATGCCACCCAGTCAGGCTTCCGTCCAAATCTCAGCACAGAGACCGCGCTCCTCGAGGTATCAGAAACCATTAAAGGGGTTCTGGACACCGGGGGTAAAGCCATGCTGGTGCTGTTGGATTTGTCGGCGGCTTTCGACACCGTCCCCCATGATGGCCTTCTCGCAAGACTCTATGAGATAGGACTGCGGGGGACGGTGCTCAGCTGGTTTTCCTCCTTTCTAGCTGGCCGCCGGCAAACGGTCTGGGCCTCGTCAGATTCCGCCGTTATGCCGCCTCTGGGAGTCGGGGTCCCACAGGGCTCTATTCTGAGCCCGACCCTTTTCAACATCTTTATGACCCCTTTGGCGGCGCTGGTGGAGTCGTTTGGGGCCCAGATCGTATCCTACGCAGACGACACCCAGCTCCTCTTCTCATGTAAGAGAGGAGGAGACTTTGACGGGTAGAGTATCCGGGATTGCCTTGGGGCTGTTTTTCAATGGTTCCAACTGAACAGCCTCAAGTGCAATTCCGATAAGTCCGAGGTACTCTTCTTTGGGTGTGACACGGAGCCAGACTGGCAGGCTTGGTGGCCCATTAATATGTTCCCGCTGTCTTGTTCATCCCAAATGGCGAAGAACTTGGGGGTCAAGATGGATAAGGGGCTAACGTTGAAATCCCAGATCCTCGGGGTGTCGGGCATGTGCTTCGGCCTCCTTAGGATGCTGCGGAGGTTTCTTCCCCTTTTATCTGAGGAGCACAGGAAGCTGACTGTGCAGGCCCTGATTGGCTCGAGGCTAGATTATGCTAACATTCTTTACTTGGGCCTGCCAGAGTATCTGCTGCAGCGGCTCCAAGTGGTGCAGAACGCTGCTGCTAGAGCTATCTTTGGCTTGAACAGACGCGCCAGTGCAGCAGGCTTGCTGCAGACTTTGCACTGGCTTCCAATCCGAAAACGGATCGCCTTCAAGGCTCTGACCTTGGCCTACAAGGCCCTCCATGCGGTTGGAGAAAAGTACCTCCAAAAGAGACTCGCATTCTACCACCCGGCCCGTTCTTTGAGATCGGAATCCCTGTTCTTGGCGGTGGTCCCACGAGTGAAGAGAGCTCGCCTGGGAGGTCGCTCCTTTGCACTATTGGCGCCACAGTTGTGGAACTCTCTGCCACTCACTCTTCGGGGAGCCACCAGCCTACTTGCTTTTAGAAAAGGTCTTAAAACCTGGTTGTTCATCCAGTAGGCTGTATTAATTTGGATCTGCCCTTTTATTTCTTGCTCCCTCTCTTTTAACTGTGTTATGTTATTGTGTTGTAGTCCTCCTTACTTAAAGCGCCGGGACACTCTTTTTGAGTAGCCGTGCGCTATACAAAAATAAATATAACATAACATAACATAACATAACATGGATGTTTTTAGTCAAAGACTAACCCCAAGTTGAGGCAGGAGTTAAAATGTTTGGCACAGAGAGAGCAATAAAAATGGCGGTAATGCTTTCACAAGGTTAGTGGGGATCAGGTTCAGGAAGTCAGAGCAAGGTTTAGCTTTGCAGTGGTGTTAATAAGTTTAGATTCAGTGATTACAGGATAACCAAATGCCTGTTAATATGAGGTGAGTGATAATTAGAGTTCTGCCAACTTAAGGTTAGGTGAGGGAGTATTCAGTCGCCTTTACTTTCTCTTCAATGAATTAGAAGAAATATTCACATTTTGGAGTGGATAGATGAAATAGGAAGACCCATATTCTTTTTCAGTGAAGTAACATTCAGGTTTTTTTTTCAGTACAGCCTATTTCAAGTCTGAAGACTATTGTTCCATTATTAAACATACGTTTTTTTGTATTGTTTAGGTGCATTTCGAAGTATTTCAATTTACTTCTGGGAAGCATTTTGTCAAGGACGTGTTCAGTGGACCTTAGATATTTCCTCTTCTGGTTCAGACATTTAAACTACCTTTTGTGTGTATTTTATTTTACTTTTTATCCCCTTAGTTTGAATTTTGCAAGATCAACAGGCATGTCAGCTGTAATTTTGTTGCTGTGACCCGTTTAATAATTTTATTTTGGGAGTCTTGTAAAGTGTGAACATGACCCAAGGGTATCAGAACACTGTACCCGTGATAGATAAACATAAACGAAGAACTGATGCATAGAAAGAACATCTAATAAAAACAAACAGCAACTTTTAAGAACTCCAGTAAGATATGGTATGTGGTAACAGAGTTATTAATATTTGACCTCCATTCGTTTATGAGTCATTGGAATAGGTTCTCCAGGGTTGTTTTTCATGATTCTCCTTTGCATCAGTTCCATTCCTGGAACCATGGGGACAATGTTTGTGTGGGCTCTACTGGGATTGATGTGCTTCAGCCTTGTATTTGTATAACAGTACTTGTAGCGGCCACTCTGCCCAGGGGGCAGGCTCATCATGGCTTTTAGGAGAGGAATCTGTTCATTAGGATCTTTTTCACCTCTTTTTGGAAGACGTAGGTTGATGGGTTAGACAGAACTTTGGGTGGGAGAGAGTTCCAGATCCTTAGAGCCGAATTGGAAAAGGAGGGTGTGTAGGTTCTAGCCTGAGAGAACTTGCACTTCTGAGTGAGCGGTTGCCTCCTGAGATCCGAATCTTTTCTGCTAGGTACCTTGGTTCGTTACGATGTCAGGTTTTATGCATTAGGCAAGCAATTTTCAGTTGAGTTCTGGCCTCGAGAGGGAGCCAGTAGAGAGACCTGAGTGATGGGTTAATGTTGTCGGAGCTTCTGGTGCCTGTTATCAGTCTAGATGCTGCATTGAGGGGCGCTTTGAGTGGAGCCTTTCTCTGTTTGGGAAGACCTGAAAGACTTGCAGAGCCATGTGCTAGTCCTGAGACGACTAATAAGTGTACTGCTTGTTTGAAGTCAGAAGGTGGCAGGTGTGGTTTCACTTTCTTCCGTAGCTTGAGTTGGAATGACGCACTGCAGATGGTTGCACTGACGTGCTAGCATGTTCATATTCTTGCCCAGTATTAGTCCAAGGAATTTAGTGGAATCTATAATGGTAGGTTTGCAGTTGAGGTCTTTGAGGTGATTGAGCCAGTCTTAGATGTGTGTGGAGCTATTTTGAGGAGAGAAAAGTAGGAATTCTGTTTTCAGTGAGTTCAGCTTGAGGTTGCTTTGAGATAGCCAGGACTGGGTTTTGGCAGGGTGTTATTTATTTGGATTATATCTTCCACGGAGGATATCTTTACGTATAGTTGTGTATCATCTGCGTATATGTGGTATGCAACATTCGATTGTTTGAAGATTTCCGTTAGTGTCTCCATATATAGTTTATAGAGTGTTGGGGAAATGGTCGGCCCTTGTGGGACTCCTCAACTCATTGGTGTGGCACCTGAGAATAAGTTTCCTAGTTTGATTCATTGTGAGATGTTTTGCAGGAGCAGGTTAAACTTAATCTCTTCTGAATATTTTGAAAGTCTGTGAAGATGCACGTTACAAGAGTGAACACATCAATATATCCGTAATGTGTGACCCGTTAAGTCTTTTCAGTTGATCCCTGGTCACCATTTTGGTAAGGATTGTGGAAAGAGCAATAAATTCCCTGTGATCAGAGAGTCAGTTGTCAGAATGTCTTCATTGGCGATGATACAGATAGCATGCCCTCCCCATAAGAAGGGGAAGAGCATATTTGCTTGATCAGATTGTTAAGTAGGAAGAAGGACAGTTGAGACACTGCTGTGGAATTGAAGTCTGTACAGTATAGAATAAATACCCCGAAGAAGATGTTATTAGAAGAGGAGTGCTGATTTGCTAGAGTGAGTTCCATCAACTGTTTGAAAAATAAGTGGGAATTGTCTAGAAATAGTATTTTATTTGAAATTTGGTATTTTTCGAGTCTGCGGTTTCCCTTTCCTCTGACATATATATATATTTTTGTTAAAGTACTTTATTAGGTTTTACAGAACATTCAAGAGACTAAGGGCCAGATGTAGGTAAAATTATTTTACCACCTCTTAAATACCGAATCATACCGATTCGGTATTTAAGAAGTGGTAAAATATAAGTACCGAGATGTAGGTAAATACAGATGTGCATTTACCGAATCGGTAAAATTCGGTATTTACCGATTCGGTAAATACCGAATTTCACAAGGGTGCAGGGGGTGTCACTTTGACACCCTCTAGCACCCCCAAAACGGGTTCAGGTGCCATGTGGCAGGCATACCTGCCCTAAGGGCAGGTCTGCCTGTCATATGGCACAGGTGTGCATGCACACATGTGCATGCACACCTGAATCGGTATTTTACCATCAACTTGTATTTGATGGTAAAATACCGATTTTTTAGGGCTTGTGGGACTCAGAAGAGTCCCACCTACATCTCGATTTTACCGATTCTGTAAAAATACCGGTCGGTAAATTTACCGACCGGTATATTTACAGATTCGGTAAAATTACCGAAATGGCCTGTTTTCAGGCACCTACATCTCAAAAGCCAAATACCGGTCGGTAACGGCCGAATTCGGCCGTTACCGACCGGTATTTGGCTACCTACATCTGGCCCCTAATGTCTGCATTCCTATTGTGTTCAGAGCTCGCGTAACTCCCTTCTCTCTGCACGGGGTAGCCAGTGATACCAATCCAGCGGTGCTGATGGGAAGTACAAGATAGCACCCACCTGCAGCTTTAGCAGGTGATGTCAGGCATGTTTTGTAGCATTTACTGAGTCGAGAATCCCCGTCCTGCGAGCCGCAGGTGTAAACAGCAGAACTGGCAATGGGAGAGGGGATGCCACTACCTTCTCTATGCATAGATAGGGCGTATCTGGGGAGCCGTGCATCCAATGGTACGCGTGTGCACTCTGTGCTACCCTGTAGTATATGTCCAGGTCTGGCGCACCCAGCCCACCCATATGGTATGGTAATTTAAGCACGTTCCATCTAACCTGTGCTTGCTTGCCAGCCCAAGCTAATTAAATCATCAGCGCTTTAAGCCGACGAAAAAAGGAGCTAGGGAGAACCAGAGTTATGTTAGTAAAGAGAAATAAAAAACAGGGCACTATTACCATTTCCGTAATTTGCTGAACTCCACCCTGTAGTTTTCCCTGAATACCACTTCCGAGTCAGTGTGGATTCTGATACCTAGGTACCGCACCGATTCCATCGACCACCGCAATGGGTAGTCAGGCTCGAATGGGGTCGTGACTGGTATGAGGGGGGAATATTATAGACTTTGGCCAATTAACACGGAGTCCAGACACCGCTCCCAATCTCACTACTTCTTGCAATACTGGGGAGAGATTACATTCTGGGTCTCGCACATACAGCAGCGTAACATCCGCATAGGTGGATACAATCAACTCGTAACCCAAAAATCTTATACCCTATATCTGTGGTATTTGCGTAGCGCACAAACTAAAGGTTTGGCCACCAATGCGTATAATATCGGTGACAGCGGGCAACCTTGCCTCGTGCCTCTAGTCACATATATAGTATTCGTAACCAGATTGCCAATTTTGACTCTAGCTCTGGGAGCATTATATAACACCCCTATCAGCTGTAAAAGGACACTCCCCAGCCCCATCCTCGTCAGGACCTGCCGAATGAAGGGCCATACGACAGTCAAAGGCCTTCTCCATGTTAAGGAAAACTGCCACTGCCTTTACCTCTGGTCGAGTGTGCTGTATGGTACCAAATACGGTTCTTAAATTGTATGTTAAATTTCTACTTGGAACGAAGCCCGCCTGCTCCGGAGCGACCAGCAGCAGAACCAGAGGGACTAACCGATTCGCCAGTATTTTTGCAAATATTTTAGTGTCCACATTGATCAACGAGAGTGGGCGATAGGATGCGCACTCGTCCGGAGGTTTGTCCGGCTTCAATATCACGACAATAATCGCCTCTCTCATCGAGGGGGGCATCACCCCTGTCACACACATTTCGTCAAAGAGTGTGGCTAACTGTGGCACTAAAAAGTCCTTGAATGCTTTGTAGAAAGTTACAGTGAGGCCATCCATTGCAGGCGTGCTACCTGATTTCAAGTCTGACAGAGCCATGGTGATTTCATCTGCCTCCAGAGGTCGCATAAGATATTCACGGTGTTTGTTCGTTAGCCAGGGTAGCTTTATATGTGTTAGGTAGTCCAAGATTTCTGCTTCAGTGCCACTGCTGCGAGAGGTATACAGCTCAGAATAATATTGCCGCACCTGCAAGCTATGTCAGTTTCTTCTGTCAGCGTTTCACCCCTGCTGTTTTGACCTCAACTACTATTGATTTATCCTGCCACCTTTTTAGAAGTTGAGCCAAGATCGCACCTGGCCATTCACCCTCACCAAACGTGCGAGCTGTGGCATATTTACAGAGGTGCTTTATTTCTGGGTCAGCCGCATCGTGATATTCTCCCAATTGTGTTTTAAATTCCTGTGTGATATTATCGTCAGCCCTTACCAGGAGTTGTTCCTCTAGTTTAGCAAGCGAAAGTTCCAGATCTGAGAGTCGCTTGTGTAGCGCTCTGAGGACCCCCGAGTGTTTGGCCATGGTGATACTGCAGATATGCACTTTGAACGCCTCCCAGACCAAGTAAAAACTGCCCACCGACTCTATGTTACAGACAAAATACTTTTCAATCGCCTCCGCCAGTTTCTCCTTGAAGACAGTGTCTAGTAGAGAGTAGGGTGGGAATCGTCAAGTAAAGGGGCGGATACATTTCCGTGGGGTATCTAGTACTAGCAATATCAGGGAATGGTCCGAAAGGGTGCATGGATGTACCTCGCAGACTCTGGTCTGCTCTCGCAACTGTCTGGCTGCTAGCCAGTAGTCTATATGGGTATGCAAGTCATAATACTCAAGTCAAACTGAACCATTGCATCTTCTACTGCGTGTGCGGATACCGTGATCTGCCTCACCGCCCCCCCGGATCTGTCCTGCAGTAGATTAATTACTAAATTGAGGTTACCTCCCCAAAGTTGCTGCCTTGTCTGAAAGTGCTGTGTAATAATTGGTATTGTCAAAGTTCGGGCCTTATATATTTACTATAAGTAGGTCCTTTCCTTTCCCCCTACATCTGGAGATCACATAGCGCCCATCCTGGTCTGCGTCTAAGGGTTTGAGCTTAAGGGAAGCCTTAGCATTCACCCATGTAGGCACGCCTCGTGCTTGTGAGGTGAATCCCGCTGCGTGAATATTTCCCTGCAATCCTCTGCTACGCAGCATAGGGCTGCTTAGGTGAGGTGTGTCTCCTTCAGGAGTGCCACATCAATGGTGTGTCTTACCAAGTAACCCAACACCTTTCTAAGTTTCCTGTGGTCACTGAGGCCTCGCATGTTCCAAGTTAGTTCGCGAACCCTGCTACACGCTGCTATAGTACTGGGCTTACTGATGTCCGTCATGGGGGTGTATATATTCTGCATAATGGGACCTGCCGCTTGTACACATAGACCATGTGATTACCTTGAATACATATGAATACAGTACAAAAGTTGCCATACAACCGCAGTCTCAACCCCCTCCCTCCCCCACCCATGCCAGACATGCCCCAACTGTGCCTTCGCAAAATTCCACCAAACATTCCCCAATTGCCATCCAATATTCAGCTATCCAAAACAGAAAAACACTGAACTGAAATCCCTCCCCCACCCCAATATCTCTCCTAAGGTGTGTAGTACACTCGTGGGCAGATGTTGCTTGTCCAGCAGTGTAACTAGACCTAACCAGACTGGGTTCCTCCCCCGCTCGCCATCAGTCAAAGTTAGTGCATCTGCTATAGGATGCCCCCGCCCCTCCGCACCACTATGTTTCTCCCTTGCAAAAAGTAACTTACCATGACTTTAACTAGATATGAACTGCCCTATTCACAATAATGTTGTACAACTGACTTTTCGGGGGACTATCTAAATGTCCTTCTCGCATCTAATCAAGCCCTCATTATGGATTTCCTATGGCTCCTCCTGCTTGTCCCCCCAGACACCCGGAATAGTAGTTCTCTTATCTGTAATACATGTAGACCAAGGTTCAGTCCTGATTGTCCATGTCTCCGCCAGTTGCTCCTTCTAAGGAGTTCCGCTCCGGGCTGTAGTGCTTTTCTTTGGACCACTACTTTAGGGTACTCTGCAGTGCTTTAGGATCGGTAAAAATTTGTGACTGCCCTGTCGATTGACGCGGAGTCTCGCCGGATACAGCATGGTGTAGTCAAAATTTTGATCTCGTAGTTGACGCTTCAGAGGTGCCAACTGTCTGCGCGCTTCCTACACTCGGGTCGTGAAGTCTGGGTATAAAGAAATACTGGAGCCCTCGTACTGTGGTATCTGTTTCTCTTTAGCTACTTTCAGTGCTGAATCCCTGTCCCAGTAATTCAATAGTTTTGCTATTATCGGCCTCAGGGGAGCACCAGGAATGGAGTGAGGGCCAAGGAAACAGTGAGTTCTCTCAACAACAAAAATGGGAGAGAACTTTTCAACGATACCAGTAGTTTCTCGGCAAATTTTTCCATGTTACTGGTCTGAGTTGATTCCGGAAGGCCTGTGATTCTTAAATTGTTCTTGTCTTGCAATACTTGTAGTACCTTTCCCATTTGTTTGTGTTCAGTGTCCATGTTGTCTGCGCTTCCTCCACCTCCGTGACCCGGCACTCTGCCATATCCATCCGTCCAGCTTGTTTGTCCATTCGTCCGGACATTCTATCCTTTCGATATGAGAGGGAGTCTAATTTGGTCCCCAGTATAGATAGACTGTTCTGCAAGCCTTTCTCCATTGCAGCCAAGCCAGCATGCTACGGATGTCTCCATCAGCCTCCTCCTGGGCCTGTTCCTGCGTATTATCCCCATCTTCTGAGGCATTCTCCTGCACTTTGGATTTCCGTTGATCAAATGTAATTTTGGGCTGTGTCTTGTCCACTCTTCCCATCGTGGCTGGTTCGTAATGGCTTCAGTTGCCCCGTGTCCGTCAATCAGCAAGCTGGTTATCCACTTTCGGGCAGCCTTCTCCAAGCTAGTCCCTCCGCGTCGATCTGTCTCTCCAGGCCCTCGGACTGACTAGAGTGCGTCAGGAGCGCAGCGGTTGCCCTTACGGGAACCACCATGGACCAACCGCTGTGAGACTCCGCCACTAAGACGTTTATCACGCCCTCAGTTCCTTCATCCTCACAGGTGAATGGATCAGTCAGGAATGGCCAGGGGTAGAGTTAGATCACGGAGGACTGCCTCTGGGGTGCAGTCGCTACTTGCAGCACCTACTTCCTCCCGGGCCAGGAGGCTTCTCCAACCTAAATAGATCCCTTTACGGGCTCACGCAGCGATGCATGTAGGCATTTGGGCCCTGAGCTGGGCACTCCCAATGCACTCATCAGGTAGATCTCCCACCGCTGGCTGCTCCGAGTACCTGTCCTTTGGGTCCCAGTTTCTAGTCGCTCTCCTCGAGCTAGCGCTGCTGTTTCCAGGACTCCCCTGTGGCACCACCTCGGTCACCAATCCTTTCTGGGTGTCAGTCCACTTCAGCGTGGAACCTGGGCCAGTGGACATAAGGTTGCTCGTAATGAGCCGCAATCCACCAGTAACAATTTTGCCACAACACAGTTAGTGCCCAAGGCAGCCTCAATTATTACTCTGCTCAGCCGCCATTTCACTGTAACGTGCAGGCTTCAAAATGTCCGGATTCGGCAGCCGCGCCTCCGCCGAGTTTGCGGGCCTGCCTCAGCACTCACCGCACTCGGGGTGTTGTGGCAACTTTTCCGACCCTGCCGCAGCTTTTCACGCGGCACCGCAGCAGGTCTGAACTGCCTCCGCTTTCTCGCCCACATTGAAAGCTGTCGCTAGGTCCGGTGGCAGGTTTCACGCCGCTCGTTCGGCAAGCTGCCTGCGTATCTCATGCTGGCTCCTCACTGCCGGCCACAGCACTCCGCAGGTTCACCGCTTTCCCCGCTGGAGAGCGCTCCACAACCGGTAACTGCTCCGTCGGCCCACTATATTGTCATCGCTCCACCAGTATTGCCCTGGAACACAACCGCTGCTAGTTGGGAGGGAGGGGTGGGGGGGAAGAAGACCACTGACGACTTCTAGGTGTGAAAAAGGCCGCTTTATTCGGAACAGGTGCACATTACAATAAATAAGCCTCGGCAATGCCTTACAAAACTAAACCTCACTAACTTTTACGTACTAACCCGCCCCCCCTCCCCCGCCCCTAACTGGTCATTTGAGCCCCGCCCCCTCCCCAGCATTACCACATTTATAACATACAATATCATATCAACACAATACATATGCTTTATAAAACCAACATCTTTATTAACGCAAACACCCCTGCCTGCCTTTTCATCATTTACTAACCCCCAAAAACTGTAACTGCCCCAACCATAACACCGCTCAACAATCCCCGTCAAAGACCCCCTGCTAACCATCCCATCCAACTCTTTGCCAACCCTGGCCAAACTTCCGCCAAACTCCGCCACCCAGAAAGACGGGGGGAGGTAACTAACCCCCTCTTTCTGCCCCCCAAAACTGTGAACAACCCGAAAACGCCTAACAGATGGCAACCCGGACCGTACCCCCACCTCATGCCACCCTGTGGCGATCCCGCACCACCAAGCACCGTGACAGCACCTCTCTCAACTCGAGCAAGTAAAGCTCCATCCCCAACCGGGGCAGATGAACCCCATCGCCCCTGAATAATTCCACCGCCTCGAATTTGATGTCCCTGTGGCAAAACCGTACCAAAACCCAGCTCCCTGCACCAACGGGAAACCTCCAATTTGACCATCTTGCGCACCCGATCAATCGCTCTAAGATTACGCGCCCCCCTCCAAACTCTCCGGGGCACCAAATCCGGCCACAAGACATGGCAACCCGCCCACTGCTCCTTCAACAACGCCAGGTCCCTCTTAATGGCTCTCAGCAACACCACCCCTACACCCCACACAGGTCATTCTCGCCCAGGTGTAATAGCAAATCCTCGGGCATTGCCCCCCAACCCACAAGGAAATCAATGACGGAATCAGGACCCTCCACAACATGCCCCCTTTCCCTCACCACACAATGTTAAAAAAGCGAGCGTTGAAACCCAGCATCTGTCCAAAATAGCACTCCCGAGCTTGCACCTGAGCCCATTTCACAAAGGAATGCCCAACGATCCAAATGTTCAATGCCGGGGAAAGGGGGCCCGCAACCGAACCTGAAACAAGAAAAACAATGTGAACATCCTGAAGAGGAGGAAGTCGCCAGCGCGTCATCTGCAGTGCTCCGAACGTAGCGCTGGAAACAGTTAGAAGACCATCACCCCAGCCGCATGATCTCACCCCTGGACCACCCTCAGCCACTGGCTTCCGACGCCGCCCCATTCCTGAAAGAACGGGTCCCAAACTGTTCCCCATCCAAACCCAACTCCTGTAATGCCTTACGCATCCCCATCAGAAGCTGGAAATCCGACCCACTGCTCCCATCCGCGTGCAGAAACACCTGCGCCCTCACCAAACCCCCAGATACACTCTTCCAACGCCTCGCCCCCCCTTACGGGCACGTGCCTCCCGCTGAAACTGCTTCCAACCAAATCCCCTTGCCACGACACCTCATTTCCCCCGCTCCTCTGATCAGTTTTCGCACTTGCCAACCAAATATGAACCCCATGCTCAGCGAAGAAAACCTCTAGCCACGTCCAACCAACCCTCAACCTGAAACCCCCTAACTCGGAAACTCGGCAAGCACCAAAACAACCAAACCATAATCGAGAAAAACAACATGTCTCCCAACCATCCCCACACAACGAGGGAAGCACTGCCAATAGACGCGCTAGCTTCTGCCAAGACCCAGCCTACGAGACAAGGCTGTCCTGCCCCGCTCTCCATCCCAGCCAAAGTACCAGAAATTGTGCCTTCTGACAGGCCCTCATCAACCAAATCAAGCACAAACAGAAGTACATCCACAGAGCGTCGCCACGACTCCACCCTCCTGCACGCACCCGACACCAAAAACTCCTTCCCTGCCAAAGCATAGGCCGCGCGAGTAAAACCGGACAAAGACCTACCACCGGTTGTGTCACCCTGCGTTGCCGGCATACCACAGATGTTCTGGCATAGGTGTCGATGCCCGTCCGCCTCCCTGGCCAACCCATGGAATCCTCCCCTGGGAACACGACGAAGCACCCGCGATGTCATTGTCAACACCAGGAATATGCAGGGCCTTGAAAACGATAACCTGCCTCAGGCAACCAAGGACAACACCCGCCACAGCTTCAGAACCTGCTCGTCCCCAGCCGACCGACAGATAAATTGCACCACGCCATGCTATCCCTCCTGAACAACACTCTCTTATGTGCCAGCTCCCTGCCATACAAAATAAAAGCCCCCCAAAGCCGCAAAAAGCCTGCCCCAGACAAAATCAAACTCGATGCCCAAGGGAGCCATAGACATACTTGGACCCATCGCTTTCTCTGGTGCTAAAGCACCCCCAGCTCGCCCATCAAATCCTGAAATTTGTCCAACGCCCACTAGCATTCTGCCGTGCCCGGAGAGCCCACCAAAAAGAAGACGTCCAAGTAGTGTTTAACCAGCCTTTGACCCGCATGACGTATCAAATACCCCTGTAGCAATGCTCCCCCCACCATTCTTCCACTGATCCGGCCCGCTCCCCAGTAAAAGTTGTATAACCCTCACCGACACCTTGGTTTTAGCCCCCGTATCCCAGCAAGGTACCGAAACCCTAAAAACGAAGACAAGACCATGAACAGCCCATCGGTACAGCCTTATCCACGTACCACTGACCGTCAAACTGGATTCCCAACATCCCCCACTCATCCGGATGTACGGGAAGCAAACGAATGCAGATTTTATGCCGCATTTTGCCATCTCCGCAGTTGCGCCCGCGGTCACCACAAGTGACCTTACAACGTCAACTGAGGACTAAGACACCGAGGCCGCTTCCCCATCAATAAAATAATTGACCGAAAACCCCTCAGGCCACGATAGGAGTTGAATGAGCCTGTACTGTCCGACTTCCTTCTCGGCCCCCCCCCCCCCATTGTATACACAAACAACCCGGCACTGGCCAATCGTGACCCGGGCCTGCCCACCTGCCTTCTCGCACCTCGTTATGCAACTTGTTCTGTACCACCGACGTATGTTCAAAATGCAGCTTTCAAAATTCCTGCCCCACCTCCTCTGACGAGGCCCATCATACCCCGGATGGAAACCTTCCTCCAAACCCTCCCATAGTACCTGTGCCGCTCCCAAACAGCCTAGTCCTGCAGAGCAGCCCTCAAACGCGCCAGCTTAACTGGCGTAGGAGCCCTCGGGCCCCGACCCTTGAGGTCCTCTAGCCCCTCTAATCCCTTGCACTGCTGTGAAGACCCTGCAGAGTTTCCACCTGACTGATGCCACTGCTGGCTTTCGTGCGGCTTGGGTCCCCAACATCTAACCAAAGGTTACTTTTTCCCCCTGGGAACAGTCCTGCCTAACTGTACATACTCCTTGTGCACATGCCCTTATAGAACTCCCAGCATGCACCTGACCCCCTTGGACGGCAGCTACTGATCCCACACCTCCCCCGGGTGGGCTTCCCCTGAAAGAGCCAGGAAACTAAAGGTAACCGCCATCCGGAATATCGTCTTCCCCGCCGCTGATCTCCCATTGGGTGCTGCCATAAGCGGCATCCAGCTCACCCCACTTCGCCTCTGGGTCCCAAGCCATCCTGGCCCTAAACCCCCCATCATACTGGGCCCATGCATAACTACTCCTCATAATCTGCGCCTTCCGAATCACATCCCCGTATTCGAATATGGCCACACCTCGCTTTGGGTACTTCCTGCAATAAACACTGGCATAGCCTAGGACGGATGCCATCCAATTCTCAATTGTAAGCGCCACTTCCGGTAGTTTTGCCAATTCATACTCCTCTTCCTTATACCCTTCTCAACATATTCACCTTTCCATATCCCTTCTTTCGTGGTCAGCATCAAATGAGCCCCCAAAGGCTTACTCACCCCCATGTAAGGTAATTTATTCTTCACTCTGTACTGGGTCTTTCCTGACCCTTCTGGTTCCGTGTTCACCCCAGTTTCAACTTTCGCCCCTGGCGAAACATTCCTGAAGTCCCCACACCTTATCTATGACATATTTACCCCTGTGGAGCTTACCACCCGGCTCCTCCCATACTATGTCTCGATCTTTGACGTATTGACCCCTGCGGAGCTTACCAAATTATTCTTCACTCGGTACTGGGTCTGTACCTGACCCTTCTGGTTCCATGTTCACCCCAGTTTGAACTTTCGCCCCGGCGAAACATTCCCGAAGTCCCCACACCTTATCTTTACGTGTTTACCCCTGTGGAGCTTACCACCGGCTCCTCCCATACCATTGCACCCCCGGTCACCACCTACCATCCGTGGTCTAGAGAAAACACTCATAGACCCCGTGAACTGCCCCTGTACCCTCTGTTCTGCCCCGCGGGACAACCTGCTCTGGTACTGGGTCCTTACCTGACCCTACCAGTTCCGTCGTCCCCACACCTTGATCCTTGCGTATTTACCCCTGTGGAGCTTACCACCCGGCTCCTCCCATACCCTTTAGCCCCAGTCCCCACCGGCACCATCTCTGGTCTGGCCCGTGGGACGACATGCTCACCTGGCTCAAGCACAGGCGCCCCCCGGCGCCAATCTCCAAGCCGACTGTCCAACTGGTCCACCGCTCGAGGAGCCCTTGCTGTGGGGCCGTACTCTCTCCTGGCGCCCAACGCCACCGCCTGCTGCACCACGTGCTTTTCCTGTAAAACACTAGCAACAGATGAGAAGGCACCCCCCCCTCCTCATCATCCCTCAAGTCCCCTTCTTCAGGGCTGTCATCATCATACTCCAAACCATCACTTCCTCTATCTGTAGAGGTTCCGCCACCAAACTGACATTACGGGCCTTGCTTGACCCATCATTTCGAAAACCGGCCCTAGCGCTGAAATTGCTCCAGAATGGGGGAGCCGACCGTACCCGCCGATACCTCCCCTCGCGTTGACTGAGTCGAAAAGATCCACCCACGGAGCCAGCAGACCGACGGGCCTTGCTGGTTGTTGGGCCAGCGAAGTCGCGCTTGACTTTCGCACGGGCCTTGCTGGTTGTTGGGGCCAGCGAAGTCGCACTTGACTTTCGTGTGCTTGCCGCGTCGGGATCCCTCGCCGGTACGGGAGGTGCCGCACAAGGCTCCCCCTCCCTTCTCCTCGGCGCAGCTGGGCCGTACAACGCCCTACCGAGTCTGCTGACGCACCACGGTCCCCCCCCTATAAAGAAAAACCTTGGACTGGTGTACTGGGAGCTTGCCACGAACAAACTGCCCTATCCTGCTGACTACACCACCAAGGAGATCTTGGCACACCTGTACTCACCTGCCCCAAAACCCCTTCCGTAACAACACCCCCCCGCGGGCCAACCGAACGGGGGTTCCCTTTCAATCTCCCCCCCCCCCCACTCCAGACTTGCCCAATCTGTTGGCGCCGACACGGACGCTATATGAAACCCCTTTCTAACCCCCGTGCCCTCCTCTGAGCCTCAGACCCCACCCCTAAGGCCCCCTGCACAAGCCCTGGAAACTTAAGGGGGGGGGGCATGCTCCGTGAGCTTCTTGCACTGCTGGGACGATTTGCAACCAACCCCTCACACCTGCCGCCCAGCGGGAAAACAGCCAAACCTTTCCAGGCCTGCTCTCCTGTAGCTGCATCCCGCCCTACCTCCCCCGGACACCAGGAGGGCCCCACTCGCCCCCCGCCCACTTGCCAAATCGCCTCCATGTCCTCCTCCATAATTACAGCCCCCCGGCCCCTCCCCCCCCTCCCTGCCAGCCCACGCCCTCCAAAGCTGGGGCCTCTGCCCTCAAAACATGACCCCCCTGCGCATTGCTCCGCACCCCAGACGCCGACTGCAAGGCCTCTCCACCCCCTGCCGCTCCTGCCAACCATCCCACGCGCACCCCGGGGCCCCGGACAGCAGCCCAGGCGTTCCCCGCTCTGAACTAACGGAGCCGATGACAGCGCCGCAGGAGCCAATCGCTTCCCTCCCCGGGCCCCGCCCGCCTTCCCCACCTCCCCCGGCTCTGAAACTGTTCGCCGCTCACCAGGCACAGAGGCCGCCCGCCGCTCACCATGCGCAAAGTCCGCCGCTTCCACCAACCACCCGCCCCCCCTTCCAATGCCCACCACCCCTTTCCCCCCTCCCCCCCCCGGCTCACCTCAGACGAAGTCAGCGTTGGAAACGCCGCACCGCGACTCGCCGCACCACGCCGCAGGGGGGGGCCGTCGACTGCCCCCGCGGGCGGCCCCGCTCCACAGCCGACTCCGACATTCTCCCCACGGACCTCACACGCCGCTGTAAAAACCCTGAAAAACCTGCACAACCCTACCTGTGTACCCACGTCAAACACCTGCGCTGACCCGACTAAAATACTGACTATCTGACAAACGGCCCAACTACCTGACAAAAATGAACTACGCCACACTCCCAGCCACCAGGTCACCAATGACAAAATGGTGACCGGGAGTGGGCACCCAACGCTTTTTAGCGCAGGGCTGCCTATTGGGCTGCTTTTGGGCTATACCAAAAAACAGCCCAAATCTCAAAATGGCCGCCGTGGTCTCTAGTCTCCGCCCCCCCCGCCCCTCCCAAACAGCTCGGGGGGGGGGGGGGGGGGGGAGCCTCCCGGTGGTCAGCCGCCCCCCCCAAGCCCCCCTTGTCAGAGCCCGCCCACCGCCTACAGCAGTCCGAGCATCGCGGCCCAGGTCTGAGGTTCAATAGGCCGAGGCGGCCGGCTCGTTCACTTGCAAGGTATGATGCTTCAAATTTGCTCACAGTGCTCCTGTTACATTTAGGAGCTGGCTGCAGCTAATTACAGGTTTAATTAAACCGTGCATATGCAGGATTCTTGTAGGATTGTGTGATGGCGATGCAGAGCGTACAGATCAAGCAGCCATCTTTGTTGCGAGCAAGCTTCGGCACTTCCTCTGACATATATTTTAAGAAAGTGAGCTGCTCACAACTCAGGCACTTGCACTGAATGACGTTTTTGTGTATTTCGTCTGATGGCAGATGGAACTGAACTCTATCGGGCTATGTATGTTGCTTCCGCCGAGCGAATAGCATTTCAGTAGGTTTTACGACTGCAAGTGGCTCACCTGCAACATAGCCCAGTAGGGGAATCCCAGGGTTCAATTCCAACTGGCAGCCAACTATGTCCATAATTATCTCAATTACCCAATGCCAAAATAAGCTACATTAGGGCACAACCAGGACAAATGCAGGAAGCCTGCTCCAATCCTAGCACAGCAGCAGCATTCTGCACAGTTAGTCGCAGCAAATCTATTACGGGAGAAGGAGTGTAATACACCTTGTTTAAGAATTTAATGTGAAGTAGCTTATGTCTTTGATTTGGGAAAATTGCTTTGACCTGATTACAACAATACATCCACACCTTGTCTTCAATGTCTGTGCAAAGTTCTGTTTCCCAACACCTGTTTGTCGGTAGGGTTGATTTTACCATGGTGTTTGCAAAGTTTACAGAGAAAATGATACCATTAATCGGACTGGTACGAAGTAACAACAGTCAGTTACTAAGAAGGACCTTGTAATATGTAATATATAGCTTGTTAGCACACCGACCATTAAAATAATTTCCAACATAGATTCTGTGGGTGAGCTCAGAACTGTACACAGGACAACATTTTGAATGGCATTGATTAGTATATGTCACCAAGATACTGAGCAGCTGTGCATGAATGTCAGGAAGCGTAAAGAGGAAGAGAAGAGTAAAAGAACGAGGCACATGCAGCTTATATGGAAGGGTTGTTGAAATATCACAATATAAAAAGAATAGAGAGACCCATCTATGGTTGCTAGTTCAGGTTAACATATGTGTCAAGGGTATAAATTCAGGAGGGGCCAAAGCGAATATGCCAAACACAACCTTAGTGGTCTGTTTAAGCCTAAAGTAAGTGAGTGTATCTAATGAGCAGATTCAGCAGTCTGTTTGAGTCCTTCAAGTGAGAAAAACTACCCAGGAGACATGTGTCCAAGCTGGCTAACCCCACAATTAAAAAATAAGGCCATCACTGAAGTCTCCATCGTAGGTGGAAACAGGGGCTTTCTATCAAGTGGAATTAAGTTGGTCCAACCCATTCTAACTGGCTAGGGTCCAGCAAGCCTAATGTGTACAATACACCATGTGTTTTTCAGAAGCTGGCTGCATATTGCTTAAATTACAGTTTATTTCGCAGTATACCTAGTCCCTGAACACAAAAAATATCCCTTCTAAAACCAGACTGGTTTCTTCAAGAAAACAAAATATAGGGGACACCAAGATAGTTTACGCCAGCTTTTTGCTGACCCACTTTGGTGGGTGGGAAGGGAAAAGAGCCCTTCTCCTAATATATCCCTCACTCACTCTATTAGTGACATGCTTCATCATCGGGCTCACCCCAACTCCTAAAGGTCGGGGTGGGCTCAACCATGTTTCAGGGAGCACTTATGAAGACTTGGTGTATGGGGGGCGTAGATAAAATTCCTCACCCACTCCTAAAGTATCCTTTATTGGTGGAGTGGGAGGGAAGGTTAAAAAACAAAATTGTAGGGCTAGAGGATGTAATGGTCCTATGACCCTAACTGAGGCACAAACATGTTTCAGCCCTTCCTAAAGGTCTAACAAGGGTTTGGGGTTTTCATCAGAGACGTGAGTGTAAAACTGGAGGTAGTGAACATGCAACTTGCATGTGTGATTGTTGGAAAATGAGACAGCATCTGTGAGGCCTGCACAAATAACATTACTACATTTGTCAATCACTGGGAAACAAACACCCAATTGTAGTGCCTGACTCTCACAGGGCTGCGTTGCAGAGCAGTCTGAGGCTTAATCAAGGGAGGTGGTGTGGGCTAGTAATCACCATTTGCAGGTGCGCAGAAATAACACTCAATAATTGATTGTCCAGTCTGTACTTCGCTTTATAAAAGTAAGAGTACATTTATTAAACACACACATCGCTCAATACTATGCACCAATTTACAAATATACATAAGCTGTTGGAATTACTTTGTGACATTGCATAACATCTCCACCCCTCCCACAGGGGGGGTGGGGTCTAGGACCACCACTCCCATGTATGCACATCATCTTGCCAAAACGTGCAGGTAGTTGAACATAACCTGGAGCGAGGGCCCTGCGCACTGGCACCATCCCAGTGGCGACCCCCCCCCCCCATTATCTCAACAAGCTTTTAAAATAGGTAATCCTTATACATAAGGCTGGTAAACCGGTAGAGGATTGCCGTTCCTATAGACCGATCTCTTTAATTAATGTAGAAGCGAAGATATTGGCGAAGGTCCTTGCTACAAGACTGGGTACGGTGATATCCTCTCTGGTACACCCAGATCAATAGGGCTTCATGCCAGAACGAAATACGGCTCTCGGTATTCGTTGTCTTAACAATGTGCTGGCTCGGAAGTGTTATCTAGAGGAGGATGCAGTCATACTCTCCCTTGACGCGTCCATGGCGTTTGACTCCATTGAATGCACTTATATGTTCGAAGACGCTGCGTGCAACTTCTGTATACTGATGTATCGGGACAAATTAGAGTGAATAACTACACATCTAGATGGTTTTCACTCCACAGAAGCACCAGACAGGGATGCCCCTTGTCGCCAATGCTATTTGCTCTGATGTTGGAGCCTCTGGCGACATGGGTACACAGAGACGTCATGACCAGGGGCCAGCGGTGGTCGCACGACTATGAAGATAGAATATCATTATACTCAGACGACATAATACTTTATTTGACAAACCCCTACAGATCTATCCAGATGGTACTTGATATTTTTACCAATTTCAGAAAGTACCCTGGTTATGCTATTAACTGGAGCAAGTCAGTATTATATGTTCTGCATGGAAATGTCCCACGTCTCCCTAAAGATTGTTCTTTGAGAGTTGTGGAGGGCAGCTTTCGATATTTGGGTATCTTTGCAATGCCCGACCCAACCATTTTTTATGATCACAACCTAACGCCAGTGTTGACGAGACTGCGAGCAAATGTCCAACATTAGAGATCCCTCCCATTATCATTGATTGGCCGTGCCGCCCTTTTTAAAATGCTTGCTCTGCCACGGTTTTTATATATGTTACAAAATTGCCCACATAAAGTTCCAGATGCGTAGTTTACAGCGGTAGAGGGTGAAGTGCGCACTTTGTTATGGGATGGCAAGGCCCGAGGATAGCGCTACCAAAATTAATGAAGGGGTGGTACGATGGAGCTATCGCATTGCCTGACATACGGTTATATTATTGGGCCTCGCAAGTGGTGATAGTAAACAGATGGAGATATGCCCCGCCAGATGACCCGGCGTGTGCTCTAGATAGGTATCAGATGGGCAGGGCTGGCTACCTCGGGGCGCTATATACCGGCTCACGAAGAACGCAGATCATAGGGCCCGCAAAGTCACACTGCAGATATGGAGACTAGCTAACTCCAGACTGGGTTGGACGAGCAGACTTACTAGGATGACACCGTTGTGGTACTCAGAGAGGTTGGGTATGCTCTGTCACCATCTGGGATTTGACAAATGGGACATGATTGGTATTTCAACGGTAGGAGATCTGATTAAGAAGGGTAAGATACTTCGGTTTGAAGAATTGCAGAAGACTTACCACTTAGCGCCTGCTGAAATGTTCCGCTATTTGCAAATAAGACATGCTTTGATGGCAGCCTTCCCTAGCTGCAGCGACATACCGGAGTCCTCTCCGCTAGAGGATCGTCTGTTAGATGGGCAATTGCACACCAAAGCGATCTCCCTCACTTACAGGAAGCTAAGTAATAACTTACCAGACTCATTTGCACAACTAAAGGAGAAATGGGAGGGTGATTTGGGGGTCATAGAGGATGAGGATTGGAGGCAGGCGCTAATGTCTTCCAGGGAGGCTGCCATCACACTTAGATGCCGCCGTGTTCAACTTCGTGTTTTTCATCGATCATATATGACTGGAATCACTCTAGCAAGGATAGGGACCAAAACTGACGATCACTATTTCAAGGGCTGTGGGCAACCTGCCACCTTTTATCACATGCTATGGGGCTGCGCAGCGATACAAAGCCGATGGGGTCGAATCACAACACATATGCATTCTGCCCTAGGGAATGAATACCCTGACTCCGAGGTTGGGCCTGCTCAACATCTGGGAGGCGACAGATCTAACTGAAACAGAACAGTAACTAGTGACATTGGGCTTCATACTATTTAAACGAGAAATTGCCAGGGGATGGGGTGGAGTCAAGCCACCGGAAGTCGCAGTGTGGAATAGGGAAATGGATAAATGTATTATAGCCGAGAAGGAAGTATTTATCGCTAGGGGGTGCCCGAAGAAATGGGAAAAGAAGTGGTCAAAATGGAATCTGTACAAAGGAGATATTTGTGTGTCACCAATGGTAGAGTTAGAATTGCGGAGGACTGGGAATGGAGCACAAACCATGTAAAGTATACTTTTGCCTGAACTGAGTTTATCTATGTCAATAATAATATGTGATGTAATGGGATTATCAGCACATGAGTGAAATGTCTGTCATTCTTGTTAAATACATAAAAATATTTTTTTTAAAACAAAATAGGTAATCCTGCCTTGGTGACACACAACCCTGACTGAGCATTTCCTACTGACCATGAGTATATACCTTTACAACTTAAGGGCAAGCAGTCGGGGTTCTTCACCTAAGCACAGCAGCAAGAATACATGTGTACGCATCACTTTATATTGACAGTAATCATCACATTTGTGTATCATTAGAATGCATTGCAATTCCAGCCCCTAAAACATCACAGATTAAATCACAGGATTACGCATATACAGCCAGACACCCTAGCAGGAATGTCTGGCAACATAACCCCACTTTGCTTATGACATCACCTTACACAGGCACTTCACATTACACATGTGACCTTCAGTCACATGTGTAATGTGAAGGATACTTTGGGAGCGGGTGAGGAATTTTATCTTTAAAGTTACGCCCCCATACACCAAGTCTTCATAATTGCTCCCTGAATTATGGTTGAGCCCACCGACCTTTAGGAGTTGGGGTGAGCCCGATGATGAAGGATGTCATTATTAGAGTGAGTGAGGGCTATATTAAGAAATTCCCTTTCCACCCACCAAAGTGGGTTGCTAAAAGCTGGCGTAAACTTCCTTGGTGTCCCCTGTATTTTGTGTTTCTTGAAGGAACCAGTCTGGTTTCAGAAGAGATACTTTTTTGTGTTCAGGTATACGTAGCAGGGAGGACGTATCCTCTCCAATCTCTCTAAGTGAGAACCTCTCTACCCTCCTAGGGGCCTTTCCAGGTTCCCTATTCTGTGAAAGAGAGTATACCTAGTCCCACCTGGTTGCCTCTATCACTAACTAGGGTATGGGTGACTTCAAAAACCGCCAGCATTGGACAAAATGGGCCTGAGCTGTTAACTTGTATCTGTAAAAGACTGGTACTCCCCCGGCCCCCTTTATCGAGGGGGTGGGTGAGTGTCTTCCAATTCTGGGCTGTTTCTCAGACCTTATCAATCTGGTAAGTAGACATCGAAGGGTATTGAAGAAGCACAATTTCAGGGACATCAGGTATTCATAAATAAGTAAAGAAATTTGAGGAGAGCGACCATATTTACTACAGAACTGTATTAGTCCTCGATGTGTGCAGATGAGTTCTCTGTAGAAGTACAACATCATTTTTAAGCCTATCTAAATAAGCCAGTGCCACCCTATCCATCTTGGAGTTATTACCCCTGACATTATACTGTATAATAGTTTATAGTGACACTCCCAGGTCTAGATTAATAGCTGTAGAAACATAATGGCATTGTGAACGTCACTTACAAGAAATGCAAAAACTCCCAAAATAGTAGTTAGCAGCTTGCTAACTTATGAAACCGTCCCAATCCCCCAACCCGTCCACCTCCCCACTCATACAGTATTCTCCAAACTGTTTAGATGCACCTGTTACATATATAAACATCGTAGGAAGCACTAAGAGGTATGATCCCCCAGCACCACCTACATGATCCAAACTACAAATAGTTGAAGAGGAGACCTGGTTATATCAGCTAAATCCTCATTTAGATTCTAAGCAATGCGTCATCAACATATACATCAGAATTTAACCATAGACTAGAACCCCCAACAAGTATTTCAATAGCATAGCAAGAGATAGCTTGCACATAATAATATGCACACAGTAGAGAGACGGGTGTATTTAAGAGTTACAGGTTACTCCACATCAGTCAATGGTGGCTGGAAACTATTTGAAGAAAAGGAGGCAGTATCACATTTCTCTTTCTAGTGAGATTTCTGCCAAATTTAGGAGCCTCTTCCAGTTCATGAAGAAGAATGTGTGACCTTCTGAAATCATCTTGATTTTGGTAGGATAAAGCATTGAATATTTCAATCCAGCTGCACCCGATGTCCTCTTAGCTTCCATAGATGAACACCTGACTTCTTGGACTGCTGCAATGAAGTCAGGGAAAAGGAGATACTTGCACCCTGATATTCTATCTGAGTATCTTCTCTAGCCATCCCAAGAATAAGTCTCAATCTCTAAAATTCAAAGGGATTGCAATAGTGGGCGCCCTGGGGTTCACCCAGCGTTGGTTTTAGAGCAAGAGAAATGTGCGCCTGATAGATGAAGGAGCACTGTGAGAACTTGTCCTTGCCAAAAGTGTCTGATAATAGTGTTTCTACAAAGAGTTCAGGCTTTGCAAAGGCAGTGGATTCTGCAATCCCTGTAACTTATATTTTACTCTAGGAGCGGCCTCCAAATCTTTGTTTTTTACTTTAATCATGGCAGCAGATTTTTCAAGGTGGGTGAACAAATCTTTAGAAGTGTTTGTACGATCCTCAGGGTCTGATATATACTGATCTACTTCATCCTGTCCTCTTGCTTGCCTTTCAAGACATTTCTTCATTTAGTCTAGACGCAGTGTCATATTGTCAATTTTCTGATCTATTGTTTTAAGGTTATTTTTCATGTAAAGGTATGGTTTTAATTAACCAAAACAATAACAAATATTCAACATTATAGCCCAAAGCAATTTACCCAGTACATGACATCAGCAAAAACAGTACCATTAAACTGGTAAGAATAACAGTCAGTTACTAAGAAGGACCTTGAAATATGTAATTCAGCTTGTTAGTACACCGACCATTAAAAGAAGTTTCAACATAGAGTCTGTGGGTGAGCTCAGATCTGTACACAGGACAACATTTTGTATGGCATTGACTAGCATATGTCACCAAAATAGGATCCCGACCAGCTGTGCATGAGTGTCAGGAAACGAAAAGCATAATGAGCCTGATTACGATGTCAGTCAGATCCAACCTTTGGTCTGTCGGTTGAGATCCGACTGACGTCTGCCTCTGCATTTTGCCCTCCGCATTATGATGCGGCGGTTGGAGGCAGCATGTGGAGGGACTGACCGCTGCTGTTCCGACAGGCAGAATGCTACTGGGGAAGCTGGGATTTTCAACTAGATTTCCTTACTCATCTCTAGAATCCCAAACCAGGTCGACAGGACCTTTTTCCCTGTTCTAGAAGAATAAAGGAAAGATTTATAACAATTTCGAACAACTTCACCATCAAATCCAAATTAAACTCGAAGGACCACTGACTACGAACTGAAGTTTCAAAGGTTTATTACAAAGCCAAAAATACTTGGACATACATCTCAGCAAAAGATTCAGGAAGTAAACTGGCACTAATACAAACATAATTCTACACAAGAGTCTCAGACGACTCAGAATAAACAACAAGGTCAATTCTAGTAACATTAGGCAACCAAGAACAGTCCCAGCTTGAAGTTTGGACTGCATTTACAAAAGGAAAAAAGAAATTGATTAGTCTGTCCCCACAATATTCTAAGGTGACATCCCTACATAACATTCCCATCAGACAAGAATAAAGGTGTCAGCGGTGAAGACTTCCAAAGAAGTACTGTCACTTTTAGCTAAGCAGATAATCTACCATTGAGCTCGTTCTAAGATGCTCCTTCTACACCTCACTCTACCTAAGTTCCCAAGACGCCCTTCTCTACAGCTTACTACATCCTGCTCTGTCAATCCCCTCTCAAAATCTCCTTTCCACCCTTGGGTGCTGTCCCTAATCCAAAATCCCAAAATCAGTCGACACGCCCAGGGGTACGCCCCTCTGCCAGGTGAAGATCTTCGGAGTTTTCCAGCATGGCACCTTTCCATCCAGCGTCCGTTGGTGTGTCCTTGGGTCCCAGGCACCTTCTCGCTAAATGTTGCACTCCCAAATTCCTTGGCAGCTATTCCACCATCCGCGCCTACTATCCTAACTCCTAAACAATGTACTCTTCTACCTAACGAGTCTTGTGGCCTTGCACCTGCAAGCTGAAATTCATGGGAACATCTCTGCAACCATTCGAAGCTACAATTTCATTTTTTCTCTGAGGACAGCTTTTCCCAAGGAGAAAACCATTTCTTCTCGACTAAGGCTAACAAAAAGAAAATATAGTGAGGCCTCTGCGGCTACAGCATGTCTCAGGCCTCTACACTTTTAAATGCATTTCTAACACAGCACAACATTGCATTCTACTATGATAACACTTTAATTCTACTTCAATGTGAGCACTAGCTTCCATTTTAAAAGCCTGTATTAATTCATTCAGTATTAAACACATATTTCAAAGCCTTTCATTAGCAAAACGACATTTCTCATTTGGTTATATTTCTGCATTAGGCAACACTACATTTTGATTAAGCCCCATTAGTCTCTTATTAATAAACACATATATATATCATGCTGTTTCTTAGCCTAACATTACATGTCTATACTTCATTAGTAGGTCCTCTAAATATGCGGGTGCTGACTACTTGGGACTATAGTGCACCCCAACAAATTTCAAAATAACATGGCGCTCTCTCACTATCCTTACAATAAGGGCGGGGCATTCTCAGGCACTCTCATAGAGATTACGATGTCCCTTTCAGTCTGCCTTTCTATGTCGATCTGACTCCCATAGAAAGGCAGATGGAAACGGATTTTGATGGCCCCTAGCAGGGCCCTCATCCCTCTGCGGCCTCTGCAAAGATGCCTGGGGGGCACCTGTGGTGCCCCATAAACATCCATACACCTGTTGGCAGGTATCATGTTTGCAAACATCAATTTTCTAATTCAATTTTCTAATTTTCTCAAGCAGCAATAAGTAAATTGATGTTGACGACCGCCTCATGGGCGGTGGCATCCAAATTTGTCAGATGGAACCGCCGACTGCTTGTCGGTCGGTTTCCATTCCGACACCATGCCGATCGGATGCTCATCCAACCGGCATTTGAAAGGCTTTGGATCAGAGCTAGGTTCATACTTTCTAATAATGGGTAATCAGAAAACTACTTAAATATGTTTCTAGGTCATTCAGAAAACAAAGTATCCCTGCATAAACCACGGAAAATTAGAATGATCAGTTCCAGGACATTCTTGGTGGCCGGATCTGGACAGGAAAAGAGATTCCAGGCCATCGAAATTCCAATCATCAGAAGAGACTACAGACAAATTGGGAGCAGGTTTGAAGGAGACAGTTGGTAAAATGGAATATAACTATTCTAAATCAAAGTCAAGGTCTTTTGGGTCCATGGGCTTAGTCAAGTTTCAGATCCAAGACAGTGTTGAAAGGGGAGCATCTTGGGATGCTCTTAGTCAAGATGAAGGCTCATTTTTGGAATTACAACTTCACCTGAGCTGAAAAGAAGCGGTATGAGCAGGCCAGGACACCTAGGCCCTGGGGACCGGCAGTCGATGACAAGATCAAAATCAAAGGATGTGGTTTCAAGGAGGGTGTGAGGAGGGGAGTTGTTTGGAAGGGGGTTGTTGAAGGCAACTATGTAATGTAAGGAGACAGTGCAGTAATCGAAGTTTTACAAATCTAGAAATGATGAATGTAGAGGCCAAGGAGAGTCAAGACATCAAAAGGGTCAGAACTAAGCCCATCGAGGCAGCAGGTTTGATTATGGCCCACGGTGAGAGTCTGGAACTGCGTTGTGTAGGGACTGCCATCAATGATCTGCGTTGATGTGATCCAGAGCAAACCAGTAGCATAAAAAGACATGTTGCAGGGACAGTGACCTGGCCTACATTATGCCAACTTAATGTGTCAGTAAATCAAGGAATTTGGGGATGCCACAACTCATGTGTTGGGACTCCAGTAGTCCAACAGGAGGCATTGAGAGTCAATTGGACATGGGTTGAGGAAGCAGAACACAACTGGATCGAAACAAGAGTGGTACACAATTGCTATGAGGATGAGACAGGCTCACAATACTCCATTGCACCCCACCACCGGTTCCAACTGGGTGGCTCTGGAAATCCATGAAGGGGGGTGGGGTAACTGCGGCAATCTTCGGGTAGGCCAGATGAGAAATAGGTCTCTCCAGATTGATTATAATAGAACCTCAGTTAGCTTGAGGGGATTGAATTTCCAATACATCAAAGCTACTCCAGTTCTTGCCTCGGTTCATTAAGACATGACGTGAGGTCCTCCGTGAGGTCGTGGACAGGAACTGGTCTTGGTTCTGAAGTCTGCTGCTGAAGAGAATCTAATCTGAGTTCTGAAAAGCAGCAACAAATATGTTGAGGGTTGGTTTTTTTATGCCTCAGCTATTTGCATGTAAGTTTCACATAATAAGATACTGTAGCAATAGATGAGTGAAGTAGAAATGTTCACATGTTGTGGTCCTTGGCCTGAGGAGCTTCTTTCAGAGCATCTGCTCTGGTGGCCATTTTCTCTCCCTTGTGGATCCCTTTTCTTCCTTGGCCCTTTTTAAAAACACTAGTGAGCCTGTTGAATCTTGGTTGTAAAGGATCAAACGTTTTGAGAAGCGTTTAATAGCAATTGATGGCGATAGGCTTCCCGCTGAAAGATAGCAAGCTATGGCATACAATTATGTAGGAGTTGAATGTGGAAGTCAGATTGATGTACTTGGGTGATTACACTTAGACAAAAACAAGAAAGCTTTGTTGATGCTACCATGGATCGACATAGCTTCTGCCAAGCTGTTGGACAAAAATGTGCATAGTATGTCATTATTGTGAGGATGTTGACTAGAAAATCTGCATTTAGGTATTATGATGAAATAATAAGAGACCACGTTATCACATGAATCACCTGCGCAACTCACCCTAGAGCAGTTCATTAACACACCACAAAGAACCTAACACTAAAATAAATGAGAAACAACCAGACTGGATGAAAAATAGCAACTAATCCAATGGGCCACTCTACTGATGCATATTAACTAACTGTGTAGGAACTTGCAAATAATGCTCTGGTACTGACAAGGAATGCCACAATTGTGCAAAAGTCATTTCTGCCACGTTTGCAAAAATGTCACAAGTCCATTACATTTATGCTCTGGATGACTGTGTAAAATGACAATACATTGAACAAGAGATAAGAAGATTAAGGTACTGATATAGACTTTGGCGGATTTAATACCAAGCCACAAATGTGACAGGATTCCAGCTGCCGTATTACAAGTGTCATAGGCTATAATACACTTGGAATTCAACAGACAAGGTATCTGTCTCATTTGAGGTGGACTAGCCACTCTGCCAAACTCTGAACCAGGTCCTTCGCCTTGATGGTGAGGCTCTGAAATGAAGATAAAGTAAAATAACCAGCCAACATGCATTGCAACTCTAGTGAAGTTTTTAGCTGCAGCAGGTTGAAAAAAAAACAGGCACAATTTCACAGAAGTGTTTTAAGGAAATAAGGCATTAGACAAAGGTAAAATACCATCTTGGAATTTAGTGATAGAGCGTTATTTAGAAGGTTATCTTTACACAGTAATGGAGTGTTAAAGACAGAAGATCTAAGACCAAGGTGCATGTCATCTACAAAGGCATGAAATTGCAAATGTAGGAAGACTAGTCTCTCTAGAATGAGTTCCTCCTCTGGGAGGTCCTTTGTCTCTAGGGGAGGAGGCTCTAAGCTCTCCTCATTTCCACTGTCTCCACTCTGTCCCTCAGGGAGATCCATGTCATATTCTGATGGTTTTTCTCATACTCCGCAAAGAGCTCCTGGAGCTTTGCCTTGGTAGGAGCTGGGCCTATTTTTACTTTATAGGTCTTACAGAGGATCCATACCTGCTGCATTCAGAGCTGCAGGTAAAGGGTCAGGTTCATCTCCTGAACAAGCTCTTCATTGGCAAACTTTGTAACTGAAGCTGGGACCTTTTAAGAAAACAACAAAAATTCTAAAATAGACTTTTGGGCCTAGCTAGTAGCATACTTTTTAAATTCTAAACAGTTTGGAGTGAGGGACTCACAATAACAGTTAGTTTAAGTAATTTAGAAAAAACATTGAAATCAATAGAAAATGCTTTTAATTAACAGGCCATTTTGGATTTCTTAGTGGAATCACCTATTAACCAAGTTGTACAGCAGATGTCAAGTCTTGCCTCCCACCGCTGCCACCAATGTAGAAAGCAGGCTTCTAATATGGTATACCAAAAAGAGGTATACCATGCAAGGAGTCCAGGTATTCCCTTACAAGTGGACATGGGCTTGCTATAGCAATCCCAAGGTGCTCTTCTTGGTGGTAGTGTGGTTGATCGGCCTTAGGCTTATCAGAGAGGAGTGTTACACATCTGCAAACATACACAATAGTCAATATATTCTGCAAATGACTCAATAAGAAGAGCCACACCAATTTATAAAAAAACTAGCAGCCCGTCCCGACGTTGTCCGGGTATGAATAAGAATGTGTGCAATGGTTGTCACATATGCATCATTAGGTAAGTTGCAGCAAAGGTAAGATTAGTTAGATGGGTGCTTTAATATTGACCTTGCACATCTTCTTTTACCTGTTCCGTTTATTGGTGCATATAGGGTAAAGTTAGTTCTCCATTGCTGTGCAACATGGGCGTACGCTTCTGCAGCCAGTGTGAGGCTCTGGCCTTTTGATATGTGCCTCGGCTGACGTGTTTGCCCGCTGTGTTGTCAGTTCCACGACCCACATTGGCGTGAAGGGCGAACGCACCGCAAATTGCCAAAAACACCGCCCAGTGTTATTGTAACGGTAGTCGCCCCCAGAAGGCTTGGCGCAAGGGGTGGAATCCAACTTGGTTTGAGGCGCGCCCATCGCTGTCTGCAGACGCCCCCGCCCCACGCACACGGCCACAATGGAGTCCTGTGAACGCTTGTTTTCCAGGATTTCCGTGCCCCATTTTTGCCGATTGCCCGTTGAATACCGCGCACATTGCTGTATGGCCACGCCCCCACATGACCACAGTGGAGCCCTGTGAACACTTGTTTTACCGGATTTCCTTGCACCATTTTTTCCGAATGCCGCTTGAATGCTGCGACCATTGTTGTATGGCGACGCCCCAAGCACAATGCACACGCCCATAAGGAAGTACTGTGAAGGGTTTTATTTTCGGAATGCCGTTGTAATTACGTAGCGAATGCCGCGCCCATAGCTGTATGGCCACGCCCCCAGCACAACGCCCACGCCCACAATGAAGTACTTTGAAGGCTTTAGTTTATCGCTGTATGCACACGCCCCCAGCAGAACGCCCCGAGCAGAACGCCCACGCCCACAAGGGACTACTTTGCCCCTAAGGTTCTTTTACCCTTCTAATGTATATGGTGGCCAGCTGTATAGCCTATGTCCATCTGCTCCAACTGTCCTTTCCAATGCTGTATTGGGTGTTGTGATTGGTGCTGTGGTTCCTGAGATTACCCGCCTCAAAGGTTTGGGCTCTCTCTTTATAATATTAGTATGGATAATATGTATTTTTATATGTTTAGGTACCAGAATCAATACAATCAGGTAAATATGTTTTTAAGAGGAATACTTTTGCATTTAGAAAATCGACTGCATTTTTCATAAGATGCAATGTTATCCTATCAGAAGAAAAACAAGTATGGCATACAGGTACAGTACAGTGACTTACGAGACCAATCTCCTGGATGTAAGGTGAGTATGGGGCAAGCTCCAAGGCATCACCAACAGGTCAGCTCGGGCGGCAAAGGGGCGACCAGGTGCAGAGATGCTTTTCAGCTTAGGGTGCTCAGCATTATCCTGTGGGGATCAGTCCAGCGGAAAAGAGGCTGAAGGCTTAGACTGAGAAGCCAGTTGGTCTGAACCACAAGGGGGTTCAGGTCTCACAATGTTTGAAGATGTGGGGACACCCTTGGTCCTCTTCTTCACGGGCCATGGGCGACGGGCACTGAGGTGTCTTCAGGCATCAGATTTTCATCACCAGGAGCACTCACGGTACAGGGGGCATGCTAGCAGAGGCTGAAGGTGTCAGCAGAAAGTACAGGGTGGACTTCGTCTCTGGAGAACTGGGGCACCACACTGGCACTGTAGGCACACTTCAACTGGGGCTAGGCGGCAATTGTGCAGTGGTGCTTTCCAGTGTCGGATTTTGGCGGTCCAGAGACCTCACAGATCTCTTAGGGTGCCTGCAGGATGCAGGGCAGCCACTTCTCTGATCCACAGGAGTTCCTGAGGCTTGGCAGAAGGGCTGGAATTCCTCCCAGGCTTTTGAAGGCACAGCAGCTTGAGAGGCGAGTTGTTGTTGGTGCATTCATCGGTAACAGCAGACAGAGCATCAGGGTTGGTGCCTAGTCAGTTGCTTCTTCCACAGTTCTTTCTTTTCAGAGCTCTTCTGTCCTTTTTCTTCTTTTGGTCAGCAGGATCTGATTCTCTGGTGCCAGGGTTCCCCTAAATGCTGAATTTAGGGGCATTAGGGGGTGTAGGGTGGTAGCCAATGAGCCCTTGGGGGTCACTATGTCCCCTATATGATCACATCTTGGGGTAGGTGGTCAGAACCATGTCCCAGAATTCCTGATTCTGCCATAATCAATATGGCTAACTTTGAAAAGCCATCTCCACTTCAGGTAGCCCACCTTAGAGGTGACACTAGCCTGAAGGTGGACATCCCTATCTGACTAGATAATTCTCCAGCCTGTCCAGGTGCCAAATGACTTTGGACAAATGGGAGCCGGCTTCTTCTATTGCAAGAGACACCAGATTCACATACCAAAGAGGGTAGGAGGTTTGTAGCTCCCCTGCCTTGGAATATTAATCTGCAGGTCATCTTATGGGAGGAGGTGACATCACCTGCTGCCCAAGCAGGCCTGGTTTCTGGCCTCCTGAGAGCAAAGACCCTCAAGCTCGTGCTGTCAGAAACTTGTCTCTGGTGGCTGACTGACAAAAGTCAGTCAGCACCAGGGGCTTGTAGGTTTTCAGGGGGCACCTCTAAGGTGCCGTTTGAGTGCATGTATAACTAAATCTAACACTGGCATCGGTGTGGGTTTATTAACCCCTTCGCTGCGGTGGCTATTCCGCCGCAGCGCTAAGGGGGAGGCGGGGCCTCGCGGCGGTCCCGTGCTCATGACGGAACCGCTCCGTCACGGCCCTAAGGTGAACTGTGCTTGTGACGGAACGGTTCCGTCACGGACCCGCCCGCCCATTAGAACGTGAGCGCAGGCGTGAAATTCGCGCCGCGCAGGCACGGCGAGCGGGCCGTGACGGAACCGTTCCGTCACCAGCACAGCCCACCCGAGGCTCGTGACGGAACGGTTCCGTCTTGAGCATGGGAGGGGTTAATACAAGATGTTTGATACCAAACATCCCTCTTTTCAGTGAAGCCATCATGTAGCTGGAGAACTTATTTTCACCAGTGTCCAGCACATACTTTAAAATGGTTTCCCTGTTCACTTGTACTGGCAGTAATGGAACTGACCAGCATAGGGGCATATCTGCTCATGCAGATATGCCCTCACATTTAATATAAGTCACCCTGCTTTAGGGCTGTAAGGCCTGCTGTAGAGATGACTTACAAATACTACATGCAATGTTAGAGGACTTGGCACACAGGGATGTGTGTCGGGTTGTATTTTCACTTTTGTCTGCACCAAGACACGCAGCCTGCAGTGGCAGTTTGCATGAGCTTGGTGAGGGATCCTTTAGTGTAGGCAATTCATGCTGCAGCCCTTGGTGGACCTCTTTAGTGCCTCAGGCCTGAGGTATCATTTACTAGGGACTTACATAGGGTACTAAAAGTATTGCCAATTGGGGAAAACAACTGCACAGTTTTGGGAAAAAGATCTGGAACTGGGGACCTGGTGAGCAGGAACCCAGCACACTTCAAGTTGAAAACACATCGAATACCAGGCAAAAAGTAGGGGATGACCATGTCAAAAAAGGGCACTTTCCTACCGTGAACATGAAATGAAATCCCAGCAAAAGACCCTACTTATATAGCATTCGAAAGGTAACCTTGATATTGCGAGCCTACAGAAATGGTTTCTAGTTAAAAGATTACAATATAAAAGTGATGTAAAAAAAAGCATTACCCGGTTAAACATAAGGCCAGGAACATACCTGTGCACCAAAGGTAGTAGAAACATGCTAGACAATTGGTGTTGAGCACCTTTCATAGAGCCCATCAAAGCATCCATTTGATTCCCAGGAGGGTTCTTTTTTCGCAAGCTTAGAACCCAGTTAACGCGGCTTAAATGGGGAGGGAAGCAGGGGCTACTCAGTCTTAACACACTAATGCTACCATACCACCAGGGGGGTTGAAGTCCCTAATTATGAATGTTATTACGACTCTGCGCAGGCCCACTTCGCTACGTATTGGTACCACCCGCCACCTTATATGGCCCACCTGGCAGTGGAGAACGGCTATATGACCCCGACGCGCCAGTCTGGTTATTTATTTACGCACGTAAAAGAGAGAGATAGAGATCCGTCCACAGTCGACTGCACGGTAGCGGCGTGGCGACGCATGGCTCGTGCGATGGGGAGCCCATTCCTATACTCACCTCGGATGCCCTTGTTAAATGATCCCCGGCTGCAAGTGACATGTGAAGAAATATGCCACAAGATGCTAACTGGGCTTGCATACTACACGTGGGGAGACTTGTACATGCATGGCCAGTTTCGCACCATAGAACAATTTTTCAGGGATCGCCTGCCTACAATAATGGACACCTTTTTGTACACCCGGCTCCGGCAAAGCGTTCGAGCTATTACCCCCGCATTCCCTGACGAACCTGACACCCTTGCACCCCTACACGCCATATTGCAAACAGAAGCCCCGCATCATGTCATATCACTCCTCTATAAACATGCACAAAGCGCACCATTGACTGCCACTTTCCGTGCTAGGCAAGACTGGGATAAAGATCTTGGAACACCACTAACGGATGAGCAATGGGAGGCCAGCTGACACAAACGGAGGCGATCATGAGCAATAGCAGATTGCGCCTAATACACCTGAAATTTCTGCACCGCCTGTACTATACCCCTGCTAAATTACACAGTTTCCACTAGAGATACTGATCGATGTAACCGCTGTGGGGGGGAAGGAGCGGATTTTTTACACCTGGCATGGGCGTGCCCCAAGGTAGCTGAATATTGGACGTTGGTATTTGTGGGAATTGTCAGATATGTTGGGGACTGAGATGGCGCCATGCCCACTTATAGCGCTGCTAGGTTTGACGCAAAACATTGTAACTGTACACAAAAAGTTATTGGCAATGAGTCTATTATTGGCTAAGCGACAGGTGGCGTGTAGGTGGGGGAGAGGGCGGGCCCCCAAATTCAAGTCTTGGGTATTGACTATGACCACTTAGCAAGATCAGCTACATTCTTATGCGGAACTACTGCCACCTAGATCGCGTCCGAAGGACATCTGGGGTCCATTCACGTCCTACCTTCTCAGACAAGAGGCAGACGAGGAAGACGAGACGGAGAGGGAGGGGAATGTTGGTGATGGGGATTTACAAATCGCAGCTTGACCCTGTAATATTGTACCCCTAAAAGCTCACCACCCATCTGAGATAGCTCAGTTGCACTCGACGCACTAGCCGTATCACCCTATGTATTACGATGGCCGGAATTAGATCGGGAAGCATAGCCCTGCTGGAATGAGTTTTGTATCCAACGTGTACTATCATGACTTTATATATGCATATTGAAATACCTGTCACATTGCCACCGACTGAACTGTTATTTGATGTCTCTGATTACCTACAGTGCAATGCGCAAACTTATTAAGGGGCGGCAGGGGGCGAGTTATTATTTTTAGATCCTAATATGCAAAATGTATACCTGCATGCACGGGAAGGTGTTGCTAATATGTTTGGAAATTTGGCAATGTATCGGACGAATTTATTACACTGCTGTACCGTGCTTATAAACAATAAAGGTTTTTGAAACTTAAAAAAAAAAGCATCCTTTTGATTATATAGAATTGTAATAGCTCAAGAGTGTTTCCGCAGTCCCAGGTTTAAAGCTTTCGTGGCCTGACAACGCTTACCCTAACATACAATGAATAGTTGCAACAATGGATAACACAAAATTCTTTGGACCCATGGATTTGACCAGATCCCACCCTTATCTCTATTAATAGAATTCATAAATTATAATGGGGATTAACAGTTTCTCTGTCTGCCCTTCTACCATAGTTTGGCGCATCTATGTTCCAAAGAGTCATGATTATTGTTTAGAGAGTTAGATGAGTGCAGCCAGTCCAGGATGAGGTTTCGATTTATACTGAAACAGAACTTGAGTATAAGACCATTTTTAATTACATTTTGAAGAAAATCAAATACAGGGTACTGACCCTGAAGTGAGAAAAAATTACATTTCTAAGGCATGAGGTGAATACTTAGCACACAGTTTTCTGGCTCCAAACATTACTGAAGAAGAGCTAGTGATCACTTCTAGTGAAAGTGAACTTATAGTGCTATGAGTAGGACTGGGGTGCACAATGTGTATAGGAGAAAGCACTTTAGATGCTTAGATTGCATACTAGCATGGTATGGCTGGGCATGAGAAGGGATGGACCAGGCCCCCCGGGGTCAATATGCCATCCATTCTTCAATCAAATGTGGGATACCACCAACCTTTTTCTCTCTAAGCAGACAATCACTTCGTGCAGTAAAACAAAATTGCTAAAGCCAATTGGTTTAGCTTTATTATGGTGAAAAGGTTTATACAAAGTGCCACTAACGCACAACACAGGTGCAGCACAGGCATCAGCAGTGAAAGGTTAAGGTGACCAGACGCCCCGGATTTGCCAGGACGTTCCTGTTTCTGTACTATCTGTCCTCAGCACATTTAAATGAATTTAACACTTGTTACTGGAATCGACTGAGCACAAAGGGATGCAAGTTTATATGTGGTCCACTGCAGAATTACTTGGCAGCTCTTAACAGAAGCAATTTAATTAACACAAATGGATCTGTTTTTAAAGGTTCCATTGAAAACCACTCAGCAATTCACTGCCCTGCTTATGCTGGTGAGTGATGTCTGTTAACCCATTCTTTGCTGCCACCCAGTCAGAACCTGGTCCCTCTTGAAAGGATCCCTAACACAAACAATAGGTACAAGAAAGGTGGGAGCAGCAGCAAAGCCTTCCCTTCTTCATGGAATAAGTGCTGATCAACAGCAGGAACGATCACTTCCATCCCTCACAGAACATAGACATTATAGCAGCAGTACTGCAAGCGTCCTTCTCTCACACAACATGCAGAGCTCAGGCAGCAGCAGTGCAAGCGTCCCTCTCTCACAGAACATGCAGAGCTCAGGCAGCAACATGCAAGCTTCCCTCCCTCACAGAACATGCAGAGCTCAGGCAGCAACAGTGCAAGCTTCCCTCCCTCACAGAACATGCAGAGCTCAGGCAGCAGCAGTGCAAGCGTCCCTCTCTCACAGAACATGCTGAGCTCAGGCAGCAATAGTGCAAGCTTCCCTCCCTCACAGAACATGCAGAGCTCAGGCAGCAACAGTGCAAGCGTCCCTCTCTCACAGAACATGCTGAGCTCAGGCAGCAATAGTGCAAGCTTCCCTCCCTCACAGAGCATGCAGAGCTCAGGCAGCAGCAGTGCAAGCGTCCCTCCCTCACAGAACATGCAGAGCTCAGGCAGCAGCAGTGCAAGCGTCCCTCCCTCACAGAACATGCAGAGCTCAGGCAGCAGCAGTGCAAGCGTCCCTCCCTCACAGAACATGCAGAGCTCAGGCAGCAGCAGTGCAAGCGTCCCTCTTTCACAGAACATGCAGAGCTCAGCCAGCAGCAGTGCAAGCGTCCCTCTCTCACAGAGCATGCAGAGCTCATGCAGCAACAGTGCAAGCGTCCCTCTCTCACAGAACATCCAGAGCTCAGGCAGCAACAGTGCAAGCGTCCCTCTCTCACACAACATGCAGAGCTCAGGCAGCAGCAGTGCAAGCGTCCCTCTCTCACAGAACATGCAGAGCTCAGGCAGCAACAGTGCAAGCTTCCCTCCCTCACAGAACATGCAGAGCTCAGGCAGCAACAGTGCAAGCTTCCCTCCCTCACAGAACATGCTGAGCTCAGGCAGCAGCAGTGCAAGCATCCCTCTTTCACAGAACATGCAGAGCTCAGGCAGCAACAGTGCAAGCTTCCCTCCCTCACAGAACATGCTGAGCTCAGGCAGCAGCAGTGCAAGCGTCCCTCTCTCACAGAACATGCAGAGCTCAGGCAGCAACAGTGCAAGCTTCCGTCTCTCACAGAACATGCAGAGCTCAGGCAGCAACAGTGCAAGCGTCCCTCTCTCACAGAACATGCAGAGCTCAGGCAGCAACAGTGCAAGCTTCCCTCCCTCACAGAACATGCAGAGCTCAGGCAGCAGCAGTGCAAGCTGCAGGGTTCTAGATAGTCTGGAGTCATCATGAGTTGGACAGATGTTCCAACATAGAGGCAGTTGCAGTAGTCTTGTCTTTTGGTGATGAGAGCTTGTGAGACTGTTCGCTTGGTGTTGGGTGGGAGTTATCTGAAGACCCTCCTGAGCATTCGGAGAGTGAGGGGAAGACCTGCTTCTTCATTTAGAGGTGGATGTCGAGGATGATGCCTAGGTTGGGGGCTTGTTCGGTGGCTTTGGATGTTGGACCTAGCTTAGGTGGCCATCATTCTTTGTTCCAGAGGGTGACCTTGCCCTTCTCGAAGATGAGTACTTCTGTCTTGCTGGTGTTGAGTTTGCGACAGTTGTTGTGCATCCAGGTGGCCACGTTTGTCATGCATCAAATGGAACTTATCCTTGGTGGTTGTTGTGTTGTTAGGGAGAGAGTGAGTTAGGTCTCGTCGATGTAGGAGATGATGTTGAGTCTGTGGCTCTTGACGATGTTTGCCAAAGGTGCCATGAATACAATGAAGAGGGTTGGACAGAGGGATGAGTCTTGAGGTACACCCCAGGTGATGTTCTTGGGGTGCAAGGAGTAGGGCGGGTGGATGACCTTCTGCGTTCTTCCTGTGAGGAAGGATGTGATCCACTTGAGGTTTGCTCCTCAGATGCCAATCTGATGGAGTCTGTTTAGCAGTGTGTGGTGGGATATAGTGTTGAAGCCTGCTGAGAGGTTGAGGAGGATGAGGGCTGCTATTTCCCCATGGTCCAACAACATTCTGATGTCATCTGTGGCTGCAATTAGGGCTGACTCTGCTGTGGTTAGCTCAACAGCTACAGTTCAAGCTTCAGCAGTACAGGCTTCCCTACCTCACAGAACATGCAGAGCTCAAGCAGCAATAGTGCAGGCTTCCATCCCTCACAGAACATGCGGAGTTCAGGCGGCAGCAGTGCAAATGTCCCTCCCTCACAGAACAAGCAGGGCTCAGACAGCAACAGTGCAAGCATCCCTCCCTCATGGACCATGCAGAGTTCAGGCAGCAGTAGTGCAAGTGACACCCTTACAGAACATGCAGAGCTCAGGCAGCAGCAGTGCAAGCTTCCCTCCCTCACAGAACAGATACAGCTCAAGGAGTAGCAGTGCTGTTCCCTCAGAACAGATCAATCGCTCAATCAAATTTGTAGAACATGAACTGCGTCACCTGTGAGGGTCGCAAGGCACTGGGAGAACTATCTGCTGGTTCTCCTATTGGTTGAACATCCAAGTCCTGAGGTCCTTCCTGAACTGCTGGAGCGAAGGTGAGGCTCTGAGGTGCAGCGGGAAGGTGTTCACGGTCTTAGCCGCCAGGTGGGAGAATGAGCAGCCTCCACTGTTCATCCAGAGGATGCGACGTGTGGCTGGTAGGAAGAGGGATTGGAACGCAGTTTCCTTGAAGGTTGGAGGAAGTTCATTCAAACAGATCCTTCGTTGTGTAGTGCCTTATACGTGTGGGTGAGCAGCTTGAATAGGCTTCTCTTCGCAACTGGCAGCCAGTGGAAGTTCCTGAGGTGAGGGGTGATGTAAGTCCTTCTGGGAAGTCGAGGAATAATCTGGCTGCAGGGTTCTAGATAGTCTGGAGTCGTCATGAGTTGGGCAGTTGTTCCAACATAGAGGGAGTTGTCGTTGTCTAGTATTCTGGTGATGAGAGCTTGTGTGACTGTTTGCTTGGTGTTTGGTGGAAATCACTGACATAATATCGAAAGACACAATATCGTCCTACAAAAATATCGACACACAAATATCGGAAGCATTAATATCGACATCCTATACATAACTAAAAACGTACAAAAATATCGGAAATTAAATATCGACCTACATACACATCGATCTCACTAATATCGACAACATACATATCGTAATATTTAAATATCGACTATTAAAAAATATACACACTAAGTAAAAAATATTGAGAGTTAAATTATCGACAACAAAAATATTGTTCAATTAGAAATATCGAAAGTTTTTACTAATATATAATAACACTTTTTAACATTAAAAGATACGATTAATACAAATTTAAACATCTCTCATAACAAACTATAAATATATTTACATTTCACATTTATTATATATTAAATTCGATACAAATGTAACTAAAACTATTTTTTTAAAATTATATAAAATGATATCACCAATATATTAATTAGCGTTTGCCTTATATGGAAAATAAATACCCAAACATAATTTCAAAAATACAAACTAACCAATAAAAACACTGCAAATATAAATTGACCAATAGCAAACTAATTACTAACTCCAAACCACTATATAAACAATTAAACACTAAACACAAACCACCTGGAAAAAATACGACAGGAGAAAATAATGTGGGTAAATTCGACAACACCTACAAGAACATCAAGATTCAACCTACAATTCAGAGGATTAAAAGTAAGTAACTTAAATAAAGTAAAAGAAGCTAACTGCTAAAAAAATTAAAAAAAAACATGATCCAATAACTAATACATATCTATTTGTTTGTTCTCCTACCACTACAGAATACTCTACTAACAAAGAACAGACAACAGAACTCAGAAAACCAAGATACAACTAACAAAGTAAGTATGTCCAACGATTTTTATAACAACATAAAATAAATCTAAACTAAAACTTATAGCATAAAATGCAACTGCAACCGAAAATATTATATCAACACAATGAACACAAATAAATGCATTATTTTTACAGATAAAGAAAATACAGAAAATACAGGCCACAACTAAACATTGGATACATTCGACTTCAACTACAAGAACATCAAAACCCAAACTAAAAATCAGTAAATAAAAAGTAAGTAAATAACATGAACTCACTGAAACTAACTGCTAAATTGTAAAAAAGTAACAAACATGATCCAATTACTGATGCATATCTACTTTTTATTTTCTAGCACCACTACAGAATACTCTACTGACAAAGAACAGACAACAGGACAGAGAAAACAAAGATACAACTATCAAAGTAAGTATGTCCAAAAACTTTTATAAAAACATACAATAAATCTAAGATAAAACTTAAAGGCAAAAACTGTAATTGCAACCTAAAACATATATATCAGAACAATTAACACAAATAAATGCATTTTGTTTTTCAGGTAAAGAAAACACAGAAAATACAGACCACAACTAAACAGTAAAGAACATCAAAATCAAAGACTTAATTGGCAAAAAGGTAAACATGCACGATCGAAATGTTTTTAAATTGTATTTAATATACATACATCTATATTTCAAATAACTATAACATATATTTCTTATAGATTAACAAATAACAAAATGACAGAAGGAGCTAAATTACTCTAACTAACAAAGCATAACTTAAAAAAATACAAACAATACAATGTAAATCACAATAATATATTTTATCTCAAAAGTAATTAATGTGTGCAATATATATTATATATTTTAAAATATATAGTAACACATTAATAATTTTTGAAATAAATAAAACATAACAATAACCATAATAACATTACCCACCCACAATAAAAAAAATTAAAACACTTACCAAACATATCCCAAAGACTGTAGATTCCATTTCCACCAAAACAATCCATTAAGAAAAAGTGTGCCCAAAAAAAATGAAAAAATCCAACTGTTCCAAAACTGAATAATCCATTTTCCGAAAGTCGTTCGAACAACCATAAAAATCCCGAAAAATGTTTAAAAAATATAACAAATGCTCCAGGAAAACCGAAAAATGTAAAGAAGTGTTCAAAATCCATTAGTTAATAAAACTAACAAACACTTCTTTAAAAAAAAAAAACAACTCCTTCCGACATCACGAACTCCTGCAACAAAAATACATAAAACATACATTCCCACCCACACAAAACAACACATAAACTCCTACTAACAGTAATACTAACATTAGATTTCACTTAATAAACATTAAACATCGAAACACTAACTCTACAAACAAGCCTATACAACGGCAAAAAGTACGTACATACACCATACGTAAATACAACATATCCAAATGCCTAATACAACTAACTTACTTCTAACCACACTAAATAGTACCAAACTACTATCAAAATTAATTTAAAACACACTTAAAACATATAAAACAAACCTTACCTTCAACGACGTGAAGTGTCTCCCAACCGCGACCTTGTCTTCATCCAAATGATACAAAACGACCTAAAGCGGTTACAAAATAAATGACCCAAAACTAAATAAAAAGATTAACATACCAAACATATTATTTAATGTTTAAAAATATTCCGTTACAGAATAAAAAATGAATACTATGTAAAAAAAAATATTTTTTACTTGTATGAAAATACTTAACAAAATCTACATATTTTGTAAAATAATAAAAATAAATATTATAACATACATAATATTTATTATTATAATTCTGAAAATCTGCAAAAATTGTACAAAAATCTTTAAAACATTTTTTCAAAATGTATATAAATAAAGCTGTGTTAAAATATTTTCTTCATTTACATATATTGTTTAAAAATATATTATTATTAGTTTTTATATTAATATTAATAGAAAAATATTATGTATAACCAACATGTATGACAATATAAAAATTGTATATATTTTGTGAAAATATTGTACTTTTTTATAATTTCAAACAATACTTACATGTACATGAAAGATGCTTTTGTAATAAAATAAAGTATTACCATCAAAATTAAAAAATAAAAAATTACCCATACATTATTTTAACAAATATATGACTAAATATATTTGTATCAAATAAAAATGTCATACTCATTATTTTGTTTATTTTTGGTCATGTTAATAAAAAATCACAAATTGCAACTATACACAAATTGTATGAAATGTATTCATTCTCATAAACTATATACTATACCCACTCCAGTCTACATTAACTTAGGGTAGGTGCTGGACAATAATTAAATATAATTTACTATTCCCACTCCAGAATCAGAATCAGAAAGTACTTTATTCGGCTAAAATCATTAACCATGAAAGTAACAACATGAACAACATACTACATAAAGAATCTAACTAAAAAATACACATACTCGTTATATTTCATTTACACAAATAGTTTTCCTTAATTTCAAAACATGTTTGAAATAGTTTAGAAGAACCACAACAGTAAAAACAGTATCCATTCTCTGACATTCTAGGAAAGCTAAACGACATCTTTTTAAATTCATGTCTTTGAGAAAGGGGATTAAAAAGTTTCGGCGAGGAGTAGTATAAAATTTACAAAAGAATAAAATGTGAATGTCGGATTGGGACGAGGAATCATCACAGGGGCAGGGTGATAAAGTCTGTGACCATAAATTCATCTTTGGGAAGGACAGAAGTCTAAAAACAAGATTCAATCTAAAGCGGGTTAAAAGAAATCGATCATGATTTGACAACAACAGGGTCAAATAGGGCTGTATTTTTACTCCAGTCGATATCAGGTTATGCCAGACAACTGCCTTTTTACTGGCTTCTGCTCTTCTCCTTTTGTCCTTGAGGTGTTCCAGGCTCAGTTTTTTCAAAGATCTTCTGGGTATAGTTCCCATAGATAATGGATCCTCATAATATTCGCAGTGTCCAATGTCAAACATAAATTGCTTAATATATGTTAACCATTCGACATTGGCCGTATTTTCCATGTTCAAAATATCCTGAATCACAGCCCGGTTAACTACACATTCAATATAAGTCCATACCCTGTGCCACAAGAGAATGGGCTGTATTCTAATTAAATCTGATAGATAAGGTTGACCCAGTTCCACATGGCAAATGTAAGTTGATACACTCTGTGGTACAGATAAAACATCCCGTATAAATGTATTTTCAACAATTTGTAGTGGGTCAATATTAGAAAAGCCCCATAGTCCTGCACCATAGAGGGCTACGGATGTACATGTGGCATTATATATGGTCATGATTTCTTTTATTGGTTTTTTCCCCAGCTTTTTCATGAAAGTCCTGACGGCCATTATGGTTTTTTGGAACAAAAGAGTTCTGGCCTTTATGGCACTTAACCATTCCCCCCGTTCATGAAACAAAATAACCAAATAGGGAAAATACGAAATATTTTCCAAGGGAACGTTATTTAAAAACATACTTTTCGACTTTTTACCAGATTTTGTGCCGCAGTTCATGGAGTATGTTTTACCACAATTAATTTTCAAGTCTAAACTCAACATGAACTTTTCAAAGGATACTAACAGTTTCTGTAAGGCCAAGGGGGTTCGGGCCATTAGGACGGCATCGTCCGCGTACATGAGCGCAGGGATCGACCTCTTCCCCACTCTAGGCATGTCCCTGCACTCTTGCAGGAGACGATGTTCAAGTCCATTAATATAAAGAAGAAATAGGAACGGGGCCAGAACGCAGCCCTGGCATACCCGGCGACCCACTCCAAATCTTCTAGTACATTCTCCCCCACGGCCGTAGCGGACTGATGCGGAAGCACCTGAGTATAAATCTCTCAAGAAGCAAATTATGGCATCGTCAACGCCTAATCCTTGCAAAATATCCCACAGTTTGGTATGCGATACACAATCAAATGCCGAAGACAAATCAGCAAACGTAAAATATAACCGTTCCCCTTTAACCCTAGTATATTTTTGTTGGATAGTCATTAAATTTAGGCATTGTTCCACGGTTCCCAGACCTTTCTGGAAGCCGTACTGTAGGTCACTCAAAATTTCATTTTCCTCAGCCCAGTTCTGAAGTCTAGCCAAAATTATTCTCCCGAGAATTTTTACAGATGAATCAAGAAGGGAAATTGGCCTATAACATGCGCAATTTTGTCTCTCGCCCTTCTTGTAAATCGGCACGATTATTGAGGTAAACCAGGATGAATGCAGGCCATTGGCTAGGGCGGCATTAAAAAGCTGTACCAACATGGGACCCCAAATCTCCATGTTTGCTTTATATAAATCTGCGGGATCCCATCTGGGCCAGCAGCCTTTCCACCCTTAGTTGCATTTAGTCCGATTAAGACTTCCTCCAGGGATATCACCAACTTTTCCTCACCCATTGCACTATTCACAAATTTAAAAACATTAGTCGTGCATGGAGCATCCTGCGAGCTATATAAAGTTGAAAAGTGTTCCACCCATTCCTCTTCGGTAATCGCCATCTCGATGCGAGCCTTATGACTATCAAAGAGGAAAGGGGCGTTAACTGCCCTCCAAAAAGCGGATGCATCTCTAGACTGTGCTGCCTCGCAGAGTTCTTCAAGGGCCTCCTTTTTTATAGCATTTTTCCTATTTTTCAGGGCCTTATTATAAGAATTCCTTAACCCTCTTATTACTAAGTGATCCCGGGGTGATCTATGGATGGCATATTTCAAATCACTTAGTGCACTGGTACAGGCGGTATCAAACCAGCTTTTAATGCGCCTAGTCTTATTTCTTAGCTCCACCCACAAACTTTTCTTAATTTCAAGGGCTATTTTTTCAAAATGCTCTAAGATCTGAATGGAGAAGGCCGATCCCCCTAGGCAAATAGAAAAACTATCTGAACAGGTATTTATCAATTTTGCCAAAAACTTTTCTGGCGTAACCTTGCCCCATTTTAGAGTATACCCATTTTGCCTACCGAGAATTAAATCAGAGGCTATGTCTGGGGTGAGTATATATTCGGAATGGTCATAAAAAAGATTCTCGACCTCTAATGATAAGGGCAGATGATCACTTAAGGGTAACTCTAAAATCATTAAACTATTGATTCTATTACCATAACTATTTGATACAAGAATAAAATCAATAGTGGACATGGCTCCTCTTCCAACGAATGTCGGTTGAAAGGAAGTGGGGTTTTGAGCTATTTCATTCACAAAACCCAAATCATACATAAATACTAGTTCATTAAGTAAATCCCCAATCAAGGAATGTTCAAAATGTGTTAGATGTGTATCTTGTTCTAACATTAGACCACAAATCCCCTTTTTTCCCCTTGTACAGAGTGGACAGTTAAAATCTCCCCCCCATAAAATTACCATTTCCTTATTTGATTTATCTGTTTCATGTTGTATGTTTTCCCTAAGTGTTCTTAAGGTAATCGGAATTTCAGCTTTCGGGATATTATTGTAAAAATTAATCAAGATTACGATAAGTCCCTTTGTACATATGGTTATAAGTTGATAGTAATTTGAATTAGGTTTAAAAGTTACTTTCTCGTATTTAAGCTTATTCGAGAGGAATGTTATTAAGCCTCCCTTCGCACGGCCATATAGTCCGCCCTCAGCTGAGGAAAAGAAAGTTCTGTACCCGCTTAAATGCACGGGTTCTGTGGTCCACGTTTCTTGGAGGACCACAACATCCTGCTCATTCAGGATTAACTCCAATGATGGATTGTCTATCTTGTTTTTTAGACCTGCTACATTCCAGGATAGGAATTTACATGAATTCCGTTTTTTATTTCTTCCTAGCTCTTCCTCCATGGAGATATCACAAGCTATCTCCTTACATCGGGGGCTTACTTTTCCACCGTTATCCCCGGTCTCAGTCTTCTGGGCTATAACAGTACTAGAAAGAAGCTCCGCACCAGCACCAGAATTTATATTGATGGTCGGTTCTGAGAAAAAGGTTGTATGGCATCCCTCCCCTAAGGAGGGCATTATAGGGTTACCTTTGGGTACGTCAACCTCTTCCAGACTCCGAATGTTAGTCCGATCGGCTACCTTTTCATGTCAATCGACATAATCAAGGCCCGAAAATACATAGAATCTGTTGTAGGTAGGCAAATTGTAGGCTGGGCACAAAAAATCTCTATTCTCCCGGAAAAGGTTGCTATTTCTATAATCCATGCCATGCGTAATTGGGAAGAATTGCCTCTGAGCAATACCAAACTGTGTCCCCGTTTGGGATAATGCATTTGAACCATATCCACGTTGGTTTGAAGAAAACCAATCTACAGGTTGTCTTACTCTGTCCCTATCTCCAGGATTTTGTCCAGGACAATATGGATAGAAATAACTAAGATAGTGAGTAGAGATAGAGTCACTGCCTTTTGACTCATACCAATCTCCTATATGGTGAACTGCTCTATGGTCTTTAAAATTTACAATAATAACATCCCCTTTCTTATCTTTAGGTCTGGAGCCCACCCAAACTGATCGCCTCACTGTCAGGATTTCTCCATTGATATGCGCTGGCAAAGGTCTGTTATTATATAACCAATGTGTTACTTTATTTCTTAATGCATGGTGATCTTCCCTAGCATCCATAGGTAACTCAGGGACGCCGGCCATAACTATAGTATAGGGGGCAGCTTCAGGCGGTAGGTCAACCGTTCTCCTTTGGTACCGTTTTCTATTATGTGAATTTGCGGTTCCATTCTCCTTAATGGCCCTAGTTTGGGGTATCTGTGGCCTTTCTTCTACCAATATTTTTCCCTCACCTTGACCGCCTACTCTACTCACAGATTTAATATCAGGCTTCTTTTTTAACAAGGTTACAGGTGGAGCACTTTTGGGTGTAGGGCCAGTCAATTTTATCCCATCGCAAGCAGGTTTTGTGGGGGGAACTGGGCAAGGTGATGCTAATTTAGGAGCAGTATCCCTTGACACAGGTAAACCACTAGATTTCATTTGATTCACCCCCTGTATCAGATCAGCTAGTAATTGCGTATTTCTCCCTATTTTTTCATCTAGCTGATCAAATCTGACATTACACAAAATCATTCTTTCCAACAGTGGCTGAATTAGACCTTTTAACAGACTTTCTAATTTCACAAATAAAGCAGTCTCACCAGAGGAACAAAAATCAGTTATCAATTGGGGGCAAAATTGGGAGAGATGGTAAGGTCGCCGCATCAGTCACAACTGGGGTCGAACTCCTCTTCTGTACTTTAGCTTCCCTAGTAGGCATAGGACAACCCCCTCTTTTTTAAATATTATTAGTAGTGATTTTCAATGGTGACATCTGGGTTAAGTTAGTGAGTGGAACCGGCGAAAATCTTGGGGAGTCAGAAAGCCCTTCGTCATCATAAGTACTACATGGACTCATGTGGTGAGGTTTCAGACTAACCGGAGTTGTTAATATGGAAAGCTCAGTTGTGGAATAATCAGATACACCAGTTTTATCCTCCCTTTTTCCTAAATTGGGAGACCTGATTTCTTCCACACAGCTATGTACATGCGGTCCCAATGGGGCTGACCCTATATTGCCCACACAAATACTTTTACTTATCATAGTAACCGCTTGTGAGCTTTTTCTAGGTGCTTGTACTTGTGCTTTGTGCATTTGCTTCCCCCTTCTCTTTCGTGTTTTTGCCTTTTTAAATATTCTTACAGGTGGGGTATGAATCTGTTTTTCCACGAGATCTGGATAGTCAGAAGGTTTTATAACATGGACCTGTGCGGTCGCAGTAACTACCTTACCACAGGGAATAGGGTTTTTTTTAGGCGAGGATATATCAATTAAGAGTGCCTCCTCCTGCGTCACTGAAAAGTTCCCCTGTCCAAGAGAGGCACGTCTATTAGAATTAATCTGGGTAATTTTTTGGATTAAATAATTATCCATAGGCCCTTTATCTAATTTTTCCTTATTCATTTTACTAGCTTAAAATTTAAACAGATTCTGAAATACTTTAACAAAATAGTTAAAAATAAATAATATAATTAAAAACTAGACAAAACAACACGGCTACAACACTCAGAGTCCGCGCTTTTGTCCTAAGTGAGTATGATAAATATTATCAATCAAATAAAAGTACCTAGATGTCAAAAGTCCCAGGTCCCAAGAGCACCGGAAACTAGTGCCCAGTCCAGTCTCTGCAGGCCTCTGAGGGCCTCAGAGGGCCACCCCTTTGCCCGGGCTTCGCTCCGCGCTTTGCCCCGCGCACGTCCCGCTAGCGCGTCTAGGGCTGTCTTTTAATAACAGGAAGTGGCGGGAAGAGGACCAGCTGCGGCGAGTCTCTGAACGCAGCGCCCGCTGGTCCTCGCAGTCCCGAGATGGTGCAGGCGTCCCTCGACGGCTCCTCTCCAAGGTCAGGGAGTCCGGAATGTAATTACCTCGAGCGGCTCCCGCGAAGCGGGGGCCACGAGGAGTGGCTAGGCAGGCAGCAAAGAATCCAAATGGGCAAGAAAACTAGCGTTGTCAACCCACTCCAGTCTGCATTAACTTAGAGTAGGTGCTGGACACTAATTAAATATAATTTACTATTCCCACTCCAGTCTACATTAATTTGGGGTAAGTGCTGGACACTAATTAAATATAATTTACTATTCCCACTCCAGTCTACATTAATTTGGGGTAAGTGCTGGACACTAATTTAATATAATGTACTATTCCCACTCCAGTCTACATTAATTTGGGATAGGTGCTGGACACTAATTAAATATAATTTTCTATTCCCACTCCAGTCTACATTAATTTGGGGTAGGGGATGGACACTAATTAAATATATGTTACTATTCCCACTCCAGTCTACATTAATTTGGGGTAAGTGCTGGACACTAATTAAATATAATTTACTATTCCCACTCCAGTCTACATTAATTTGGGCTAAGTGCTGGACACTAATTAAATATAATTTACTATTCCAACTCCAGTCTACATTAATTTGGGGTAGGTGCTGGACACTAATTAAATATAATTTACTATTCCCACACCAGTGTACATTAATTTGGGGTAGGTGCTGGACACTAATTAAATATAATTTACTATTCCCACTCCAGTCTACATTAATTTGGGGTAGGTGCTGGACACTAATTAAATATAATTTACTATTCCCACTCCAGTCTACATTAATTTGGGGTAGGTGCTGGAAACTAATTAAATATAATTTACTATTCCCACTCCAGTCTACATTAATTTGGGGTAACTGCTGGACACTAATTAAATATAATTTACTATTCCCACTCCAGTCTACATTAATTTGGGGTAGGTGCTGGACACTAATTTAATATAATTTACTATTCCCACTCCAGTCTACATTAATTTGGGGTAGGTACTGGACACTAATTAAATATAATTTACTATTCCCACTCCAGTCTACATTAATTTGGGGTAAGTGCTGGACAATAATTAAATACAATTTACTATTCCCACTCCAGTCTACATTAATTTGGGGTAAGTGCTGGACAATAATTAAATATAATTTACTATTCCCACTCCAGTTTACATAAATTTGGGGTAAGTGCTGGACACTAATTAAATATAATTTTGTATTCCCACTCCAGTCTACATTAATTTGGGGTAGGGGCTGGACACTAATTAAATATAATTTACTATTCCCACTCCAGTCTACATTCATTTGGGGTAGGTGCTGGACAGTAATTAAACATAATTTACTATTCCCACACCAGTCTACATTAATTTGGGGTAGGTGCTGGACACTAATTAAATATAATTAATATTCCCACTCCAGTCTACATTAATTTTGGGTAAGTGCTGGACACTAATTAAATATAATTTACTATTCCCACTCCAATCAACATTAATTTCGGGTAAGTGCTGGCCAAAAAATAAATATTTATAATAATACCAAATACATTTTTTATAATAAAATTATATAATATACTAAAATAATATAATAATTGTTTTAAACAATTTGTTTTTCAAATTTTTAAATATTTCATCAATTATACATTTATAATTTTAAATATGTTTTATCTTTTACCTATAATATAGAAGTTTTTATAAACAAACACAACCCTCTTTTTTAATTTCAAGATCCATCCAGATTTTGGCCTCTTCGATAGGAGGAAACCCCTTCTCAGACCATGGGAAGATAGAACTCTGGTGGGCTTGGGAGTAGCGAGCAGGGATCAGTCTAGGTGGCAGCTGGACCGTAACCTGCTCCAGAATCAAAACTGGGTAACAGTTTTTAGAGAGTGGATTATGGACTATTTTAAAATCAATGAGGGTACGGCCGAAACTTTCTCAGTCTGGGAAGGATTCAAGGCGGCAGCTCGAGGCCAAATAATATCCTATACCTCTGTCGTGGCCAAGGAGAGGAGACAGAAAATAACAACATTGCAAAGGGCGGTTGACAAAGAATATGTTTTACAACTACAGTTATGCCCGAATCAGTTGGTCCAAGCAAAGGCGGAACTAAGGGATTTCTTTCTTCTCGAGGAAATTATTAGCTCCATAACTTATCAACAAAAGGTCTATGAGGACAGCCAATTGGTTGGGAAGCTCTTGGCAAATTCCGTAAGAAAACGTCAGGAATCAGCCTCAATAATTAAAATAAAAGATTCCCTACATGTCCAAGAAATTGTAAAGAGCGATTTAATTCAAAGGGCCTTTTTGGAGCACTATAAACGAATATACTCCACTGAATATCTTTCAGGGCTAGATCAAATACATGAGTACTTTGAGGATATAGAAATTCCAAAGATTTCAGCCAATCGGGTTGAGCAACTGGGATGCGAAATTACTATAGGGGAAATTGCAGTGGCTATTAATTCAATGGCTGGGGCGAAGGCCTGTGGGCAAGACGGGTTTCCAATCGAATTTTATAAATTGTTTCTAAAATATCTCTTAACTCCCTTAAAGAATTTATACGATCATATAAAACTAGGAGGATTGGTACCCTCAGCATTCAAAGAAGCCACAATAATATCCTTTGTCAAAAAAGATAAAAATCCTGAGGACATTAATTCCTACCGACCGATTAGCCTGCTAAATTCTGACTATAAAGTCCTTATGAAAATCTGGGCTCTTCGTTTTGTGTGCGCCGCACAAGAAGTTATTCACAACGAGCAGTCAGGATTTATAGCAGGCCGCTCAATGGCTTCTAATACAGAATTTTTGATTCAGGCTTTGGATTATTTTAACATAAATTCAACCCCAGCATGTATTTTAATGGTTGACGCGGAAAAAGCGTTAGACCTTGTCAACTGGGCAACGCTGTTCCACTCCTTGGCTATGTTCGGGTTTCCGGAACAGGTAATTATAATGTTGCAGAATATTTATCAAAATGCCTCAGCATAGGTAATAATAAACCCAAGTAAGGCAGGCTCAATCAAAATTAACCGTGGGACTAGGCAGGGCTGCCCGCTGTCTCCGTTACTTTTTACTTTTTTTATTGAACCCCTTGTGATCAAGATTAGAAACAACCCTGTTATTATCCCCCCCATTCCAGGGATGGCGAAACTCAAATTTTTCGCAGATGATATCATCCTATATTTGAAACCGGATAAAGGAAACATAGAAAATATTCTGGGGGAATTTAAAGCCTATGAACAAATAGGAGGGTATAAAATAAATGCCAAGAAAACAGAGGTTCTTGCTTTGAATACCAGCCTTAGTTCTCTTCCATCTTGGCTACGTGTACAGGCCTCAAAGCAAGATCCTGTAAGGTATTTAGGCATATATGTAACCAGTGATTACCATCAGCTTTTTCTGCTAAACTATGAGAGGATGAAAAATAAAATTAAGAATCTCCTTGCCCAATGGGTTCTTCTTCCGCTCACAGTGATTGGCAGAGTCTCAGTGATAAAAATGTAAATTTTACCCTTATTATTATTTTTGTTTAGTAACGTTCCAATTAAACTTAATTCCCGCTTTTTTAAAGAAATTGAATCATTGATTAGGAGTTTCATCTGGGGTGGGAAAGCATCGAGGGTCAAATTATCTGTAATTCAACTATCAGCCGAACAGGGGGGTCTTGCTCTTCCGCATATAAAAACATACTATGAATCGGCCTTTCTTGATATAGTGGCAGGCCTGATAGGATCAAAGAATAATCATGATAGCTTCTTTTTGGAAAAAATGGTACAGGAGGCTGACTCACAAGTCCAGGTATTTTTAAAGGTGGCAAAGTTACCGAAAAGGACAAGATACAAGACTATTAAAGATTATGTATTTAGACTACAGTCCTTTTTTTAAAAAAATCTTAGCTCCTCAGCTTCTCAGTTTTTAAGCATTCGAGAATGTGGCGGTTTGGGCCTTCAAATTACCAGTAGCCACATAATGAACTGGGAAAGAATGGGATTTCGGGAGATAAGGCACTTCTTTGTCCAGGATAGAATAATTACATGGCAAGAAATTCTGGGTAGAGCAAGTACTCCCGGGTCTTCGCTGCTTCTCGAATATCTACAAATTGCACATTTTTTACGGAATAATATAGGTGATCATTTAGATTTAATAAATGGGATGAAGAAATTGTTGTATGAAGCCAAAAGTTGTGGGATAGGAAACTGGTACAAGAAGCTTTCATGTGAAGGACAACTCCCAATTATAGATAGCCATTTAGTTAAAATTAACGACCTAACACAATGCAACCTAACACGTAAAGATTGGGAAACGATTAGTCGGCTGGGTAATAGGTCATTGCGTGCCGCTAATGTTAAGAGAATGTCCTTTCTGTCTCGTTGGCTAGCATATTGGACTCGGGAGGCGTTGGGAAAGAGGTTTCCGGAGTTAGGGAATAAGTGTTTTAGATGTCTAGCTGACGGCCAGGGTGGTTGGCTCCATATTTTTTACACCTGCCCCCACTTGAATCGTTTCTGGGAGACGGTCTTTATAGACATTGAGGCAGCGTTAGGGAAAGCACTTTTGCCCCCAGCCGAAATGGCCCTTTTTGGGATTTGTCATAATAGAGGGTGGTTTAAGGATGATGAGGAAACCTTCATATTTATTTCTTGCACAGTCGCACGATCATTAATCCTACAAAATTGGAAATCTAAAGAAGCCCCATCACACCTGAAATGGCTTAATAAAATGAGAAGGGCACGAAATTTTGAGGAAGCATATTCAAGCAGAGTAGGGGCTAGTAGGAGATTTGAAAAGAACTGGCACTATTTGGAGAATTTGGAGGAAGCAAGGGGGTCTCAATTGTGAACTTAAACTAGGAGTATTAAATAGTCTCGAGGCTGGGGCAAGCTGAATATAATGGGTGGGTATGCACTAGCACTTTGGGGTATTAAGCACTTTAGGGGTCTTCAGCATTTGCACTTTTGGACTGCTAAATTAGTATAGTACTGTATTACATTTGCAGTTTAAAATAGTAGAGGTTTAGTTTAATTTGACGGTCTGTACTGTATTGTATTGCATTAGCACTGTAGAAATTGAAAATGAATGAATGGTTTTTGCATATGCACTTTAGAATCGAAAAGTAAAATATGGATTGTGCATATATTTTTTGTATGTGAATTAACAGCTATATTGATTGCTCTTGGTTTTAAAAGGAGGCTGTTTTTTTACTCATCTTGCAACTTGCTTCTATTGGATGGACTGTATCGTACTGTATTATACTTGCACTTTAGAAAGTGAAAATGTATTAATGGTTTGTATACTTGCACTTTAGATTGGAAAAGCAAAATATGGACTTTGCACTTTTTTTCTATGAGGTAATAGCTACATTGACTGCTTGACTGTTTGTGGTTTTTAGAAGAAGCTGTATTTTTCTTGTGATTTCTCTCCATTATTTTAAAGATTGGTTTTTATCCGTCCTGTACCTGGTTTCTGTTCCGCTCAATAAAAAATTCTTTAAAAAAAAAAAAAACACAACCCTTAACCACTAAAAAAAGTACAACTCAATCCTAAATAGAATTTTTTTTTTCTAATATAAAAAAATAAAATAATTCTTTTCTTATTTCAATTTTCAAAATATTACAAATGTTGCTATAGTATGTACTTTTTACAAACACACACAATCCTTATACACTAAAAACACAACTCAACACAAAATTTAAAAAACATATTTATCAATTGTAAAATATTTATAAAGATTTTTTTCTTTTAATTTTGAAATATTTTCTTAAAAAATTTAATATTTCCAAAATGATACAACCCTTATCCACGATAAACACTACAACTCAATCATAATTTTTAATAATTATTTTAATTTTATTTCATTATAAAAAAAATTAATTTTTGAAATTTTGTAAAAATGTAAAATAAATTTTTTCATCTTGCACCAACTTGACACTATAAACACAACAACTTTAACCTAAATTTTAATAAATATTTATCAAATTTAAAAAAAAATCATACATTTTTTTTTAATTAAACTTTTTGGGAAAAATTACACCTATCTACTATAAACACTCTAAAACAAAATTGATTTTTTTTATTAAATATACATTTGTAAAGCACTCCCCACCATTAAACTGTAAAAACAACAACTCAATCTTAAATTTAAAAAATATTTTTTCTATTTTTAGTTTTTTCTTATTTGAAGTTTTTTTTTTTTTTTTTAACATTTTCTAAATAAAAACAACCCTTATCCACTATAAACATTACAACTCTATAATAATTTTTTTTGAATTTAAATCTTTTTTTGTTTTAATTTTTTTTTACAAATTTAATTTTTTTTCTTTATTTAATATACATTTTTAGAACACTCCCCACCCTTATCCCCTATAAACCCAACATCCCACTCCTAAAATTATATATGTTTTTGAACAAACATGAACAAATGACATTTTATAAAAAAATATTTTTTTTATTCGAATTTTTTTATTTTTTCTTAAATATTTAACATTTTCTAAATAAAAACAACTCTTATCCACTATAAACACTACAAATCTAAAATAATGTTTTTTAATTTAAAAAATCTTTTTTTGTTTTAAAATTTTTTAACAAATTTTGTAATTTAAAAAAAAATGTAATATACATTTTTAAAACACTCCCCACCCATATCCCCTATAAACCCAACATCCCGCTCCTAAAACTATATAGGATTTTTGAACAAACATAAACAAATACAATTTTATAAACACATTAAAATTACAAATTTTAAATACAAACAAAATATATTAACATAATTAAACACATTACTAAAAACTACACATTATCGATATTTTAACACAACGATATTTTATCATTCTATATTTTTACTTTCGATATTAAAACACACATACCATACGTTAGAACACTGTTGAAAACGTTAGAAAACTGTTGAAATACGTTAGAACACTGTTGTACGTTAGAACACTGTTGACAAGATGGCGCCTGAGTGAGCGGTCGCATCAGCATCGCTCTGTGAGCCTGGGTAGGCTTCGTTAAACCTCAATCCTCAAACCTCGACCTTGCGAGAGAAAATCCGAGGAGATGACGGGGAGTTAACCTTCACCTTCACCCCATGTTAACCGCTGCCAGTAGATCGGTGCCGAGTGCATATCTTTAGAGGGCATCAAGTCTGGAAACACCATGCTCCATGACCCAGAAGAGCCAGATGCCAGATGCCAGAAAAGCATGAAGGCTGAGCCTGAATGAGATGCCGGTTCTGGTGCTATCGGAGCTGTATCACTAAGGAGAGACACAGAGACATAGAGGAAAAAAAGCCAGTGATAGTCCACAACCTCTGCCTCTACCATCGCAGTAATACAAGGACCTGATACCTGATACCGGAGCCCGGAGTTTGCACAAGTGTATGGGACTGGAGATGCTTTTTTTTCGGTGCTCGTAGCTGTGGTTCTGTGCCTGAGTGTCAAAAAAGAAAGCGGGGGTTCTGGCTGAAAAAAACGTGAGTTGCCAATACAAAATTTTTCTTATATATATACACATACATTTTGTGAGCTCTTTCTGGCGATTGATGGATTTTTTAAAGATCAGCTTGTGTGTAACCTAATCACCCCCCAAGGCTGGACTGCGCTATGTATGTGGAATGAGTGTACTGTCCTCAAAGGAGCTGGATTGGAGCTGGAGTTTTGAGCTCGTCAGCAGGGGGGAAATGGAGAATGGAGGCTAGCAGAGGCTAGAAAACACTTGGAGAAGAGTTCGCGCGTCTTCTGTTTTTTCTGGCGAACTTTCTATCTTTCTCTGCCTGACCTGCCTGCCTGCTATCCCGCTCTTATCGCGCATACCCCGCGCCCCCTCATCCACCCTTCAACCTCACCTGGTGGTTCCTATCTGCTCCTGACGCCGTACTCCATCACCGACACTATTGCTAGGCGTCATCTGCTAACACGAGGACAGGCGCCGTAAATCTCACGCGCATCGCGTATCCCGCGTATCCCGTTGCCGGGGAAACGCAGAGAGTGTACGCCTGAGCTCGCAAAGAGAGGAACAAGCGGAAAGTAGAGGAGTAAAAGGGGCAGTAAAAGGTGGCGAATGCAATTTAAAAGGCAATTCAAAAGGTCGGAATGGCAAGAAAAGCGGGGGGACCCTCAAGATTGTTTTGGAGAAACTAAAAAGCAAGCTGAATCAGCAGCTAAAATTTGTATTACAATAACAGTGAAAATTTGTGTTTCCAAAACAGACTGGCACATTGCAGGTCCCCTGAGCAAACAATATAGTATACTTAAAGGAGGTGCCTGGACAGCCATTAAAGCAGCACCAAAAGCGCCAAGAAGGCAAATCTATTGGTGTACCAAAAGGGGCAGAGAAGATAAAAAAATACCGGAACAACTCCAAAACTGGTGGCAAGTACAGGCACAGGCACAGTACCAGAAAAAGAAGCAGGCTCGGACTCTGACTCCGAATCAAACGCAGGATATGGAGAAAAGAGATGCTGCTGCCGGAGATGTCGGAACGGGGATGCAAAGAACTGTGATGAACACTACAGCACTTACCGGAGCAAAGGGGGAAGAGGAAGCTACAGCTCTGCAAAGTACATGATAGGTCCAGGCACGGACCATAGAAGGTCTGGAACACTCGGAAAACACACAGAACCGGGAAAGCAATCAACCCCCACAAAATGCTGAAACGGAAACGGTATATGCTTCACAAACAACCAATGGTAGACAGAGAGGCCCCGAAACTAGATGATCCAGAGCAAAGAAAAAAGATTTGGAAAGAAATGAATCTCATGAGAGTGGGAGAGCTAAAAATAAAAATACGGAAAAAAAACTAGAGAAGGAGAAGGAAAAAGCAAAATGGAAAGCGAAAGAGAATGAGAAAGGGAAAGAGTTCGAGAATGAGAAAGAGAAGGGGAAAGATATTGAGGATAACTCCAAATTGGAGTTAATGGCCAAGAAAGCACAGAGGCTACAAACAATAAAAAATCTAAAGGCCGCCGCAAAAAACACAGGATCCCCGGCTACTTCTCAGCCTAGAATCTCTAATATCTTTAGCCCCCTACCCAAGGATGGCCTGACCAACGCTCTAAAGAATGAAAAATCACAGAGCAAACATCCAAGTGGTTTGAGCGGAACTTGTGTGGAGGACCCAGGTGTGCCCCTAGAGAACATCGATGTAGAGGAAAATTACACTCTAGATCCGGACCTAGGAAACCAGATCATAGATCCTAGTGTGAGCATTGAAGGGACTAGGGCACCCGCAACGGTAAAAACAATGATACCTAATCAAAGGGAGCAATCGGACCAAAGCAAGATGTATCCTATGGGAGCTTTGAATATCGAGCACTTCTCTGCTTCTCCTAGTATGCAAATACTTACACTGGGGAAAGGTCTACACCTAAGAAACAATTCATTCTCCGAGGAAGATTCTGATTCGGACATATATGAAACAGGGATGTCCATTTCAAGTGAGTCAAGCGAATTAAGTGACACAAGCAAAGCAAGCCCCGGCTTACAAATGGGGACTATATCCTCGGAAGTATCTGGCTCTCACGAATCGAGAAACCTCAGCGAAACAAATTCCAGGAAAAAACGGGGAAAAAGAGGACAAGACGCAAAAGAGAATGTAATTTTATTAACGAAGAGACAACAGATCCAGGTACTAATACGGATCACGCCAAAGCTAGAACGAATCTCGCACGAAAAAGTCCGATTTCAAAATCATTGGGAGAAACACCGCGTCAAAACCGCAGCTTGGTTGAGATAGAAGAGGGAAGCCAAAAAACAACAGGAAACAGATGTGGCTCTGGAATGGCAGTAGAGCCCTCATTGAGTGAGGTGTTGAGCTCAATAAAAAATGTCCATAAGGATGTCAAAAAAGATAGCCAAAAGAACCGTGCTGCCATTGAAAAATTGCAAGGTGCAGTTAAAAAAGTCGGCAACATATGTACTGAGATTTCGGAGAAAATGGCCGCAGCAGAAACTTGCACGGAAAATTTGGAAACTGACGTCACCAAACTGCAAAAAACAGAAAAGGAGCATGATGGAATAATAAAAGACCTCATGGCGAAAGTCGAAGATCATGAGAACAGATCCAGAAGGAATAATTTAAGGTTTCTTGGTATCCCAGAAAGTTTTGAAGGAAATTACGCTAGAGGGTCAATGATTAATCTACTCAAAACAGCATTCCCGGAATTCCAGGCCTGGGATATGGATAGAGAGATACAGCGTGTCCATCGCTTCCCTTTGACGCCACCGAAACACGCTCACAAGCCAAGCCAATACCCCAGGGCTATGTTGGTTCACTTTGGGAACTTCCTTCCCCGTGAAGCAATCTATGATCTTGCCAGGCCTACAACCCAAAGGGGTTACATTTTTTGTCAGACCAGATTTTGCCCATACCACCATAGAGCGAAGGTGGAAAATGCGCCAACTATTCGCGCCCTTTGAAAAAATTGGAGCTACAGTTTTTCTACGAAACCCGGCACGGCTGAAAATCATATTCAAGGGCTCAACAAGAAGCTTTACTAGTGAAGTACAGGCCGAGGACTACTTAAGAGAAATTTCAGAGACTGGGACACGAAACTCAGGGAAATAACTAAAAAACACATAAAGGAACTGTAGAAGGAAATGGTCAACGAACTTAGCTGTCCTAAACAGCTTTAGAAGAGTTAACGTGTGGAAGCATGGGGAATTACTAGAAGGGACGAGCGGGGTGGAGAATAACATAAGCTTACAAAGTATATTCTGAAATGATATTTGAACATGTATAAAGGCTTTTGGGAAACACCGTATTCAATAAACCTGCCCAGGCTGCGGGGTCCGCTGTGGCGATCTGACCATAGGGGCGCCCACAACTAGGACCCGGGACCTAGGATGCCTCATGGGATGGTAAGGGGGGGGGGGGGGAACCTAGGGTGGTATGAGGGAGAAGTGGGGGGGAGTATAGGACTAAGAAATTTTAAGCACATGAAGCGTAGAAAATACTTTGTTACTGTGGTGCCAGATAATTTTGTAATGACCAGGAAACTAGGACATGGATATGACACAAGGCAAATGGCAACAACATTTATGACATTATGGCTAAGTTAAAAATTGCTTCACTAAATATCTGTGGCCTCAATGATATCAAAAAAAGGCAGAAGGTGGCAGCGGGGCTACAATTAATGGAAGCTAATATCGTTTGTATATAAGAGACTCATATTGAAGGTTCTCAGCATTACTTAATTAAATCATTGGGGTATAACCTTATCACCGCTTCGACACAGGGAGTCCGAACTAAGGGGGTGGCAATTTTAGCAAAAGGTGGGGGGCTCCAATTTGACAGAGTACTTTCTGATAAATTCGGTAGATGGGCAATCACCGAATGCAAGTATAATAAGGGGCTAAATAAAATGACAATCTGCACCATTTATGGGAGTGTCTGTGATGAACCAGAGACGCTCACATATGTTTCTAATGAGCTAACTCATTGGCCCCTACCCCTCATAGTTTGCGGGGATCTTAATTTACATCTCCCTGGGGACTGGACAATGGGGCCGGAATTTAAATATCATGGTAGGAAACCTAGAGTTTTTCGGGCGCTAAAAGATTTGTGTATGGTACACGGCCTAATAGATGGGTGGCAACATAATCATAGTGGAGATCCTGGCTTCACGTTCTATTCATATCCACACTCGCGACATGCAATATTAGATTACATGCTTATGTCAAATTCATTGAAAGCTGCGTGTACGGTAGATAAATTACTGCGTTTATTATCGGACCATAATCCTTTAATTTTGAATCTATCTTATACTCTGAATAATCGTCCAATCTCGACTTGGACGTTTGAAAGGGCTCTGTTAAAGAATGAAAACTACTGTCAACACATGAGGGGGTGGATCCCGGGTTTTATAGCAGATAACCTTGGAAGTGCACCCGTAGGAAAAGTGTGGGATGCTCTTAAAGCGGGCATAAGAGGCGAGACACTGCAATTCTCGCTTAGGTCTAATAAGGAAGGGAAACGCCGCCTAGCAGTACTACATCATAACTTGGGTAAAGCCGAGGAGGATCTGATCGCTGCAGCTCAACAGGGCCAGGTGCTGGATAATGCATTGGTTCAGGTAGCCATCGCGAGAAATCTTATCACAGAAATAATAGTGGAAAAAGCTATCATTAAAGCATCAGTTAATAAGGAGAAAGTGTAAGAGCTGAGCGAACTGGTTGGGCATCAGCTGGCGGGGCGTACTAGAGAAGAGGCATCAGCAAGCACTATTAAAGAAATTCAGGACCCCAGATTAGGCTTAAAATCTGAACCAGCTGAAGTAAGGGCCTCGTTTCAGAGATTCTATCAAGACCTCTATACAGAACCCATAGTGAGACTGGGGGATCCAGGTTTATATTTGAATGTAAATCCAGGGCCTATATTCGAGAACAAACATCAGGAAATGCTGGATGAGTTACCTAACTGGGATGAGATCCTGCTCTCTTTCAATGCGCTAAATAGTGGGAAAGCAGCAGAGCTGGACGGGATTCCATCTGAGTTCTATTTGAAATTTGCTGTCCAATTAAAAACAATTATGATGGTTTTATTTGCTCATATATTTCAGGGAGGGACCCCCCCACCTCATGGTCAGAAGCTAAGATTGTGGTTTTCCTGAAAAAAAAAAAAAAGCCGCTAGATTTAGGTTCATATCGGCCAATTACCCTGATCAATGGGGATTCAAAAATTTACTCGAAACTTCTAGCAGCTAGACTGGCACCAATAATAAATAAAATAGTCTCAAAATATCAACATGGGTTTATACTAGGACGATCAACAACTGACCATGTTCAACGGGTGATCTCGCTATTCGACTATACGGAGTCAACAGGAGACCCTATGGCGCTTATCCTCCTTGACGCGGAGAAAGCGTTTGATAGGGTCTCCTGGAGATTTTTATGGGCGGCAATGTCTCATTGTGGAATCAATAACAGATTCATCATGGCTACTCAAGGGCTATATAATAAGCTGAGCGCTAGAGTATTGGTTAATGGGCTCCTGTCAGAGAACTTTGCGATCACGAGAGGAACCAGGCAGGGATGCCCTTGCTCACCTCTGTTGTTCGCGATATATATCGATCCATTTATTTGGTGGTTGGACAAGTGTGTATCTATACCACCGATTCAAATACGTAGTCATAACACCAAAATTTTGACATACGCCGATGATATCGCCCTTGTCACTAGAGACACCAATCTAGCCATGCCGGTGATAGAAGAAGAGGCACACCTATTTGGATTAGTGTCTGGATATAAATTGAACTCCAACAACGCCCAGATTGTGCTTGACAATAAGATTGTGATGGGAGACTCAAGAGTGACGGAGGAGGCCGTATACCTAGGCCTAACAATAAGTGCAAAAATACAAAATATCGTTGATATCAACCTAAACCCATTGATCTCCTGAACTAAGAAGGAGTTGGCCCGACTGGATAATTTACATCTGACTATAGGAGGCCGCTGTAATCTGATTAAGATACTTTTTTTGCCCCGATTTTTATATTTCTTTAGGACCATTTGCCTTGAGTTCTCCCCCAAAATCTTTAGGATTATTGACTCTATGCTTTCAAGCTTTATTTGGGGATATAAGAAGCCCCGACGGGCCCTTAAACGGTTGGTACTACCAAAGGAAAAAGGAGGTTTATCTCTACCTAACTTTAAATTGTATTATTGGGCCACCGTCCTGAAATATTGCGCCAAACTGATTTCGCATGATAGTATTAACCTAGAGATCCCGTCCCCCCAAGAATACTAGGAGAAGATTGCGCTGGTTGTCTTTGGCGACATACCAACGATAGCTACTTTAAGAAAGTCAAGTTTAAAACTATTGTAGGGGTTTATAAAGTGTGGAGTAGTGTTCGTAAGATTTTGGGGTTTGGGAGATTTTCATTTTATACGCCAGTGAGCAGTAATAATGATCTACCCCCAATATTTCATGATAGCTGTATAAACAGATGGGTCTTGGCAGGGGTGGTGCAGCTGGGCTGCTTTTATAAACAAGGCTGTCTTAAGATGTTTGAAGATCTACATGAGGAATATAACATTAGCCATAGGGACTTCTTTAAGTTTTTGCAGGTCAGAGATTTCTTAACAAAGAAAACTGGCGGGCGGGAGAATTTCCAGAATAATCAATTGATTGATAATCTGTGTAAAAAAACGACCCCCAGGATTGAGGAAATTTATGAAATACTGAATCTAGCCTCCCCAGATGATATGGATAAACAATGTGCAGTTTGGCAGGTCCAGCTGGGAGTTCATATTACAATCCCCCGCCTGGCCTATGACCTAGCCCTAAATAGCTAATGTCGATAAAGTTACAAGCACAATTTTATAAAACATTTTCTCCCTGTATTACACACCGAAGAAAATCGCCAAATGGGGAACAGGGAAGGGAACTACATGTCCTCGTTGTGCACTCTATGGGGCTGATATTATACATATGTTTGCTACATGTAACACGCTTTCCGGCCTGATCAAAGATATTTCGGAATTTCTATCAGAAGTATGCCAAATAAGAGTAGAAGTTTCAACATAGGAAATCATGCTGGGGGTAGCGAACGGTGAACAGCAGACAAACACACAGGGATTGATATTTGTGGCCATGGCAATAGTCCGACTTAGTATTGCCTCAGCCTGGCTAGATCCTAACCCAACAGTATTCCAACAATGGAGGGCTAGTCTACTAGCGACCTGTAGTCTGGAAGTGGAATCTATAGAAACAAAGGAGCTAAAAAAAGATTGAGGGGCATGCGGATCTGGGCACCGCTCTTGCTGTGGATTCAGAGACATACATGAATGTGTCTTGTCTGTTTCTTTCTTTTTTTGCTCTCAGGAAATGCAAATTATAATGGATTAATCTCAGATTTATGAATGTAATAAGTCGTTTCTTTTTGACATGATCTTGGTCGGGGAGACGAGGGAGGGGTGGGTAGATAAAAAAAAAACCACACACATACTATAAACGATATTTTGGTACTCGATATTAAATATTTCGATATATATTACCATCGATATTAAAACATCGATATTCTGTCACATCGATATTTAAATTTCGATATTATGTCTACTTACCGTTTGGTGAGAGTCATCTGAAAACCCTCCTGAGCATTCGGAGGGTGAGGGAAAGACCTGCTTCTTCATTGAGAGGTGGCTGTCAAGGATTGCCTAGGTTGCGGGCTTGTTCGGTGGGTTTGGATGTTGGGCCTAGCTTAGGTGGTGACCATTCATTGTTCCAGGTGGTGACCTTGCCCTTCCCAAAGATGCATACTTCTGTCTTGCCGGTGTTGAGTTTGAGACAGTTGTTGTTCATCCAGACGGCCACGTTTTTCATGCATCAAATGGAACTTGTCCTTGGTGGTTGTTGGGTCATTAGTCAGGGAGAGGGTGAGTTAGGTGTTGGCCATGTCAGAGATGATGTTGTGGCTGTGGCTCTTGACGATGTTTTCCAGTGGTGCCATGCATACATTTGAGAGGGTTGGACAGAGGGATGAGTCTTGAGGTGCACCGCAGGTGATGTTCTTGGGGAGCGCGGAGTAGGGTGGGTGGATGACCTTCTGCGTTCTTCCTGTGAGGTAGGATGTGATCCACTTGAGGTTTGCTCCTCAGATGCCGATCTGGTGGAGTCTGTTTAGCAGTGTGTGGTGGGATATGGTGTTGAGAGGTTGAGGAGGATCAGGGCTGCTCTCTCCCCATGGTCCAAAAACATTCTGATGTCATCTGTGGCTGCGATTAGGGATGTCTCTGTGCTGTGGTTAGATCAACAGATAAAGTTCAGTCTTCAGCAGTACAGGCTTCCCTACCTCACAGAACATGCAGAGCTCAGGCAGCAGTAGTGCAAGCTTCCATCCCTCACAGAACATGCAGAGTTCAGGCGGCAGCAATGCAAGTGTTCCTCCCTCACGGACCCTGCAGAGCTCAGGCAACAGCAGCGCAAGCGTCCCTCCCTTCACAGAACGTGCAAAGGTCAGGCAGCAGTTATGCAGGCTTCCCTCCCTCATAGAACATATACAGTTCAGAGAGTAGTAGTGATGGCTTCCCTCAGAACAGATACAGCTCAGGCTTAAGCAGTGCAAGCTTACCTCTCTCACACAAAAGATACATTGGAGCAGCAGTAGGGCAAGCTTCCATCCCTCACTAAATATGTTCAGTACACACATCAGCGATGCAGGTTCCACGCATATCTCTCCATAAGAAGCATAATCAACTGAGTTCATTGTATGGGTTGAGGGGTGAGTGCTCCTGCCCATCCCATTCATGCTTGATTCCTTGGTAGTGCACTTTGTTCACTCTCTCACCTCTCTTGCTTTTGCTTGCAGTGCTGCATTAATATTTCTTCTATATCTTTAGAATTCTGCTCAGCCACTGTAAGTGCAGCCGTGACCAAGGCTGCTATGCGATCCTACAATTTTGCTGCTCCCATGAATCCTTTCTCTTCAGTGCTTAACCAGTAAAATAATAAATTCATGTGCCCAAAGTTTTGCTCAGAAGTCTGCAGCTAATGCTATACGGAATAGTGCCAAATACCAGGATGCGCAGTCTTGAATTCATCTCATGACTCTTTAAAGCACCACCGGACACTCCCTGCCTCTTTAGCTCATTCTTTCAGGCTCTTTTCCATCCCTACTTTCTCCCTTTCTCATTGTTGTTCCGTCTTCCTCTTCCTCTTTCTTTGCCGCTTTTGTGTTTTTCACTCTCTTGCTCCGGGAAAAAAGTCTGTTGAGGAAAATAAAAATGTATCTAATGTCTCGGACTCTCACACACAATATTACACTCTATGCTACTCTGGATGTTATTCCTATCGGTGTTGGTTTCTTAGGCTGGGGTAGAGCAGGAAACTCTCCACAGTGGGTGGAGCATGCTATAGAGAAGTGAAAAGGTAACTCAAAGGAGGGGGCATTTTGTGCTGCAACCTCAGATAGTGCATAAGTCTTCGGGACAGATGTACGACCGGTGCATTTAGCGACTCGCAAATTGCGCACAATTGCGAGTCGCAATTTGCGAGTCGCTAAATGCCATGTACAACAGAGTCAGAGACACTGTTTGCGATTCCCAATGGGGTCGCAAATTGCATGTCCCATGAATATTCATTGAGGCACTCGCAATTTGCGACCCCATTGGGAATGGCTGGCCCTCACAGGGATGGTGGCCTGCTAGGCTCAGCAGACCTCCACGCCTGGGACTGCTTTTAAATAAAGCAGTTTTTTTTAATATGCAGCCCATTTTCTTTAAAGGAAAACGGGATTCATTTAAAAAAGAAAAATGAAACGTTTTTGTTTCATTTTTTTAAGGGCAGGCAGTGGCCCCAGGGACTACTGCCTGCTCTTAGAAAATGTTTGTACATGCATTCCCAGAGGGGAAGGGGTCCCCTTGGGACCCCTTCATGTGTGCGAGTGCTTTGCAACCGCAATTACCGTTGCAAAACTTCTTATATGGCTTGTGGGGTCGCTATTAGGAAGAGAACGCCCCTTTCTAATAGCGAGTCGCAAAACACTATTTTGTGAGTCCGAAATTATTTACGACTTGCAAAATAGTGTTAGTACATGGCCCACAGGAATTTTGCATGTGAAACCTGCTTGCACATGCAATTTTCCGCCTTACATCTGGTCCATAATCTTTAGGGATGGGATGAGGCTGCTCAGATTCCGGCGACGTAGAGATTGCAGGCACGTCTATCAAAGTGAAGCTCTGGTACGGCACCTTCTGCTGAGATTTTCTCACCAAGCCTGCTAGCGAAGCTCCACCTTGCCACTTAGGGGTATGTAGCATCCGTTTGTTTGGAGAAACAGGTGACGAGCACCTGAAGTGGATGCAGAAGGATTGCACCATCAGGAGCAGGTGCTTAGCTATAGCTGGAGCTAGAGGAGTCCAGTGCTTGAAGTGCAGCAGGCTCTTCATCAAGCCTGAACTTTCTCAAATGAGTGAATGGATGAGCTTCTGTAAAGCGTGAACTTATGCCAAAATGTTTCTTGTCCCTAGATCAATGGGCCAGTAGACCCACAAAGACTTAGTAGAAAAGATGAATCAAGTGAAGATTTTATGACTTTCACTTTGAAGTAGATGTATTGTCAGAGCTTTTCAAAGAGAGGAAGCCTCTGCCGACAGCAGAAACACACCTTGATGTCCCTTTTGACTAAAGGTAAAGATTCTAATGGTGGGCCGTATGGCAGAGTTCAAAACAGAAAGAATCGAATATGTGTAGAGATTAAATTATGTCTCTAATATCGTGCAATAGTCCTGACCATTTATTGCAGGATATTAGAGACATAATTTCATCTCTACACATATCCGATTCTTTCCGTTTTTAACGCTGCCATACAGCCCACCATTAAAATCTTTACTTTTAGTCAAAAGGGACCCAATGGACTGTTTTTAGACTTCACTTTCACAGCACCACTTTGCACCCACATATAAAAACCAGCTCAGCTGTAATTCAGGCGTTGAAGCACACCTGAGGTGCTCTCGCAACTTGGGTGGGACCCGATGATGACGCATGCCACCAACTAGGTTGTTGGGCGAGGGTTTTCATACAAAAACAAAGGTTTTTCCACACATGAACTTCTAGCTCCAAAAGTGTGAGCCAGTTCTTCGTGATATCAACGTCATACAATGTGGCCCGACTAGAAATGCTTTGTTGGCTGTGGTCAGAGCAATGGTCCTGTTTTTCATCAATCTTTGCAGGGTTGAGGTAAAAGGTGCACTAGTCCTAGATTTGAAGCCCGCGATGCTCTTTTGTGTTTTTAACAAGAGACAGCCAAAGGGCTGGCAGCCATGCTTAGGCAGAGCCCTCGAAGGACATCACCAGGATGGCACCTGGGCTTTCTGTAAGTGGAACTGGAAACCTAGTGTGCCTGGACAGCTGGAGATGGAAAGGAAACAATCAAGAGGGCTTCAGGGAACACACCTCTTGCATTGAACCACCCTTCCAATTAACACTTTCTTGTTTCCTGACTTTACAAATAAAATTCGAAGTATCACTGGAGCACAGGAACAGATGCTGGTTGCATATAATTGCATGATGCAATGGGAGGTTTTGGTGGGCATCACTCAAGGAGCAAACCTGCAAATATTGGATTTACTGATAAGGGAAAGAGCAGGTGGGGCGGCTGACACCATTGAACACTGTTTGATGGGGTGATTTATTTGTACTGTTGCAGACTAATTAGATTGGCCTTTGTCTCATGTATGACGTCCCCCCGCCCACTCCCCGAGGCAAATCTAATTAGCTTCTCACTTTGATGAAACTGAACACAAATCTGCAAGTAAAACACGTTTACATAATTCAGAATGAAACCACCACAGACAGCCACAATTACAATGAGTTGAACCTATTCCTGCTATCCCCTAATAAGAAGAACAAGAAGCAGGAATCCTAGCTTGGCTGTACTTCTTTAATTCATTACCATTCCTTTAATCTGCATGCAAAATGACACACAGCACATTGTATTACCGGGGTTACAATTTCCTTTACACATGCTGTCAGTCCAGTTCACTAGGGCCTTGGGAACTCCGGAGTAACTGGGCAATTATTGTAACATATTGCCTGTTGTATCTGGAATCACTAAAACCAGATGAAAGTGGGAGCTCACTGAATTTGCAAGAATGTCCTTTTTAGGCTGGAAGCCAGGTAGAATAGTCAATCCTTACTCTTGAAAGTTGTTTGCAGGGGTGGAAATTCAGCTACAGTATGCACTTTCTTTTGTTTACATAATGCTCACTCGACCTGAAGGTATTGGAACACTTTACATGAGCACCAGTTACATTGCACCAGGACACATTCATTTTTGGAAGGCACAGGGAGATTAAGGGCCTTATTATGAGTTTGGCGGTCCTCCCTTACCACCATCGCCGCTGCACTTACAGGAGGACCGTCAAGCCTGTGGTTCGCCGGCTCACCGGACTGAGTTTAATCCAGGGCGGTGGGTGGGGCTGTGGCAGTCTCACTGCGGCGGCTGTGTTAAGCTCATAGGAGAGCCTTAACAGCTGACCCCCGCCGTGACAGCATCTGCAGCACGTTTCTGCACAGTGTGGCATGCACCATATCGTGCATGCCACACCGTGCAGGAACGGGGGTGCAATTCCAGGGGGTAAAATATGTGTCCCCCACATGCACCCCCAGTCCCAGAAGTGGTAGGGAGCCATGTCAGGGCTCCCATAGTTGCATCTCTGCCACCCTTTTCATGGCAGGCTCACTGCCACAAAATGGGTGGTGGAAAAGCAAATTGGAATATGTTCGGCTGTGCCGCAGTGGCACCACCAGCATACACCGGCTCCTTACCCCTGTGCCACCACCGCAGAATCCTAGATCCTGGTGGACGCAGAAGTCCTGTGGCGGTCCGACTGCCACACACGAAATACTGTAGGCAGACTCAAAGTAGTGGCGATGGTTGGACCACCACCATGAGTACTGGGGTCCTAGGACCGCCTTACTTGTAATAAGGTCCCAAGTGAATTGCCCAGGATCACAGGATGTTGAGCCGACACCGACTAAAGTTGGCAGCTCTGTCGTTACACCACATCCTCTCCACTTAAATAGTAACTTGAGTTTTATGGTACAGGGAGTACAGGACTCACATCTGGACCCTCCACGTTGCACTGAAGAAAACAAAAAGTTAAGCTACACCCTACTGGAGAGGCTCAAATAGGCCGAAACCGGTCTGGAGTTCCTTGTGTACCCGTACACAGGGACCTGGAAATGCAGTTTGGGCTGGACTATTCCTATTGGGCCAAGAAAAATAATTATTTTCATATGGCTGTCTGAGGTGGCATGGTGGGCAAAAAAATAATGGGCTGAGATGCAGCCCGAGAAATAACCAGTGGTTGAGATTAATTCAAGCATTCCACCCATCGCTTTTTTGTGTTTTTCAGTGCCAGACATGGGTATTGTACCTACTGTGCCTTTGGACTCAAGCTACGCCCGACTGAAGAGGCCCAGATAAACTGAAACCCATCTGGGATTTCTTGTGATCCCTTCCAGAAGGGACCTAGCCCGGTAGTTTGGGCTATGGACTGCGATGAGCCCTGAGTATTTACCAGTGGCTGAGATTATTTTAAGTATTTCCCTCATCACTTTTATTGTTTCCTTCAGTGTATTCATTTGTGTTTAGAACTTGTGATCAAATCCAAGATGAAGGTATCTGCTACAGAAAAGCCCTTGCTCCTGTCCCTCTCAGTGCACTTATACTGATCCTGCACATCCTTCTACCACACTGGTGATACATGCAGCTCCTCTATACACTTCCAGCTTCTGGTTCCCAATCTATCCTATTTAATACTTAATCGCACCAGGAAAAAGGATTAGGTTGCCTGTCAAAAAATTGCAGGCGGTTCATGCATAGGCAGGACATAAATTATGCAATCACACCTGGCGTGCCACTGTGCACCCTTACAATGGAAACATCTCCTAACACAACCTGGTGAGTTTTGCAGAGTTCCCAGGTGTCTGAATCACTTTCGAGATGTCAACAACAACTATACAATAGGGTCTCTATTGGGTATATAGTTATATGCTAAGGGGTCCATTTACTAAGATTTAATGCCATGTTTGCATCACAAAAGTTATGCATAACAACCCCATTTTTTTCCATCTATGCTCTTTCCAGCATAACACCTGTTTCAAGCTGGAAAATAATTTGAAAGTGACGGAAAGCAATGCATAGCGCTGCTTTACATTATTTAGCACCAAGGAGGCGTATCATGGATGGTACATGGGCATTCCCATGCAACCACTTAAGGTTTCTGATGCTAAGCCCTATTTACCTAAAAAAGTAGACAAAGTTTATCGTCAGAAAATAGCACCCATTGCAGATAGGCGCCATGAAAGGATAATGCTTTCAGTTCTCCTTTCTTTTCTAACTTTGCATGGGTGCTACACTGTACAGCACGCATGTAAAGTGCAAAAAGGTTTAAACTTAGTCTAAGCATAGTGTTTTATACACTGCAACGGTGTGTCCATGGCGCACAGCCACACATTTCTGTGCCGGCATTAGGGAGAGGGGAGGAGAGTGCCATACCTCTGTAAATGTAGCGCTCTCCTGCTCTTTCCTTCTCACGCAGCGCAGCATTTGCGGCTGCTGCACTGCGCTGCGTGAGAAACTGGTAACTCTGGCCCTCAGTCTCTTCTGAACTCTCTGCCCTTCCCTTGGATTTCACTCACACTGTGCCTCATAACATCCTGACTTCCACCTTCCCTACATTTTAGACAAACTGGTCCTTGTTTTATACAATAAAAACAATTAGAGACTCATTAAAAAGTATAAACCGTGGAAAACTATCTGATTTTGTTTACAAGCTCCATCCAAGTACCCCTACAAAGAAACGGTCCTCTTAGCATTGTACTGTAGTGTAATATAGCCTTATAGCCCGCCGTAGAGGACTATACCGGCTATTAAAGGCCCTCTCTAGCGTTAAAGGCCCCGAGCCGAAGGCGAGGGCCTTTAACATGGGAGAGGGACTTTAATAGCGGTATAGCCCATCTACGAAGGGCTATAAGACTATTAGAACATTCTGTCACTAGAGGACAGAATGTTCTAACAAACAAATCAAAGCCTTTTCGGAGCGTGAGGGGATTGGAATCCCATCAGGTTCCCTGAAGCCTTTGTTCACAGCCAGAGCTGTGAACAAAGAAACATTGGAATGTTGGAGCTCCAGGCTTATACCAGCCATTATAAGCCCAGAGCACTCCATTGTCTTCAATGGAGCTCCCAACATTCCAATGTTCTAATTACATGTATAAAGCACTTACTACTCCTGACTCGGTGTTGAAGCACTTTACAACCAGGCAGCATGCTGCCCCAGACCCTAAGGTTAGTGGTTAAATCAGTGTCATTGGTCATAGGGATTAGTCTTGTGCACTCAAAAAGAACACATTCAAGGCATTCACTTCAGTTTCTTTGTGGTAGTTTAAATTAATAGGAGGTACGTGCGGTCATTAGTGATGCCTGGGAGGAGATATGTTATCTCGTAAAGATGACTGGTGGTGTTAATAGATGCGCTGCAGGAGATTAGGTTGCAGGGGCATGAATTTCAAGGAAGGAAAGGTTGTGATGTTTGAAATGAGTTGTGGGCAATTTGCAGAAATATGGTAATAAAGATTAAAGCAAACATGCATGAGGCTCAGAAGGTCGTGTTCAGTGAAAGGAGGCATGGAAAGGAAGGTGAAGGACATTTGAAAGGAAAAAGAAAATGAAATGAGATAATCAAATGTTTTGAGTTACAGTCCATTTTCATGCTGCATTTTCGAAATATAGGAGATGCTTTTGATAGCATGCAATTTGATGAGGCAAGACTATAGAAGGAAACATTTAAATGTGAAGATAGTGCTATATTAGGAACTTGTGACAGACACGCAGGCCTATTTGTGTGCTGAAATGCCCTGAGGCACACCATCCCAGGAAAGACAAAATCTAATTGACTGCTGTCTTTATTCATAAACGCTGTAGTATTGTAATGCTTCATAGCGTAGCATTCAACCGTGCACTGCTCTGTCTCGAGGCGAACAGTCTGTCCACTGCTAGGCTGCTGTTAGATCACTGCTTCAGTAAGGAGAGCTGATCAGCTCAGGGGCTGGAAGCATAAAGTAATGGCTGGATGCATATACAGGGAAATCTTGAAAGCTTTTAGCTGTGTTCAAAGGAGGCGGTAACATCAAGATCATAGCAATGTGAGAAAACATATGGATAACTAATGCAGACATTATAAAGGAGATTCTGCAAATGGTGGAGTGGAAGTCTTCTGATGTCCATTCTCAACTGTGGCTCACAGTATTAATTACAAGGCAAAGTGGGATCCATTTGGGATGCTATACTATTTGTATACATAGAACTCTAACCACTAGTATATGTAGTAGATCTTTGTACTTACTACCATTCCTATGTGATTTTAGAGTTTTTTCTGTTTGTATCTCTTCCTTGAGTGACTTTACAACTTGTACATGTGCAATCTTTTCCTGTTTATATCTCTTCCTTGAGAGACTTTACACGTTGAACATTTGCAATTTATTTTCTGTTTGTATCTCTTATGGAACTCATGTAATCCAAAGTCCTTATGTAACGCAACTGGTTCTTTTGTAATGTGCTCTGACACCTTCATGTAATTGTCGCCATAAATAAAATTACATTAAATTAAATAAAATGCCTCTGTTTTGACACTGCATAAGATGGAGGACAAGCAGAAAAGAAAGTATTGAATGTTCATATTCAGACTTACACAAACAAGTACACACAAAACTGCATTTGATAACTCAACAACAGCGACAAAAGGCCCTGCGGATGTGGTCTTTGAAGCAAACTCTATGCAGGACTGCAAACTTAATTCAAAGTACCAATAACAGCAAAATGGAACTTGACCATTGCATGGATTTTAAGCTGTGGAAAAAGTAGCAAAATAAAGTTTGGGGTAATTTAGAAACTGCTGGGCTTTGGTATAGTAGGTTAAACACAATGAAGGGTAGTACTTATACAGCTGAAATCCGAGTAGGTCAAAACTATTTTTTATTAACATATTTTTGGGGTTTTCAGCCACAGCAAAAAATAAACACTGTCCAAGAAGATGATGCAGTTCAAGTATTTCCCTGAGACAGCTTTAATTGCAGAACAAATACTGGGCGTCCCAGGTGGTCTCCTCCCAGTCCCTCCCTCTGGCAGGTTGGCTGTCCCCTGAGTCCACCCCTGATCCCCCCTCCCCCCCCCCCCCCCCCCCGGTTTGCAACCTGAGTTTGTGCTTCAGAAGTCACCGGCCTATATTACGTGTGTCACAGGCTGGGATGCAGGAATGCCTGGGGTAAGTGGCATGCCCCTGTAGTTGACCTAATCACCCCATACTTGTATGTGTTTCTATTGGCAGCCCCAGGCAACATAGATTGGTTTCTCCAGGTCCATATATTCATCTAGGTCTAGCTTCCATTTTGCGGGCTATATCTCTTTTTGCTACTACAAAATCCAGCCAGAGCAGCGCTCTCCTGTATCTATTGCTGTCCAGATTGTCTGTAATATGTAGAAGGACGACTTTGGGATCACAGGGCAGAAACCACCCCAGGATCTTCCCAAGACATGACAAGACTCCCATTCAGAATACGACCGGGCATCCCTAGGTTGTATGTAGTAGGTCTCCTTGATGTGCGGAACAGCATGGGCATAGTGGATATGTGATTACCTCCATTCGCCATAGCCTGCCACGAGTAAGGTAGGCCCTATGTAGGTATTGAATTGTGTAAGTCTTTTGAGCTGCGATGGCTGAGTCTCTTGGGCAGCATAGGGCCTCTCGCCAGTCGTCATTGTCCAACGGTCCAAGGTCTATTACCCATGCCTCTCGTAGTGTCTGGAATCTGTCTGGGGTGTGTATAACTAGTGATTTATATATGAATGATAGTTTGTGTTTTATAGTTGATTTGAGCTTCCAGAGGACTGAAGTCTGGGAGCTCTGTGAGGTGAACGACATAGGGCATGAGTGCGTGCCTGATCTGCAGAAAGCCCAAAAGCTTGATTTTATGAGACTGCGAGCCACAACAAGAGTCCAAGACCAGCAGACTAGCCCTTTAAGTCACTTTGGGGTCCTGGGTTCAAGATTTGCAGGGCAATCTCTTCTTCCCCATCAAGGCGGCAGCATAGCAGGGCAGCAGTCCAACAGAGTGGCAGTCCTTGTAGCAGCACATCAGTCTTTGTTCCTGGCAGAGTATCACCAGGTCCGGAAGTATACTGAACTGGTGGTGTATGAGGTCCATCTTTTATAAACAGCTGTGCCATTAAAGTGGGGTGAAGCTTCTAGAGGCTTGCCTCTGAAGTGCACAGATGCCCTGCCTTCCTGGCCCTGGCTCCAAACTAACTACAGGGGGTATGCAGCCATTTGTGTGCAGAAAGGACACAGCTTTAGTTTTAATATCTTTATTCGGCAATTTTATCACCATAAAAGAGTACATATACATATACAATTCCGATTTACCAATAAAAATTTGTAAAATACATAAGAACAAGGAGATCTCATTTTGATAGATTTACAACACATCCAGATTAGTATCGGCCTGTAGGGCCCCCTGGGATTTTAATAAACGGGAGCGTGTCAGCCATACATTTCCCAAAAATTTAGCCACCCCACAGATCATGAAGGCAGACGAAGAGTCTGTAGAGAGGACACGGAGTGCCTGTTTATGGCACCTCAACCCTAATTCCCTGCAGACAGGTTTCAGCCAAAGCTTCCTCGCCCCTTTGTAGGCTGGGCATGCAAAAAACAGGTGGGCCACCGATTCCTTGGGGGCCGCACAGCCGGGGCATGTACGTGAGAGAGCATCAGAGGTCGACCAACTCGCCGTGAAATCAAGTACCGGAAGCGTCCCATAGCGCAGTTTCAGGTACAGCGATCGATCCAACGGTTTAGTTATTAGGTCTAAAAAGGGTTCCAATTTCCTTACACACTTAATTGATAAAAATTGGTCCGTAAGTGAACCCACATTCATAGCCCTCGTGGCCTTACTCTGAACCCAATCCCAGTAAAGTTTTTTAATAACGGCTTTAGGTGGCGGGGATTGCGACTCCCATGCCTCTCTTAGACCCAGATTAATGGCCAAATCTTTCAGTTTTTTTAGCCATCCTATTTTATTACCTGTGTCCAGCAAGAGTAGATCGTCCATCCCTTCTGCATACTTAGCAAGCTCCTCAGTTCTTCTTAGTCGGGACCAGAAGAGCAACGGGCGAAGCCTCACCAGGTCTTTTAAAGATCTTCTGCCCAAATCTAGTCTTAGGGGGATCATTGGTGTTGAAGTGGGGAGAGCAACCACTTTCCTAAAGAAATTATTTTCTGCCACCATCAAATCTGTAACCCCTTCGAACCCCCAAAGTTCGGAGCCATATAGTGCTGAAGGAAGAATCTGTCCCTCATAGATGGCCATAACTGGAGAAACCGGTTTACTGCTTGATTCCCGGAGTTCCTTCAACGTCACCCCGGAAACTCTACGATGACTAAGGAGCATTTTGGAAAGATGATCTTTCCAGGTCATACGACTGTTTATCCGGACTCCAAGATAGTCAAAAGATGTGACCAGCTCAAGGGGGGCACTATTGAGCACGAGGTGATTTTTAAATCTTTTAGAGGGGGCAAAAGCCATCAATTTGGTTTTTGAGGTGTTGATGGTTAAGCCTCGGGTAGTACAAAAGGAGCTAAACAGGTTCAAGAGTTTTTGTAAGCCCACCGGGGATTTAGAGATTAATAGGGTATCGTCCGCGAAGAGAAGTGTGGGGATTTTCTCCCCCGCCAGGGATGGGGCGTCCGTCTCTTCCCCCTTCAGATGGTCCACAACTCCGTTTACAAATAGGGAGAAGAGGGTCGGAGCCATGACACAACCCTGGCGTACTCCTCTCCGCACAGGGATCTTATCTGTTAATTGTCCCTGCGATCCCCATCTAACCCGCGCATAATTCCCCTCATGCAGCTTCATTATTAAATGCAGAAGGCTACTGGGAAACCCCATTTCACCAAGTATTTGCCAGAGTTTTGCACGAGGGACCAGGTCGAAAGCAGTCTTGAGATCTATGAAGGCCATATACAAACTGCCTTTCTTGAAAGGACACAGCCTAACCACAGGTATGTGGAGCTGTGCCCAGCTCCTTCCTCCCACCTTGACAGTGATGGCCCAGTCAGTCACATATAATCTCCCATTGTGTGTGGATGTCTACCAGGAATACACAAAGCTCAACTGTCAACTACACCCAGTCATGTGACCAGGTACAAAATGGCCAAGGGAAGAAAATGCCAGCTTTCTAAAATTGGCATTTTCAGAATTGTAATTAGGATGCAAGAGAAAGCAAACATGAACTGCTTATCTCTTCCCATTTGGAGATTACACTTATAAAACTAAATAAGCCAACTCCAATGTTATTCTATGAGAGGTAGGCCTTGCAGTAGTGAAAAACGAATGTAAGAGTTTTTCACTACCAGTACATGTAAAACTTAAAAGTAAAATATCCTGCTTTTTAAATACATTGCACCCTGCCCTCTGGTCTATCCAGGGCCTACCATAGCAGTGACATATATGTAGTACAAAGGAAGGCTTGGGCTGGCAAAATGTTTATTTTGCCAGGTCGAAATGGCAGTTTACAATTGCATACTCAGGCTGCAATGGCAGGCCTGAGACATCTTTAATGGGCTACTTAAGTTGTTGGCACAACTAGTGCTGCCGGCCAACTAGTAGCATTTCATTTACACGTGCCAATTTACTAGAGACTTATAAGTACATTAAATATGCCAATTGGGTATAAGCCAATTCCACCATGTTTAGAGTAGAGCACACGCAGTTTAGCACTGGTTAGCAGTGGTAAAATGCAGAGAGTCCTAAGGCCACCAAAAAAAAATTCAGAAAAAAGTCGGAGGAGGGAGGCAAAAAGTTTGGGGATGACCCTGCAGAAAGGGCCACGTCCAACAGTTGATGACACTTTCAGGTGGGCTGATGACAGATTAGTACAGAAAGTTCACACCTCTTTATGTCTGTTTGGAAAGTACTACAGGCCACTTCCGTACCACTAGGATTCCGAAGAAATGGCAACACATAGGGGACAGGAAGTAGGAGCTTCAGTGACACCATCATTACAAATGAGTAAGCAGCGCCAAATTAAAAACTACCCTAGGTACATTTTCTATCAATAAATGACATATTGACATTCATTGGTACATTGATTGGAGGTCCAGCAGTCCAACCACATTTGTCACTCTCAATCAAGTTGTTGCAAATCTGATGTTGCAGCACTAAGATTGCCAAAGAAACCTTCAGTACTCTGCATTTAGACTAAGTTTGAAAAGGTATTTTTTGAAAAGATATGTTCATAAAAATCAGGCAGCAGGGAACACAAAGGAGAGGAGCTCTCACTGACAAGGCAATAAATGCATTTGCAGCCATCAACAGACATTTCTTCAACTGGGGCCAGAAGTACGAAGCCATTTAGCGGTTGCAAACCTGACAATTTGCTAAATCACAGGCTTTGCGACCACTAAACGGCTTTTTGAAATGTGCTAAACCCATTTTCCGATTTAGTAACAGGGTACCTAATCACTAGAGTGCCATAACGAATCCCCATTTGAAATTGCCATCTTTAGGGCGCCTCTGCAAAATAGCAACTTGTTATAGTACGTATCACTGTTTTAAGACAGACATCCGGTCACAAAACATTGACATTTTACAGAATCCCAACATGGAGTAGTATGCCATTCACAAATGGGATGTTGTTCCTTTGGAATCCCTGCCCCTTTGTGATAGTAAAAAAAATGATAGTTAAAAAAAGAGATTTGTTGAGGGTAGGCCATGGTCCATGGGACCACTGTTTACTCTCAAACAAACATTTATGATATTTTGCTTTGAGCACCAATCCTCTAATATCAATGTGGTGGTTGGCCATTGACCTCGAAGACATATATTTTTTATATATATATAAATAAATCCTTAAAAAAAATGTTTTGTCTCTTCATTTAACTTGAATTCACTTCTTTTTTTGAGTTGCTTATCGCACAACTTTATGGATATATTTAGTTGCTGTCAGAAATGACTTAATTTAAATATTCCAAATCGGGCAACCCACATATATGCAAGTTCTAGTTACTTGAGACTGTTGTGGATAGTTCTTTATTAATCATTCTGTGCTTCGTATTGGAATAATAATATCAATCAATCAATCAATCAGAGTACTTGTAAAGCGCGCTACTTACCCGTGAGGGTCCCAAGGCGCTGAGGGGAGGGGGGGGGGTTGCTGCTACTGCTCGAAGAGCCAGGTCTTGAGGAGCCTTCTGAAGGCGAGAAGGTCTTGGGTCTGCCGTATGTGGGTAGGGAGGGTGTTCCAGGTCTTGGCGGCAAGGTAGGAGAAGGATCTGCCGCTGGAGGTCATTCGTTGGATGCGGAGGACAGCTGCGAGGGCGAGGCTGGCGGAGCATAGCTGGCGGGTGGGGGTGTGGAAGCTGAGTCTGCTGTTCAGGTAGGCCGGTCCGGCGTTGTGGAGTGCTTTGTGTGCGTGGGTGAGGAGCCTGAAGGTGATCCTCTTGTCGACAGGGAGCCAGTGTAGGTCTCTCAGGTGGGGGGTGATGTGGCTGTGGCGAGGGACGTTGACGATCAGTCAGGCGGAGGTGTTTTGGATGCGTGGTAGTCGTCGTAGGTGTTTGGCTGGGATTCCTGCGTAGAGTGCTTTGCTGTAGTCCAGTCTGCTGCTGACGAGGGCCTGTGTCACCGTTCTTGTTGTTTCGGTCGGGATCCACTTGTAGATCCTGCGGAGCATGCGGAGGGTGTTATAGCAGGAGGAGGAGACGGCATTGACCTGCTTAGACATGGAGAGGAGGAGTCGAGGATGAATCCTAGATTGCGTGCATTGTCGGTGGGTGTTGTTGCTGTTCACAGTGTGGTCGGCCACCAGGAGTTGTACCAGGCTGAGGGGGTGGGTCCGAGGATGAGGACCTCCGTCTTGTCGGAGTTCAGCTTCAGACGGCTGCTCCTCATCCAGTCTGCGACGCCCTTCATTCCCTCCTGGAGGTTAGTTTTGGCGGTGTGTGGGTCCTTGGTGAGGGAGAGGATGAGCTGGGTGTCGTCGGCGTAGGAGATGATGTTGAGTTCGTGATGGCAGGCCACTTGTGCGAGGGGGGCCATGTAGACGTTAAACAGTGTGGGGCTGAGGAATGAGCCATGGGGACGCCGCAGATGATGTCGGTGGCTTCGGATCGGAAGGGTGGGAGGCAGACGCTCTGGGTTCTGCAGGAGGGGAAGGACGTGGTCCAGTCAAGAGCCTTCTCTTGGATTCCGGCTTCTAGGAGGCGTGTCTTTAGAGTGCGATGGCAGACCGTGTCGAAGGCGGCTGACAGGTCCACGAGGATGAGGGCTGATGTTTCGCCGTTGTCTAGTTGGCGCCTGATTTCCTCTGTGGCGGCGATGAGGGCTGTCTCGGTACTGTGGTTTTGTCTGAATCCGGACTGGGACGGGTCCAAGATGTTGTTGTCTTCCAGGTGGCAGGCCAGTTGCATGTTGACGATTTTCTCGATGACCTTTGCCGGGAACGAGAGCAGGGAGATGGGCCGGAAGTTCTTGAGGTCCTTGGGGTTCGCTTTGGGCTTCTTGAGGAGGGCGTTGATTTCGGCGTGCTTCCAATGTCGATGTTTTGAAGGAGATGTTGATGACCTTCCGTAGTTGGTGTGCGATGGCTGCGTCTGCTTTGTTGAATACATGGTGTGGGCACGGGTCAGACGGAGATCCTGAGTGGATGGTGTTCTTGACATTGCGTGTCTCGTCGTCGTTGACATTGGACCAGGAGGTCAGGCGGTTGGCGCTGGTGGTGTTCACAGGGGGGTGGAGTCTGGTGTAGTGGGGCGGTCGTGGTGTTGAAGCTGTCGTGGATGTCAGCAATCTTGCGGTGGAAGAAGATGGCTAGTGAGTCGCACAGTTCTTGTGAGGGCGGGATATCGTTGACGTTGGCGCTGGGGTTGGAGAGTTCCTTTACGATGCTGAAGAGCTCTTTGCTGTTGTTTGCGTTGTTATCCAAGTGGTCTTTGAAGGAGGATCTCTTGGCTAATCTGATGAGGTGATGGTGTCTGCGGGTGGCGTCCTTGTGGACTGCATGGTTGTCCGGTGTGCGTTCGTGGAGCCATGTCTTCTCCAGTTTCCGGCATGCGCGTTTTGAAGGCCTGGAGCTCGTCGGTGAACCAGGTGGCTCTCTTGTTGGCATGGCTGTTGGAGGGTTTCTTGAGCGGGGAGAGGGTGTCGGCGCAGTCGTCGATCATCTGTCTGAGGTTGTGGGCTGCGGCGTCTGGGTTGGTGGGGTCGATGGGTGGGTTCTTGGCGAGGGAGGTGATCAACTGGTCTTCGGTGACTTTGCTCCCGCAGCGGCGAGGCAGCTGTTGGGTGCGGTGGTGCGTGGTTGGTTTCTTGCAGGTGAAATGGATGCAGCGGTGGTCGGTCTAGTGGAGTTCGGTGGTGTGGTCGAAGGCGATGTGGGAGCCTGTGGAGAAGATGGGGTCAAGCGTGTGGCCGGCGGGGTGGGTGGGTGCGGTGACGAGTTGTCTGAGGCCGAGGTTGGCGAAGTTTTCGATCAGGGTGGCAGAGTTGGCGTTGTTGTTGTTCTCGAGGTGGAAGTTCAGGTCCTCGAGTAGGATGTAGTCCGTGGAGGCGAGTGCGTGTGTGCTGGCGAGGTCAGCGATGGAGTCGCTGAACTGAGCCCGGGGTCCGGGGGGTCTGTAGATGAGTGTTCCTCTGAGGGTGGTGTTGGGGTCGGTGTGGATCCGGAAGTGCAGGTGTTCGGCGGTGTTGAGGGTGCTGTCTGCGTGGGTGGCGACTTTGAGGGCGGACTTGTGGACGATGGCTATTCCTCCTCCGATTACGTTGGCACGGTCCCTGCGGGTGATCTTGTAGCCGTCCGGGATGGCTATGGCGTTGTCGGGTGCCGAGGAGTCTTTCCACCAGGTCTCGGTCAGGAAGGCCACGTCCAGGGCGGAGGTGTCGAGCAGATCCCAGAGCTCGACGGCGTGTTTGCGTGCGGAGCGGGTGGTGAGGATTATGCAGCGGAGGTGGTTGGGTCCAGTCCTTGGAGGTTTGGTGGTTCTGTCGCAGGTGAAGCTGTAGGTGTGGCAGGAGAAGGGTCTGTGGGTCAGTTTCGGGGCGTCCTGGACACAGGTGTGGTTTCGGCCAGCATTGAGTGCGTGGAGGGTGCTGGCGTCGTAGTGGATACTGGTGTTGTGGCGTTCGCAGGGTCCAGGGGTTCTGGTGCTGGGCGCGGTCCACGCGCGGACAGGCACAGACGGGCTTGCCTTAGGCGCGCCCGCTGCACAAGGCCGCTTCTCGGCCTGCATATGAGAAGGCTTGGGAGGGAGGGGCAGCTGGGAGGCGGGAGCGGGGAGGCGAATGGGTGTGTAGGGGGGCGGGTCGCAGGGAAGCAGCGGCGGGAAAGGTCTGGAACGGGAAGCAGTGGGGGGCGGGGGAACTTGCGCACAGGCAGAGGGGAAGGAAGAGAAAAGCCCAGGAAACACGGAGGCAGCAAGGAGGCAAGGACCAGGGCAATCAGGTGACGAGCAGCAGCATGGGGGCGACCTGCCTGCAAGCTGGGTCAAAGGTCGTTCCTGCTACCGCTACTCGGCCTGCATATGAGGTGGCTTGGGAGGGAGGAGCACCTGAGAGGCGAGAGCGGGGAGGCGAATGGGTGTGCAGGGGGGCGGGCCACAGGGAAGCAGCGGCGGGAAAGTTCTGAAACGGGAAGCGGTGGGGGGTGGGGGAACTGGCGCACGGGCATAGGGGAAGGAAGAGGAAAGCCTAGGAAACACGGAGGCAGCAAGGAGACAAGGACCAGGGTAATCAGGTGACTAGCAGTGGCTTGGGGGTGACCAATGGGAATTGGACTCATTAATTTTGATAGGTACAGATGACGACGTAATGGGGGTATATTCCTGATTGGCCCACTTGTTTGTGGACCGAAATGAGGACTGAGCTCGAAATCCCTGATTGGCTCAGCTTTTGACAATTATATGCGTTCACAGCCAGCGCACGTTATTTATGCCTTTCAGAACTCAGCGGAGACGACTTGATGCGAAGCGATGTTCGTATTTATTATTAGCGATTGAAAGGTTCTGTTCGTAGGAAAACCTTACATATTATTAGTGATCAGTAGATACTTGTATGTATCATTTTGCAACTGAACAGCATAATAAATCACTTAAATCAGACTCTGTGATAGGTACTAGGATTCACTGTGATTGGTCGGCGTTTTCTGCGGACCTAAGTGAAGGCAGCTCATGAACATTGGTAGATAGTTTATATACACAATCACGGCTTGACCTTACTGACACTGGATAGGACGATGGTTTGGGGAGAGTAAGACTCCTTTGTGATAGGCAAACACACTATTTAAAACAGAGGTCGGCGTCAGGATCCTTTTAATGACGGATACACGACTGGCACGATAACTTTGTTTCTGCACACAGCAGGTGAGAATTTCTCTGAATAGACATTCAGTGAATTGCTTTTAGACATGACAGGACTATCAACTTGGCTTTAGAAATTCCAAAAATTTGATTTTTTTGGAACTTGGTCTACACGCTTTATTATTATTGGGCCAGATTTTTATCGTCTTTGCACTTAAACTGGGGGCGTATCTGATAAGTGTGGATACTCTGCACTTATTCACGTAATGGGCCTTTGAATTATTGTGGGTACTTATATGTGTGTAGGTAATATGATCGATTACAGATATATTCTTTTCACCTCCAGATGTGATCTTGAGGCAATTATCCTCTCAACTTATGATATGCTACGGGGGAATCCAAGCACATATATAGATAACGGATTTGAAAGAAGACCGCTTATACGAATGAACACAGATTTAAACAAGAGTGAGTACCATTTACGTTTTGTTTTATGGTCATTAATAATACATTTGATTTTTTGGTACAGTCTACTGGGGAAGATTGCTATCCACCATAGATTTTGGACTTGATATGATTTGCTTGTCATTAGCCGCCACCACTTTACATTTTAGTGGATCTTTGTTTGCTTGCTGTATGCAACCCATCACCAACTATTTGTATGCAGGTTATTATGTGATATAGAACTCCTCGTTTCAAAATTTAGAAAGGTCCATATAGGTTCTGGGACAATAACTTCATGCAATGTCTATGTATTGGGGATCTACTGTGAAACTTTATGTAAAGTCAATTATGACTGTAATTGGCTTGAGAAATATGTCATCACTATCAATAGATTGTATATAGGTAGGGAGTTAGGAATATAAACAGATCTCCTTAAAATATTTGTTAATGGAAAAATAAGATGAAATATGTTCTTTTTGTTTTGTGCCATGTCTATCTTGCTTAGTTTGATTGGAGGTCTTTTGAATTGGATATTATACAACAGAAACTAATGTTTAATTATTTTTGCAGCCCTGAGGAAGTCCATGTGGGACGAAACGCATTAGCTGGTATGCACTCATGAACTCTATTTGCGAATAAAAGATACATTCGAATACGAAACCTTTCAAGACTCCCTTTGCTATACTTTTTTGGAATTGTATGGATTGAAAGACATTTACTGTACTTGACAAATGAATTGCGCAGATTTGTATGCTCCCTGACATAATTTTTTTGCTTTTGTAATTTTTTTTACATAGCGCTTAGTAACCCTGATGAGGTTTTGAGTGGACAGTTATGTAAAAGCAAATTGCATTGCGTACTGTCTGGTATTACTAAAATCTACATTTTGGAAGCACCATTTTTATCCTAAAACTATTTACACATTTTGTAGCGTTCTATCTTTTACTGTGTGCATTGTAACTATTAAATAATGACACTAAGGGCGTGTTGACTGTAGTGTTGACACTAAAGTAAACACTGAGGGGAACACAAATTGTGCACTGCATGTACCATGATGCAAAGGAGAAAACCTTTCTGGGTTATGATGTAGTGTCTTGCCGTACCCTTTTCCCTGCCCAAACTGTTTTTCATGACCTCCTTTGCCATTTATCACACATTCCTAATGTTCCTGTTTGTAAAAAAATTGCAATCAGGCCCCTTGATTACACTTTATTCGGCCCCAACCGGAGAGTACGGCTTGAGCCAGAGAGTACGGCCCTAGCCGCAGAGTATGGTCTGGGTGAGGAGAGTACGGTCCGGGTGTAGAAATTTCGGACCGAGCGCGGACGCAAAGTTAGGAGTCGTAAGTGCATTCTGTGAATACCAAAAATCGCAAGTGCCTTCTGTGAATACCAAAAGTAGTAATTTTAGGATTTTGTCTCAGATAAGTTCTGTGAATCGCCCCCATTGTTTAACATTAGGCAGTGGTCCCATCAACCACTGCCTACTCATAAAAAATTCAAATGAAACGTGATTTTTTTTATGCACATTGTGTTTCCCCTTAAGGAAAACGGGCTGCATTAAAAAAAAAAAAAAGCTTTCTTTTAAAGCACTCACAGACATGGTGGTCTGTTGACCCCTGCAGACCACCATCCCTTTGATGGCAGCGAATCCCAGTGGGTCACAAATTGCTACCTAGCTCATTACTATTTATAAGGTAGGTCTATTTACGACCCACTATGAATCGCTAATTAGGAAATAAGGGCCAGATATAACTATAGTACATTAGTAATAGTGATTACCAAATAACGATTCTCTAAATAAATCTCTATTACTAATGTTAGTGGATCTGGTCCATAGTGCCTTCTTTCTTGGGAGTTGAAGGCCTGTAGGAGCAGGGAGGATTCTCACATGGATACCCATCCATAATGGAGGGATGAGGCCCATCCAGATAATCCAGATACACACTTTGGAATTTACCTTTAAATAATGCACATGACAGTTACAACCTTTCTAGAAGAAACTTGCACTAACACCTGGAGAATATCTTTTTTTAATCATACCTAAAGTGTCTTAACTGTTCTCCAACTCTCAATCAAAGATACACGACCTGCAAGCGTTTTCTTTGTTACTCAAGTCAAAGTGGATAAAGTCCAGGATCAGGGAGGCTAGAATGTCGACCAACCAAAGACGGTACCAGGTGTTACGTCACGCCGTTGCCAGTGGGGATATTTCCACGCATACGATGATCGTAGAGGTTTATATTAACATGTTTGCAAGCATCCTCAAGGCTAGATGCACAGATTCTTTTTTCGTTCTAGTTTGGAAAGAAGCCCTAGTGGTGTTGAAGGTATTCTAGGTCTAAGATGAACACGTGCATGCGGGAACTGGAACAAATGTTGTCCACCTTCTTCCTTGGAAAAAAAGAGTGTCCACTCTTTGAAAAGGCTCCTTGAGCAATTCTATTCACAGACTCAAACATGCTCAGTAATGAAGTTTAAAGGAGTAGGTTTATTGCTCTAAATAACTCCAACAGCGTGTCATCTGCCTGCCTCCACCTCGCCCTAAATGATAAGAGCAGAACAGTGAGAAGACAATTATAATGCATGGTGAGTTCTAGTGCTCGCAGTGGGCTCTTGGTATTAAGGGGCACATGCAACAAGGTAGGCTTCTGCGATTCCTTAATTGCGATTATTAAGGAATCGCAAAAGCCTATGCATGTAGAAATCGCAAAAAAATGTGATTTCTAAATATTCCTTATTTGCAACTCATAAATTGCGAGTCACAATTAAGGAATATTTCCCCATTCATTCATGTGGGCCTAGAGGCCCATAGGAATGAATGGGAAGACATTCTCAATTTGTGATTCAATTAGAGAATCGCAAATTGAGAATGCAATTTCAAGGGTGCCAGAATGTCAAAAGGACACCCTGTTGCACCCCTGAAATCTGCATATGAGTACATCTTGCACACACTCATGACCCAAGGGCATGTGTGTGTGTAAAATGGAACTTTGAAAAATGCACTTTAGTGCTTTTTTCAAAGTTTTTGCAAATTACCATGAAGTTTAACTTCATGGCAATTTGCACCCCCAATTAGTGAAATCGCTATTTTTTTTTCTTTCATGCATTGCATTTAAGGAATCTCAATTTGCGATTCCTTAAATGCAATCACAATTTAAGTAATCGCAATTTTGCGATTTCTTAAATTGCGATTTTTGTATTTGGGATGATGCGTCCCAAATGCAAAAATACCGGTCGCAAAGGGGCAGATTCTGAGAATCTGCCCGTTTGCGACCGATTTTTTGGGGTCGGGCCTGCCGTACACTGCGCATGCAGTGTCGCGCAGCGAGAGTCCTTTTCCCCAGGGAACTGAAAATGGACCTGGAAATTCCACGCAGTTAGTGCGTGTTATTTCCAAGGTCCATTTTTATTGGCCTTCGCGTGCGTGATGTTTTTTAACAGAACACGCAATAGGCCATGGGTGGTCGCGTAGCTCCGCCCATGGTCTATTGGTGACTGTTACGTGCAACAGAGGCCATATGTTTTGAATTATCTCGGCTTCACAGCCGCTATAATTCAAAACATATGCTCGCAGTGGCGCACGCGCACACCACTCTCGAGCTTCTTTCATTATTTTGGATCCATTTCACGGGGAAGCTCTCTAGCCCCTTCGGCAAGCTAGAAAATACGCCTGGGCAGGTTTACAGTAATACCCAAGTCCAATGCTGCCGACTGAGCATGTAAAGAAAGCCACAGAGGACTTAGCCTGCTGCAGCGTCGAAGCTCGGAGGGCTCCTGGCACAGAGGGTGAAGGAGGAACTTGTGCAGAACTGGTCACTGTCTGAGTCGGAAAAGTCGCTTCACGCTGTAGGAAGTTGCATTGTAACTTGACTCTCCCACTTTGCTGCTCACAGCGAATTCCCCAAAAAAGGAGACGGTAAAACAGTTCAACAAGCAGCATGTCTAAGCCAAATAAAGGGAGAAGACGTTCATCGGGGGCTGGCAAGGGATCGAAAGAGGTAAGGGCTGAGGGGTGATAAGGTGCAACGTGCTTTCTGCGAGTCTAGCTAAAACAAAGTTTCAATCTAGCGTGTCTGCAGCCCACCAAAAGGAGTGACTGCTGTAGTGATTTATGCTCCTGCTATTGACCTGCGTAGATGCCTGTGCTTGAACTACTGTGCAATAAATGTAATTGCTGTTAATGGTGGTGCGTGCCCGGCTGGCAGGACAGCAATCGCGGTACTTGAGCTGTGAGTCACTGGAACATGGCAGGGCTTGAGCGAACGGAAATCGCAGCAAAGTTAGAATGGGAGCGGGTCCAGGGCTGCGCTCCAAGTGCAGACCAGGCAGGGTGGAGATAGGCCAGGAATTTAGTGGGGGGCGAGGAGTGGGGGTGTCTGGGCGTGGGCAGCCTCACTGTCCTACACTCCCCAGTCCCCATACCTGTCAGGCCACCCCTGGCACGAGGCCAGGCGGGGGCTGCCAGGCCGGCTCCTAGTTTCACAAGAGACAGTGAGGAGGACACTGTGAGGAATTCCGTTCCAGACAATTAAGGGAGTGACGGCCTGAGCAGGCTGGGAGCCCGCGTCGGGCAGTGTCCTCTCCACCCTAGTGTAGATAACAGGCGGGGAGCGGCGGGTGGCACCGTCTGCAGCGCACACACAACCCAGCACTGGTGCACACCGCAGACATAGCGCCTTGTGGCACCCAGAGCTTAGAGTACAAGAAAGAGCGGGGACAATGGCTTACGCGAGTTGGTGGTACGCCACAGTAAATGTTTGTGGTATTCCTTTATTCCTTTTATTTGCTTTCATGTTGTTTGGCAGGCGTTCTCCTCTTGGTTTCTGTGGGGGCTTAGAACGAGAGCGTATGCATGCCTGGAATGTGAGCTCTGTGCTCTCAGGAATGAGTGCCTTTCTGGGCTAAAGGTTAGAGTGTGCGTGCTCTACCTGAGCAAGCCAGCTCCTGTGCGAGAATCCAGCGTGCTGCCTGACGAGCTGAATTTGATTTATTTTATGTAAGGACGAGTTCAGGCACAGATTTAACCAAGCAGCTTTTATACACGATTTAACCATGCTAGCTTCGGGGTCTGGTGAAAAGCTGTAGGAAAAGGAATTGATGTAATGAGATGGGAAGCATTGTTTGCTACGAACTGCCTGAAGATCTAAACTTAACACATTGTGTGAGTGAGAGTGACAGCATGAGTGAGAGTGACAGCATGAGTGAGGGTGACAGCATGAGTGAGGGTGACAGCATGAGTGAGGGTGACAGCATGAGTGAGTGACCGCACGAGTGAGAGTGACCGCATGAGTGACCGCATGAGTGACTGCAGAGCAAGAGTGACTGCAGAGCGAGAGTGACTGCAGAGTGAGAGTGACTGCAGAGCGACTGCAGAGTGACTGCAGAGTGAGAGTGACTGCAGAGTGACTGCAGAGTGAGAGTGACTGCAGAGTGACTGCAGAGCGAGAGTGACTGCAGAGCGAGAGTGACTGCAGAGCGAGAGTGACTGCAGAGTGAGAGTGACTACAGAGTGACTGCAGAGCGAGAGTGACTGCAGAGCGAGAGTGACTGCAGAGCGAGAGTGACTGCAGAGCGAGAGTGGCTGCAGAGCGAGAGTGACTGCAGAGCGAGAGTGACTGCACAGCGACTGCAGAGGGGGAGTGACTGCAGAGTGACTGCAGAGCGAGAGTGACTGCAGAGTGACTGCAGAGTGACTGCAGAGCGACTGCAGAGTGACTGCAGAGTGACTGCAGAGCAACTGCAGAGTGACTGCAGAGCGACTGACAGCAAGAGTGACTGTCAGCAAGAGTGACTGACAGCATGACTGACGGCATGACTGACTGACAGCAAGAGTGACAGCATGACTGACAGCAAGAGTGACTGACAGCAAGAGTGACTGACAGCAAGAGTGACTGACAACAAGAGTGTCAGCATGAGTGACTGACAGCATGAGTGACTGACAGCATGACTGACAGCATGAATGACAGCAAGAGTGACAGCAAGAGTGACTGACAGCATGACTGACAGCATGAGTGACTGACAGCATGAGTGACTGATAGCATGAGTGACTGACAGCAAGAGTGACAGCAAGTGACAGCAAGAGTGACAGCAAGAGTGACAGCATGACTGACAGCAAGAGTGAGAGTGACTGCAAGAGTGACAGCATGAGTGACTGACAGCATGACTGACAGCAAGAGTGACTGACAGCATGACTGACAGCAAGAGTGACTGACAGCAAGAGTGACTGACAGCATGACTGACAGCAAGAGTGACTGACAGCAAGAGTGACTGACAGCAAAAGTGACTGACAGCAAGATTGACTGACAGCAAGAGTGACTGACAGCATGACTGACAGCATGACTGACAGCAAGAGTGACAGCATGACTGACAGAATGACTGACAGCATGACTGACAGCAAGAGTGACTGACAGCAAGAGTGACTGACAGCTGCATGACTGACAGCATGACTGACAGCAAGAGTGACTGACAGCAAGAGTGACTGAATGACTGACAGCAGGACTGACAGTGACTGCAAGAGTGACTGAATGACTGACAGCATGACTGACAGCATGACTGACAGCAAGAGTGAGAGTGACTGCAAGAGTGACAGCATGACGGACAGCAAGAGTGAAAGTGACTGCAGAGTGAGAGTTCCAGAGAGAGCAGGGTATGCTTGTGCGCTTACACGGTGCACTGACACACAGGAGCTAAAACAAAGAACAGGTGAACCCGTGTCTTGGGAGCTTCATGGAGGCAGACGGCCCTTTGTGAGGGGAGCAGCAAGGAGGGTACGCCCCAACCAATCAAGCCCAACTACTCACAACCTACTGTACGATTACAACACAGGCCAAAGGGCAGAGCTAGGTCTTTTCGCATTACGTAGGGTGAGCAGTGTGTGAGTGTGTAGGGTGAGCGGTGTGTGAGTGTGTAGGGTGAGCAGTGTGTGAGTGTGTAGGGTGAGCAGTGTATGAGTGTGCAGGGTGAACATTGTGTGAGTGTGCAGGATGAACATTGTGTGAGTGTGCAGGGTGAACATTATGTGAGTGTGCAGGGTGAATATTGTGTGAGTTTGCAGGGTAAACATTGTGTGAGTGTGCAGGGTGAACATTGTGTGAGTGTTCAGGGTGAGCAGTGTGTGAGTGTGTAGGGTGAGCAGTGTGTGAGTGTGTAGGGTGAGCAGTGTGTGAGTGTGCAGGGTGAACATTGTGTGAGTGTGCAGGGTGAACATTGTGTGAGTGTGCAGGGTGAACATTGTATGAGTGTGCAGGGTGAACATCGTGTGAGTGTGCAGGGTGAACATTGTGTGTGTGCAGGGTGAACAGTGTGTGAATGTGTAGGGTGAGCAGTGTGTGAGTTTGTAGGGGCAGTGTGTGAGTGTGCAGGGTACAAAAACTCGAAGTAAGTCCACCACACACACATGAGACCACACACATAAGACCACACACATAAGAACACACACACCACCACACTCACCACCACACACTCACCATCACACACTCGCCACCACACACTCGCCACCACACACTCGCCACCACACACTCGCCACCACACACTCCCCACTACACACTCGCCACCACACACTCGCCACCACCACACTCGCCACCACCACACTCGCCGCCACCACACTCACCGCCACCACACTCACCGCCACCACACTCACCACCACCACACTCGCCACCACACACTCGCCACCACACACTTGCAACCACACACACCACCAGCCGTCAGTGCACGCTTTCACCAGGCACAAACACCACCAGCCGTCAGTGCACGCTTTCACCGGGCACAAACACCACCAGCCGTCAGTGCACGCTTTCACTGGGCACAAACACCACCAGCCGTCAGTGCACGCTTTCACCGGGCACAAACACCACCATCCGTCAGTGCATGCTTTCACCAAACACACACACACCACCAGCCGTCAGTGTACGCTTTCACCAAACACACACACACCACCAGCCATCAGTGCACGCTTTCACCAGGCACACACACCACCAGCCGGCAGTGTACGCTTCCACCAGGCACACACACCACCACTACGGGACTCCGTTGCAGCGCACGGCGGTTTACAGAAATGTTGGCTGTCCGGAGGAGATTTATCTCGAAACTGAATTATTTCTAGAATATATTGTGATATACAAATGGTAATGCATATTAGAGAATTCAACAGAATGACACCAAACATTTGAACTTAGCCTTGAGAAAGCCCTGGCGCAATTCGCCACAGAGGGCGAAACACGTGTCGGCTGTCAATACTCAATCTTTGCATAAATAAAAATTTCACTTTCTTAAAAATTGGACCGACTTTCTTTCTTAAGTGAAAACTTGCATCAAAGACTACTGGATTTAACCTTATATAGCATCTTAACTTGGAATACATACTCTCCCTACTTAAAAACTTTCTATTTTCAAAACTCTAAAAGGTCCAGAGTTTTTGAGTATGTTTCCCCTGCATATACAAAAATCTTTGTGAAAACAGATATAGTCCTGGAATCCCTGGACCTTTCATGCCCAGTTGTTACACACCACCAGCCATCAGTGCACACATCAATTGTTAACGCATCCACAATTAACTATTGTAGCAATCGCAGTATGGTGCACTTTACTTTTAAACATAATTATCTAAAGCGCAGCATGCCACCATTGCTACAATTCCAATCCAACCCACATAATTCCACTACACACCACATGCATATACTCCATAACACATGGCTAAAAGACATTGCCATTTACAATGCCATTAGCTCTAACTCAAATAAATCCGAGACCGATTGCATTTCCAATGCTTGTTTCTTTGATGTGTGTGGGCCTAAGGGCCTTTCAAACTCAACACAACAAAAACCCAAAGGGGAATTTTGGAGTCAGCAGTAAAATGGTAGGAGAAATGGTCAAAGACTTAGTGCACCGAGGACATAGAAGACACCAGACTAGTCTCCAAACACCATAGTCTCAAGAGATGATCCCCCTCGTCCTCTTTGTCAAGGTTGTGTCTGGCAACCTTCAAACTGCTTTGTTTTGTTGTGCAGTAGCCGCACCCGGGGTGCTGTCTGCTGGTGTGCTCTTATGAATTGAAAATGGAACCTTTTGTGATTATTGCTCAGTAATAAGTGGGAAAGTTCTCAAACTTTATTCAGATCTTTTTTTTGCAGCTAAGATTGTGAAAAACAGAATGAGAGCGGACAGACGATACAACATGATAAACATTGGTGTGTCTGTTTTTAGGGTTCACCTTAGATGACTGAAGACATAGTTTTTGCATTAAAGTTAAAAGTAAGATAGAGGATGACAGATGCCCATAGAGAAACAAAAGGAACAGCCCACCTCCCAGTTTTTCTGTAACCAGGCTCCTTGGTCTTCAGGATCTGGCAGGATACTGGAATGCACAATATTTGGTGCCAGTGCTGAGCCCTGGAGAATATGCCAGCCTACTGTCACGTGGCCTCCTCAAACCATTCTAACAGCCGCTTACGGTCTGCTCTACTTAGCATCCACTCAGAAGATGTCAAATCTGTTAGGACCAGCCTATACGGCTTTCTGAACATTTACAATGCTCTCAGACTGGGCTAATGGCCAGCTGCCAAGGACCTTGTATATAACTCAAGTGTTACTCTAGAAACAGCACATCTACATCGATTCAAGCCTTCGCAAACCCTGCTCCGATGCTGCCCAAATGTAGAGCTTAATGATTCATATTTCTTATAGGTTGGACTATACTTAATGCTGTTCTAAAGCTCTGATTGGCTGTATTGCTGCTACCTGCTTCGTTGGCATAGAATCCCCCAGCCAGCCTGAATCTAGAGTTCCAAGCAACCATCTCTACTCCTCAAAAGAGACTGGAGGAGAGCTGCTTAAGATGCAGAAGATCCATCTACAATTGCAGCTGAGCGCCCTGGGGACTCTTTTCAATCAAAACACTCCCTACCGTACCAACATTGTGGCTGTTCATGTTGAGTGGGACCCCCATCTTTCCTGTGCCCGCCAGCCTCCAACTGGCATGGGGAAAGCACACACCCAACACCACCGTCAGTAGGCTGCTCACTGAAACAAGAACCCTGAGCCATGGGGTGCTCTTCTGACTCTGCCTTGTGACGAGGTCAGCATCCTTCTGCCTTGCATGCTAGCCAGATTCAGAAGTCCTGCATGGTCCTTGCCTGTGTCCTTTGTGCCTGTCGATGCGCATCCCAGTCATCAACGAGGAACAAATACAAGTACTCCCTTCAATATCAAGGTTTGTCCTCCCTGAACATAGTCCCATTGACCTGGTGTCATTAGTACCTTTGAAGTTGGCAGAGTTTTTTAGTAATTAAAAAACATGTAAATCCCAGGTTTTTTGTGAGGAGGAAAATACTTTTACAAACGTAAATTTTTTATTTCCCCATACCTGGAAAACACAACTTGTGCGCCTCAGAAAGTCCAGTAGAAGCCTAGATGTCTTCAGTGGCACTGTCTCAACCCTTGAGATCAGCATCCGGAATCAGTCGGACATGGTCCTGGCCAAGGGCACAGCACAGTAAGCAACTTCACTTCTGGTACCACACATGTCACATCAAGGCACAGTAGGGGTTTATTCCAGTGGATGCTGTATTGTGATATAACTTGAGAGCAAAGTTCATCACATAGCATCTGGGCAGTGATTTATTACTCGGGACTAAAACGTGTTAACAGGGGCTGTGGGGGTGGTAAGGTTAATACATTGCAGAAAAGGTACCAATTTAGAAAAGCTATTGTTGCACTGGTGGTAAACATATCACTGAACACTTTCCAGTTTTCCAACTCCTGTTTTTGCCTGACGGCTACGAGAACATGCACATACCTGCCATGGGACATAAACTTCAACTTTAATTAAGGAAAAGAGGTTTGGCAGGGTTTATGAAGAGGGTCTCAAGGGTTTATGAAGAGTTTCGCGCCATTACTTAGAAGAGAGTCCTATCCTCCACTGGCATGTACGCATAAGACAAACAATAAAAATAATAAAACCAAATAAAGTCGATCTTAATAAAATAGTCTGCATTGCAGCAAAATAATGAGCACAGAGCTAAGTTTAAGGTTTTAGGGCCATATGTATCAAGGAACCATTTTGCGATTCTGTAATAGCGATTTTTAAGAAATCGCTATTTCAGAATCGCAAAATGATATGTATCAAGAAAAATGCAATTTTTTTGCGATTTCTTGATATTCCTTAATTGCGAATTCGCAAATTGCGAATTCGCAATTAAGGAATACTTTCCCATTCATTTCTATGGGCCAGGAGGCCCATAGGAAGGAATGGGAATTTTCTCTCAATTTGCGATTCGCAATTTGCTAATCGCAAATTGAGAATAATTTCAAGGGTGCAGGGGTGTCCAAAGGACACCCTGTTGCACCCCTGAAATAAGCATAGGTGCACATGTGGTGCACATACATGCCCTAAGGGCATGTATGTGCGTCACATGGCACTTTGAAAAATGCAAAAATGTGCATTTTTCAAGGAATTCGCAACTTACCACCAACTAGAAGTTGGTGGTAATTTGCGATTCCTTAAGGCCATTTTGCAAAAATGTTTGCCTTCTTACATTGCATTTAAGGAATCGCAAAATTTGCGATTCCTTAAATGCAATCGCAAAATAAGGAATCGCAAATTTTGCAAATCCTTATTTTGCATTGGGATTTCCTTCATACATATCATTTTGCGAATGCAAATTTCAGTGATACATATGGCCCTATGTGCGATTACATAAGAATGTAAATAACAATATTAAGCAATCCATCAAATAATAACACAACGATTGCAATTGAATTGGGAGAGTAAAATAATTAAAAGGTTAATGCACCATTAAAGGAAAATACAGAACTTAGGGCAATGGAAGCGAAATGGTGATGGGGAGAAATGCAAAAAAGGAGACAGAGCAGCACTGACTATCGCCTTCTCCTGTATTAACACAACCGTGAAATAAAGATTATGTTACAAACGATTTTCCAAAAGTATCTTGTAAGTAAAATACATTTCTGAGCCTAATATCAAGTAGGCTTAGTGATGAACATATAATGCTCAAGGGAATATCTTTAAAAAGTGTGATAGGTGTGATTCACAGAATTGAAAAACACATCTAACAACATGTGAAACAACCATTGTTAATGATGAGCACACTTTCAATATGTGATCGTAGTATTTTCCGATTAACACAAAATGCAGAATTAAAACATATACCACTGTTCAGTCTTCTTTCTATTTTAGTAATTTAATACACTTCAAAAATAAAGGAGTACGGGCGTGGCTTGAGCGCCGCACAAGATGGCGGCTTGACTGCGGAGCTCCGGACATCGAGCGCCGATTCCAGCGGCTTTCTCCTCTTTTACTGCACCTTTTGAGACGCCGACTTCATTTTCCTGCGTCGGAGCATGAGGTGAGCAGACTGACACCGCCTGCGTCCCTCTACTCCGTCTCAATGCATTTTCTCAGTGACTGACGCGGCGCGCTTTCCAGCGGCCGCCATTTTCCTTCAACTTTACCGCGTCTCCGGTCTCTGTCAGCGGAGACCCTGCGCCACGGTGCGGCGCTTTCCTGGTGATCCGTAATTATTGCAGCAAAGATGTTATACGCAATGTTCATGCTCCTTATTAGCTGATTCCTCCTGTTGGCGTTTTTTCAGCTTTGGTGCCCCTATTTCCTCACGCTTTCTTCACGCTAAATGCTGTTTTCCAGCTGAGTGCATCATTTGGGCGCCGCTCTTCAATGAAATTCACTGAACAGGATACCATTTGTTTCTGGATACCCTCAACTATGTCTATCTGTTCCTCCACATGATACAGACGGCCTTCTCATGTTCACCATATGCAGTGTAATTTCCAGTATGCGTGCACCTTTATTTTATTGATGTCTTTTGTGTGACGCGTTTTTCTTTCATCTGCGTACCACAGTCCTGACATCATTGTGTTGAGCTCTACTTTCCACAACACTGCTATTTTGCCATTTTGAGGGGTGCCTTCTTCACACAACTTATATCTTCGGAGTCTACTGGAACATTATTATTTATCTCACGTACCATATATGGGGAAACTGCGCACTCTCAAGTTCACGGCTTCCAAAACCAAACTGCCTCTTTCCTCAGACTCTGATTCGACGACGCAGGCCATGGAGGACACCATTCCTTCTAAAGCGGATATCACTCGTGGGGCAATTCCTAAGTCTACTGTCACTAGTAAACTTCCACAACCTGGCTCCACAAAACGTCACAAGAAAGATCCTCCATCTCCAGGTTCTGAATTATCATCCGCTTCCATGGACCTGATTCTTGAAGAACTCCGAGCACTTAAACCCTTCATGGCTGAAACTACTAAAACACTGCAATTTCTTCATGATAAATGGTCCACTCTCGAATCCAGAGTCCTGTTAGTGGAACAATCTACGGAAGCTCTACAATCTTCTTGTTCTAGAATTTCTATATTGGAGAAGGATGTCTCTCTCTTAAGGCGGCAGACTGAGGAGTTGGAAAATAGAAATCGTCGCAATAACCTACGCCTTTACAATCTTCCAGAGCTCACAGAAGGGTCCAATCCAACCTCCTTCTTCCAAACCTTTTTACCGAAAATTCTAGATCTTCCACCTTCTGTCACTCTTAACATTCAGCGAGCTCATAGACTGGGTCCGAGAGTTTCCTCCAAACCACGCGGAGTCATAATGCTTTTCCTACAGTATACTGATTTACTTCAAGTACTTTCAGCAGCCAAAGCAAAGAAACAGATTATCTGGGAAGGTCATCGTCTGTATCTGTCTCAAGATGTAGCCAAAGTGACAGCTGACCGAAGGAAACAATTTCTGGATCTACGACCACGATTGCGAGACCTTGGTGCCAGATTCGGTCTCCTTCATCCTTGCCTCTTCAAGGTTACATATAAAGAAAAGACAACGACTTTTGAAGATCCACGAGTCCTTAAAGAATTCCTTCGTCGACATGAAACCATCAACATGGACACTGCCAGACCAGTTTAATAATTCATGTGTTTTCTTGATTAATTCAGTATTTCTCCTTTTGTTTCCCTACTGTGCCTAGTATCGACTTCCCTTATCCTACTGTTCACACTTACCCCTTGTATATTTTATATCTATATTTTGTTATAATGTTACGTAGTTCCTACATTTGGCGTTCTTATGTACTCCTAACCTCTCTTCTCCATTTTTGTCTCATCACAGATTATCTCCTTCTGTTCCCCATCCCGGTGTAGTTTTCTGCTCCCTTCAATTGATCCTAAGCTGGTTCCTCCGGTGTTCGATGACGTGAGTTTCTGTTGTTGATGTCGTCCTCTTCTGGCGTCGTCACCCCCCGGTTCTCATTTGTATTTGTTTTATGTCTCTTCTCTTGCTCTGTTCTCTTCTCTTCCTTTATACTCTTTTCTCTCTCTTATATTTTTCTTACTCTCACCTTTTCTCTCTATCTCTCGCATACGTCTGTTCTTGCAATCTTACTACTTCTCTCAACACTATTCAACTACTTTTTTCTTTCACCTTATCTTTTCTTTTATATCATTCTCTTGCTAATGTACATTCCGAGTAGTCACCTGGAATGTTAAGGGGTTAAATAACCCCATTAAACGTCAACGAGTTTTAACGCATTTAACCAGACTTAAAGCGGATGTAGCCCTCCTTCAAGAAACCCACCTTACAGATTCAGAGGCTACTAAACTTAAACGATGTTGGGTGGGTCATGTTCTCTATTCACCTGCTGTAGGTAAGAAAAATGGTACAGTTATACTCTGTCATAAAAAGTTAAATGTTTCAATTGTATCTCAAGAATGCGACGATGATGGTCGTTGGGTAATTGTTAATCTTCTTATAGATACAATACCTCTAGTTATTTTCAATGTTTATGCCCCAACTGGTGTTGACAAACTGTTCTGGCCTGCTATTTCCAACAAACTTGTTACCCTCAATGACCAATACGTTATTCTTGGCGGTGACTGTAACCAAGTTTATGACCCCTTTATTGATAGAAATTCAAAAGTTAAATTTGTTCCTTCCAAGATGCACACCCAGTTTATCTCCTCTATACAGAATAATGCATTAGTTGACATTTGGAGGCTTTGTCACCCTGACCTCAGAGAATACTCTTTTTACTCCCCTACGCATCACTCCCAATCACGTATTGATTACCTTTTTCTTAGCAAACCATTGGCTCAACTTGCCATTCATTCAGATATAGGCTCCATTCTAATTTCAGACCATGCTCCCGTTTTTGTAGACATTGATCTTATTCCCTTCTCCCCTCATTCAGGCCGTTGGAGATTTAATAATTCTTTACTCCTTGATTCTAAGTTTTGCACCCAATTTAAGCAATTTTCTACTGAATTTTTTACACATAACCATCTTCCTGACTCCCCCTTTGTTATGATTTGGGACTCGTTTAAGGCAGCTGCACGAGGTTTTATCATTAATTTTGTTTCCCAAAAGAAAAAACAATCACTCTCTAAGTCAACTCAACTCTTGGATAATATTAAGAAATTGGAATATGCGTACTATAACTCAAATTCTGAATCTTCTTTACGTGAATTAATCGCAGCCAAATTTGATTTCAATAAATTCACTACCAACGCCGCCTCTAACTCTCTTCTCAAATGCAATTCCCGCTACTACGGCGGACAAAACAAGATGGGCAAGCTCCTAGCCAATTACCTTAAGATACGTAAAGAACGTACAAAAATTGAATCCTTGCAAAACCCAAATGGAGTATCCTTCTTTAAAGATAAAGACATACTTGCTCAATTTGTTTCCTTTTACCAAAATCTCTACACTCCCGAATCTATTCCCGACCCTCAAGATCTTCTTTCATATTTTCAAAACATCCCTCCTCCAGAGGCTTCCCATCTTGACTTTCACTCATTAGACTTGGACATTAGTCAATCGGAAATTTCTCATGCAATTTCTATTCTTCGTCGAGGTAAAGCCCCTGGCCCCGATGGTTTTACCATTGAATTCTATAATCACTTCTCCTCCCTTCTTCTCCCAAAATTGCATTCCCTATTCCAATCTTTTGCGGCCTCCGGATCCTCTCAAGGAACTTTCCAAGAAGCATTGATTTGCCTAATACCTAAACCGGAAAAAGATCATACCCTATGTAAGAACTATCGTCCCATATCACTAGTAAACACTGATTATAAAATTTTCGCCAAAATTATAGCTCTCCGATTAGATCCCTTATTACCAGAACTTATAGGTCCTGAACAATCCGGTTTCGTTAAGGGTCGCCTATCATCAGATAATTCTCGTGTCTTCTTTAATATTTTGAGTAAAGCTCCTTCCCTTGCCTCCCCCCTTGCTGCTATTTCCCTTGACGCTGAAAAAGCATTCGACAGAATTGGTTGGGATTTTATGTTTCAAGCTCTCAAATGGTTCGGCTTCCCCCCTAAATTCATATCTCTAATATCTCTACTATACTCTAGTCCCCATGCTTCAATCTTTGCAAATGGTATGATTTCCGATTACTTTCCTCTCCAAAGAGGTGTTCGTCAAGGATGCCCATTATCTCCTCTATTGTTTATTATAGCCTTAGAACCCTTTTTAACTAAGATTAGACTTGATGACACGATTACTGGTTTCCAATATGGTCCTCACCAACAAGCTAAATTATCTGTATACGCTGATGACATTTTATTTTATTGCTCAAATCCTCAATCAACTCTCCCTTCCTTCCTTCGTCAAGTTTCTTCTTTCTCTATCGTCTCAGGATATCGTCTTAACGTAGATAAATGTGAAATCTTACCTTTAAACCCATTATGCCAAAAACATCTCTTTGACTCTTCTGGTTTTTCCTGGCAGCCCATAAAGATTAAATACTTAGGTATCTGGTTTGCCCCCGTATTCCAGACACTCTTAAATTTAATTTCGAATCTCTCTCTAACAAAATCAATACATCAATAACTCGCTGGAATCCTTTATTCCTTTCTTGGTGGGGTCGACTAGACTCCATCAAAATGATGCTAGCACCCCTAGTCCTCTATTCTGTTTCTATGATTCCCATCCGTATTCCAGATCATTACTTCAAATCGTTAGACTCACTTCTATTAAAATTTCTATGGAAAGGCAAAAAATCTCGGATTGCACTCTCTTCCCTGAAAAAAGACAAATCCCTTGGTGGTGTCAAGTTCCCCCACTTTAAGTCATATCATAACGCATTTTCTTTAAAACAATCTATGAGATGGCTCTCTTCAGATCTTCCTCGCATTCCTCCCCTATGGCTCACATTAGAATCTTCTCTTCTTCATCCTTACGATTTTCGAGAAGTCCTTTCCTTTACCTCTAAGGTGTCATCCATATGTTCCCCCATCATTTCTCACTCTTGTTCTCTTCTTCGTCCATACTTAGTATCCACCTACCCATCTGCTTCCTCAACCCACGCTCAACCTATCTGGCATAATAAATTCCTCAAAATTCGCAACCGTTCCTTATATTGGAAATCCTGGCATTCCCTTGGTCTAAAGTGGATCTCACAACTTCTCTCAGATAATCAACCTCTTTCTTTCCAGGACCTTCAAATTCAATTCTCATTACCTGCCTCATCTCGTAAACAATATTTATCGATACTTCCATCCCTTACTCAATATCTTTCTTCACTCCCAACCTCTAACTCTATCCCTACCACACATCTTTTGATTTCTAATGCTATTGATCAATCTCTTTCTGCGTCATTTATTTATAAATCTCTACAATCCTCTACTGATCGTTCAAAATCTAAGGTTGAGTTGGCTTGGGAAGAAGATTTATCTCACACATGGTCCATTATTTTATGGGACAAAATTTGGTCCAAGATTCACAGTACATCAAGAGCTGCAAATACCACACAAACCTTATTCTTTATCTATAATCGTATGTTATTCACTCCCTTATTCCTGTCCTCCTTTTCCCCAGACACTCCATCTACTTGTTGGTCCTGCACATCCCTTTCAGCTGATTTGAAACACATGCTATTTGAATGTCCCCCTATATTACGTTTCTGGCACTTAGTTTGGTCCCAGCTACAGAAAATTTTCAAATTTAAGGTTTCATTCTCCATTTCACACATTTTCTTAGGTTCCCTATCTCCCACCCTTGTTGAATCCAGCTCTAACCACAAATTACTTGACCTATGCATAGCCATTGCTTTCCACCATATCACATCACACTGGAAACAAGCTAATGAGGTTTCTTTCCCTGCATGGTGGAATGCAATTTGCTTTAATCACCGACTTGACACTAATTTTGTCTCTCCTATCTCCTTAGCAATCAAACGTGATCTCTTATGGCTTCCCCTCACTGACTACCTATCTGCAGTTGCTAAACCTCCTTCACCACTTCCAATACGTACGGTTGAAGTTTGTAAACCTCCATGATTGCATTACTTTAATTTATTCGATTACCATATTATCATTTTACAGCTCATGTTTTATCATATTTTCAACCTGTTTACTCATTACCCATTTTTTCATATGTTATGCTCCAGTTTCCTAACTGTAATTCGCTACTTTGTAAGATTGATCCTATTTTCTCATGACTCTTGATTGTTTCTTCATTTTCTGTCTTTGCTTCTTTATATTTCAATAAACTTCAAACTTAAAAAAAAAAATAAAGGAGTACAGATTTTGAGTGCAAAAAGCTACAAAAAACATGCAACAATATCTAGTTACAAACCTATTAGCATGCAGCTAATCCCACCATAATGTGTTCGCATAGTGATATAGCTGAAGTCTTGCAGTAGATGGCAACTTGGATTTGTTATTTGGCTGCTCTAGATTTTGTAACAGGTTTTTTTATAAAGCCTTCATTTTTGCTGTGTACAATGTTGAGTTTCAGTTTTTGCAGACTGACTTTTTGTTCTATATTTTCACATTAAACCAGCAAAACAGCCAGGCAGTGGTGGATGACCCAATGGGTGAATGAGGGTTGGAGTCGCACCACTTTTGGTAGGTGCTGCTGCTGCCACGGTAAGGTGACTGTCACTTACTGCTCCACTGCGCATGTTCAGCCTATGTAGTGACTTAGGGATATGTCAGCATTCTGAACCTTCAGGTATCTATAACCTCATACCCCGCGAGCTTCATCAGTGAGAGCTTGTAATTTACGCAAGTCTTCAAACCAAAAATCTGTGGTCATCAGTATAAATCCTTATAATGAAAACTGGACACACTCTTAGTAGAGAATTTTGCTTCTGAATATCTATAGCAGAGTGCTCCAATGTCAGTCCTGGAGGGCCAGGCCAGATTTAGATAACTACATTTATCTCAATGTGGATATGATGCAAATCTGTCACGGATCCGGCCCCTTAGAACCGACGTTGGAGAATCCTGATCTATAGAAACCCAGTGTGCAGCGTATTTGCAATGAGTCTTCATTTAAAGCCTGAGATTGTGAGATCTGAGCACCAGTTCCTCCTCCCATCCTTTGCAAGTCGTTTCGCAGTCACATTATTTATTAGGAATAAGCATGATCATATGATGGAGATATGAAAGGAAGCAGAAGACGGCAGCCAGGTAAAGGTATTTAGGTTTTTGTAATATCTCATATTGCATCCCCAAGTTATTTGAACTGCCTGTTAGACCCATGCCTTTTAAATCAGTTATCTTAGGTACCCGGTGCTGAAATTACACAATTTTTGTGCACACCTTTCCCGCGGAGAGAAACCTCTATAAACATATCAGCGAGGGTTGTACCTGTAGCCAGAGATTTATAATAGGTATTGCTCAGTGACTTCCTAATGAAAACTACACAGCACACATTACAAACAAGCAGGCCAAAGGCAAAGAAAAAAATAGTCAGGGACAGTGGCGCGTTGCGAAAAGCCTATTGTGTTGCGCTGGTGGTTGAAGCCGGTGTCCTGCATTGTTTATTGGAAGCCTTCTTAATTGGAAAAGCTGTAAGTAATGATGTCTCATCCAGAAACCAACCTAATGAGTGCTAAATCTTGGTAAAGGACAGACCGGTAATTTCATTAGCATCTGACCCAATAATTATCTACCACAGATCAATAGGGTGAGATGTTCATGGCCTCCAGTGCGGCTTGGGAGTTTTTGGACGTCAATACCCCTAGCACGTTGTCGCATTGAGCTTGTCGCGCCTGCAGGTCGATGTGCTGGTTCCAGTCTTTGATATGCCTTAGGGGTAATTGTACAGTCTGTGCCCTCAGAGTGATCTACTTATAACTGAATATCAATGTATGAGCTATGATTACAGTGAATGTTTATACTGACTTTTAATCTCTGTTGTGGGCATCTCCCCGATATTTAATGTACCACGGAGTCACGATTCCATCTAAATGTCTAAGACATTATGGGGCAGATGTATCAAGATACCCATTTTCGATTCTCAAATAGCGATTTTTTGAGAATTGCTATTTGAGAATTGCAAAATGGTATGTATCTAGAAATTCGCTATTATTTAGCGATTTCTTAAAATTCCTAAATTGCGATTAGCAAATTGCTAATCGCAATTAAGTAAAATACCCCATTGATTTCTATGGGCCAGGAGGCCAATAGGAAGGAATGGGAAGTTATTCTCAATTTGCGAGTCGCAATTTGCTAATCGCAAATTGAGAATAATTGCAAGGGTGCACCCTGCTGCACCCCTGAAATTTACATGTGTGCGCATATGGCGCACATACATGCCCTAAGGGCATGTATGAGTGCCACATGGCACCTTTACAAATGCCAAAAAGTGCATCTGTAAAAGAATTCGCAAATTACCACCAACTTGTAGTTGGTGGTAATTAGCGATTTCTTAGTGTAAATTCGCAAAACATTATTGTTTCTTACATAGCATTTAAGGAATCGCTTTTTGCGATTCCTTAAATGCTTGCACAAAATTAAGGAATCGCAAATTTTGCGATTCCTCAATTTTGCGTTGCGATTTTTTCATACATCGCATTTGGCGATTTTTTTTGTCGCAAACGCTGCTTTTTTGCGAATCGCAGCGTTTGCGACAAAAAAACGGATGATACATCTGCCCCTTAGATCCAAAAGACTGTAAATCACTATAATTATGAGGGTAAGGAATAAGGATGCAATAAGAGTCAACAGCATTTAAAACAAGCATTGGCCGTGCCAATATTTCTTTTATTTTATGTATAGTGAATATAGATAGTGGCACACAACATATGGGTCACTTACAGACACAGCACGTACAGGTTCACACAGATCAACACATCTAGAGCTACTGTGTTTATAAAGTTCAGTAGAGACATACCTACTTGTACAGAGAACAATGGTGAAGAAAAACAGGCATCAGCACATGCGAACCAGACGTCATACAGTCAGTGGTGCTGGTCAATTTTCAGAGTGGGATGCTGGCATCCATGTTACATCCCAGAAGTCATAGGTTTTGTGAAAAATCCAAGCATCACACAAAAACCACGTGCAGCAAGTAAGCCAAGCCTATTCACTAGCAGAGTGGTAATGGTGTAGTATGCGTCCCATGGTGCATTTTGGAGCACACTTCCATAAATATATTGTTAAAGTATTGTGTGGTAGCGCACTGTCGTTTACAAACAGCACACTTTCCATTGAAAGCTCCACAAAAATTGTAAAGCTAGAGTTTTAAAGGTAAAACTGTATAGCACACAAATGTTTTTATGCGGAAAACGGTTTTCAGCGGTTATTTATCATTTTCACATCTATTAAAATCTTTGTTTCCGCCACACTTCAGAATTACAGATGTGCCTCATTGGTGCTTTTCTAACAGCTGATATATTTTGAACCATTTGTACAGTTCCTTAACAGGTATTCAAATTTTGTTGTGTTTTAGATTTTTCTTTTAATCCTACTGCCTTTCCTTTCCATCTCTCCCTGTACTCCAGCAAGATTGCCAGACTGTTCATTTACAAAATTCTCTCACTTTGCAGTCACAGAAACAAGAATAAACATCAATATCCCTTTAAGTAAAGATGTGTCAGAAGCATTGTTCCCTCTAATTTTTCTTTCTTATGTGCGGCAATAGAATGTTGGTGTGCACTCTTTTATTGCCTGTGTGCGCAACTGAGTGACAAGATGTGCAACAAGGCAAGTCGATCCGCTTCCACTTATAGGGAAATAACAAGCATTGGCACTGTCAATAAGCCTTGCTTTTAATTTAAAGTGACTTCTTGGTCACTGATTGGTTTAAACACTAAGTTATCACACATGCACCCTGTCAATCATCCTTGCACTTGTGCATCCATAAATCACTTATTCATTCTTGCATTCACCAACTTACACAACCATAATACAGCACATACACAAGTTGAGCCACATTTGCAAGATAAATGAAAGAATAAAAGTAGAAAAAATACAACATGCTATCAGCTAAAAATGGCAGACATATGTGTGCAATAATAAAGTTAAACAAAGCAGCTTATTTCTTACCCTCTGTTTGTGCCTTCTCCGCTTATTTCTTGCCCTCTGTTTGTGCCTTCTCTGCTTGTTTCTTGCCCTCTGTTTGTGCCTTCTCTGCTTGTTTCTTGCCCTCTTTTTGCCTTTTCTGCTCGTTTCTTGGCCTCGGTTTGTGCCTTCTCTGCTAATTTCTCACCCTCTGTTTGACTTTTCTGCTTACTTCTTGCTCTCTGTTTTGCTTTTTCCTGCTCATCTCTTGCCCTTGTCCTGCAGTTTTCCTCCTCCCACTGCCCAGTGCCCCTCCTTCCCCCAGGACACCTTCCCTGGTGGAGTTCAGAAACAAACTCTAAACTTGGCTTTTTGACTGAGGCCTTGCATCCCAGCACCCAGGTATCCTTTGCGGTGACAGTGCTGCACACTAAAAATGCTGAGTGATTGATTGATTCAAATAAAGATACTTTACAAAAGGTTATGATTGTTTGAAAAATGTTGATTAGCAACGTTTCTAATGGAGGTGAGTGGGAGAACTTGGTGAACTGATTTGTGGGCAAAGTCAAAGGCCTATTGTTTGGGAAGTCCACTGCCAGTCCTTTCTTTCTGTCTCACGTTCCGAAGTACTTGACGTTTGTTTTTATAATCAGATAAGTAATATTACAAAATCATTCCCCAAATGCACCTAAACGCCTGATGACCTATTAAGTACTTAGTGCCTGGGCAAGTATTTTCAGTGGCCTCTTAGAGTGTACTCTCTGCTATGCCTAAACTGTTTGCCCTATTTGTTCATCTTTTGTTTTGTCATGTATATGCAGTTGGCAATAACCTGTTTCACTAATAAAAGATACGAAAAGGGCACTCACTTGTTCCTAATCAGTCTGGAGCCCCAAAAACCCTAGAACTAGCCCTGCTGCTGTGTGTGTAATCGCTGCCTAAGTGTCATCGGCACATACTGCAGAGCTCCTGGCAGTTTCGAGAAGTGGAATGAAAAACTAACATATTGAGCAGTTTGAGACGGGAGACACGAATGTGAATGGCAGTATGCAGTAGGGAGCATTTTAGGAGTCAGTGCATATTTAACTGAGTAACACTAACAGCTGAAGGTGCTGTACTGGATGGAAGCATCTTACAAACAGTAACAGCACATGTGAAGCCAGTGACGACACACAGTGGAAAAATAAGAGAAGAACTGGAGAAATCAGGAGGTTGCCTGGTCAGAGGCATTGATGTAAGGTGCAGCATGCTGGTGATGAGCGTTTAACAAGTCACTGCAGAGGTGAATGGCCAGCAAAAATAGCAGAGGCTGCTGAACTGAGACCAACCAGCATACCGACTGATAAGGCCTCAGATAAGCATGTGTGATGCCACAGCCAGACACTGAAGGAGAAAACAAAAGGAGGAGGCAGCTCTGCCAAGTACCACGCATCAGGCGTTATACTAACACATTTCAGTGCCATTTCAGTGTGGTGATCCGCATCACCGCACTGAAATGCAAAGTCATGCATTATAGCGCCTCAGCGATAAAGCTGAGAGCGCTGCTATAATTATAAAGCACCATACAAGCTGCAGTGATAGCGCGTGGTGTGCGCTGCTGCGGCAAACTAAGGGTGCTCTTTGGCTGAGCTGTAGCTTAGTTCAGCTGTACAGAGTGGTGTGCTACAATATTACAAATACACCAACATGCCGCGATATCCCAGACTTCAGAGGAGGACGGGTCAGAGCCCAATTGCTACCTAGTGTCTTGACTGGCTAGTGACTTTGGATGGGCCTGGCTTCAGGTTCCTGAGGCGGGAGCGGGTGGGCCGCCACGCAGATCAAGGTTGGCTGATGGCCAATTGTGATACCATCCCCATGGCTGACTGCCGCAAACAATAATGGCTTACTTTTAGTAGCTTGCACACCTGCGGTATCTGGCAGCTACTACCGGACCCGGCCCCACCAGCGCCATCATGGATACATGTGTGTAATCAGGGCTGAGCAGAAGAATCATTGCCACAGGACTGAGCCAGTCAGTCAACGGTACTCAGCATAATCATTGCTTACGGCCAGAGGGGCCCCCAATTGCTGTTGTCCATGTTCCCAGTCAGGTCAGTGTTTAGTTTTATATTGATATATCCTCATGGCCTGTGTTCCGCTGCACCTTGGGTGGCTCTCTGTGGAGCCTTGGGAGAGCGGGTATCTGAAGCAGTTTGTGGCTTGTTTTATTTCTTGGTCAAGGGCCCCTGCCCCCCCCCTGTTTCTTGACAGCACCAGGTCTCTCTTCCTCACATAGAGAGGGAAAAAATTCAGAAACCGCACATGAAGGTGGATTCTTCACTTAGTTAATCCAGAAACCCTCAGTCTGTCCGGCCAGCCTGATCAGCTATCACAGCACAGCAAACCATATCCCATTGGGAACAAATATTCATTAGAGCGTGTTGTAAAATAGCGAAGGCTGTGTCCGGTTTATTCTTGGTGCCCAATTAAATGGCACAGTTTACTTTCCATTTATTAAGCCATCTTCTTAAAATACAAAGAATTTTGAGAAAGTATTCTAATGGAAACAGACAGTGCAAACATAGGTGAACAGCTCACCCAGTTGCACATGTAAAGTGTGGATCATGTCAATCACAGTGCCTTCCCACAAAGTACAGCTGCCTCCTTAGTTGTGACCTAAATGCATGTCTCCCACTCTCAGCTTTCAAATGCAGCTGTGCTTACTGCTCATGTCGCTGTGTGTGAGTCTGCGAGTCACGCAGCTTTCAGTGTGCCTTATCTTTTGTCTGCAATATTGGCTAGAGTCTGATAACACAAAGTAGTTTATATTTCTTATATTTTGCAGTAGTTAACTTAGTTTCTCATTGCTCAAATAGGTGATCTTTCTGATAATTATGTGTTCCCCTTGTCTTCATTGCTTGATTTTGCTCGCGATAAATTGAATGCCATTAGTTTAGGAAACACCTGTTACATAGAGAAGTGAAAAGCGCCAAAAGTGCAATGAAAAATGCTATATAAAAAAATCAACGTATTATTATGGGTTCTCTAGTAAAGCACATTTTACTAGTTTCCTTTTCAGTGTTGTAGGATGCTGTATTTTTTATTGGACCTTAAAAATAAGTATGCATCTTAAATACATGGGCTTTCACACCGCTCTACTTCCTATGCCTGACCAGTAAAATGAATCACATACAAAAACGAACATGCAGGCATTATTTTCAGATCAGTCGGGCGACAAAAAAAGTATCTGACACAGCATGTAATGCCATTGCTATCTGTTACATGAGAGAGATTTAGCAATACAAATGTTTTGGATCAATATATTTACTGGTATAGTGGATAAATATATTGTTTTCGTTTCTGACTGTAATCGATTTCGGTTAGAGGGAACCATGGTTGTTAGTGATAACTACGGACATCCCAAATCTGTGAAGCTGATTTTTTTGTGAACATCTCTTAATGTACAAAAGAGATAGTTTACAGCTCAGTTTTTGCATTGCGCTTTTGCTAGGCTCTCTCTTTACAGGGATGTAAAATGCCCTCGTACTACAAAGGAACAGATCAGAACAATTCACAAAATGTTTGCATCATTAATCAGCTTCTGACTCATTGGGACCCCTCAAAGCACGGACAAGTATCATCGTTGTTCGTGAGGTGGGAGATGCCCCTTTCGTGCCTCCTCCTCCTTCAAAGTTGAAATGTGTCCCACAGTGCGTAATACGAAAGGGAAACACATATGTTTCTTTGGGACGTTAAACCTTGCAGTCGCAATCCCTGGTACTTTCCTAATTGCCCATTTGTGACCTGATTAACGGCAGTCTAATTATATTTTACACCTCCTTTACTTCACTTTAAAAGCTTGAAAGATTTCTCCTATACATTCAGCAAAAAAATGGTCTCAGTTTTATTTAAATGACATTTTCAGGGTCACTCATAGTCATTGAAATGCACTCATAATTACTCTAAAATGTCACACATGGCAATCTGAAACCCTGGCAGCTGGAGCCAGAGGTCCGTGGACTTTGCAAACGGGACAGGGGCTGCAGAAAAAGCTCTGGGAATATTCTCCTGCTGTTTAATGACAGCGTTGCAGGCATTTAAACGTCCCCTATTAGCATTTCTAAAGACGAAAAACACGTCTTTAGAAATGCAAATGCATGGAATCCTTTGTAGTGCGCGCTGATAGTAGGTGTCTGCGTGGAGGGAAACCTAGGTGTGCGCTCCCGCTCAGGCGCGCAGGTTAGAGGGAACCATGGTCAGAAGACATAATCTAACATTTGACCCGCCTCTGAATGCATTACAAATGTGACCAGATAAAACCAAAATTTAAAGGTTCCTTTGCTGCTCATTCACTTTTTGAACTCCAGAGTGGTTATTCTGTGAGTGTTGCAGCACTCTCCGTGCCCTTACTTCCAGCACCTATGCATACAGTGCTGCGCCGCAGCAGGCACACTGGAACACAGATTTCAGCCTTTGCTTGCTAGACACACTATCCCCTCCCATTTTAAAGTTGGACAACTTTTCGTTACTGGGAAACTTTGGGCCTCATTTATGAAAAGTGACGCATCGCTGCGAGAAAACAGCGATGCGTCACTTTTCATTGCGCCCTCCTTGCGACCCCAATGATGCATCATATTTACAATATGACGCATCATTGCGCAAGGAGTTACAGATACGTCAGTATTTCTGACGTATCTGTAAGCGCAAAAGTGACGCATTGCTGGAGTGTGTAACAAAAGTGACACAACTCCAGCAATGCATCCTTTCACATGGGGAAAGCCCCATGTGAAAGGGCTAGCGTCAGTCTTACGCCTGCTGTGAGGCAGGCGCAAGATTTTGACGCAACAGCGTCCTAAAAGTGACGCAGTGAAATCTCATAGATTTCACTGCGTCACTATTACGATGCTTTTTGCAGGGGAACGCCCCCTCTGCATACATTATACCTGACGCAGGTATAATGTAGCGCAGGGGTTTACAAAGTGACGCATCTGCTTAGATGCGTCACTTTGTAAATAGTGCGCAACAGGAGGCATGTTTTACGCTGCCGATGCGTCACAAAAAGTGACGCATCGGAAGCGCAAAACTGACGCAAGGCCTCATAAATGAGGCCCTTTATATTTTGCAGGGACAACGCAACAGATAGCGAAGTCAACTTATTGTTGAATGACCTGATGATGGCAGGTCTGACACAATTGGTAGTAGGACCGAGTCACAAAGCCGGCCATAGACTTTATTTAATATTTCGTAAAGCTACACAGCGTCCAGATAGTCAACCCATACCCCTCCCCTGGATAGACCATTATCTGATCGCATTCAAAATTCCTTTGATCTCTACTCCTAAACCACAGCACAAGTAGTTGCTCCTGCCGGCCTCTTCCTGGAAGAAAATACATTTGACTAAGATAAGGAACTATTTGCAACCTCCAGATTTGAAGATAGCCTTAGATATTCAAAGGGCAAATACACATTTACAACAATCCCTCAACAAGGCCAGGAGTACGGTGGCCTCAACTAAATTGTTTAAGAATAGACAGGGAAAAACACAAGCGGTTTGGTACAATGAAGAGCTCAAATTAGAAAAACAGAAGTGTAAGAAATCTGGAAGGGCATGGTGCAGTTCGAAAACTCTGACGGATAAAAGTGTACAAGTTATTTCTCACAATTTATCGTAGAGATCTGCAGGCACATTTTGACATTTAGGATTGAAAAGTCGGTTAATTCTGCTGAAGTGATCTTTAAGACGGGAAGCAAAATTTTCAATGCAACCATTCCATCGCACTACATTTACAACGCAGTGATTACATCGCAACATCCTTTACAACGCATGTCACTACAACGCATCCATTACATTGCATGTCACTGCAATGCATGACACTACATCGCATGTCATTACAACGCATGTCATTACAACGCATACCATTACAACCCATAGTACCCCCTACACTATCCAACACTTACCCTATTGTTGCACCCACTGGAGTTAGAATGGTGATTTATACCTCTACACTATCCAACACTTACCCTACTGTTGCACCCCCTGGAGTTAGAATGGTAATTGTTACCCCTACACTATCCAACACTTACTCTACTGTTGCACCCCCTGGAGTTAGAATAGTAATTTTTACCCCTACACTATCCAACACTTACCTTAAATGCAATGTAATTGGATGCGTTGTAATGGTATGCGTTGTAAAGGTATAATGCAATGTAATGTAATGCGTTCTAAAAGTATTTTAAAAAAAATTGTTGTAGTGGTATGCGATGTAAATGTATGCATTGTAAAGGATGTTGCGATGTAAAAACTGTGTTGTAAAGGCATGCGTTGTAAATGTATGCGTTGTAACATCATACATTCCTTTAAGACGCTAAATTAACTAATAAAGCCTGAAGTCTGTAGGAATCCAATTCCTGCTGCACAAGCATTATGTGACTCCCTGGTTAATTGTTTTAGTGAGAAGATTAACGCAATAGGCAATGATTTTGACCTGCAAAGAGACTGCGTTAATTGGGTCAGGACTTGGTACTGCTTCCCCAACTGCTTCAGGTCAATTAATTAAGTTCAAACTGGTTACCCTGCAGAATAGATACTACGCAACATTAAGTCAGAAACGCTGAAAGATCCTTGCCCAGCTCATATGTTTACATCCTTGGCACCGCTATTATCATCACATCTAAGGAAGTAAGAAACCTTGAAATTACCATCGACTCTAAGTTATCAATGAATGCCCATGGGGACAAATTAACCTGATCACGCTTCTTTACCATGAAAACTCTGCTACACATCTTCTCCCACCTGGGATTCCACACAAGTTCCAAGCCAATATCTCTCTTGTACTGTTTCACCTTGATTACGCCAATGACCTCTACCAAGGATCATCTTTATCAACTATAAAAAGATTACAATGGATTCAGAAGTCTGCTGCCAGGCTACTACTGCATGTAAAGCCACAAGCCCATATCTCCCCTGCCTAGAGGGTCCTACATTTGTTACCGGTTGCCAGAAGATCCACATTCAAGCTGCTATGTATTACCCACAAAGCAATACATGGAACATGCCCGCTTTTCATCGGGAATAAAATCACCAATACATTCAACAAAGGAACCTCCGCTCCAGATTGGCACCTCACCTCAAAATCCCAAGATACAGGAAAAAGACCATAGGTGGCACATCTTCCTCTGTTGTTCAAGCAGCCAAGCTGTGGAATTTATCACCCACAAACATAGGATCCACAAATAACTATCTTATCTTCGGAAGACTACTCAAGAGTTGGCTCTTTCCTAAATAACCACCATGCTCAAACACAAATGTACAATATATTCCTGTGTATATAAACCTTTACTTTGATCATATGCATGTATCATCTAGAAATGTGTATTTCTTGATGTAAGTATGTATAATAATATGCACTTATGTATCTACATATTTATTACTTAACTCCTACTGTAAAAAACAAAAAACCTTTGACTCTCTCTGTGTAAAAAACAAAAAACCCTTGACTCTCTCAAATGCACTACCCTATATTTCACCCTATACCGCTCTCAAAATATCTTCTACCTCCACTCTCTTACTGACTCACTCCAAACCTCTTTCTATTACTATGATCTCCAAAATACCCTTTCTAGACTCTTCCCTCCTTTATCCCTCCTTAGTTCACCCCAAACCTCATTTTAATACTATTATCTCCAAACAACCCTACAAAATTCTTCCCTCACCTATCCCTCCTTTGACTCATCCCATAACTCATTTTACTACTCTGATCTCCCTAATCCATTTCTTGAGATTGTTCCCTCCTCTGCTTATACTATACTTAAACTTCATCTTACTACTATGAGTTCCCAATAAACACTTTCTAGACTCTTCCATCTTCTATCCCCCATTATCCTTTTCAATCCAACTAACAGACTGACATGTCCACCACTCAAAATTGACTATACCAATCCACCACTAATCCGTTTTGGGTTCCGGAGTAGCATGCTACTCGCCGAAAACCACTTTGACGGCTTGTCAGCAGTAGTAAGTGTTATATTAATACAATTACAATACATCTGACCGATTTGTTTAATTTTTCATTAGATTTTGCTACGTTAATACATATGTGGAAAATGGCATGTGTTTTTCATGTCTTAAAGAAACATACAGCAGATACTACTATTTTTTGCCAACTTTCGCCCGATTTCGCTACTCCCGTTTCATAGTAAGATCATGGAGATACTGATTAATAATCAGCTTACACAACATTTAGTGAGTAAGCATATCCTGGACCTCACAATCATGGTTTAGCGCATCCCATGGTACGGAGACAACTCTCCTGGCTGTTACCCTCACCATTTGAACCAGACTGGATGAGGGCAGATCGGCTATGCTGATCTTGCTGGATCTATTGGCTGTGTTCAATATGGTATCACGTGCAATCCTCATTCACCGATTGTATGAGATAGGAGTGCAAGGACAGGCACTGGCATAGCTGAGGGACTTTTTGACAGAGAGAATCCAATTGGTTTCCATCACTCCATTTAAAACAAAAACTGTCACCAACACCTGTGAGGTCCCACAAGGTGCTGACTTGAGTCCCACGCTTTTTAATATATATGTTGACCTCATGGTCACAGGTTCAAATCCTGGCCGGTCCACTCAGCCTTACATCCTTCTGAGGTCGATAAATGATTACTGTTGGGTAACAATAAACATCTATTAGTCAGCGCCCTAGATATCCTTCAGGGTGAACATGTGCTTTACAAATACACATTATGTTATTGTTTACCCCCCAGGTTTGACGCCTGTCCGGGGTGTCCACCTTTGTTAGCTCCAGATTATCAGAACAATCACTGACTATGTAAATGATTTCCACTAAGATTGGCTGTGTATCTTTTTCTCTACTGTGGACCTGGGGTGGTTCTGGTCCCCGTGGACCTATTTTGGGCAGCCCTGCTTCACACAGACCTCTTCCAGTGATCCTCTCAGTGCACTCACCAAATAAGCAGCAGGATGGAGAGAGCTTTCCTCTACTATCTATTCTATTCCATTCCATGCAGAGACAACAAGCAGGAGGTTGAAAGGCAGAAACAGATGGGAAGCCATTCTTGAGTGGGAGTTTACTGGTGATCAATGTTACTGACCGTGAGAATTAACAAAATCATTTAAGAGGGAAGCTCATTCACTATAAACTGTTAATAATAATGAGTCACCATCAGCAAAACTAGTCATCAGTAATACAGAGAGCTTGCCACAGTTCTAGTTTGACGATACACTGCGTAAAGACGGGCTTATCTCAGTCAGAAGCGCGACTAGGATCTCAGAGGCCATACCGCAAACAAGGAAAATGGCCCGTCTGACAGCTGTTGTGGTAGTAAAATGAAGCAATTATCAGGAATCTGTGGCCCGGTGCCACTGCACCTGCTGCATCAGTGGTAGCTACACCCCTGATCTCAGTTATGGTGAGTGCATCAGATGTTTGACAATGTGTAAACTGCACCAACAACTACTGCAGAGTAACAGACACGCCTTGGGTACACATGTAAATTACAGTACACAGGTAAGAAGCGCACAGCTATTTTAAGTGCTCATAACCTCCTGTGGCAGTGGAAGTGGTATATCTATGCATGAAGACACTCTAGGCTTTTGTCAACCCTCAGGTACAGAAGACCATATGTTGTAAAATCTCGAAATAAGTGTTTCAAGAGCTGAGGGAAATGAAGAACTGGCATATTGATTGCTAACTGCAAATGATATGCCGATGGGATTGGTAGCACAATTTATAATCACTAATGAAGAAAGTTACAAAACAATAAGACTGAAAAATGAAAGAGAAACCGAAACAATAAAAGGGAAAAGAGAATGAAAGAAAGAAAGTAAAAAAGAAAGAAAGAAATGAGAAAATGAAAGAAAGTAAGGAAAGAACAAACAGTGAAAGAGACACAAATAAAATGAAAGTAAGGAATGAAAAAACAGAGAAAGAAATATTTTTTTTTATATATGCCCCCAAGTTATCCTGTTGGGAACCAGCCCGTTGGGCATCATGAAATGCAAAGCCTTGCAATGCCTCGGCCAGCACAGCACCCGGAGGTCCGTATCCTTTTGACATGAGAGCCACTGATGAGAAGCCTGGTCAGTGTAGGCGTCAAGTGTGCACCTCAAAGAAAATAACGTAACTACTCTACAGCCCACTTAAGCGGCAAACACTCCTCTTCATTAGTGGCACATACTGCTTCATTTGGAAGGAGCTTCTAGTTACTATAGAAACACATGTATCTGTGTGAAGAACAAATGCAACCTTGAAATCTGGACTCTGTAAAACTGGGTCGAAGGATAAATCTACTTGGAGATCTTGAAATCTTTCTCCACTGCTGAGCCATAAGCAGCTTTGTTAGGCATTGCTCAGGTTATGCATCATCGGAAACAATATTTCTCACTAATACATAATCCTCCTGTAGATCCATGACTTTTTGAATTATCTCTGAAAGTTTTAGACTGGGTTCGAAAGCTATCCCCCAGTAATAGCTTTACAGGTTATGGCCATAGATATGGATAAGTAGTAGGTTTTATATTTTCTCCTACCTATTACCACTTTATTAAAGTGGTAATAGGTAGGGAACATTATTTATAAGTTTCTATATATGTTACAAAATTATTACAGAGTACCCCAGTACTACCTAGAAAGAGCTGCAGTACTTACAAAACGTTTTTCAAAAATGTAAAATAATATAAAAATATATGTACCACACTATGGGCCATATGTAGGTAATTTCGAAATACTGATTCCTAAATACTGAATTTTACCGAATCGGTATTTAGGAATCGGTATTTCCTATGTACGTAATGATTCGGTAAATATTACCGAATTGGAAAAATTCTGTAAATATTTACCGATTCAACAATACCGATCGGTTTTTCCGAATCGGTAAATACCGAATCGGAAATTCAAAATAACAGCAATTGAGGAATCGGCTAATCCTGTGCAACCACCACCCCTCCCAACCAGGAAGTGGCCACACCTAGGCAGGTGCACACAATCAGAACCTTCTGGAGAGGCTGGGAGTGCAGAGGAGAGCAACAGAGCCACTGCCTGAACTGCTACTGCAAATCTTTCACAATGGCCAGCCAGGACACAGAAAGAGAAGGAGGGGAAAGGAAAAGGAAACTTAAATTCAGTCCTAAGGAACTGCAGCTCCTTGTGGAGGAGGTAGTGAAGCAGCACACCAAGCGTTTTGGAAAGCATTCCCTGCAAGTTGCAGAGTCAGAAAAACGAAAAATCTGGCTTGGAATCCAGTCCCAGGTGAATGCCATCGGAGTGACCCCCCCGGACATTGATGTGCTCAAAAAGCAGTGGTATGATATCAGAATCATCACCAAAAAGAAGATGGCTGATCTAAAAAAACAAGCCAGACAGACAGGAGGAGGAAGGAACAGGGCACCTGCCCTGATGGAACTTGAGCAGCTCGTGGAGTCCACGATAGAGCCGGAAAGTGTCTGTGGAATAGGGGATGCTGACAGGTCTGCCAGAGCTGTTTCTAAACAAGGTAAGAAGCATGCACAGCATTGTTCACCCCACTTCCCCTATCCCAAAGCCCGCAATTGGGCTATGTGAATCCCACTCCAGTACAGGTTTTTGTCCAGACCATCAATGCATTGTGGGAGATGTAGTCAGTGAAACCACTATCATGACAAGAATTGCACTGAAAAACAAGGCATGTGAGATACATCAGCGATGAGCAGGCAGAGGACAGTGAGATAGTGTGGCAGAAATTTAATTTTATTATTGCAATGCAGAGCAGCATGAACACTGAGCTAATGTACAATTTTTGTCCACAGGCGAGACTTCGCTCAGGACAAGGGAGAGAGGGCACCCCGGAAGGACATGACTGAGAAGGCCAGTACGAGTGCAGGGCACACAACACCACCACAGCCAGCTTCACCACCACGGCCAGCCTCACCACCACAGCCAGCTTCACCGCAACAGCCAGCCTCGCCACCACAGCCAGCCTCACCAGCAGCAACACCACCTGCAGTGGTTCGACCTAGGAGGCGTGCAGCTGTCAGACTGCCGGAGTTTGAGTCCTCCTCAGAAGACTCAAGGTGGGGAGAACATCTACTGTGCCACTGGATGGCAGCAATGCTGGTTTGCTGTCCACTGCTGAGGAATCACACACAGGTGCCAGACGCCGCGGCAGGGCTCGTGAGAGCAGTCCACCTCCACAGGGTGAGAGCCATGGTGTCTTCGGAGTGCTGGAGGCGACCATGGTAAAGGTGCAGCGCCTACAAAGAAAGGCAATTCAGTCAGTCCAGCGCCAAATGAAGCGCCTAAATGACAACATGAGCAACATTGATAAGGGCATTAGCTCAATGGCTGAGGGAATGAAGGAGATGGCTGAGGGCATGCGGGACATGTCCCAGTCAGTAATGCTTCTGTGCAGCAAGATGGATGTAGGACAGGCAAACACGGCGTAGGGAGACAGAAGTTGGAACGCCATACAAGGGCAGTGAACCACCTAGCAACTGCCACATCTCTGCTCTGCAGGCGCTCCGTGGCCATGCAGGAGGGGCTGGCACACTGCAGCACTGATGTCTCAATGGGGCTGGTAAGGGTAACCAGTGCACTTGAAGTGCTGCTGACAACACAGTCTGCCACTACTGATGCTGTGGAAGTTGGAGACAGCAAGGAGACAGCCAGTCAGAGCAGCATTACCCCCCCCCCGTAACAGACACCCAGAGGAAAAGCAGACGGCATGGCGCTGGCACTGGATCCACAGCCAGTGAGGACAGCCAGCTGAGGGCATCCAGCACTGTTGTGCATGGCCGCAGTCGCTGATGCAGCCCGCACGTTCAGAACTGAATTGGGTGATGTAACCCATTATTTCCCTCAAGCGATGTCACAAATTGGACTTGCAAGTTTGGCCGTTTGTGTTGTGGCATAGTGCCCACAAATTAAAACTACGTCATCTACATACAACAACAGGCTGTGTCTCCTTACTTACTTAAAAATAGTTGTGTGTGGTCTCTGCCCATCTTAGTCTCCCATCTGTTGCTGGCGCTACTCCTGCTGCGCAGAGCTCTGGCTGTGCAAGTTCATCATCATTGTCCTCAAGATAAATATTTCAACTTCTGTACCTTTCTTTGTGTCAAGGTTGTGCCGCATAGCACAGGTTGCAATGATTTTGCAGCAGATGATGGGTGTGTACTGACGTGCTCCTCTGCTTTTGTGGAGGCAGCGGAACCTGCTTTTCAATAGTCCAAAGGTGCGCTCCACAACGTTGCGTGTTGATTTGTTTGCCACATTGTAACGTCTCTCACTCGGGGTTGATGGGTTTAGGTAGGGAGTGAGGACACAGGACATCACAGCATATGCGCTATCGCCTAGGTGGGAAAGAGAGTGCCCTTAGTTACATACACCAAAACACATTCAGCTGCAGTGTCTATCAGGGTGTGTCACAGTGATTACCTAGCAGCTATCCTTCCCACAATTCCCCCGCAGCCAGGCGTATGTAGATCCCACTGTTCTGGAAGATGTATGAGTCGTGGGTGCTCCCAGGAAATTTGGCAACAATGTCGGTGATTATGTTGCCAGCATCGCAGATTACCTGCACATTTATGGAGTGGGTGGACTTTCTGTTCCTGTAGATATACTCAGTGACTGCAGGTGGGCAGATTCGAATGTGTGTACCATCAATACACCCTATGACGTGCGGGAACTGTGCCATCTGGTAAAAGTCTGTCTTGGTTTTCAGCAGTTCCGCCTGTGTGTTTGGGTAGCGAATGTAGTGATGCATTCTCTGCATCATGGCATCCAGGAACTTTCTGAAGAAACGGGTGCAGGTCCCTTATCAAGTCCAGGATGGTGTGTGGGTGTAGCCTGTACCTTTCATGGATCTCAGCCTCAGTCTGTTGGAAGAGTGTGATGCCCTGTCTGTAAATGCGCTCCTCCCGTCTCCAGATCCTCACTCCTGCTGCCTGTAGACGTAGACGCCTTGCTATCACATAGAAAGCCGCCATGGTGATCACACTGTTGCATTTTGGGATTGCTTATATACACTGTAGCTCATTACCACCTGCTTTCAGTCAGTGTTAATTACCGACTCTTAAATACCGAATTTCATGAAATTCGGTATTTCCGATTTTGCCTACATCTCTTTTCTCTTTTTTACCGTTTCTTTTTTACCGAATAGGTAAATAAGAATTCGGTAAATACCGATTCGGTAATTTGGAATTCGGTAATGATGAATCGGCATTTACCGATTCATAATTACCGAATCATTATGTTTGGACTCCTATATCTCAAATGCCTATATACCGGTCGGTAACGGCTTATTTAACTAATTTCGGCCGTTACCGACCGGTATTTAGCTACCTACATATGGCCCTAAATTTCAGAAATATACTGTACTACAGTGTGTTTTCAATGTTTTACATATTTAACTCTTTACAAAAAAGACTTGGGAGGAGTGCTGTAATACCTACAAATTATCCTACACTTAAAAAAAGGATAGACATTTGTTGATAAATTAAAGATACACAAGTTCGGTACCCTCCTGAGTGCCTGTGATGGGTCAAATTGCTCTACAGCTCTCTGACAGCTAGGGACCGCACTGGGTTGCACATATCTCAACCCAACCCCGTGGGCAGAGGCCCACTGCAGGGCTGCCCATTATCCCCAATACTGTTTGTGTTAGCGCTGGAGCCACTAGCAATGAAACTCCGGCGGCATCCACAGGAAAAAGGCACCCGCATTATTAACACCACACATACGCTGTCATTATATGCGAACGATATACTCCTTTAAATTGGCAACTTACAAGATAGCTTAAAGCCTATACCCCACATATTCCAGCAATACGAACAAATCTCAGGACTTGCCATCAACGAAGCCAAGTCCTATGCCTTTACTTTCCAGCCGGAAACACACCTGGAACTATACGGTTTGGGACCTCTAAACTTCAGGTAACTCCAAACACATAGCCCCAAACACCTTCCTATACTTAGGCATTCAAATATACAGGTCCCCACAAGACCTTATGGATGTCAATCTTCAGAGGGCGGTCACTGCATTATGTACCCAAATAGCCTTTTGGACATCCCTACCCATCTCGGTCGTGGGCCGGGTGGCTATTTCCAAAATGGTCATGCTCCCACGCTTGCTCTATTATTTCACCAACATACCCATCATCATCCACACCATCTTCTTTACAGCCCTGAACACACTCCTGTCGGACCTGATCTGGGGGAAAGACCGTAGGTGGGGAAGGCTTATCAAAACTACAACTAGGTACGGATAAAGGTGGCCTGGGTGTGCCAGATTTCCATGCATATTGCTTCATGCGCCAACTGCTGTGGCTTGCATATTGGATTGCCGGACACAATCTTCATGAGCTGGACTACACTCCTCAAACTATTGCAAAAGGCACTCTACATACCTTATTATTACCCCAAAGCAAGATCCTATCAACAGACCCCCTACTATTAAAAATAGCCTAACTTATTGGCGAAGATCACTCCAATACCCAAACCATAGGATTCCATATGACCCCAATACCCCACAGCTAGGGATTCCGACTTCAGTGGAGTTAGTAAGTAAGCGGGGCATACAAAAGTGGGAACAGGAGGGAAGGAGGGGATGAACACGGTAGGGATGCTCTTCCTAGATGGTATACTGCTAAATCACGAGGACTTTGCTCATGAGCAGGGTGTCCCCCACTCCCTCTTCAAGTTACATGCTAGCATAACCAAATTCATAAAGAAACACTGGGTGCCAGATAATACAGAATCTCCTACACAGGACATCGTTCACACTGTATACTTGATGGGAAATGGTCGTCACCTGATCAAATGGTTCTATAGGAGCATACGTTCACATGCAGCAACCCCACTTACAACCCTCAGGGCAAAATGAGATAGAGACATGGGCAGGAACATGTCGGATAAAGAGTGGGACTTGCTCCTAAAATATCCCAAGAAGGTATTCCGTAACACCAAATTCAAAGTCATACAATACATGGTGATGCATAAGGCCTACATCACGCCCCACCAGCTGAATAAAATGCACCCAGAGGCGCAAGAACATTGTCCGCGATGTCACGCAAAGGACGCAAATTTTATACATATGCTGTGGGCATGCCCACACCTCCCCGCCTTTTGGGCCTATGTCACTGGTACAATTAGTACTGTAATGGGGATCTCAAATGGGGGTGCAATGGAAAGCTGATTAGTGGGTATGCGACACAGAGAGTACAGCACAGATTCGCCGACTTGGCCTTACTTGTTTGCAAAGCGCTCCATCACTATGAGATGGAAGTCGGCGTGTCCTCCTGCGACACATAGCTGGCATGAGGAAGTAATCAGATGGGGGAGGGCAGAAAGTGCAGTCATACGTAGGGAGGAGTACAGAGGCCTATGGAAAATCCTGATGTCGATGGAATGGGATGTAATGTTGGAAACATTTAAAGCTGCAGAACCCACGGACACATGATGCGAAATGAGACACTAACACTCCACATAACCAACATCGAGAGTCATGTCTATCAACTCGGCATGCGCATGTGGCCAACCAACAATGCCCAAATCTGAATAACTGCGGTTGCCCAATGCAATCCCATTAGAGCTGATCCCTTCATAGACAGATGGACGGGTAGGGGTGAGCCAGGAGGGAGGGTGGGACTCTTGAGTTTGTTTATTACTGCATATATCTGTAAACTAGCTGCTTTAAGTATGTACAGCATGTGCAACTGTGCAATCAGATGTGGCTGTTAGTTTATCAGCGAATACCCACGATAGCACTATGTGATATAACCTCACAGAATGTCACTGTATGCTTTGTGTTGCAGCGGATGTCTGCGACAATGTACAATGACAAAATTAATAAAGTTTTTTTTTAAGTGAAACAAAGGGCCAGATGTAGGTAGGATTGATTTACCGATTCTTAATTACCGAATTTTACCGATTCGGTAATTAAGAATCGGTAAATCAGAGGGGTGGGTATGTAGGTATTCCAGATGTGCTGGAATACCGAATCGGAGAAAAATCGGTATTTACCGATTCGGTAAATACCGATCGGTAATGCCCATTCATTCCTATGGGCTTTGAAGCCCATAGGAATGAATGGGCATTACCGATTCGGTATTTACCGAATCGGTAAATGCAGAATTTCACAAGGGTGCAGGGGGTGTCACTTTGACACCCTCTGGCCCCCCCAAAACAGGCTCTGGTGCCATGTGGCAGGCATACATGCCCCAAGGGCAGGTCTGCCTGTCATATGGCAGAGGCGTGCATGCACACATGTGCATGCACACCGGAATCGGTATTTTACCATCAAATTGGATTTGATGGTAAAATACCGATTCGGTAAGGCTTGTGGGACTCAGAAGAGTCCCACCTACATCTCAAATTTACTGAATCGGTGAAAAATACCGATTCGGTATTTTACAGAATCGTTAAATGTACCGATCGGTAAATTTACCGATTCTGTAAAAATACGCCCCTACATACCAATTCTTCTATAACGGTCGGTAACGGCCGAAAATACCGATTTTCGGCCGTTACCGACCGACCTACATCTGGCCCATAGTTTTAGTTTTTTATTAAATACACTATGTCAATGTATTTTGTACCTCTACCTCAGTTTTACCTTTTTTTAAAAACATTTTTAAATTATTTAATCCATGATAGTTTCTATAGATTACAATGCATTTAAATATTCAATGGTTTAAAACAATACTCAATCGTGAAAAGCAGTTAGCAGTACATACAATACATTGCTGATCTAAAAATACAAGAGTTCCTTAAAGTGCAAGTGCATAGGACCATCAAGATGTATCAATCAATAAAGTTTGTGTTAAAAAAAAGATACACTGTACTGCATTATATTTCACTAATACACTGTACTACATTATATTTTTAATACTTTTTTGGGGGGGTTTCGTAACCAACGCTGTACTTTCTACTAGGCACTAGCGCATTACTCTGTAAACTCTTTCACAAATAAATAGAAAAATATGAATACATTTCCCTACCTATTACCACTTTAGCATAGTTGGAATATGTAGGGATTGGAAGAACAATAAAACCTACCATTTACCTGTATATAAGGGGCAAACCCAGAACACAGCCAATGTTTAGTAAAAAAACAACATGACTGCTTTTTAGGTTTCGCCTGGGGCACGGAGCTTTAGTTCCGCCCCCAGGTGAAATCTTTAGTTTTCAGTATGGGGGACTTGAATACGCCCTCTGTTCCATTGGCTAGCTCCATAAATGGAGGCTAGCCATTGGAAAAGAGATCTGTCCGTCAAGGCCAGACCAGATTCGGGGGCGTTCCCGCGATTTTTTCGCTCTCCACCCACTTCGGATCATCATTGCGGCGGTGGGTGTGTGTTATTTTTTTTTTTTTAGTCGGCCTGTTTTCTTCATTTTACAAGTGTTTGTTGTTGGAGTTGGCTGCAAGATTCGAGTTCCCACGAGGCAATCAGGTAAGGAGCATTTTGTTTATAAATGTGCTGCGCTGTTCCCGCCCCCCCTCCCGCTGTCCGTGCGCCGTCCTCCCCCCCCCCCGATGTCCGTGTGCTCGTGGTGCTTGTTCCCCATAGACACCACCTGGCCGTTACCCTCCCGAGTGAATGGCTCCCTTCACGGCCCCAGTCACTGCCCCCTGGCCCGGGGAGCGCAGCGCCCACTATGCAGTATTTGCGCAGGGTGGGGAGGGGTGGTAAAAGGCAGTGGTTGCTGCATTAATGGAGGCGGATCAGTCTTCGCTGCGCCGCTCCCCGGGCGGGTTCGTGTACTCGGCGAAAAGGTGGGGGTGGTCTGTTGCTCTACTCGGGTGTGGAGATGGGGTGGGCGTGGTGTTCATCTTCAAGATCGTCATCTCGTCATCAGCGATCCGGGATTGGCCGAGCGCTTTTCCAGCATCACCGCGTCACCGGGAGCTCGCCAAGGGAGCCGCACAGTGATTGGCCGATCGACCACGGAGCTGACGACATCAGGGTCTCGGCGAAGGGGCCCCGCTGTGATTGGTCGAGCGCCTACGTCGGGACCGGAGAAGCCCTGCCATCAGAAGAAGAGGGCATCCTTCGGATCGAAGAGGACGGAGCAGCGGACGGCCAAGGTAAGAGAGTTTGCCCGATCCCAGCGCAAGAAAGGGGCTAACATACTGTTCTGCCAGGAGCGCTTTGGGGATATTTGATTGTGCAGCGGAGGCGGGAGGAAGCGCTGAGAGCGCGTAGGCCCGTCTTCTCTTGTAACCTGCACGCCCGTCACCCCTTCCTCCTGTGCACTCCCTACCACCCCATGCATTATGCTTGCTCACAACCGTCACCTCTACCCCATGTAACGCCACGTCTGCCTCTGCAATCTGCTCTCATCATGCATCACCTCTGTTCCCACTGTGAAACGCTCTGACGCCCCTGGGCAAAGTCCGCGCTACACAAAAATGCATAAACAAATAATAAACAAATAAATATTTAGAAACCAGTGAAGTGTCTTTTCTACCTGGCGTTCCTGCACCTTAATCGGCAGTGAATGAGTCATAGTTACGCGTTGACATCACTCTCTTCTTCTAATGCTGTTACCAACTTGTATAAACAGCACCCAATGCATCCGCATGAATCTCTCGCATGTCCATCCCCATCGCAACCCAACCTGCCCGCCCCATAAAAGACCACCCCTCCCCTGTCCTTCCAGGCCATGCCCTGTGCCCGCCTATCCCCTGCTTCGCGCCTGATCTCCTTGTCATCGCCCCCTCCCCTCTGCTCCTATTGATGTTGTGCTGAGCTCCGCGGCGCCCCCGCACCATCCTGCCGCGTGCCACTGTCCCGCAAGACACCGCCTCGTCCCTTCACTTTTCGAAACCTTTGTTACCCCTTAATTACGAGCCCCCCTCCCGCATCGGGTCAAGTCCGGGAGTGGATCCACTCCATTGTCAACTACGCGATGCCCCCTTGCCCGAGTGTGGCACGAGACCTCTTGCCCTCAGACAGCACCGCAACTCAGGCCACAAGGCCTTGCATTTCCTCGCATTCCTCCCTCCCCACCCGCCCTTAGGTCGCCCAGCAGGCACCCCCCACCAGCCCATGCCTGACCCCACCATCCTGCGCCAGCAAAACAAGGACCCCCAGCAGCCCCCTGTCCCCAGAGGCCTCTTGTGCCGTCCATGGTCAGCTAATATTGCGGGAAGTGACTAACAAACTTCTTTTCCCTTCCGCCATCTCCCTTCTCAGTGTTTGCTCGGCCACCGACTCTTTTAACATTTTACTTGCATCGCCCACTCTGCTCGATTGTCAAGGGTAAACTATTTATGGGTTTACAAATTACGTAATTAAGTTACAAGATTATTACAATTACTCTTAACACAAAGCAGCAGCTACGTAAAAGTCGTGTCCAGCAGCAGCACTAGCACCACCACCAGAGGCTTGGGGTTCGGAGCCGCACCATCATTGGTGGACCTGGGCGGCTGCCCCAGGAGACACCTCTGCGAGCCCCTGCCGCCCGCACCCCGCCCTGCTCTGCTGGGCCCTGCTGCTGCTCTGCGCCCCGGAGAGCTCCGCGCTGGCAGACTTCTCAGGTAAGACCCTCTCTGCTTCCCAGCCTGCCCTCTCCCAGCCTGCCCTCTCCCAGCCTGTCCTCTCCCAGCCTGTCCTCTCCCAGCCTGTCCTCTCCCAGCCTGTCCTCTTGCAGCCTGCCCTCTCCCAGCCTGCCCTCTCGCAGCCTGCCCTCTCCCAGCCTGCCCTCTCCCAGCCTGCCCTCTCCCAGCCTGCCCTCTCCCAGCCTGCCCTCTCGCAGCCTGCCCACTCCCAGCCTGCCCACTCCCAGCCTGCCCTCTCCCAGCCTGCCCTCTCCCAGCCTGTCCTCTCCCAGCCTGTCCTCTCCCAGCCTGTCCTCTCCCAGCCTGCCCACTCCCAGCCTGCCCACTCCCAGCCTGCCCTCTCACAGCCCGCCCTCTCGCAGCCCGCCCTCTCGCAGCCCGCCCTCTCGCAGCCCGCCCTCTCGCAGCCCGCCCTCTCCCAGCCTGCCCTCTCCCAGCCTGCCCACTCCCAGCCTGCCCTCTCGCGGCCTGCCCTCTCGCGGCCTGCCCTCTCGCGGCCTGCCCTCTCGCGGCCTGCCCTCTTGCGGCCTGCCCACTCCCGGCCTGCCCACTCCCGGCCTGCCCTCTCCCGGCCTGCCCACTCCCGGCCTGCCCACTCCCGGCCTGTTCTCTCCCAGCCTGCCCTCTCCCAGCCTGTCCCCTCCCGGCCCTTTCCCAGCCTGTCCTCTCCCAGCCTGTCCACTTCCAGCCTGCCATCTCCCAGCCTGTCCCCTCCATGCCCTTTCCTAGCCTGTCCTCTCCCAGCCTGTCCACTTCCAGCCTGCCCTCTCCCAACCTGCCCTCTCCCAGCCTGCCCTCTCCCAGCCTGCCCTCTCCCAGCCTGCCCTCTCCCAGCCTGTCCCCTCCCTGCCCTCTCCCAGCCTGTCCTCTCCCTGCCTGTTGTCGTGTCCCGGCGGCAGCAGGCAGGAGCGTGCACTGCGTCCCCGAAGTAACAGCCCTAAAGCAAGCAAGAAGTACGCCCCCCTCCCACCAATCCCTGTTAGGTAGTGGAAACTGTCCAAACTGGGGTGCAGACAGCCCCTCTCACCTTTCGGCTTGGTACCACTGCACCAGCCGCACTACTTCCCTACTAACCGTTCTCCACTTCAGCCCCGTCTAAATTACAATTCCTGCTTGTGACCCTTTTGCCTGCTTGTGCTTGTTTTCGTGACCCTGTTGCCTGCTTGTGCCATCGTGTGCCCCTGTTGCCTGCTTGTGCCTCCGTGTGCCCCTGTTGCCTGCTTGTGCCTCCGTGTGCCCCTGTTGCCTGCTTGTGCCTCAGTTTTCGTGCCCCTGTCGCCTGCTTGTGCCTCAGTTTTCGCGCCCCTGTTGCCTGCTTGTGCCTCAGTTTTCGTGCCCCTGTTGCCTGCTTGTGCCTCCGTGTGCCCCTGTTGCCTGCTTGTGCCTCCGTGTGCCCCTGTTGCCTGCTTGTGCCTCCGTGTGCCCCTGTTGCCTGCTTGTGCCTCCGTGTGCCCCTGTTGCCTGCTTGTGCCTCCGTGTGCCCCTGTTGCCTGCTTGTGCCTCCGTGTGCCCCTGTTGCCTGCTTGTGCCATGTGGGTGTGTGTGGAGGGCTCTGTGTGGCTGTGTGTGTGGGGAGCTTTGTGTGGCTGTGTGTGTGGGGAGCTTTGTGTGGCTGTGCGTGTGGAGGGCTTTGTGTGGCTGTGTGTGTGGGGGGCTCTATGTGGGTGTGTGTGTGGGGGGCTCTGTGTGTGTCATTTGCGAGAGATAAAGCTAGTGGCATTGTAAATGACAATGCCATTTATTTATGTTAAAAAAAACATAAATAAAAATAATGTCAAGAGCAATGCCAATAGCTCTAACTTTAACAAAGGCGAAACCATTGCATTGTAAATGCTTGTTGGGTTTTGCCTGCAAATGCGCACGTAGTGCGCATGCGCTAAAAAACCCTATGAGTCTTACTTGGGATGGATGACCCGCCCTCGGCTCCCATTGGCTAGCTCCATTAATCCCATCATCCACCTACCTCTCTACCTCTTATCCTCCTCTCCATCCATGCTTCCCTCCATCCACCTACCCCTATCTCATCCTCTCCATCCATGCTTCCCTCCATCCATCTACCCCTCTGCCTCTCATCCTCCTCTCCGACCATGCTTCCCACCATCCACCTACCTCTCTCTCTTATCCTCCTCCCCATCCATGCTTCCCTCCATCCACCTACCCCTATCTCTTTCCTCCTCTCCATCCATGCTTCCCTCCGTCCACCTACCCCTACCTCTCTTTCTCCTCTCCGTCCATGCTTCCCTCCATCCACCTACCCCTCTACCTCTTATCCTCCTCTCCGTCCATGCTTTCCTCCATCCACCTACCCCTCTACCTCTTATCCTCCTCTCCGAAAGCGGGTTACTTAAAAAGGTCTTGGAACTGCAGGTGTCTTGCAATATCATTTTAATGTATAGTTGGGAAAGAATATATTCTTTATAATGAACAGTTGCAGAATAACTCTCTCCAAAGCTGTATGGAACTCTGAGGGCCTGATGTACATTGCCAGACAGTGTGTGGGGCTTGCAGTGTGTGTAGGGCTTGCAGTGTGTGTGGGGGCTTGCAGTGTGTGGGGGGGCTCTCAGTGTGTGGGGGGGCTCTCAGTGTGTGGGGGGGGCTCTCAGCGCAGTGTGTGGGGCTCGCAGTGTGTGGGGGGCTCGCAGTGTGTGGGGGGGCTCTGTGTGGGTGTGTGTGGGGGGCTTTGTGTGGCTGTGTGTGTGGGGGGGCTCTGTGTGGGTGTGTGTGTGGGGGGGCCTCTGAGTGTGTGTTGGGGGGGCTCTCTGTGGGTGTTTGTGTGTGTCATTTGCAAGAGGTAAAGCTAGTGGCATTGTAAATGAAAATGCCATTTATTTATGTTAAAAAAAACATAAATAAAAATAATGTCAAGAGCAATGCCAATAGCTCAAACTTTAACAAAGGCAAAACCATTGCATTGTAAATGCTTGTTACTTTTGTAACTTTTGCATTGCTTTGCCTCCCTTCGTCTTGCGTTCCTGTAAAACCTGACACAACTCCTTTGATTGAGCTTCAGTTCACACCCGGCTTTCAAGTCCCGTTACCTTTGTTGTTTTAACTTTCATAGTTTCTCTAGGTTCCTGTGTCCATAGCCCTTTAAGGTTTGTACTCACCTTGTTTGTAATTCTAGTTGGCACTTACAAACTTCATCCATGCCATTGTCGCATTGTCCCCCTCTCTCTCTCTTCAGCTCTCCGACAGGAAGCTAAGTATACCTGCGGACTAGTTTCAGTCTGAGGGTACATGCTGCTGAGAAATAATATATTTATTGCTGTTGAGGCAGCCCTACTCATAGTACTCTTTCTATAAGGTGAGAAAGTCACTGAACCTAGAGTCCTCTCTGTAGTGAAGTAAAATGAAGATCAAGTCCACGTAGGTTCTTGTAATAATAGGTATTTATTCTGTATGATGGTACAAGGTGGTAAGCCAGGAATAAGATATAATTAAGGATATAAAAACCCCACCAGGAGCTGTCTCCTTACAGCTCAGTCCCAAGCTCCCAACTGAACTCACAGAGCTAGGAACCAACATTCTACTGAGTTGTCATGGGTACCAACATTCCACATGGTGGCAGCAGAGGAAGAAAAAGTAGCAGACACTACACATCTTCAACTTTTATACATTTTATAATAACAACCCAATATGTAGAATGAAAACATAGCAATGACAATATAATAACAAAGAACTTATAAAGGGAAGAGTAACACAGAACTTATAAAGGAAGAGTAAAAATCAAGTAAGTAAGAATATGAAGAAAAGAGAAAGTAATTATAAGAAGAGAAAAATTACAGTCAAATACAAGAGGTGAAAAATCAAGTAAGATTAGAACCAAGAAGAATCAACGGAAACAAAGAATGGAATGGAGAAAAAGGATGGAAAATAGTTCAGTTCAGTTGGGGGCTTGAACTCATAGAGCTAGGAACCAACATTCTACTGAGTTGTCATGGGTACCAACAGTCCACATGGTGACAGCAGAGGAAGAGAAAGAAAGAGGAGTAGCAGACACTACACTCTCCAAGACTTTGCAACACAACAGTCCAGCCCAGGCCTTCCAACCCGAAGCTTGCAGGAGTGACCCACTCCCTTTTCACCTTAAATGTAGGTCCCTTTAACTATTCTTGAGTTTACTAGAGGGTGTAGGCAGACCCATAGAAGAGGGAGGAAAGATTGGCTTTGAGTCTCATCTTCATCCTGTTAAGCACTTGGGTCGTGGGAAGACTGTCCTCTGCCTCTGGGAGATGATGCTCAAAGCGGGAAATGCTCAGGGGTTTTGAGGCAGAAGAAATGCCGGAGGATAGTAGAACTTGCATCTGTAGCTCCTGTGGTTGGTTTTCTTCCCCTAGATCCACCCCTACCATCAAATCAGTGGTATAGCTGTTGGGGGGACATGCTGAGACCTTTGTCGCTGCCACACTGAATTGGCCTGGGATATCAATGAACGTTTATATATTGTTGGTGGAATTGCTGCTCTGGGGAGGCTAGGTGCAGTGTGCGGGACATACCTCTACTGTTCTGAAGTGTCTTGCACTCTCTCTCTCTCTGGTTGGCTGCTCGCCACCAAAGGGCCCGTCCTGGGGTGTGGCATGGACATATCTGGGGAAGCTGCTGGAACGCATCCAAGTGTGTCAGTGCTGGAGTCCAGGCTGAAATTCAAAGTATGTCTGGATGCATCCTATCCATCATAGACCAGGTCTGGAAACACAGTTTTCCTGTGGTCTGGCAAACTGTTCACTGTGAGTTAAGCCAATTCCCACAAGGTATGAATGTTTTTAGCCAAAGAGGCAGTTAGCATTAGCAGTGCAGCGGTCCAGGCTGCCAGAAGCAAAGGCTTTTCAGCCTCAGTTAAGTTTCTTGTATTAGGGAGGTGTTGTGGGGGGGGGCATTCAGTGTTTGATTTGAGGAGGACATTTGTACACCCAAACTTTCTGGTGACGGGTGAGAGAATAAAAGGCGGGAGTCACACACAGCTGGCCGATGTCTAGCTGTGTGAACTACTGGGCTCAAAAAGGACTTTGCCCAGGCAACTATGATAGGTTTAGGAAACAGATGCAGCAAATGAGTCGCAAGATGCATGTTACTAGAAACAAGATGTGTCGATTATGGCAAACAGGAAGGTGGAAAATTCATTTCTGAAACTGGGACTACAAACATGGTCACCCCTTTGGAAAAAACAGCATCACTTCCTGGTCACTACAGGCCCTTTCAGGGACAAATTGGCAGAATCAGTATAAGAACAGTGTATAAAAGGAACATGGTGCCTGAAAACATGTCCTATTTGTCTCTGGCATTTTCTTGTTGTTCCACTTTGCACTCAGCATCCCACCTGTACCACTTTCTTGTTTCTCTCCAATTTCCCTTCTCTTTTCTCCCCAGTTGCGGCTGCTCTCGCAAATCAGTAGTGGGGCGGGGAGGGGGCAAAAGGGGAGAAAGCATGAGAAAATTTAAATTTAAAAAAATCACTTACCTGCCATCTGGCTGGTCGCCACCTCTATCCTGTTCTCTTCCTGGCTTCTGTTGGAACAGGACGCAGGATAGGCTCCCCATAGCCAATCACAACGCTGCAATGCAACGTCGCGGTTGGTAAGCATCCAGGCTCACCTGATCCAATCACAATGCTGCAATGCAGCGTTGTGATTAGTCTGAGGGCAGTGGTTCGGCGCTCAGATGTGGAATGGAAGCCTGGACATGCTCTCCACCCAAGCTGTAATGCAGCCTGGGGGGAGAACACGCAAAGTGCGCATGAATGTTTGCCTGGCCCCAGAGGGCCGGCCAAACATTCATGCGCACTTAGGAGGTTGCCACCACTCTCCCCCTGCGCAGCCTAGCCCCACCCCACAAAACTGCCCTAGCACAGAAAAGTAAAATGATAATAACATCTTGTTATTAACATTTTATATTTCCTTTTTATGCAGTGTTGAGAGGCAGTGGGGGACACCCCCCCCCCCGCCTTAGCAGGGGAGCCACTCCTATTTCTCCCTTTAGTTATATTTCTTGGGTGTGTTCACTTTTGGACACTCAACACACAAAAGGTGATGGGAGGTTGCTTGCAATAAGTCTAACCACTGACAATTGTTTGGGTAGCACTCCAACCCATCATTCTTTTGCTCACCATGCCACCTCAGTTTGAACGTAGCCATATGCAAATCAGTCGACCCTGCTCCTCATGTGAACATCCCAGCCTGGACCGCCAGAACACAACACAGGACCTGTTTGGCCCTAGTTATGGGCTCATCAGCCAGCTACAGCTTGGTTCCAGTAACACAGTGAGCATGAGACCCACATCTGGGCATACCCATGCCACTTAGGGCGGTACATGTAACACACAAAAGGTGATAGGAGGCTGCTTGCAATAAATCTAATCACTAACAATCACTTGGGGTAGCACTGCAACCCATCATTCTTTTGCTCGCCATCCCACCTCAGTTTGGACCCAGCCATATGCAAGTCAACCTTGACCCTGATCCTCATGGGAACAGTCCAGCCTGACTGCCAATCCAGGTCCTCCCTCAATCAATCAATCATAGCATTTGTAAAGTGCAATACAGACCCGTGAGGGTCTCAAGGCGCTGGGGGGGGGGATGCTGCTACTGTTCGAAGAGCCAGGCCTTGAGGAGTCTCCTGAAGGTAAGGAGGTCTTCGGTCTGCCGTAGGAGGATGGGGAGGGTGTTTCACGTCTTGGCGGCAAGGTGGGAGAATCATCTGCCGCCGTCGGTCACTCTTCGGAAACGGGGGACGGTGGCAAGGGCGTGGTCTGCGGAGCGGATGTGGCGGGCGTGGGTGTAGAAGCTGAGTCGGCTGTTGAGGTACGCTGGTCCGGTGTCGTGGAGTGCTTTGTGTGCGTGGGTGAGGAGCTTGAAAGTTATCCTCTTGTTGATGGGGAGCCAGTGCAGATCTTTCAGGGGGGGGTGATGTGGCTGCGGCAGGGGGTGTCGAGGATCAGGCGAGCGGAGGCGTTCTGGATGCATTGGAGTTGTTTCAGGAGTTTGGCCGGGGCTCCTGCGTAGAGTGCGTTGCCGTAGTCCAGTCTGCTGCTGACGAGGGCCTGGGTGACCGTCTTTCTAGTTTTGGTGGGGATCCACTTGAAGATCCTGGGAAGCATGCGAAGGGTGTTGAAGCAGGAGGAGGAGATGGCGTTGACCTGCTTTGTCATGGAGAGTGTCGAGTCGAGGATGATCCCCAGGTTTCGTGCATGGTTGGTGGGTGTAGGGGGTGCTCCTAGTGTCATCGGCAACCAGGAGTCGTCCCAGGCCGAGGGGGTAGAACCGAGGATGAGGACCTCCGTCTTGTCCGAGTTCAGCTTCAGACGGCTGTTCCTCATCCAGTCGGCAATGGCCTTCATTCCTTCGTGGAGGTTGGTTTTGGCGATGTGGTGGTCCTTGGTGAGCGAGAGGATCAGCTGGGTTTCGTCGGCGTAGGAGATAATGTTGAGGTCGTGTTGTCGGGTGACGTGGGCGAGAGGTGCCATGTAGGCGTTGAACAGCGTTGGCTGAGGGATGAGCCTTGGGGTACGCCGCAGATGATCTTGGAGGCTTCGGAGCGGAAGGGGGGAGAAGGACGCTCTGGGTTCTCCTGGAGAGGAAGGAGGTGGTCCAGTCCAGGGCCTTCTCTTGGATTCCGGCGTCATGGAGGCGTGCTCTTAGTGTGTGGTGGCAGACTGTGTCGAACGTGCCTGACAGGTCCAGGAGGATGAGGGCCGCGGTTTCTCCGTTGTCGAGAGGGATTCTGATGTCATCGGTGGCGGCGATGAGGGCAGTTTCTGTGCTGTGGTTGCTGTGGAACCCAGACTGGGATGGATCCAGGATGTTGTTCTCTTCGAGGAAGCAAGTCAGTTGTTTGTTGATGGCCTTTTCGATGACCTTTTCCGGAAACGGGAGCAGGGAGATGGGCCGGAAGTTCTTGAGATTCTTGGGGTCAGCCTTGGGTTTCTTAAGTAAGGCGTTGATCTCTGTGTGCTTCCAGCTCTCCGGGAAGGTAGCTGTCTCGAAGGAGATGTTGATGGTTTTCCAGAGGTGGGGTGCGATGATGCTGCAGGCTTTGTTGAAGATGTGGTGTGGGCAGGGTCTTCCGTGGATCCGGAGTGGAAAGTGTTCATGATCTCGATGGTGTCGTTGTTGTTGATGTTGGTCCAGGCGAGCAGGCGGTTGGTGCGGGTGGTGGTCGTGGGGGCAGGGGGGCGGAGGTTGCCGGGGTGGTGACGGCGTCGAAGCTGTCGTGGATGTCTGCGATCTTGCGATGGAAGAAGGTGTCCAGCGAGTCGCACAGGTCTTGTGACGGTGGGATGTTGTTGGTGTTGGAGCTGGGGTTGGAGAGTTCCTTCACGATGATGAAGAGCTCTTTGCTGTTGTGTGCGTTATTGTCTATGTGGTCTCTGAAGGCGGTCCTTTTGGCAGATCTGATGAGTTGGTGGTGTTGGCGGGTGGCGTTCCTGTGGGCTGTATAGAGTTCCGGTGTTCTTTCGCAGGTCCAGTTTTTTCTAGTTTTCGGCAGGTTTGCTTGGAGGCCTAGAGGTCTTTGGTGAACCAGCTGGCTCTCTTGCTGGTGTGGGTGTTAGGGGGTTTCTTGAGCGGGGCGAGGGTGTTGGCGCAGTCGTTGATCAATTGTCTGAGGCTGCGTGCTGCGGCGTCGGGGTCGGTCGAGTCCGCGGGTGGGCTTTGTGCGAGGGTGGCTGTTAGCTGGTTCTCTGTGATCTTGCCCCAGCTGCGACGAGGCATCTGCTGGGTGTGGTGGTGTGTGGTGGGTTTCCGGAAGGTGAAGTGGATGCATCGGTGGTCGGTCCAGTTGAGTTTGGTGGTGTGGTCGAAGGAGACGTGAGTGCTCACTGAGAAGATGGGGTCACGTGTGTGGCCGGCGGAGTGAGTGGGTGATGTGACGAGTTGTCTGAGCCCGAGGTTGCCGAGGTTGTCAATTAGGGTGGAGTAGTAGTCTGTGGAGGCAAGGGTGTGTGTGCTGATGAAGTCGGTGATGGAGTCCCTGAACCAGAACACAAGCAACCAAGGACCTGTTTCGCCCTAGTCATGGGTTTATCAGCCGGATACATCTTTTGGACACTATGCAAACTTCAGAGTCCTCTTTATACACTCTACCAGTATTCTAGATTCAGTTGCCAGTTTCCTGCACTGCAGGCTCTTTACTGCTGCTGCTACTACAGAAACTGGTATACTACTCGCCCTTTGAGAAAAATGTTATACATGTATTAATTGTTTCTTGTGTCATAACCTTTATCTTTTCGTTAGTTGGAGTAGGCCCATGTTTATCATCTATGACATACCAAATAGTAACAGAGCCATATGTTCTGTGTCGTCAAGATTAAAGGAGTAGCAGAGCTGTGTTTTTCTCTGACCCTCCCATATTTCCCCTCTTTCTCTGTTATTTGTGTTCCTAAAATGTCAGGACAGGCCTTTCTGAGGTACGGGATACAGTCGGCATCTTGATCCACGAACCCCTGGCAACAGGATACAAGAAGGATACAAGAGAGCAGTGGATGGGAGCAAGAGCTCCACTTCTGAGTAGGAGTTGTGCCAGATCACAGTCAAAATGTTCCCCTTCACCTCTGCAGAGGGCAAGCTTAAATCCAAGACTTTGGGTACTTTATATACCAAAGCCATAAATGAGAAAACGTCCTCAGAAACAGGGCTATAAGGGTAAGGGATGTTCCCCTCTGTTGAAGTATCTAAAACATTCTCATTTTGTAACTCCATTTAAACCAACATTAGTTTTATAAATAGGAATAGGGTAATGAGCGTCTGAATCACCATCCTTTGTACAGTCCTATTCTTCATCAGGCATTGCAAGGGCATCAGAGTCAGAGATGAAAATCTCTTCCATCAGGGCAAATCTCTGAGCCTTAAGGAGAAATTTGTCAAGAGAATATAATCAAAGTTCACCTTTTTTTAAATTGATTTATTTTACAGAGTTTTATATAGCACGAACAATTTACACAGCACAAGTTGCATTACATGAGGACACATTCATGTTATTGTTAGGCATGGGGAGATTAAGTGATTTGCCCAGAATCACATTATGTTCAGCGCCATTGCAGAGACTCGAACCCAGTTCCCCAGATTCGACCCAGTTCCCCAGATTCGAGGTCGACCGCCCTAGCCGTTAGGCCAACTCCTCTACCCTTTACTTCTTCCCTCAACACACAGATAGTGTCTTCCAATGTTGATAGCTTCTAGACTGGTGTTGTCATCAGTGTTAACATTAGGATACACTCCTACAATAAAGTTCAGTGTTGGATAATGGCCTTGACACTCAAAATGTCCTCTGGAGTGGGACCATTTCCTAGAGGAAGAAGAAAACTTCTCCTCCTTTTGACGCTTGTATTCTTTGTAGGAGTACCTTTAGGGAGACCTAGCTCTGGGTGATCATGAACTCATACGTGCTACCATCTGGCCTTAGTCAGAAACTATTTGGCCTCCTGTTCCCTGATGGCCTTCGGGTGCATTGAGGCACAAGAATCGCAGGTTTCAACATTACATACAGTTCACATGTGGATTCAAAAAGGAGATCTTCTTGTAGCACCTGTGATATGGCTCCAAACATGAATGTTTTGGAGGAGGCATTTAACCTTGTTGCTGGTGAAATGCTAACAATTCTACTGGGGTAACACTGAGAGAGGGCCCAGGACCTGCGATGATGAGGCGTGGCAAACGAGGACCTCACGTTAAAGTGCTGGTTGGCACCTAATACACCAAGGTGTCTTCCGGTCCAGGAGCAAAGTCACGGCTGTAGCCGTATAGACCCTCCTGGTGGTGCCGGAGAGCTAATGCTAGGAAAACCATTTCCAGACCAGAACCAGGGAAATAATTCATAAGGTGAGGAATACAAGAAGAAATGTATTTATCAGTAAATAGAACATGTAAGGCCCTAGCAACGATAAGTACTGTTTCTGGACTGTGGTTGGGCCTGAATCCTGACCGCGTGGCGTAGAGGAGCTGATGGTTGCTTAGGTGGTCAGTGAGTTTTTCTAAGACCTTTGCCAGGTAGGGAAGGCGGGAGATGGGTCTGTAGTTGGAAAGCGTGGCTTGGTCAGCGGATGGTTGCTTGAGCAGGGGTATGACGATGACATGGTTCCAGGTGTGTCTGAGTCAATGGGTGTTTGTGATGGGTGTTAGTGCTTTGTTTTGATTCAGAGCATAGATGTAGCTGAGCACTGTGAGAAGGACACGGTGGCACCATGTCTAACCTGTGTGCAGAAAAGCCAATAACTAACCTTGAGCAATAGCTCAAAAAAACATCAAACAGTCCATGAATCTGGATTATGTTCAGATAACCAAAAACATATTTTTGATTTTATTTAAATTTTAGGTTACGTTTGGACAATATGTAGGCATTATTGCCTTCTGCTTATGGTGTTAGCTACTGGTAATTGCAGAACCACAATATTTGTGCTTGTCTTTGCCAATGTACACAGCTCTGCTGCCTTTTGGCTAGGTTTATACTAAGGAAATGCCATACATACATGCATATATATGTGGGCATTTTGCCCTCAAGTCAATAGAGTTAATTGCTGTAAATCACAGATGTGGACCTGGGCTGAAGCAGAAAGTACATAATGAATGGAAAAGCCAATTAACATGTGTCGATGACTGTCAGCCTGTTGGACGTCCACAAATGCCCATGACATACAAACAACCTTTTCAGCTTTACCTGTCCCCTTCATGTTTGTGCTTCACACTTTCACGGAATTTAGGCTGAAGGCAACCAAATGTGGTTAGTGGGGGGCTGTTCTGACTCGCTTGGGGGCGACGAGCATTCTTACTTGGTTCCTGACTACCGGTTGGGCTTGGCTGTCCTCCCTCCTGCCGCCGCTACAGCAACACAGCGGCCGCCGAGTGGAGGGGAGGAACCACCTGCCCCAGACTCCCCAGCGGCATTGCCACCAGCCGCCACCGCCAATCACGTGCCCGGAGGCGCTATAAACTCCCTGCTCAGCCCCGGCGGAGCGGGGGCTGTTCTGACTCGCTTGAGGGCGACGAGCATTCTTACTTGGTTCCTGACTACCGGTTGGGCTTGGCTGTCCTCCCTCCTGCCGACGCTACACCAACACAGCGGCCGCCGAGTGGAGGGGAGGAACTACCTGCCCCAGACTCCCCAGCGGCATTGCCACCAGCCGCCACCGCCAATCACGTGTACGGAGGCGCTATAAACTCCCTGCTCAGCCCCGGTGGAGCGGGGGCTGTTCTGACTCGCTTGGGGGCAACGAGCATTCTTACTTGGTTCCTGACTACCGGTTGGGCTTGGCTGTCCTCCCTCCTGCCGCCGCTACACCATAACAGCGGCCGCCGAGTGGAGGGGAGGAACTACCTGCCCCAGACTCCCCAGCGGCATTGCCACCAGCTGCCACCGCCAATCACGCGCCCGGAGGCGCTATAAACTCCCTGCTCAGCCCCAGCGTCGCGGGACGCGCGCGGGTGTCGCCGGGAGAAGCCCGGGACAAGGGCGGGACCATCTGTGACCATCAGGGGCCAGAGGAGGCTGGGCTGGGTCACCCCCTTTGGACCTATTAACAGGTACTTTGCATTTGGCCGACTCCACACAGCACGATAGCACGGCAGCCATAGGATATTGGACTCTGTCGAGGGATTGCGAATTAGTGGACTATAAATCAGTGTGTGAAGGTCGGAAGGGGTTAAAATCTGTGTATTCCTTTATCAGAGGCGGGAGGATCCACCTATTATCCCCGGAGTTAATCTAGCGGGAGGTAGGAGATAGCGAGGATCTCCTGCACGACTCACCACTATGGCTAGCAAGGCGAAAACGCGCTCTGCTAGGAGAAAAGCACATACAACCCCCACACCTAGCACAATAGGGCCTGACCCTAATGTCTCATTATCTCGCAAAGCGCCACCTACTGCGATTGATTTAATGCTGCGGTAAGTTATTGGGGCTGTCTCTGGGGAGATTGAGCGCACAGAGAGGCGCTTATCTATCACACCAATAACTATTCCATCTACACCTACACAAGCTACAGATACCAACATATTGGAGGTATCTCAAAATGGCATCTTGGAAATCTCGGCTGAAGGCGTTCCTTGCGCCCAGCCGGTAGCAGATGCCGTGGTGATTACTGCTAGGGTTGAAAAGGGAGCAGTAAGCAATAGAACTAAAAGAGGGGGCACTAGGAAGAACCAATCTAGGAAAATGAAACCAAGCACCGCTGTGCATAGGTCAAAAGAGATAGAGGACGAGGTCATAACAGTAGATTCGCCATGCCACCCAGGCCCATCAATATGGATGGATAATGTAATAGCAGACCTCCAAAAACATCTGGAAGTCTTTATCGTAAAGCAAATAAAACCACTAGTTAGTAGATTAGATAAAATCGCTAATGAACTGAATAAACAGGGTAAGATAAAGGATTCCATAAGTAGCAATCCAACTGCAAACCCCCCTTTATCAGCTACTCTCTCAGGCCGGCAAACTTCTGTTAATAATAACTGTGTCAGTAATGAGCAATGCACTATCGCACAAGTCCATGCATCCCCCAAACTTCTAGCCCAGGTGGGGGTGAGAAATACGCAAAAGGGTGGGAACAAGGATATAGATAAGGCCCAACAGCAGACAACTATACCGTCAATACGAATAGGGAATCCCTCAATTCATAGATTGGCAGAAACACATCAGACAGGTCATGAGCCAAATGACAGATTAAACTACCCCCACCATATATAAATTTACCCCCTGAAGCATGCCCTTATGTTGTTGTCTTTGCCGGGGTACCTGAACTCGGGGCGGGCAGAAAGAGTCATACATGGAACTAAAAAATAGGATAATCAACTGGCTGAATATACATAGGCCCCTGCAAGGTGAGGAAGACGGGGAGATTCTCCATGTGAGGAGGGTAAATTGGATAGGTAGCAGGAGGAAAGATATCGCAGGGAATTGCATCATTGCGAACTTTAGGAACACTAACTTAGTGGAATATATACTGGGTAACTGTAACAGGAACGAGACTAGCACCATACGATCCATGCCACTAGGGTATTTCTACCCAAGAAAACGTGTCACACACACCCCAAGTTATAGAAAGAGTAGGGCATCAGACACGTACTGGGCAAGGAAATATGAGCAGGTAGGCCCGCCTACATTAAGTCAGGGCTTTCCACAGTGGACAAACAGATTCAGTCCCCTACTGTCCCTGGATGAAAATGAATGACTAGTTCATTTAGAGAACTTTCAAGAGAGGATGGCTAAAAAGGTGGATAATGATTTATTGCCCAGGGAGACCTGGGAAATGACCAGGTGAAGGGGCTCGTAGAACTCCCAGTAAAGCAAGATGGGGGAGAACAAGGGGTCATGTCAAGGAGGAGGGTTGAACCCGTGTCATATACTCAGGGAACAAATGTCGGAAAAGTACCTGTGGGAAGGCTGACTATAATGTCCTGGAATATAGCAGGCCTAGCAGGGAAATTAGAAAACGCTGATTGGAGAAATCATCTACATGGGTTCCACATATTAGCATTTCAGGAGACCTGGGCGGTTGCATGCTCCCCTTACCAAATAGAGGGCTATAAAGGTTTTTCTGTCCCAGCTCAAGAAAGTAGATCGGGAAGGGCAAAGGGAGGGTTAGCATTGTACGTTGATCTTAATCTAGAAGGAATATGGACATTACCCTCCTGGACGTCACACACTCTTCAGGCAGTGACATTCCAAGGGCAAGGGTTGAGGTTATTGTTATTTAACATCTATAACTCAGGGCCTTTAAATGGTAATAACGCTGTGCTTCAGGAATTAGATTGCAGACTCAACCAAGAGGCTGAACAAAGGAAAGGGGGGGCAGAACCAATTGTTTTGGTGATGGGCGATTTAAATTGTCATCTATGCCCAAATCTGCTCACAGTAACGGTAGATTGGTCGTCCTGTCCGACAGAGAGCGGGCCACATTTTGAACACAATAAGGAGGGATTAACATTACCTAAACTACTAGATACCCACGCGCTAACTCACACGATTGATCTGATTGTCCCAGGAATAGAGGGTACCCTTATTCCAACATTCAAAGGAAGAGGATGCTCCTCCATTATAGATAATATGTTTTTTTTTTAACTTTATTTTTGTCGCAGACAGTTATAGCATACAAACAGTTGCGCCGACAGTCCCATTAAAATAACGACATTCCGTCAAGCAACATGTTACTGTTCACACGGCCCATCAGCCCACATCCCGAAGGCCGGGCGGCGGTAGGTAGGAGCATGCCAGAACTGGCCATGAACCTAGCAATGCAACTGTACGGCAGGATATTCTGGTCTGCTTTTATTTTTCTTTTATGCAGGTCACCCCCAACTCCCCAATAGAACCCTCCCCCCAAAACCTTGGCATCAATGACTAAGACATGTGTATGCAGTTCGTTCACCTCATTATGGCACTCCTAGTGGCAGATAAGACAGCAATAATTACCTAGATTAGGAATGAAACCTTCAGGGATCAAAACATAACTTCTCCAAAATGTATCATACACGCACGTGAACGGCCAGGCACTCCCCCAAATCACTGCCCTCCCTCTCCCTCCCCTCCACCCTGATCCTCAGACCCTGTATCCTCAGGGGTGAACAACTCAGCACTCGTGCCATCTGAATCCTCGGCTGTCGCTCCCACCACTCACATCATTCTCCACGCAAGCAGGTCGTCTTGTAGCTTTACATCTCTACGCACGCTCTGCATGAAGGTTTCTTCCGCTAGGGACCATTCCCCCACATCCCTAAGCCACTGCGACACCTCTGGGGCCCTCTGTCCCATCCATGTAATCGCTACCCTTCTCCTCGCCAACACCAAAAGTAGTTGCAACATTTTGTAGGACAGATTACACTTCTTGGGTTTGGGGACCAATGCTAATAAACAATGAAGGGGGGTCAGCTCCATCCGGAGATCAGTAACTGTGCGAACGTGCGCCACCACAGTTTGCCAGAAGGCTTTAACTAACGGGCAGTCCCACGCCAGATGGAGGAAGGACGCACCTGCCGCGCCACATCTAGGGCAATCATCCCGTTTGTCCGGGGAGATTCGTCTCAAGTTAACCGGGGTCACATATGTGCGATGGAGAAAGTTAAAATGTGTCAATTTAAACCGTTCATTGCACGACACCTTTCGGGTGAGAGTGCCTATGCGTTTGCGCTGTTCCGGTTCCAGAGCGATCCCCAGGTCAGTCTCCCAGGCCGCCCAGGCCGGAGGGACCGGTGGGGTGGAGTCCTGCCGCATGGCCGAGTATAATAGGGTTATCAGCCTCCTGCCCCTACCACAGGAAAGGATAATATTGAGGGTATGGGACATCGGGGGCGCGTCAGGGAATTGAGGCCAAGTATCCCGCGCCATTGCTTGGAGGCCTCTATAGTGTAAGAAATGTCCTTCGCCGAGTCCGAACGTCTCAGTTGCCCGCTCGATGGATAGAAACGTGTCATCCGGGTAAAGGTCAGCCAATAACTCGCATCCACCCGCCCTCCACTCATACATGGTTGAACTCAAGGAATCAGTTTCTCAAGTTCACCATGGAGAGTAGCAAAGAAAAACTCGCGTACCTTGACCTCCAGATTTTTCCAGCTGAGGGAGGCCTACAAAGTGAACTCTTTAAGAAGCCCATGGCACGAAACTCGTTACTATCATTCCAGAGTTTCCATCCGCAATCATTTCGTGAGAATTTGCCTGTAGGCCAATTTCTCAGGGTTAGACGGAATTGTTCCTCCAACAGTTTATACAATCACCATGCTGAAGAACTGTCATCCAACCTGAGAGATCGGCACTATCCAAACCATCTTGTACGCCGAGCTTGTAAGAGAGCCCTCAATAACAACCGGGAGGCACTCCTGCAACACAGGAGGTCTGATGCTACCAGAGACCGAATGACCATGGTACAAACCTTTACCACATCTTCAAATGTAGTGAAGAAGACCATACTGAAACATTGGAAGATCTTAAATACAGGGGCAGGTGCAATACCTCGACCTTTGTTTGCATTTAGGAGAGGACCATCCATTCGGGACAGGTTGGTTCATACCAGACCATGGAGTGATATGAAACAAATCACGAACACCCTCTGGAACACCAACCCAGTACAAGGCCATTACCCGTGTGGCAACTGTGCGGCTTGTCCACAGACACGCAAGACCCTAACGATTGACATTGGCACCACTAGACCTTGGAGGCTAACAAAACACACGAACTGTAATTCAGAGAAACTAATCTACTTGATCACTTGTCCCTGCAAGAAGCAATATGTGGGCCATACAACGAGAATGATCAAGTCTCGCATCAGCGAACACAAAAGCACGATTCGTTGTAAGAAACAATCCACAGGCCTCACAAATCATTTCTTAGAAGCAAAACACAAAGCAGAGGACTTACTATGGGTGGTACTTGAACAGCCATACATTCCACCTCACATCTCTGATGTCTCGCACTTTCTCTTCGTCAAGGAGCAGCGGTGGATTTTTAAATTGAAGTCTGATGTTAATGGGCTGAATGACAACATTCCGTGGCTGTCGATCTGAGTGCAACATTTGCCATATGGTACTCCTCTGTCACTATAATGAGGGTTGATCCCATACCTATATATACTCCAGGCCTCCATGCAGCCCGTTGTAAATGCAGTGTCATTGACCTACAGGGTGCTCCAATATTTTAGGTAGGTATCATAGAATATCGAGGGTTTCAAACTCTGACCTCTGTGTTCTTGTCAACACCTTAATTATATGCTAGTCAACATTTTACGGCTGACTACGTGTTTATGAATTATTATATGATTATTGTTGATTATACAGAGGTGCCTAGCTCGGCACTCATTGTTTTGCATCGGGCTCTTGTCGCTATGGGTCTGATTCGGCTTTAATTCATTCCGCCAGATCTAACCATCACTGGGCGATATCTACCATTGGGCCCAGGTAGGTCCGATCAACAACTGATCCCTCTTTTCTATATCTAGTACTCGCCTTGGTAGGCTTCTGAAATGAATTTTTTTTAGCCATCAAGAGCCAAGGATTTTGACCCTTAAGGTCGGCTCCGGCCGGCGCTTGTCGCCGAAATTGAGTTTACCATACTAAGGATCCCGTGTAGACCTTGTCTATGTAATGCTACACACATCCTCACGCATTGCGATGTCCTTTGCACGCGCGAGCAACCGCACGGGTTGACTGCGCATGCGCGACTCACAGAGGTGAGTGTTTTTCCAACGCGCATGCGCCTTGCAACAAAACCTGTTGTCTGGGCATGCGCGACCAACTGAGAGGAGTGTGATTCTATCACGCATGCGCGCCAGATGACCACTAGCATCTGCGCATGCGATATCGATAGAGTCAAAGTAGCGGTCATGCGCTGTCACAGCGCTGTTGTGATCAGCTGAGCCTAATTAGTTTCTCAGCGCGAGTATAAAACTGCGTCCAACCTGCCCGTCGGTGCCTCCCCTTCGGCTCGAGACCCCGCCGCGAGGTACCGACGGACAGGTAAGTTAGGACTGGAGATTTTGCATGAAGCTTTGGTTATTTAGCTAAATTGCTGGCTTAACAATGCCAGTGATGATTGGAGGGATGTTTGTTAGAAAGTGGGTAAATTCTCACGCCTTTGCACCAGCAACACCACACAACTGGTCAATGTACATGAGAACTGAGCTACCTTACACCACGTAGCACTAATCTAAAATATGCAAAAAAATAGGGTTTGATAGATGCTAGTCGTCTAATGACTCCATCTAGCTCACCGTGGGGGGGACCACGTGTGGGCAGATCAGAGAATAATTGGGTTCTTTAGACAGTACACAGAGTTTAAACCTAGGGACAGTGATCTAATCAAGGAACTGTCTTTATTTACATGTCTAGAGCGGTGCCTTATCCGTCCGAGCAGTTGCCGGGTGAGGTGAGGCTTAATTCCCACAGATTGATGGGTAAGTGTTACACTAAAAGTTTTGAAATATTATACAGAATATCTGTTGGTGACGAAATATTACGCACCTTCTATGTGGCCATCAGAAAGCAGTGATGGGCCCGTCTGAGTTTAGTTTAAACTATCGCTGGTTTTGCACAGCATTAGCACGTCTCACTAAGTGAACACGTAAGTTGTAAATTGTTGTTTATGTCTTAATAAGCACCACGTGTCTGCATTTTCTACATGGTTTTTCCTCTTTCTTTCATATCTATTACAGGGAAGACCAATTGTATCTATTGAGCAAATTAAGAAGATGTGGTAGGATGGTCGTGAACGACCACTCTCTTTCTATTGTGATAATGTTCTATTAATTTCTCTTTTTGTCATTCTAACACGTTTGATAGTGTAATTGCAGTAGCATATAAGAGCTTGGCCCTGATGAATGCCAGCGAATTTTCACAATACGGCAGAAACATGTTGGCCCTATTCTTGTTTTTCACCAAGCAAGCCAGACAGTGATTTTTTCACACTGTCACTACACTATTTTTAATCTGATGTCCAGGCAAACACCATTAAAGGTCCTTGTTTGCCTTGACAGCCATTTTATTCACTCCACTTGATTTATTTTTTGCATTGCACACATCAGCTTCACCTCATGTATGAACAATTGCGGTGACCAGACCATGGCCAAGTGATGCATTGCCAAAATACATCTGGGCGTTTGCACACCGACCAAGGTTTGAGTGTCCTACATGATGAGGCTCCGCCATCTGGGTGGGCTGATAGGACTCAAACAGCAATTGTTGATAGCCAATCTGATTGCTAGTTACTGACTTGATTCTCTCTGTGCAACCTGTCCAGTGCTAGTTTAAGCATCTCAGCGTCACTCGACTTACAGGTACTTTTGTTCTTTATGGCATATGTTCCTCCATGGCCACCGCTGGGGCCATGATCCATATCTGCAGCTCTCTGTGAAAGGGGGCCCTCCGTAAGACTTTTTCCACAAAACGCTGCCAAATTGCCGCGGTGTGGCGCACTATGTATGGCAGATCTCCATCTGCACCCCTTATAGATTATATGTTAATATCCACTTTTGCAAAGCACTGGATTACAGAGGTTAGAACGGAATGGAGCATTTTTAGTGATCATAACCCAGTAGTTTTGGAATTAATATATAGCGGCCGCCCGAAAAGGAGTAAACAAGTTGATACAGAGTTGAGCCCAACTGATCAGGGGAGGCGACTTAGGTGGTCGAAAATTAATGCCCAGGAATTCTATAAATCCCTAATAGACAAAGGTCAAAAGCAGATTAAAGATTGCCTAGAACCTTCAATAGAGGGATGTGAGCTGGTCACAGTGTTTGGGTCGCTAACTAACTTAGTTGATAAATTATTGAAAGCAAAAGGCCTCAGAAGGAACATCACACAACCAAGGTGGTTTGACACAAATTGTTCTCGAGCACTAAGAGACCTAAAATCGAGCCTCAAAGCTAAACCCAGGGACAAATCAAAAGTGGCCCTTTGTCGACAGACATATAAAATCATGGTAAAACGGAAAAAGGCCGCGCTGCAAGCGGAAGTCTGGGCTGACGTAAGGGAGGCAGGGGAGAACAGGGATTTCACGGAATTCTGGAGAATTATTAATAGGCCTTGTTTTCAGGACAATAGAGCCCCGGTGATTAGCACCAATATACTCCCTGAACAATGGGTGACTCATTTTGAGGGTCTCTATAATCACACCCATGACACAATGCTAGAAGGGGGTTGGGATGGGACACGGAGCCTGGAAATAGACATCTCACTTATAGAAACAACTAAGGCTATTCAAGTTCTGACTCGAAATAAAGCTCCAGGGCCCGATGGTACCCCGCCAGATTCATACCAAAGTAACGTGGATCTATGGGCGCCAATTATGACGAGGGTTCTAAATGCGGCCGTTAAATCTGGGCTCCCACGATCCTGGTTCACCGCACTAATTGTCCCTATTTTTAAGAAGGGGAGCAGGGACAATCCTCAATGTTATAGACCAATATCGCTGATTGATGTCTCAGCAAAAATACTGGGCCGGGTGGTATTGAATCGTCTTATGGCCTGGACAGAAGAGCACCATACCATAGCAGATACCCAGTATGGCTTTAGATCGGGTAAATCAACTAGTGATTAGTGTCTTAATCTCTATTTATTAGTTGCCAAGTATACGAAAGCAAGTAATGGAACTATTTATATGGGATTTTTGGATTTGGCCGCAGCCTTTGACAATGTAAACAGGAATAAACTGTGGGCCATGATGAATAACCTGGAAATTGACCCAGGTCTTATAAATATCCTCAGAGAATTACACTGGAACACCACTGCCAGGGTCCGCTTTAGCACGGAGGGGGGGAGTACCGATCCCTTTCCGTGCACCAGCGGAGTGAGGCAAGGGTGTATCCTTGCTCCCTTTTTGTTCTCTCTGTACATTAATGATCTGGAGAGAACTCTGATTGCCCAGAATGTAGATTGCCCTAAAGCAGGAACGCGTCATATTCCAGTACTAATTTATGCAGACGATGCGGTTCTGCTCGCACGAACACCACGGAGCTTACAACACCTTGTTGATGGATTTGTAAAATTCATGGACAACCTAGATTTGTCCGTGAATTTGAGCAAGTCCTTTGTGATGGTGGCAGGCAAAAGACCTTCCAGGAAATTTGTATTTAAAATAGGGACCCACACACTGGAAACCGTAAGTACTTTTCCATATCTGGGCCTCCTATTTGATGGGGAGATACAGTTTAATCCCCTGCTTGAGGAACGCTGTAAAAAGTTGGTTTCCTCAAATGGTGCGATATTAAATTTTGCCCGTAGGTTGGGCCACTGGTCACCAGAACAAGTAATGAGCCTATATGGCTCTTGTGAGGGATCCCCGACCCAACCAACCCAAGATGGCCGCGGGGTTGGACCCAACCGGAAGTCGGGAGACCCAACCCAAGATGGCCGCGGGGTTGGACCCAACCGGAAGTCAGGTTGGCGTTCCAGTCGTCCACAACCAATCAAGCCCTGCAACATCCGCTTTATGGACACAAATGGCGGAGTCTACAGGACCAGAAGAAGAAGAGCCGGAGCGGGAGACGAACGACCGAGAGGAGACCTGTGGAGACGCCCCGAGCAGAAGAGGCCGAGGAGAAGACGCCGACAAGAGCGAGGAGAACCGCGAGGACGTCGCGAGAAAGAACGACCAAACCGAAGACGCTGAAAGAACCCCAGAGAATGCGAGCGAGATAGGCCCCCTGAGGGAACCAGAGGCGGCGAGATCTCACGAGGCCACGGTCACCAGGGACCGTGGCGACAGGCAAGTGATGGGGAGACCGGGTATTGGTTTAAAGGGTGGTGGAAGGGCCGCCTGAGCACCTCACTGCGTCGCTAGCACTAATACTCCCCCACCTACGCACTCCACAGTTAGGGACCGGTATAAGGTGCACACACCCCCTTCCCTGAAAGTATAGAGAGAGGCCAGTGACCCTGACGCTTGTGTTTTCTTTCCTTTTCCTTTGTTCCCTCGTCTGGATTCTGGAGGCCGGTCCCCATCAACTCCGTGAAGCTAAGCGCCACCCGAAGAAGGGATCAAGAATCCAGATCTTGTTCAGAAGACCCGTTTCCTTTATCATTGACTTCCTTAGTTCGTTCATTGCTACTTCAGTGACTGTACAACTGAGCTTTTCAAGTGTGTATTGTTTTGTGCATGAGCCAGCCAGAGCACCCAAAACCAAGAAGAAGTAATAAAGCTGGTAAACCTTACCCCCAGTCTCGCTCATATCTCCGTTTACCTGATAGTCGGGACGGAAGTCCTGACAGTGGTGTCAGAAGTGGGATCGTGACAGCGACACCGCCGTCGGCCCCTACCAACATGGAGACGATAGTCAACCAACTGGCGGAAGGACAGCGTCACCTGCAATTGATGGTGGAAGAGCAGGGAAAACAAGCCCAGAAGGACCGAGAGGAGCTACACACAGCACTCAGAGATCAGGCTTCCTTACTGGTTAACAATCAACAGGTACAGCACACGGCCATTCTACGTTTATCGGATGTCGTGGCCAATGCAAGGGTCCATCCCAACGTACCCAGTGCTGTACTACAGAAATACCAAACAGGCGAAGATCCTGACGTTTTCTTTGTAAATTTCGAAAGTGTGGCCACCACAGCTGCCTGGCCTCCCGAGCGATGGGGACAGTATGTGGCCCCCTTACTGTCTGGAGAATTACAGGCGGCCTACCAGGCTGCTAACCCCGATGGAAGTACGCCCTATGTGGAAATCAAAAGGACAATCTTAGAAAGATTAGGATACGACACCGAATATTACAGGACACGCTTCCGGAAAGAAAAGTGGTCTACAGGCGATAACCCTAGAACCTTGTTCTATCACGTACGCGATCTTGGGTGTTGTTGGCTGCAGCCTGCCAACGCATCTGTAGAGAACGTAACAGAGAAAGTAGTATTGGAAGAGTACCTGGAGGCTCTGCCTGGCAACACCAGGGCCTGGATACGACAACACCCGAATCTCTCTGTAGCCTTAGCGGTAGATTTGGCTTGTGCTTTTCATCGTTCCCCTGATTTCCGTCCCCTGGGGCAACGCGCTCCCTTCACACCAGTCCGCCCTCCTTTATGCCCCCTACATCTCTACCCGAGCCCCGGAGTACCCCTCTTTCTGGTAGGACACACCCTAGGTTTCAGTCCCCCGTCACTCCACACCAAGGACCCCAGTGCTTTCATTGCGCCGAGTGGGGTCACATCGCACGCAATTGTCCCACTAGAACCCCTGGGCCTGAACCTATGGATGTGGGATATACAAAGGGGAGAATCTATAGTACAGGGGATGTCACCAATCCTTACAACATGAAGGTACACGTAAATGGGAAACCAGTGATAGCTGTGCTTGACACAGGTTGCCAACAAACAGTAGTGGCCGCGGACTTAGTGCCCAAGGCCCTTCTGATACCTAACACCCAGGTAAAGGTCACATGTGTACACGGGGACCAAAAGTTGTACCCGCTTGCCGAAGTGGCGCTGGAGATCCAAAAAGAGGTCCGGCTGCGTAAAGTAGGGGTGATCCCTGAGCTACCCGAACGTGTCCTCTAAGGAACTGACTTGCCTCGTTTTTCTGACTACCTACAGTCGTTTACAGGGTCTCCCTTAACAACTGAGAGGTTGACGAATGCCCCTTTTTCCAACAACCCCATAGCACAACCAGCGGACCGAAAGATAAAAAGCAACAAGGAGAAGAGGGAGGAAAGGCTTCTTTATTCCCAACAACAGTATGAACCCACAGTGCATGTTCTTTCCTCCCCAGAACAGTCTCCGAGCAACTACCGCAACTTTAGGGCCGACCAACGCGAAGACAACTCGCTCCAGAATGCATGGACACAGGCTGAGGACGAGCAAGAGGGAAAGGTAGGACCCTATTTTGTAGCTAAAAGGGGTTTGTTGTACCGTCTGACTCATACGGCTAGAGGGAAAAGGGAACAGCTCCTAGTACCAGGTCCGTTCCGTCCCCAGGTCTTGTTGCTGGCCCATAGCCAAGCAGGGTGAGGTCATTGTGGTAAAGAAAAGACACTTGATTATCTGTTGAATCGTTTGTATTGGCCAGGGGTGTATCACGAAGTTGCTAGATTTTGTGCTGAGTGTGTGCGCTGTCAGCCAGTCAATAACCCCACCCTACCTAGAGCCCCCCTTTATCCCTTGCCCATTATCAATGTTCCCTTTACCAGGGTAGGAATGGACTTAGTGGGACCCCTGATTTCTTCTATCCCGGGGACACTGCTTTATCCTGGTCATTGTGGACTATTCCACTCGTTATCCTGAGGCTTTCCCTCTTACCACCGCAACCTCTAAAGCGGTGGCACAGGCTATGGTGACCCTGTTTTCGAGGGTGGGCTTCCCCAACGAAATCCTCAGTGACCAAGGGACTCCTTTCATGTCACGCCTTATGAAGCAAGTCTGTGACATCCTACAGATTAAGCAGCTAAGGACTTCTGTGTATCACCCCCAGACCGATGGTCTGGTGGAACGATACAATAAGACCATCAAGACCTTGTTGAGGAAACAAATTGATAAAACAGGCAGAGATTGGGATCGTCAGCTACCCCTGGTCCTTTACGCCATCCGCACCCATGAACAGAGGTCGACGGGGTTCTCTCCCTTTGAACTTATGTTCGGAAGGAAGCCCCGTACGCTCCTGGACATGGCTACAGAACAGTGGGTGGAAGCAGAGGACGAAGGAAAACCCCTTCTCCAGTACAGTGAAAACCTCAGAGTTACCCTGTCCGCTGTATGGGAAGAAGCACACACGCACTTAGAAAGTGCACAAACACAGCAAAAACGTTTGTGTGATAGGAATACCCGATTAAGAGAGCTGAAGGTGGGTGATAAGGTGCTTATTCTGTTGCCTTCTTCGGACAAGAAACTGTTAGCCACCTGGCAAGGACCGTTTCCCGTGCTAGCCAAGATCACACCAGTCACTTATAAGGTGGCTGTTCCACATCACCATAAGGCTTCCTAGATTTACCACATCAATCTTCTGAAAGCCTGGGAAGAGCCGGATTCGCTCCCTTCTAGTTCCAGGACAAACGTAGGGTAGGTGGTCACAAACAAACCCTTAGAAGTGTCACATTATACTCAAGAAAACACTGAAAACCCCTCCTGGGGTTCCCAAACCACGAAGGAACAAAAGAAGCAACTAGAGACCCTCTGTGCTTCTTTTCCCACAGTGGTCTCCGAAAAAAACGGGGAAAACGACGCTAGTAGAACATGCTATCATCACCTACACGTCCCAACCCATTAAACAGGCTCCTTACCGTATCCCAGCAGCCAGACGAAAAACGATAGAAGAAGAAGTCAAGACGATGTTGGAGGCAGGGATTATAGAACCATCAAAGAGACCCTGGTCCTCTCCCATCGTCTTGGTGCCAAAGCCAGATGGAAGCATCCGCTTCTGCATCGACTTTCGGAAAGTAAACCCAGTATCCCAATTCGATGCATATCCGATGCCAAGGGTGGACGAGTTGGTCGAGACGCTAGGGCAAGCCAGGGTCATGTCCTGTATTGATCTAACCAAAGGATATTGGCAGATCCCTCTACACCCAGACAGCAGAGACAAAACCGCCTTTACGACACCCCTGGGTCTCTTTCAGTTCAGAGTAATGCCCTTCGGCCTCCATGGAGCACCAGCGACTTTCCAGCGGCTGATGGACATTATTCTGGGTCCCCATAGAGAGTACGCAAGGGCATATCTAGATGATATCGAGGTATACAGTCCAGATTGGGAGACCCACATGAGCCATTTACATCAGGTCTTTAGAGCCCTTCGGGAAGCGGGTTTGACTCTCAATCCCCGGAAAACAACCCTAGGTGCTAACCACATAGAATACCTGGGATATGACATTAGGGAAGGACAGGTACGCCCACAGGTGAATAAAGTGGCCGCTATATCCCACATTCCTCGCCCCACAACGCAAAAAGAGGTCCGCTCCTTCTAGGCCTAGTGGGTTACTACCGGCGTTTTGTCCCCCATTTTTCCTCCTTGGCCAGTCCGTTAACGGACCTGCTGACCAAACCCCTTGCAAGGGACAAAATGCCCTGGACCGCAGCTCAAGAGCAGAGCTTTATGGACCTAAAAACAGCTCTGTGCAAAGACCCCGTCTTATCCTGCCCTGATTTCCACAAAACCTTTGTGCTTCAGACCGACGCATCAGACAGGGGTTTAGGTGCCATCCTGTCCCAGCCCAATGAGAAGGGCCTACTCCACCCAGTCTTGTATATCAGCCGCAAACTGTTCCCCAGGGAGGTGTCATACGCAACGATTGAAAAGGAGTGCCTTGCGATTAAATGGGCTGTCGAAGCACTGCAATATGACCTCCTAGGCCGTCATTTTATTCTTTTAACTGACCATGCACCTTTGACCTGGCTAGCCCTGCATAAAAATACTAACCCCAAGGTTTTGCGGTGGTTTCTTGCCCTCCAGCCTTTTTCCTACAGCACCTTCCACTTGCCGGGGAGCATGCAGAACAACGTGGACTTCCTCTCCCGGTGTCCTTTGTCCGAATGGCCCGATCGTCTATTCTCGGGGGAAAGGCAGTGTGAGGGATCCCCGACCCAACCCAAGATGGCCGCGGGGTTGGACCCAACCGGAAGTCGGGAGACCCAACCCAAGATGGCCGCGGGGTTGGACCCAACCGGAAGTCAGGTTGGCGTTCCAGTCGTCCACAACCAATCAAGCCCTGCAACATCCGCTTTATGGACACAAATGGCGGAGTCTACAGGACCAGAAGAAGAAGAGCCGGAGCGGGAGATGAACGACCGAGAGGAGACCTGTGGAGACGCCCCGAGCAGAAGAGGCCGAGGAGAAGACGCCGACAAGAGCGAGGAGAACCGCGAGGACGTCGCGAGAAAGAACGACCAAACCGAAGACGCTGAAAGAACCCCAGAGAATGTGAGCGAGATCGGCCCCCTGAGGGAACCAGAGGCGGCGAGATCTCACGAGGCCACGGTCACCAGGGACCGTGGTGACAGGCAAGTGACGGGGGAGACCGGGTATTGGTTTAAAGGGTGGTGGAAGGGCCGCCTGAGCACCTCACTGCATCGCTAGCACTAATACTCCCCCACCTAGGCACTCCACAGTTAGGGACCGGTATAAGGTGCACACACCCCCTTCCCTGAAAGTATAGAGAGAGGCCAGAGACCCTGACGCTTGTGTTTTCTTTCCTTTTCCTTTGTTCCCTCGTCTGGATTCTGGAGGCCGGTCCGCATCAACTCCGTGAAGCTAAGCTCCACCCGAAGAAGGGATCAAGAATCCAGATCTTGTTCAGAAGACCCGTTTCCTTTATCATTGACTTCCTTAGTTCGTTCATTGCTACTTCAGTGACTGTGCAACTGAGCTTTTCAATTGTGTATTGTTTTGTTCATGAGCCAGCCAGAGCACCCAAAACCAAGAAGAAGTAATAAAGCTGGTAAACCTTACCCCCAGTCTCGTTCATATCTCCGTTTACCTGATAGTCGGGACGGAAGTCCTGACAGCTCTATAAGCACTGCAAAGGCCTTGTATGGAGCAGAGGTCTGGGGTTTCAGGGATGCAAAATATTTACAGCTGGGGGAAGATAAATTCCTCCGTAGGATCTTAAAGATCCCACAGAGTATCCCAGCAGAAATTGCACACACAGAACTTGGGACCCCATACATTATAGACCAGGTAAAGGTGAGGCCCATTATGGCATGGCTCAGAATCTTGGTAAACCCTGAGGCAGAACTAAGCAGGGTAATTGTTGGAGACTGCCTACAAAGGGATAAGGGTTTGCAAATCCCTTGGCTAAAATATGTCAAGGGTACGCTAGAGAGCATAGATCAGCATAACCTCTTTAGTAACCCGACTGCAATTTCCACCTTCTGTAACTCCCGAATTAAAAAACTTCTGCTAGCAAAATTCGCATCTGACAGATCAGGTTCTGATTTATTAAAGAGATCAGTAGCGGCTCATTGTTTAGTAAGTAATGGGGAGAGCATGGAACCCTATCTATTCTTGATACACAATCAGCAGGATAGGTTTTTAATGTGTCGTTTTAGGCTCAATTTGTTACCTAATATTTTATCTTACCCATCTGGTTTTACTTTAACAATTGAGCAGAAGGGTGCCTGCGGCTGCAACAATAGGTCTCCGCAGGACACCCTTCATTTTGTACTTTTGTGTTCATTTTATCGGATTCCCCGACGTAGATTTTTGGTGGATATTTTAAAAGAGACAAAATTTCGTCATGCTAAAACTACACTACTCTTTTTACAAAGAGCAAATGATATGCGCACTTTATGCTCTGTTATGAATTTTTTAAAAGTAGTAGTAAGATTAAGAAATACAAGAGGTTAAGCAATGATGTATATAACACCATGTTTTTGTGATTGTATACATTTTGTCTTTAATATAGTTCAGAAATGTAAAGTTAATGAATTCTTTTTAAACATGTATTTTTATGATGGTTTTTAATCATCGAAATAAAGATTCACTGACTGACTGACCAGTGCTGCATTAAACGTCTTCTGTGAGTTCATTGAAACATGGGTGCTAATATCAGCAGCCAAGGGGTATACTATATGTTAAATGTTCATAATAAGGTAGAGGGCATATAACAACTGGTGTGCTTCATTTTCAAGACAAAAAACAAACAGTGGAATATTGGAGAAAGGGGCTGTACCAGCCTTTGCAATGCTGTTGCCTTCAGTAGAACTCATACGATTCCCATGTTTTATTATATAATTATAGCATATGTTGAGGACTGTCCAGGCCATTAAAAGTCATCTTTCTCAGTTATACCGCTGAGCCAAAGAGAGGGCCTACAGAGAGAGAGGTGGTCTTTAATGATGAGTAAAACCTGAGGCTGAAGGAAAACATTCCACTCTTTGAGGATAAAATGTTCTAAATTAAACAGGAAGGAACTGAAAGACAAAAATCACAATACAATACATTGCTGTGCCAGCAGCCGCTCCAGTATTCTAATATGACACCCCGCGCCCTCAAGGTTTCTGGCACTTAGAGGGGTATTAAGGCTCCGTCTAGTCTGCTGCCCCCACCGTTGATAACCCCCCTTGACTCAGCAAAGAAGGAAGTCGGGCATTACTCACCCGCCCGCGCCAGCTCCTGAGTGCAGAAGATGGTCGCATTGGCATTGATTTTCCTGCCATCTGTTCAGGAACACACGCTCTGAGCTCCACAATTGGAAATGTCTCATCTAATCCCTGCGAACAATATTTTAAGCTGTTGCGGAATAAAAACAATATTATTTGACGGCGTTCTTGTGATTCTGAAACCTGATGCTGTGCTCTGGGGTGAGGAACAAACTCCGGGACCAAAATATACCAGTTTTGTCTATGTTAACCTGTTTTCCGCCTGATAAGAATTCGCTAAAACAGAAGGCTGAAACTATAAACAATATACAGGCCAATCTGGGTCACACTGCAAAAAACAAACAAAAAAAATGTGCATGATTAGAGAAATTTGCACTAAATGACCTATGAAAAATCGACGTTTGCAATAACTGAAGGAACAGTTAATGTTGTTTGTGCACTACTCATTTCGGTGCAAACATCAATATAAATTATAACACACCAATAGCAAACTGTCACCAGGTGGGCAATAACTACCTACATCATACCTGCTAAAAGAACCTCAGGGAAAAATGCAAAAATCATATCATGGGTGAAATAATTGAAAATGCCAAATGGCTCCTGTAGTGCCGTTAGCACTCTAGTTTATGCACGCACGCACCCACTCATCCGCAGGCCAGGCGTGGCCTGCGGGGAACCAATAAATGGAAGGCGTGTGCTCGGACACGTCACTTCCGACCAGCATTGGGTGTAAGGCTGACTGGTGTCCGCTGCGCGCCTCCACCCCTGCGCTAGCGATCAGCCTAAGGCCTGGCCACTGATCCTGCACCACTACACTGGCGACGAGGGGGCCCAACCCTCGCCCGTGCACCTGCACTAAACGGAGCGGTGCGCTCCTCCTCCGCGGCGCCGACCGCGTATGTCCCGGCTCCTACCAGTGAGCCTGCTGCTGCCGGTGTGTTCCTCCCTGCCACTGCCCTGCCGGCTGGGACGCGACCTCCCTTCCCTGGCGGCCCTCCGGAGACAGTGTGAGCCGTCTGCTGAATCCAGCGGTGCCCCCGATTCTGTGTTCCGCGACGCCTGGCCATACCTCACGCATCTCGCGTGGTACGCGGCGCCGGCGCCCCTACCATACCTCACGCATTTTGCGTGGGAAGCGGGAAAACGCACCGCAACCCCTCACGCATCTCGCGTGCACCGCGTTCTGGGTTTGCTGTGACCCGGGGGAGTGTGCCGACGCCTGGAGGGAGCATTACCAACGCCTTGGACACCTGGAAGTACGTCTGGGGCAGTTTTGAACGTCCTGCGCCCAGCCAGTCACGGCGCACGTGGCGCAGGAGGAAGTCGTTGCACGAGAGAGCGGATGGTGCGGATCCCTGCACAGGTACACGTGCTGCTGCGGATTCCTGAGGGGACTAACTAGACCAGGAGTCATCATCGTCCTAATTAGGAGTCGCCACCATGGGGGATGGAGATGGTGCAGCGCCTGTCATAAATATCCCTTTCCAGCACGCTGCAGCCGGGGTTCTGCCGCCATTCAGCGAGGCAGCTGACCCGTCCACGGCCTCACCTCGTTGGAAAATTCGGCTAGAAAGACTAGAGAACTACTTTGTGGTCAAACGGGAGACGGATGACGCAGTAAAAAGGTCCTTTCTACTCCACTACGCAGGGGATGAGATATTTAGACTCTTTAAACACCTCCCTAACACGGGTGCGGCGGCCAGCTATACTGACGCGGTTGCCGCTCTCAACTGACATTTTGATCCCCAATTGATCGTGGACTTCGAGGTATTCAAGTTGGGACAGGCACGTCAACGAGACGGAGAGACTATGGATCAATTCCACACGCGCGTCAGGGAGCTAGCCAGTTCCACCGACGAGGATCAGCCCAGAGCTATAAGGAGGCAATTGATCCAGGGATGCCGGGATAAGACATTGAGAGACCAAATCCTTCGCAAGCCCGGAATCTCCTTGGAAGACATCCTTATCTTGGCTAGATCCCACGAGCTCTCGGACGTCAGAGCGACGGCCATGGAACAGGCCCTACACAAAACCCCGATCAAGACGGAGAACATCAAGATAGAACGCGCAGACGCTGTGTGGCCTAGGACACGTGGTCAGGCACAGAAAGGATATCGAAGGAAGTCACCTCAGGCCCGCTGTGGATACTGCGGCCATGAACCACACACGGCCAAGGACTGCCCGGCTCAGGGACAGACCTGTGGGAACTTTGGGATCCCAAACCACTTCGCATCAGTCTGCCGCAGGAAGAACCAAACTAGAAACCCCAAGAAGTCATGGACACCCACTAAAGCAGTCCGCCAACTGTCACTAACTGACCCGGTCCCGGAGAAGTCAGAGAAGCACCTGCCCACGGTCTATGATGATTCAGAATCGGAAGACGAAGAGGCATACGTCGTCTCTTTCGCCCGAGAACTCAAGCAGCAGCGACGACCACAACCAACCTGCATGGTACAAATGGGACAAAGCGAAGTGAAGGCGATCATCGACACGGGGGCCACCGTGAATGTGATGGGACTACAACAATTCAACAAGCTGCGTCCCCGCTCCGAGGTCTTACAGTCCAAAACGAGAATCTTCGCCTATGGCGCGGACACACCCCTACCTCTCAAGGGGAAGATCGTGATACCCATCCGAGCAGATGAGGAGGAAGTAACGGCAACAATCCACATCATCAACCGGGAAGCTGACACCCTACTGAGTAGCCATACAGCAGAGGATCTGAAATTGATAGCCTTCGCCAACCGGATCCGAGCTCACCAAGTGGACGAATTGCTGGAGCGATTCCCTGAATTGTTCAAGGGACTAGGGTGCATCAAATGTGATCCCATCAAACTCCACATTGACAAATCGATCTCCCTCACAGCTTTGCGCCACCGCCGGATACCATTCCACCTCCGACCCCTGGTGGAGAAAGAACTTGAGAAACTAGAGAATCTTGGGGTCATTGAAAAAGTAACGGGACCTACCCCATGGGTCTCACCCATGGTCATTGTCGAAAAACCTAAACAGCCGGGCAAAATCCGTTTGTGCATCGACATGCGATTACCGAACACAGCCATCCAGAGAGAGAGACACCTGACGCCCACAATGGACGACATAGTGGCCGACGTGAATGGATCAAAATGGTTCTCCAAAATTGATCTTAATGCTGGATACCATCAACTACCCCTTGCGGAGGAGAGCCGATTCATCACCACATTCAGCACTCATCTCGGCCTCAGGCGCTACAAACGCCTCAACTTCGGCATATCGTCAGCAGCTGAGGTGTTCCAAAACACCATTAGAGAACTCCTATCTGGGCTGCCAGGAGTCATCAACGTCAGCGATGACATCCTAATACACTCATCCACCGCATCTGACCATTACAAACATCTGCGGAATGTCCTGAAGAGACTAAGTACATATGGAGCGACACTCCACAAAGACAAGTGTCAATTCTTCCAGTCATCTATTGAATTCTTTGGCTACATATTTAACCAGGAGGGAATTCAGGTCGACCCGAGAAAATCCAAGTCCATCAAAGACGCTCCAGCGCCCAAGTCACCAACGGAGGTGAGAAGCTTCCTTGGGATGGCCACCTACTGTGGCCGATTCATACCGGGTCTAGCCACAAAAAGCGAACCCCTACGAGCCCTCACCAAAGCGGACGCCGTTTGGCAGTGGGGCACTAAAGAAAATGAAGCATTCCAGAGCATCAAGGATGCCCTCCTGGGAAACGCCACACTGTCCTACTTTGATCCTGGTAAACGCACCGAGGTCATCGTCGACGCCAGCCCGGTAGGCTTGGGAGCAGTCCTGACCCAGGAGCACGAGCCCGGACAATGGACAGCACTAGCTTTCGCTAGCAAGGCCTTGACCCCCACCGAGACCAGGTATGCCCAAATCGAGCGGGAAGCCCTGGCGATCAAGTGGGCCTGCAGCCATTTTCACCTCTACCTGCGGGGCCACCCATTCGTCATGGTCACAGATCACCAACCCCTAGTACACCTCTTCAAGGGCACAGCCCCACACCCACCACCACGCATTGAAAGATGGGTGATCCAGCTGCAATCGTATGGAATGGAGGTGGTGTATCGGCCAGGAGCCAAGAACCCGGCGGACTACCTGTCACGCCATCCACTACCTCAGGAGCCGACCTCCACCGATGACGACTGCGAAGAGTACGCCCGGTGGGTAGCACTCACATCCTGCCCCCTGTGCATGACTATCAGCGAGATCAAAGAAGCGGCCGCTGATGACAACCCGTACATGAGAACGCTACAAGCCATCCAGGAAGGAACCTGGGCCAATTACCTACACCCCCCCGACACGTGGACGGCAGCGGACAAGGAGGCCCTTACAAAGTTGTGGCATGTCCGTCATGAACTCAGTGCCACCGACGATGGCGTATTGCTGAGAGGAACACGACTGGTGGTACCACAACGCCTTAGACATCGAGCTACGCAGCTCGCCCACGGCGGCCACCAAGGTACCACGAAGATGAAGGCACGCATGCGGGAGAAGGTGTGGTTTCCCGAGCTGGAAACTATGGTCGAAGATTATGTGAAGAACTGCCTATCCTGTAAACTGACGGGTGATCCGGAGAGGCCGGCCCCGATTATCACGGAGGAGGCATGCACAACACCATGGATCAAAATAAGTGTAGACTTCTGGAGTTTTCCGGGTGAAGGACACACACTGGTGGCTATTGATTCATACTCGAAATACCCGTTCGTTGAAAGAATCGACTCCACCGCTTTCACACACGTGGGGCCAGCATTAGAAAAACTGTTCTCCATGTTTGGCTACCCGGAAGAACTAAAGAGCGACAATGGACCACCGTTCCAGGGAGCAGAGTTCGCAACTTTCCTGAAGGCCAGAGGCATCACACACCGGCGCATAACACCCCAATGGCCGCAAGCAAATGGGGAGGCAGAAAGATTTATGCGAACTCTAAACAAGAAATTTCGGATAGCGATGGTAGAGTAGGCAGATCCTGAACAGAGACTACATGATTTCCTACGGGAATATAGAGGGACCCCTCACTGCACCACCCAGAGAAGCCCGTGGGCCCTCATGTTCCAAGGACAACGCAGCGATCTCCTCCCCACTGCCCCGGGGATGGTACCGACCCCGAATGATATAGATGAGACCCAGGAACGGAGGCGACAGAACAATCAGCGAGCAAGTCAGCGTCGAAGAGCAACACCACGACGGCTGTGCAGGGGAGACCAAGTGGTCATACGGAACAGACGCCCTGGAGGGAAGTTCCAGACGCCCTACGAACCGGGACCGTGGATTGTGACAGCCACAAAAGGAACTATGGTGACTGCGCGCAAGGAAGGGGAAGAAGTGTCGAGGAACACCTCGTGGTTCAAAGTGGTATCCCCTGGGCTGACCAACAACTCGGAAGCATTGGATATAACTGGTGCATCGCCCAGGGCCCTGACGCAAGAAGATGAAAATAACTCGCCAGCAGGGACACAGGAAGCAATGTCGGAGCCAGAGGGTGAATCCCCAACGACGCAAACCCCCACCGGGAGCACACCACACCACCGAGAACCTGGTTGAGGTCACCCCACGCAATACAACCTACGGCCCAATCCACCCCCGAGTCAGAAGTTAAAGGACTATGCCTGTCAGCTGAGACCCTGAAGTCGTCAACAAGGGACACGCAAGTACAGCGCTGTGTATTTAGACTATGATATATTGATCACTCGATTCTGGAACATTGTGAGCACAAATAAAAGTTTGTAAAGTTGGATAGGGATGTAGTGCCGTTAGCACTCTAGTTTATGCACGCACGCACCCACTCATCCGCAGGCCAGGCGTGGCCTGCGGGGAACCAATAAATGGAAGGCGTGTGCTCGGACACGTCACTTCCGACCAGCATTTGGTGTAAGGCTGACTGGTGTCCGCTGCGCGCCTCCACCCCTGCGCTAGCGATCAGCCTAAGGCCTGGCCACTGATCCTGCACCACTACAGCTCCCATGACAACAGGGGCTAAGTTCCATATTTTTCTATGGCTCTGAAGAAGCTCTGCAGACCGAGGAGGCAGCATCTCTTAGGTGACTCATGAGATACGCAGAGGATTCTGGGAAATGTGCCTGACAGTAACTCAATCACACTGGAGGCACCTGCAGAAATATATCTCTCTTCACTGTACCCTCTGCAGTGCAGCACCAGAGAGGTGTAACTTCCAAACAATCAGCCGATCACCGGCCACAGAGAGTGGCTTGCACCACAAATCCCAAAATAAACCTGTTAGATGCATAAACCGACAAATAACAGCCTGCTCTGAGCATACCGTTACTAAGCGCTAGATTCAGTCTGCCTGCTTTATCTTTTGGTTGTCTATCGTGTTATCTGTTTAAAAATGATCAAATAACGAGGGATTTAGTGACCGCAGTGTGATGCATTACGAGGGGAACCAAAAATCTACAGCTTAGACAGCTGTAAGCGTACTTTACGTCATCAGCAGCAACACGTGTTACAGGACCTGCTGTCCAGTGGTTTCAGGATAAATGTAGAAAATGCAGCAATCAGTCCTTGGATTACAGCGTGGGAGGTAGTACATTTTGTAGGATGTTTCATCTGTTGTTGTACACTTGTACTGCTCAGGTCTCGCCGACGCAGCGCGCAAGCGCTGCTTAGGAGGGGACCTCTTGGAATCGCTCCAGGCTTTTCTTCAAACTCATGCATGTTTTGCACTGTTTTCTATTGGTACTCGTACATGTTTGGTGTTTCCCTTGAAAAGTCAACTGAAGTTAAATGTATTTGAAAAGTTATGCTAAGCTATGATGTCGTCATGGGGGCCTTTTATCAAATAGTTGAAGAGTAAGCCCGGCACAAGAAAGGTGCTCAGGAAAGCGTGCTAAAGTGTGCAAACTTCCATAATGAAATGGGATACGGGTGATGCTGCGGTGGAAGCTGCATGCGGTAACGTGCCAGTGATCTGACCTATTTTACACCCAAAACAGTGCAAACGCAATTGCTGAGTATGCTTTATGCTGCATGCCCTCTGTGGTGAGGGGTTTCAGTTACTGTTTCCGGGTGGAGGAGACATTGGGGCAACACACCAATATGACCGCAGTGTACGCGTCACTTCCGCTCCCGCCATGGCGACCTATTTAGCCCGTGTTGGCCCTGGCCACCTCCTGTACCATTGGAGCCATTGCGGCGATGAGAGCGGCAAAGGTGGCACAAGCGTAGTGAGATTTCAGGCTTTCTGGGTTTAGCAGCACAGATTACTTAGCCGAGGTGGTGACTTTTGGCAGTTTCGGCGACAAATTGGAGACCTCTCACTCTCTCGCCCAGCTGATCCTTGGTTCTCCCACCTCCTTTTCCCCTAAGCCGGCAGAGGCTTTGTCGCTTTCGGGGGGACAATTGTTTCATCGCTTACTGTCCTTTTTGGCCACTCCAGGAGTAGTGGACCCTTTTGTTTCCAGTGCTCCTGCCCCTCTCTGCCTCCTTTCCTTTCGGGTGGCTCCTTTGTCTGGACGGCATAGAGGCTCTGGGTATTCCTCATTCTGTTTGCGATGAGGGGCCTCCTTTTTTATGGGGTAGTAACCCTCCCCCTTCCCTGTTTGGTCTTAATTTTGGGCAATTGGCCTTGCTGTTGCGGACAGCTTGTGCACCCTTCTGCAGCTGCCCTGGGCCAGGAGCGCAGACTGGGGCTTGAGGTCAGTGGCGGTCGAGTTCTTTACAGTCTTTATTGTGTTGGTGATTGTACTGTTGGTTGATAATTGGGTTCCGGGATACGATGCCTGCTAAGGGTGGAAGAGGAAGGGACTTGACACAGAACTGACCCAGCTGTTAACAAGCATTGGCATAGCCAATAGTTCTTGCCTTTGAGACCTTATAAGTGTTTAGCCATGCAACAGTTAATGTTGTTGCACCAAGGATATTGTGCTGGATAACTAAACACTTATAAGGTCCCAAAGATGAGACCTATTGGCTATGCTAATGCTTGTTTTTAAATGCTATAGAGTGTTATGTGTGAGGACGTTGCATGGCATATCTACGCACTTCAGTGCTAAGAGGCGCCATGTAAATAAAACACACAAGCCCAGTGTGCGCTTCTAACTGCCTTGGGACAAGCTCCGAGGCTCTTTTATTATTTCTCGTCCCCCACGTCGCGGTTGCAACCATGTCGACCAGACTGAAAGGGATAACTCGGGAAACACCCCTCTTCGGGGTGACAGAGTGGGAGCGCACAATCACACACAACATAACATAAGAGAAGGTCTGTGTTGCGATGTGGCCCACGAAAAAGCAGGTCACTGACACTTTGAATGCAGACATTGGGTCTAGTGAGTCAAAGGGTTAAGTGATGCTATGAAGGTGTCATGGATGAAGGATGGATCACATAAGTCATTGATGCTTTGAATGCATTTATTGATACAAGTGTGGAACAGCAGGACCACCCAACCATCAGTGCAGACACCAGCTTTAAACAGCTCCTTCAAGCCCTGGATTGCACACCTGAAGTCACATCATTCTAGATTCCACCCCACATAGGCCTGGCCCAGCATTGACCAATACCTGAGCCATAAGAGTCTGGAGAACATGTTAGCCTTGCACTATGCTCTATGACAAAAACCCAGCCTTTGGCACTGGATAAGAAGGTCTTCAGTGCATAGTGAATTGCTATCCTATTGTGCAGACTTCCTATCTGAGTACAAAATATGCTTCAAAGTTTTGCTGTGTTGGCACAGAGAATAAATCCTCTAATTCACAGTTTGTGGTTAGTTGGGATTCAGATTCTGGGTTGCATCTTGGCATGAAGAATTCGTACAGCATCACATGTACAAACATTTCCCTAGAGAAAAGAAGGTCTTGTTCTGGCAAAGCATGTGTATGATGCAGGGGCTCCTCAAAGGACCTCTTCTCACAAATGGGTACCAGTGTATTGCACATAGGAGTAGGGAGATATGATCCCACGGCTGCAGATGACGGAGGAGATTTGCTCCAGTGGTTTATCTCCTGTAGCTAGCAAACCAAAAGTTCAGACGCACCAGGGCAAAGGACATTAACTGAGTCTAGGTGGGAGTGCACTAGGGCGATAAACTCCTGCAGCAGGAGAGGAAATCTCAGGAAAGAAAGGTTTTCCTGAGGATTGTCAGTTGATGGAAGTAAGTCTTAATGACTATGTTGAACTTGGGTACCAAGCTGGGGGATCAATACCAAGTTACTTCAAGGCAAGCATTCATACAGTGGGGACTGGTGCCAAGATCTGTGGGAAACCAGTCTGAGGGCAACATGTGGGCGAATGGTCCATAGATGAGGATTTCTGCTATTCCATCATTTAGTTTCAGGTGACTCCTAAGTCCTGATTCTTGTGAGGAGGCCCAATCTGAGCACAGAGCAGCCATTGTCTGAAAGAGTGTAAACTTTCAGTAGGATTTGCATTTGATCTACGTAAAACCAAAAGCAGGAAAATGGTTTGAGGTAGATGCTGAACTAGATATGAGGAATCCTGGAGACCTGTGGTGTGCCACAGCTGATTCGATGTGGAGATGATCTGTCTGCAGTTCAAGAGCAGATCAAGTCCAGTGCCTTTTCCTAGACCCCAATGTCATCTAGATGAATGAGATGCTGAAACGTTTCAAAAGCTGAATAAATATCCATTGGTGACAGCTCCCTTCTAGTGGGTTGGGTCTTAAAGTATGCTGAGATGACAGAAGGATTGTGTCTCACAGCATGGTTAGACAACTACATCGGAACCAGCTCAAAGTACCTGATGATGTAGTCATTAATTGGGTGGAAACAGCTTTTTTAGAAATGCTGCTGCCCTGCCAGTGTCTACTACTACTACCACCACCACAACCATGGCATGTTAGGAAAGGAAACCATCATTACCATGCAGCCATCGCTGTGCCTAAGTTAAACATCATGCAAAGGTAAGAGAAGTATGGGGAGGCATAATTAATAATGGACTTGTTTTCAATCAATTCACACACCCCTTTGAGTCCAGTTAAAGAATGCATAGACTAGAAGAGAGAGACTGACAGTACTAGTAGGACAACTCAATCAATGAGGGGTGCCGCATCTATCTTTTTGTGTCTTACAAAGTCAGCCAATTATTTAAATCAAACACTGGCTATGGGCGGCCCTGCACCAGCAAGGAAACAGTGTGATGTAAAACAGTAACCCCACCCACAAAACATTAGCAACATTGTATGTAAATTAGAAATATTGATTTAATAATAACCCTAACAAAAATAAACGATGTAATAAACCCACAAAACCTGACCCACCCCTCTCCCTTACCCTAGCCAATGTCCATAAAGAAGTCCAACCAAATGTCCAAAATCCCAACGCCCATTCCTACCCACCAAAACAATAAATAAAAAAGGGGCAATAAACAGGGTCTCCTAGGTTCGGCGGGATTGTCTTTGGAGGACACGCACTGCCTCCTCTAGTAGGGCGACGCGGCGCTTTAGAGCGCGGCAGTTGCAGACACAGTGGGGGGGCACCAGTGATGGAAAGGTGGGGGCGGGTGGCCGCCAGACGGTGGCGCCGTACCACTGGAGGGCGGTGGCTGGGGCCCGGGGCATTGGAGGAGTGTTCAGCTGCTGCCGCCTCCTCCGCCTCCTCTTCCAGGACCACCAGCCGCCAATATTCTACTTGTATCGCCTCCAGCTTCCGGTGCCGTGACTTGGCGGCCAACTCCTTCCGATCTGGTTTGGAAGGAGTTTCTTCATATCAAAAAGAAAAAGCAAGACTAATGTAAAATATACTCTTAGAAAAACAGTAAGACCAGTTAATTATACACATGGTGGCATGGTAGCACTATAAAGCACAGTACGTAACATTTGTGGTATGTATCAATCCTCCCACTTGCTTGGTCTTTAACATTTGCGGGGTTTCTCAGGCATTCAACCAACCATGCATCAGATACCTATCAGCCACCTTTGCAATTTGCATGCTTGCATCACACGTATCCTTCTCTCTGTCCAGGGGCGTAACGAAACTTGACGGGGCCCCCCCTTTAAAGCACATGGAGGGGGCCCCACTTCCCCCCCCCCCCGGTGGCGCGGCCCACCATGTACCACTTTGCCCTACCACCCAGAAATCTAGCAGAACATGCAAGTGTAAAAATGCATATTGAGGTAGCCTAAAAGCCAAGACTGGCACAAGGTGTCACATTGACACGGGGGCCATGTGGCAGCGAAGCCCGTGATGACATGGGCCCACTTGACACCCAGCCTGGGCTTCTATGGTCCGAATTCTCAGCAGTACAAGTTTGGGTGAATTGTGCTCTCTTTGCTCATCCTTTAGCTTTCCACACTAAACTTTAAAGAAAGACGAAGTAAGGAGCCAATGTACTAATACCTGTTCACAAACCTGAAAGTGCCAATTCCACACCAACTAGTTTGCAAATAGCCAAGCAATATGCTATGCGACTTGTGTTCAAAGATGTGGTATTGTAAATTATCCATTTAGTTGCAAAGTGGCCTTTCTAATGAACGTAAATGAGGCTGTTTGTAATTTGCATCTCACTGTGATGAGCTGCAAACGCAGATATGGTGGCCTGCAAGAGACGGCAACCTCTGTCCCTGCTGCTACATTTCGAAAAGGACAAACATTTTTAAGAGACAGCTTCCATTAAAGGGACAAGTCCTGTTTACCAAAATAAGAGACACTCCCCTTTGAGAATCAAATACAAGCACAACTGGCGTGAGTGTGGATATCTGATCAATGGTTATCGATCACAGTTGAGGTTACAAACCACTGATACATGTGATTGTGCATCACAAATAAGAAGGAACTCCCGTTTCATTGTATTCATAATTGCGATATGGAATCAGTCTCAAAACCATTTTAGTGACTTGGAAAGGTATTTCTGGGTTGCCACTGTGTTTTGTATATCCTAAAAGAATCAATCGATCCCGAAAACTTGTATACGTTTTCACACATTGGAGGTGTTTGATGCACAAACCTAGCTACAAAGCAAAGGAGCACTGTACATAAAGGGGGTACAAGCCAAGAGGATTGGCAGGGCAATGGTGAAAGATAGGGAATGCAGCAAAAAAAGGTAGATAAATGGAGGAGAGAGAGGAAGGTGCCTACATTGTTATTTATTTGTATGTGGTAAATTATAGTTTGGACTGACAATCTACAATTTTTAAAACAAATCTTACAACTTGTCTAATTCAAAAGCCGTAAAAAATACACGTTCCACCAGTGACTTCTAATTACTTCATGTCAGCAGGACACACCATGTCTCCAGCTCAGCCTCGGGGCTTTTACTTGCCACCATAAGTCGTTCTGGCTGTTAAGATTCGTTTTAGTCTAACTGAACCAATGATTTTAATTGCCACAAAAAAAGTAAATGGACACAAAGCGACCTGGAAACCTGAGGCATCTCATCACTACAAAACAGGATGACGTTATTTGCTACATAATGGGTTTGTATCGGTCTTATGCTCACCAGTGTTAGTGTTCTTTTTTTTATACAATTGTAAAGATTTTAATCATACAACAGTATTACCTTCTGGCACCCAGCGTAATATAAGGCTGCTCCCTAATGGCGAGGGTGTCTCCCGATGCCGCTGCTGGTCTAATGCAGTCTCCACATCACAACTCATTGCACCAGACAGCACCAGCCGGGCCCTCAGCTATCTGGGACCCTTGCGCTGGGGGCCTCTTATCTCTTTGGCACTTGAGGGGGAACATTGAAGCTTTGCTGGCCCCTCCCAGGTCCATCTACTCTACTGCTTTCAGTTTCAGGCTCAGCACTACTACCGGTACTCGTTGCCCCCCCGCCATCTCATCGACATCCAGCCAGCCCTGCCCTGCCAGGGCTAAGGGATATTTCCTTAACGGTTCCTGCCATCTCCCTTCTGCGCCTCTCTATTTTTCTTTTTTTTTTTTAAATATGTTTATTGGTTTTACAAAAAGCATAAACATGAATACAACATCATATATTGACTCAAGCCATAACTATGCATTTATCTCCACAAGTCTATACATCAATCACATTATACCGCTGTACTCAGGATGTTACCGTCGTCTTATCATGTGAGAAATGGTGAACTGGCGTAGGGTTGGTCACAGTGGTCTTGTGGTGTGCCAAATGTAATTGTCATTGTCTCTACTCCCAATGATCGGTGCCATCCATATCCCGTTGGAAGAAGCCATCCCGCAGAAGTGACACAACCCCGGTATCTCTGTCTTGTGTGTCTGCTCAGTGTTAGCTGCGAACTCGGGCGGCGAGACCAGTATATCGTCCTCGCGTCTCGGGGACGACATGAGGCCCGTCCCCTTCTCATCTCGTGGCCAAAGTCCGTCTGCCCAGTGTGTCCGTTGTTGTGTCTGAGTCACTAGCGTGCATCCCCACTCTCGGGTCATTCAATGTACGCATATTACATTGCAGGCGCGGTCGAGTGTAACAGTGTTGCATTAGACATGTGGGCTTATCTCCGACTGCCTGACCAGTGTATCTGTCAGTGGAGCTATCTCAGCCCTCAGAACCGAGAACTGGTAATATAGTCAAAGGAACAAGGGAAAAAGAAAAGGGGAAAATGACAAAAAAAAGGGGGGGGAGTCAACTTGGAAGCGTGTGCTGTGCGATATGGTGAGAGCGTACTAGCTTAATAGGAGCGGGGATCGACGGTTGCGTGTGGTCAAGTCCAGCATGTCTGTCAATGGACAGTCAACTCGGTGGTCGTTGGGCGGGTCGCGGCAGGGCGGGGGGCACATCTGTGTATATCCGCTGTGTGCATGGCCACACGGGGTGTAGTGCTCGTGTGAGTGGGTCACGGGCACTCCGGGGCAGGTGCATCACGGCTGCACATGATGGGGCCTCAGTATCCGCCTGTTGTTACCTCAGCGCAGCACGTTATGTCGCGGCCGTATCTGGGGGGAGATTGGTCGGGGGAATTCCCTGTGTCTGGCATTCTCGGTGGAAGGAGCATAGTATCTCATCCCAAAGGTGCGCAATGGGGAATTTCCTAAGTCCCGCTGTCTCTTCTCTGTGGAGAGTAATGCTCTCTGCCCTCGCCCAGTTGTCAAAGGAGGTGCGCCAATGCTCAGCGAGCGGTGATTCTTTGCGTTTCCAATGTTTAGTAAGGAGTCTCTTAGCCGTAATGAGGCCTAGGTCCCAGAAGCGGGAGGAAACCGTGTTGTGCTTCGTTCTCTTATATAGGCCTAATAAACATGCCTCCCACGTACGTGGTAATTTCAAGGTAGTGCCCGTTTCCAAGAGCGACAGCACCGCTTGCCAGTATGTCTGTATCCTTGGGCAGACCCAGAGCATGTGTAGGAGATCTGCCCCGATCAGAGCGCATCTCGGACACCCCACAGAAGTGCCTGGAAAGTACTGATTGATCTTATCTGGTGAAAGGTATGCCTTGTGCAATATCTAAAACTGTATAAGCTTAAAGCGGGCGTTGCGGGGAATGTATTTGGGGCCTTCTAATACCATTGTTTACTCTTTGTCAGTCCACTCCCTCCCTCTGTCCATCGCCCACTTATCACGCAGTGGTTGTAGAGTGCGTTGCGTGTGTGACAGCAGAGCCTGTGCTAACCAATGGATCACGTGTGAGCCATTCCCCATGACATGTAGATATTGCACAAGCTGGTGTGTAGGTGGCTCCTCCGCAATGCTTCCCCATACCTGCGTGTATGCTCGTATTATGGATGCGTGTTGTAAAAACTGCCCGGCAGGCAGTCCCGTGTCTTCGGCAAGTGTTGCGAAAGGAATCAAGACGCCATCTGCGTACAGATCTGCCACAGTGTCCACTCCCGACCGCGTCCACTGCTCCATTGCCGCCTCCGTCACCAAACCCGCGGCCCTGGGAGTACCCAAGAGTGGGAGCGTCGGGGCATACGGCCTCAGCTCCTTTGTGAGCCGGAGGCTTCGGGAGTAACATTTGCGGGCCACTACAATGTGTAGCTGCGTTTGGCGTGCCGTCTTTGCTAGAGGGTGGAACATCGTGTGTATTTGTGTAGGGGACAGCACATCTGTATCCGTAGCCGTATCGCCCAGATTTCTACCACTTAGCAAAGCCGCTACCCACTGCAGCTGTGATTCCAGGTAATAGAGCTCCTGGTTGGGTACTGCGAGGCCCCCGGCGTCCACAGGTGCATATAGCTTCCTCAGCGCCACTCGGGGTCTCCCTGCGTTCCAAATAAGATCCCTGGTCATGGTTTCTAACTCCCTGAATATACAGGTCGGGACATAGGCCGGGATGTTGGCATAATAATATAGCAATCTCTGCAGCACAATCATCTTCACTAGCGTTACTCTGCTTGGCACGTTAAGCGGGAGGGTCTTCCAAAAGGAGATCTGCGAACGTACGGACGTGATGGCCCATGTCAGGATGCCATCCAGCACTTCAGGTAAGGTTCTGTAAATATGCACTCCCAGATATCGAAACGTGGTGGGGTACCGGGCAAGTCTCACTTCGCTGATCCTAATCTCGGGCTCTGGGGTATCGGGGCTGAACGAATACACCCCCGACTTGGCCCAATTCACTTTGAGTCCTGACATTACCTCAAAAGTTCGGAAGATGTCCGATAACTCTGGCGGTAGGAGGGTCAGGTCCCTGATGTACAGGAGCAGGTTGTCTGCATAAAGCGAGACTGTGTGTATTCCATCTGCTAACGGGATTCCCCAGTCCGTGCCCCTACTACTCAGTAATTCTGCGAGGGGCTCCATCGCCAATGAAAAAAGCAACGGGGACAACGGGCATCCCTGCCTAGTACCGCGTCTGACCTTGATGGTAGAGGACAGCAACTTGCCCGTGCCGACTCGCACCTCGGGCCTTCGATACAGTAGGCCGACCAGTTCCATGTAGTCATCGCCTAGATTAAATGTACGCAGTGTCGCCAGTAAATAGGGCCATTCCACTGAATCGAAGGCTTTCTCCAGATCCAGAACCACGCACCCCGACCGCGGCTACTGTCGCACTGCATATGTCTGCACCCGAAACCTCCGTATGTTTTGTGAGGTGCTTCTTGTGGGCACAAAGCCATTCTGATCCCCGTGTACACGATTGGGTACAAGTAAGGCTAATCGTTGGGCCAGTGTTGATGCCAGTATCTTGTAGTCTGTATTTAAAAGCGCCAGAGGTCAGTACGAGCCAAGACGTGTGCCATCTCTGCCCGGCTTGAGGAGAGAC